>NC_080795.1:58778016-59428016 GCF_028018385.1 Neofelis nebulosa | reverse complement strand
CTGTCTTGCTGATTTCAACTGACTGATAGGATTCAGCATTTGACCACAGCAGTTTTCCTGGTCATTTTGGTCCTTTTTTTTTTTTTTTTTTCTTCTTTGTGTCTGTTACATGTGCCTAAAGCAATCAGATCAAGTGGGTGATAAGCAAAATAAGCCATTGTCAGTGAACATTCTAGCTCTAGAATATCTTGTTTGAAAAAATCCTTGCAAAGTTACTCCCCAAAATTGAACTGGATTCCATAAGCTAAATAAGAAATTAAGTAAACTACTTTCTAAACAATATTATTTCTAAATAATATTAACAAAAATAATGATACTACTGCTAATAATTATATAAGATCATTCTTTGATGGTGTCACTCTTACAACCCACTACTAGTTGCTTTTTGAATCATTAGACATTAACATCTTTGTTACAAATAGACACAGTATTTGGTTTCTTATCTTAAGGTTAGCAGAGCCTAAAAGAACTATTGCTGCTGTTCACATTTTACCTTGTCAAAGTGAAAGTCTTTGAAGGTTGAAAAAAATTCCTCTCATACAAATATGGAGTAAGCGTGGCAAAGGTTTATTTAACTCACTAATGGGGTTTATTAATCAGGGTTCAACCAGGTAAGCCAAGTAAGTAAGATATATGGATATGCCCTTCCCTTTCCCAAACACATATATATATTTTTTTATTTCAAGAATGGCTTATAAATTTTGGGGACTGGTGAAGCAAATCTGAAACATGTCAAGAAAGCCAGGAAGGGAAGATCATAAGCAGGCTGGCTCCCACAGGCCTGGGCCAAAGCTATTCGTGCAAGGCAGTCAGAGAAGAATGATTGGGAGCAGGCCGGAACTCAGCAGGGCCTAGGTGTGTCTTCTGGGAAAGCCTCCCTAAGAACAAGTCAGGCCCACAAATCTCTCTAATTTAAGTGAACTGATTAAGTACTTCATTTATATCTGCAGAAGCTTTTCCTGGCAGTGCCTAGGTTGGTGTTTGACTGGAGAACTGGGAGAACACGGGTTCATGCTGCAGAATGGCTAAGGCTTCCTTCTGTCCTGCAGCTCTCATGAACAGTATTTCTTGTCGTCTACCTTATGTAGAATCAGACTAGAAAGGCAGTTCTGGAGAAGGTATTTTATCCCAGCCAAGTTGACACAACAAAAGCCATACATGAATATTTACAGACTCTGTTATAGTTTGAGTGTGTTCTCCCAAAATTCATAAATTGAATCCTAATTCCCAAAGATGATGTTATTAGGATGTGCGACTTTCAAGGGTGGGCGGTGGTGATTAGGTCCTGAGGGCAGAACCTCATGAATGGAATTAGTGCCTCATGAAAGAGCCTCCAGAGATATTCCCAGCCCCTTCTGCCAACTGAGAACACAGCAAGATATAAAACAGATTACTGTTCAATAAGGCAACAAAACTGCAGTCTTCGGGACTGTCTTTTCTATCAGACAAATAATTCGCACCTGTACCGGACATAAATCCACAAGTTAACATGTAACTCCTTAGACTCTGAAACCTAATAGTACACAGTGAGTCAAATAAAGGCACACAGGCCTATATAATTACATAATCTTTACATGGGCCTATTAGACAATATTCCAGTATAACTTTGAAAGGACATGCATACCTCTTTTTGGTTTATTTATAAGTTTGTATAATTTTTCTTAACAACTTAAATAATTTACCTCCTTTCTTATTAAAATGCTACTATTTCTTCAAGAGTTTAGATTTCCCAAAATACTATATTCCATCAGATTAATCAGAAATCAGTGTAGATTTTGCAATTTCATGCTGATATCCTTTGGTCTTCTCTGCTCTAGCTACATATGATAGCTAGCCCTTCATGGGCTCTTGCTGCCTATCATAAGAGTTTCTCTGGGCATTTGGGAGGCGACTCCTATACTCCTAGGTACAGAAATCCCTTGAATCTACAGGCCCAAGCAATTAGAAAGGAAGAGAGAACAAAAGAGGAAAGAAGATCATTGCTTTATTTAAAGGCTCCGAGTCAGTGTGATAGAAATATTAGGAAGGAAGAATAACAAGAGAAAAGGAGAGAAATGTTATTTTCACTTGTACAAATGGTTATTTTTATGAGGAAATAAGACAGAGAACCAAATTTGAAAATAATCAATTGACTGTAAATATAGGTTTGGTGAGAACAAAGAAAATGGTGTGTTCATCTTGAAAATTCCATGCTATTAAAGCTACAATTACTATTTTGAACAAAAGTGATTTATTCTCTTCTGTCCTAAACTGAGGACCATATGGGTCATATTTATAAACCAATTATTCAGTAAGTGCTTCTAAGTATATATTTCAAAGGTGCCTTGAAATGGCTAATTTGGATAAAAATGAAAAAGTCAGCTGTGCAGACATGTTTCTTCATTTGACTTAAAACAAACACTTTGTAATAGACTCACTGCATTCTTTACTGAGATCTTTAAGACAATTGTTTGAGAATTTCCACCTCTTATGACAATACAGACATTGCTGACATGTTGTAAGTAATAGGAAATTCAAGCCAAACTACAAATTCTAGTGCTGGGAACAAATTCGTACTGATATGTGTCTAAACTACTGTTTCGCTTTAGATGTCTTAGCGAATTATTGCAGTAAATATCTAACAACGATCTAACATGATAACTTTCCTAGTCATCATGTAATCAGCTGGCAAAATCATTATTCTAAAATCCAAGGATCTTTGTTTTCCTTTCTGGCCTAGTATGCTTCCTTGACACACACTGCCTATTTGATCAATGCACCTACCTAAGCAAGGTAGTCAAGGTTCTTTATGATCCAGGCTTTATTATTTCTTCAATTTCTTTTTTTGGCCATGCACAGTCAGCTTCTATGTGCACTATACATAGACATGGTATTTCCCAAACCTTCACATAATCTTGCTGTATCATATTTGCATGCATAATTACCCCTATAAGAAATGCCCTTCACCCGCTGTCATTCTGGAAAATTTCATTTCATTCTTTAAAACCCAGCTTAGTTCCCTTCCTCTGAGTAACTTTCGACCATCCCTGCCTATTCCACCCAGACAGCCAGAACTAGGTTCTAAGCTAGAACTCTCCTAGGTTCTAGTGGCACTTCCTGGGCATAACTCTGCTATAGCCCTTAGCTTATCAGTGATTCAAAGGGCTTTTTATGTAGGTTTATTGCTCCCTGAGTGCAGATGCTTTACCTTTTTTTTTTCTTTGTTCCCAGAATATAGCTTAGGGTTTAATTTGGTAAGAGTTGCCTATGCAGAATAAAACATTTGTTGAATATTGGGTATAATCAATTCCTCTGATCTGATGTTGGCTTTGGGAAATTAAAGTGGGTAAGTAGAGAAGCCATTCAGCTGAGGTCATGGACGTTTTATTGTCTTTATTTACTAGTGGGTCTCAGACTTTACTCTGCTTTGGAATCTTCTTATTAAGACACAGATTGCGTGGCCTCATCCCCGAGTTTCAGATCAGTAGGTCCAGGCTGGAGCTGCCAAAATGGCGTTTCTAGTTAGTGTGCACTTGTCGCTGCTTCCGTTGCTCAAGCAATTCTTAAATTACTGCTTTATATTTACACAAAAACCGAGGTGCTGAAAGGAAATATGTATATTTAATACATGCTTATCCAGTTGATAATGTTTTTGTTGTAAAGAATCTAAAAATCTTCATACAGAATATAATTTATTCTGTTCCCTTCTAAATCAAGAGAAATGGAAACATGGATGCGTATATATTTTATTTAACAAAGAAGATTAATAGTCTGAATTTTCTGTCATAATCATAATCCACCCATTATTTTCCAGTAATTTAACAAAGGGAATTTTTAAAATTTCTGACCATGTTGATTTCCCTTTATAACAACAGATCTTAACTTTTTTTGAGAGGAGGGACTGATTATCACAACCATCTATGTTACTATGCAAGCAGTTAACCCATTCTTCAGAAAATTGAACATACATACTAAATTTGTCCTGATATTTTAGGTGGTTCCTGGACTCTCTTGAATTTCATAGGGAGATCCAAATTAAGAATATTTATTTTTAAAATTATAAGTAGGAAATAAAGGATTGTAGAGATAAAATGAGAGCAGTCTTTTTTAAAAAAATCAGCAAGAAATCTATTGGAGCAAATAAACAAATTCAGCAAAGTTGTAGGGTACAAGATGAACAAACAAAAATCAGAAGACCTAATAAATGGAAAGACATTTCATGTTCTTGGGTAGGAATATGTAATATTGTTAGGATGTCATTGTTGCTCAAAGCAATCTATAGACTCAATGCAATTTTTATAAAAATTTGAACAACTTTTTTTGAAGAAATGGAAAATCAACACTCAAATTCTTATGAAATTGTAAGAAGTCCCAAATAGCCAAAACATTTTGAAAAACAAGAACAGAGATGGATAGTTCACACTTTCTACTTTCAAAACTTATAGCAAGAATATGGATTAATAATAGATCAATGGACTAGAATTGAGAGTACAGAAATAAAAACATACAGCTATGTCCAACTGATTTTTGACCAGGGTGCCTTTGTCCACTCAATGGGAAAAGATTAGAGATAGTCCCTGACTTATAATGGTTCAACCTCATGATTTTTTGACTTTATGATGGTGCAAAAATGGTACACAATCAGTAGAACCTGTACTTGGAATCTGAAAGTTTGATCTTCTCCTGGGCTAGTGATATGCAGTAAAAAAACTATCTTGTAATGCTGGGCAGTGGTAGTGAGCTATATATCTCCCACTCAGCCAGATAACAATGAAGGTAAACACCTGATACACTTACAGCCATTCTGTACCCACATGACCATTCTATTTTTCACTTTCAGCACAGTATTTAACAAATGATATAAGGTATTCAACATTTATTATAAAATAGGCTTTGTGTTAGATGATTTTGCCTAACTGTAGGATAATGTGTTATGAGCACATTTAAATTAGGCTAGATTAAGGTATGATGCTCAGTAGATTAGGTGTCTCAAATGCATTTTTAGCATATGATTTTTTCAACTTATAATGGGTTTCTCAGGTCAGAACCCCACTGTAAATTAAGGAGGATCTGTCGTCTCTTCAATAATGGTGCTGGCACAATTGGATTTCTACATGCAAAGGAATTTTGTTGGACACCTACCTTATATCGTATACAAAAATTAACTAAAAATGGATAAACACTGTAAATATAAGTGCTAAAACCATAAAACTCTTAGAAAAAATATAAGGATAAATCTTCATGACTTTAGAATTGGCAACTAATTCTTTTTTTTTTTTTTTCTTAATGTCTATTTTTGAGAGAGAGAGAGAGAGTGTGCACAAGTTGTGGAGGGGCAGAGAGAGAGGGGGACGGAGGGTCTGAAGCAGGCTTGGGCACTGACAGCAGAAAGCTGGTTGTGGGGCTCACACCCACAAACCATGAGATCATGACCTGAGCTGATGTCTGACGCTTAACCGACTGAGCCACCCAGGCACCCCAGTGACCAATTCTTAAATATGACACCAAAAGCATAGCCACAACAGAAAAAAGATCCATTGAATTTCATCAAAATTTAAACATTTTGTGTATTAAAGGATATTTTCAAGGAACTGAAAAGATAACCTAGAAAGTGGGAGAAAATGTTTGCAAATTATATATCTGGTAAGTATTTAATATTAAATATATATATAAAGAACTTTTTTATTAAAACAAAAATTTTTAATGTTTATTTATTTTTGAAGGAGAGAGAGACAGAGTGTGAATAAGGGAGGGGCATAGAGAGAGGGAAACACAGAATCCTAACCAGGCTCTAGGCTCTGAGCTGTCAGCACAGAGCCCAGCGTGGGACTCGAACTCACAAACTGCAAGATCATGACCTGGGCTGAAGTCGGACACTTAACCGACTGAGCCATCCAGGTGCCCCAGTATACATATAAAGAACTCTTAAAGCTGAACAGCAGAAAGACAAAACAATGGAGAAAGGATTTGAACAGATATTTCTCCAAAAACATACAAATAGCTTATAAGAACATGAAGACATATTCAACATCTTTAGTCACTAGGGAAATACAAATCGAAACAATAAGATTTCACTTCACATGTGCTGGGATGGATATAATGAAAGAAAAAAAAAACTAGAAAATAACGAGTTCGTAACGATGTGGAGAAACTGGAACCCTGGTACACTGCTGGTGGGAATGAAAAATCATTGGAAGGTTAGTATGGGAATAGTTTGGGTGTTTTTCAAAAAAAGCTAAATAATGAGTTGCTATTTGACCCAGCCATTGCACTCCAAGTTATAACCCCCCAAATTGAAAATAGGGATCTATTTTTATGCCAATGTTTATTGCAGCATTAGTAACTGTAGTCAAAAAATGGAAACGCCCCATGTATCCATCAGTAGAGGAATGCATAAGCCAAATGTTGTATATACATATAATGGAATATTATTAAGCCTTAAAGAGGAATGGATTCTAATGCACAGACTAACCTTGGAAACACTGCTTTAAGTGAAATAAATCATACATAAAAGGACAATTATTGTATGATTCTATTCAGTGAAATATCTAGAATAGGCAAATTCATGGAGACGGAAAGTAAATTAAAGATTACTAGGAGTTTTTTTGCTAGGCAGGAAGGGCGGGCAAAGGAATGGCTGTCGAAACAGCTTGGGAAAATGGCCATGGAGACGCTGGAGAGGGTCCTCAGTTACCAGGATGACAAAGAGCAGGGCCGGACTGAAAAGGTCCTGGATGCCCTGTCCTGTAGTTTCAATATCAGATTGAAATGGTTTGGCAGATGCTTTGTATGCAGCATTTCTTTTTTGTTATTGTTGTTTTATCCTTGGAACTGGATTGCTATTCCTTTCTGGTGGCATAAAACTTTTTGTATTGTTTTATACCCTAGGAAGAATTGCTGCATTGACCAGTGTGAACTTTTCACTGGGCTCTGTGAAGCAACTGAAGAAAATGTTTGAAACAAGATTGCTTGCAACAGATATTATCATTATTTTTCATATTCACCTTGTGTGCTTCTCGTTAGTGACATAGGAAGAGAGAGACTGGCCTCATTGTTCTGCGTGTTGCTGGTCTTGTGAATGGCCTGATGGAGTCTATGATGTATTCCATATGCAAGAGATACAGAAATTAAATGCAGTTCTGTTCAAAGTTGAAAGTCCAAAACTCTCCAAAAAGAGCATTTGAAAATTAATGCTGTGGTTTTCGTGAAGAATGCTTTTCCTGATAAAATAATCATTCCAAAAACAACTGTAGTGACAATTTAAGACCTTTTGTATTCTGGTAAAAACTACATGCTTGATTAAACTGTTAAATGCTTATAACTTTAAATTCATATGAGTCATTACTATGCCCTTCCAAAGACAAGGAGATTTTAATCATTGCCAATTGTAAATTATTTTCAGCCATTTTTTAGTCTTTTCAAAACAGCTTTGAGATGTGAATAATTAAGCATGGACCTGTACTGAAAGACATATTCAGCTTTTTTTTTTTTTTGATCTTTTAAAAAGTTTAAAACATTTTAAAAACAATTAAAAAAAAAACGCTTTATGTGAAAGTTTAAACTTTAAGCTAAAGATTGCTTATTGTATGGGGGCACCTGGGTGGCTCAGTTGGTTAAGTGTCCAACTCTTGATTTCAGCTCAGGTCATGATCTCACAGCTGTGAGATCTATCACCACGTCAGGCTGAGCGGAAGTCTGCTTGGGATTCTTTCTCCCTCTCTGCTCCTCCCCCTCTCATTTTCTCTCTCTCTCTCTCTCTCTCTCCCAAAATAAATAAACATCAAAAATTTTTAAAAATATTGCTTATTATACGTAATAAAAATAATTTTTTAATAATTTTTTTAAATTTTTTTAATATATGAAATTTATTGTCAAATTGGTTTCCATACAACACCCAGTGCTCACCCCAAAAGATGCCCTCTTCAATGCCCATCACTTACGCTTCCCTCCCTCCCACCCCCCCATCAACCCTCAGTTTGTTCTCAGTTTTTAAGAGTCTCTTTTGCTTTGGCTCTCTCCCACTCTAACCTCTTTTTTTTTTTTTTCCCTTCCCCTCCCCCATGGGTTTCTGTTAAGTTTCTCAGGATCCACATAAGAGTGAAAACATATGGTATCTGTCTTTCTCTGTATGATTTATTTCACTTAGCATCACACTCTTCAGTTCCATCCACATTGCTACAAAAGGCCAGATTTCATTCTTTCTCATTGCCACATAGTATTCCATTGTGTATATAAACCACAATTTTTTTATCCATCAGTTGATAGACATTTAGGCTCTTTCCATAATTTGGCTATTGTTGAAAGTGCTGCTATAAACATTGGGGTACAAGTGCCCCTATGCATCAGTACTCCTGTATCCCTTCGGTAAATTCCTAGCAGTGCTACTGCTGGGTCATAGGGTAGGTCTATTTTTAATTTTCTGAGGAACCTCCACACTGTTTTCCAGAGTGGCTGCACCAGTTTGCATTCCCACCAACAGTGCAAGAGGGTTCCTCTTTCTCCCTCTCCAGTATCTATAGTCTCCTGATTTGTTCATTTTGGCCACTCTGGCGTGAGGTGATATCTGAGTGTGGTTTTGATTTGTATTTTCCTGATGAGGAGCGACATTGAGCATCTTTTCATGTGCCTGTTGGGCATCTGGATATCTTCTTTAGAGAAGTGTCTATTCATGTTTTCTGCCCATTTCTTCACTGGATTATTTGTTTTTCGGGTGTGGAGTTTGGTGAGCTCTTTATAGATTTTGGATACTAGACCTTTGTCTGATATGTCATTTGCAAATATCTTTTCCCATTCCGTTGGTTGCCTTTTAGTTTTGTTGATTGTTTCCTTTGCAGTGCAGAAGCTTTTTATCTTCACGAGGTCCCAATAGTTCATTTTTGCTTTTAATTCCCTTGCCTTTGGGGATGTGTCAAGTAAGAAATTGCTACGGCTGAGGTCAGAGAGGTCTTTTCCTGCTTTCTCCTCTAGGGTTTGGATGGTTTCCTGTCTCACATTCAGGTCCTTTATCCATTTTGAGTTTATTTTTGTGAATGGTGTGAGAAAGTGGTCTGGTTTCAACCTTCTGCATGTTGCTGTCCAGTTCTCCCAGCACCATTTGTTAAAGAGACTGTCTTTTTTCCATTGGATATCCTTTCCTGCTTTGTCAAAGATTAGTTGGCCATACTTTCGTGGGTCTAGTTCTGGGGTTTCTATTCTATTCCATTGGTCTATGTGTCCGTTTTTGTGCTAATACCATGCTGTTTTGATGATTACAGCTTTGTAGTAGAGGCTAAAGTCTGGGATTGTGATGCCTCCTGCTTTGGTCTTCAAAATTACTTTGGCTATTTGGGGCCTTTTGTGGTTCCATATGAATTTTAGGATTGCTTGTTCTAGCTTTGAGAAGAATGCTGGTGCAATTTTGATGGGATTGCATTGAATGAAGTTTTTATAATTTTTAAATAAACCCACAGTTACAAATAAAGTTTACTAGGGGATAAAGGAAGGGACGAATGAGGACTTATTGTTTAATGTTTTTAGAGTTTCTGTTTGGAATGATGAAAAAGGTTTTGAATTAGTTAATAGTGATGGTTGCACAACATTGAGGGCAATTAATGCCACTGTACTGTATACTTAAAAATGGTTACTATTGAAAAAAAAATCAATGGAAGTAGATACAGAGAAGTAAGCAAAGGTAGGTTAAGTTGCAAAGGTGAGAAGTGCTAACAATTACATAGTGTTTACTATATTCTGGGCTCTTTCAGGTGGTTTTATATATGTTACTCAATCCTCACAACATTATTTTCCTTGTAACTATGAGAAAACGAGGCTCAGAAAGTTTAAGTAATTTGTGAGTGTCAAGTAGCTAGTGGATAGAAAAGCCAAGATTTGAACCCAGGCAGTTTGTCTCTAAAAACCATGCTTTGGTAAAATCATGCTTGCATTTTAACCATGCATTACTATTTCTGCCCATTATTTGGTTAGGTGCTGAATGAGGAGAATGAACCTAAGACTGTGAGAAACAAGAGGCTAGGAGAAATCAGTCTATTTTTTGGTCACTCTGGTCTCATAAGACCATAAACTTTACAAATAAATCTCTCTCTCTCTCTCTTACAAATCTAATTCTTAATTGACAAATTTTATATCCTTTTGGTGTTCATACTGCCTTCCCAAGTGATTTCTTAGAAAGTAGTAGGATATGATGACCCTTTAATTTGATGGAGTCATTGAATACCTGCTCTGCACATTTTTTTAGCAATTGATAATCAACTTATTAAAACAGATGACATTTTTCAGCTTTATTGAGATATAATTGACACATGAAATTATAAGCCATTTAAAGACCACAAGGTGATGGTTTGATACATGTATACATTGTGAAAGGATTCCTTTATCAAGTCAATTAATACATCCATCACCCCACATATTTGCTTTTTCCTCTTTTTTTGGTGAACACATTTAAGTTTTACTCTCTCACCAATTACAGTTAAACAACAGAGTGTTACCCACTATATAGTCACCATGTTATACATTAGGTCCTTAGACTTTACTCATCTTGTAGGTGAATTATAACTTTTATCAACTCCAACCTCTACCTATTTCTTCCACCCCACAGCCCCTCGAAACTATTGGTTTACTCTCTGCTTCAGTAAGTTTGACATTTTTTTAGAATATACATGTAAGTGATACCAGGCAGTGTTTATGTTTCTCTGTCTGGATAATCTTGCTTACCTTAACATCCTCCAGTTCATCTACGTTGTTGCAAATGATAGGATTTCCTTTTTTTTAAAGGGTGAATAATATTCTATTGTATATATGTACAGCATTTTCTTGGTCTGTTCTCTTGTTGATGGACACTTAGTTTTTTGCCAGATTTTGGCTATTGTGAATAATGCTCTGACAAACAGGAGTAGAGATCTATCTTTGAGATAATTATTTCATTTTCTTTGGAAAATGACACTTGAACAACACAAGGGTGAGGGGCCAGTCCCCAGGGAGTCAAAAATCCACATATAACTTTGACTCCCCAAAAACTTAACTACAAGTAGCCTACTGTTGACCGGAAGCAGAAAACAGTTGATTAACACATATTTTCTGTGTTATATGTACTATTTACTGTAGTATTACAATAAAGTAAGATAAAGGAAAATGTTATTGAGAAAATCATAAGGAAGAGACAAATGCGTTTATAGTACTATACTTATTGAAAAAAATCTGTATATAAGTAAACATGTGCGGTTCAAACCTATGTCATTCAACGATCAACTCTGTATCTAGAAGTGAGATTGCTGGATCATATGTCGTAGTTCTATTTTTAATTTTTTGAATAAACTCCATACTGTTTTCCATAGAGGCTTTACAGATTTAAATTTACAAAATAGATGATTTTTAAGGAGACATGGTGAAGATTACAAAAAACGTTGAAAAATGTGACTTCTTTTACTTTTTAATAAATGGACTCTGGTAACATTAAGAATACTGTAACATAAAGCTGATCTGCATTCTTTCCAATACTTATTTATTTTCTGCTAGTTGTAGCTTCAAACACATTAATTTTTATAGAAATGATTAGGCATCAATATTTAAGACATTTCTTGAACACCTATTTTGTGCAAAACTAAAAGCCAGTATCTTTCCACGTAAGGGATAAATTACAGACATACCCTGGTGGAATTCTTGTCTAATTATTGCTTTTATTTTTTTCAGTATTGTGTCCTAGCTAGTTATTTAGAGAACTTGGGAATTGTTTAAGAGGTGAGTTACAACAATGAAATACAACAAAAATATTATCTTTGGATCATGTTATTTTCATATATATGAAAACAGTTTGCAGTAAAATATTTATCATACTTTAAAAAATATAAGTACTCTCTGTTAAGTTTTAATAACCCTAGTTTGAAATTTAAAACATTTTAAGCACAACCCAGGGGAATTTTATATGATATAAGCCAATGATATCAGAACAACAACTGTGGCCTTTTATTAGCAGTTATGATTTGTAGCAAGTCTTTATTGCCAATTTTCACAACTCCCTTCCTCTTTCTTTTCTTTTCTTTTTGTTTTGTTTTTCCCTGTAATCAAGTCTTGTATTAGCGCTTTTGGCCCCTGGGATCAATCTGCACCAGACAACATGAAACAAAACTTCCATCTAGTTCTATACTTCAGCTGTTACTGACTGGAATTCAATTATATATAAGACACATTGTTATTTAAAATTCAGTAGGACTAAAAATAAAACAAATAAGCCAAAAACTAAAAGGTTTGCTTCCAAGGAAACACTCGTTGATTACTAATAGGTATTATTTGAGGCTAGAAACATCCAGAATTTAGAAAAGCCCACTTGATAACTTATTTTCATATATAACCAAGTTATTAAGGAATCCTAATAATAGATGTAGTCTATAAATAGGACATTAATGAGTTTTTCATTAACCGTTGTCTCTAATTCCATTTTAGAACTTTCTTCTCTGAACTTTGAGTACATCTGAATAGAAGTGACAGGCTTTCTGGCCACTTTCATGCATTGATTAGCCTAAATCAAATAAATTCATTCTCACATTCAATTGAAAGATGTTAATTTCCCATTTTTTCCTATCTCTTAGATTGGCCTGACTTGCAGCGTAGATGCATAATCTGTTTTTCACCCTGGCTATCTTCTTTCCCTGTATTCCCGGTTCCATGCAGGGATGAAAAAGGCATTAATGAAAGAGGAGTAAAGAATATGGTAGTATTACAGGTGTCCTAATGTGAATTTCTTTTGGGTTGTATTTGTGGGCTTATGGGAATTATCCACTGGGATATTCATATTGAATAATTTACTGATATGGTGCGTATACTTTGTCTAATCACCAGAAGTCCTTCTGTAGCTCCATTTTGCCTTCACCCACTGGTATACACTACAGTTTACAGTAGGGCTATACAGTACAGTACAGATCAATCTCTTCTCTATGGAAAATGCTTTCTTGGACATGGTCATTTAAAGAAGCTTTGGGTGAAGTAATTTCCAGAATTTCCACTGGTAGATGGGAATTCAGTGTGCTACAGATTGGCTACTTGTATACCAAATCCATTTTCTTTTCTTCCTGGATACAGAGCTATTCCTGCATTTCCTAGCTTTCCTTGAATTTGATGTGGATATACTGCTGAGTTCTAGCCAACAAAATACGAGTGTGGTGCTGTTTCCAAGGTTAGCTCACTAGAACTTCTCATGTACAGTCCCCCATATTCTTTTCACATCTGCCTCCTTGAGGCAGCTAAGGACAGAGATCTAGGAAGACACCTTTGAAAAAGATGGACCATAAGATGAAATAAATCTAGATCCAATTAAAGAAGAGTTTCTTGCTCCTTTGTAATTTTTATAAGCTCCTTTTGTAATTTTTATAAATAAATTCTTATTTATTCGAAGTAAATTCTATCATAAACAAACCGTTATACATTTTGGAGTTTGTCATTGCAAGTAATCATATTTTAACTAATTCTTGCATGCATTGTAGCTAGGCTTGTGATATTTAGCAAATGAAAATAAAGGGCATCAACTTAACATCCAGAATTTAGAAAAGCTCACTTGATAACTTATTTTCATATATAACCAAGTTATTGATGAATCTGAATGATAAATGTGGGCGGTAAATAGGATATTAGTGAGTATTTCCTTAACCATTGTCTTTAATTCCATTTTAGAACTTTCTTCTCTGAACCTTGAGTACATCTGAATAGAAGTGACAGGTTTTCTGGCCACTTTCATGCATTGATTAGCCCAAATCAATTTCAGGTAAAAAAGGAAAAAAAATATTTTTTTAATTAAACATTTTTGTTTAACGTTTATTCATTTTTGAGAGACAGGGAGAGACAGAGCATGAGTGGGGAAGGGGCAGACGGAGGGAGACACAGAATCTGAGGCAGGCTTCAGGCTCTGAGCTGTCAGCACAGAGCCCAACGCGGGGCTCGAGCTCTCGAACTCTGAGATCATGACCTGAGCCGAAGTCGGATGCTCAACCGACTGAGCCACTCAGGCGCCCCAAGGAAAAATATTTTAAAATAAGTATGTTCCATGAAAATATTGAGGACATGTTTACATTAAAGATTATTTGTTGTCTACCAGAAATTCACACTTAACTGGGCATCCTATATTTTATGTCAACCCTGATTCTTATCACACTAAAAAGTGGGCATGTATGGCACTCCCAGTGTTTCCCTGTCTTGTTCCATTTTTCTGTGACTGCTCTATCTGGAATCAAATTTTCAGAAACATATGGAGGAAGGTAACCTTTTGGCTTCTACATTCACATTATGCCTGCAAACAAGGAGAAATGTGCCAGTCTTGTCCCCAAATTCTCCCAACCAAGTCATTCCAGCACCATGGCACAAGTTTCTCCAACTCAACAACCATCCATGTGGGGAAGCCTTACCTTCAGTATACTCCCTAAATTTCTGTATATGATTCTCTCAGAACCCAACTAGCTTTGTTTGGCACAGAGACTATTACCATATTTTTAATAACCATCTAACTGAACACTCAGATAAATTCTTTCCTCTGATGGACTTGAGTCTTTCTTTTATTTGGCTACAAGGGGTAGGGAGAGTGAAGGAAGCAGATCTGGTCAAATCTTAGTAAATCTTGTGACTAATGCCTAAAAGCTCCTCTTCAGAATGTAGAGAAGCTTATTAGCTATTGGGGTTTTTTTTGAATCTTCAACAGGAATTCTCAGACAACAGGAGAAGTTCACTTTATTATAATTCCATTCAAGTTCCATTCAATTACATTTTTTCAGATCGTCAAAAACATTGAGAAAATGCAAAACTTATTTGCATATTCTTAATTTCACTTCAAAAAAATAACACTTGACAATCAAATCTGAGTAGTATTTCTCTTGGCCAACATAATTCTGTGTCCTTCAATTTACATCTTCAATAAGTTCAGGCTATCAGTTTGTGTACAGCTTACCAAACTCTATGGTAACCCACATACTATGTGCTCTGTGCTTTCATTATGTGCTTCATATCATTCTTTCTTGTGTCATTATAATACGATATTTGGCAAAATGTAATACTAAATATTGGGTTGGAGTTTTGTTTCTTCACTTACTCTAAATAATTTAACCTATATTTCTCTAAGAGTTTGATTTCTTTCTAAGAAAGAGATTATGTTTCTTCTGTAAGGGCAGTATAACTTAACACACCGAAAGATATTAAATATAATTATAATTTCAGGGTTCAAGGGAAAAATTACACTCAAAAGTGAAAGCAACACATCTTTTCAAATCAATTTGAACAAAATGAAGCATTATTTTAAAAAGTAATAT
Source organism: Neofelis nebulosa (assembly GCF_028018385.1). NCBI lineage: Eukaryota > Metazoa > Chordata > Mammalia > Carnivora > Felidae > Neofelis > Neofelis nebulosa. Next base: position 59,412,759 of record NC_080795.1, on the reverse strand, counting down.
ACTGTATTAGAAATAAGAAACTGAAGCTCCAGCAAAACTGAAAATAAAGTGGACAACAAACTTGGGTCAGAGACAAGCAATTATACTATTATTTTTAATTTTTTGGCATCAGCTGCTAGATCCATGAGGTGAAAAATGAAAATAGAAAAAGAAAGAGACTCAAATCACATAATTGTATTATATATTATTCATATTATACAGTATTTTGTTTTCTCAATCTAATTTTCTGCGGTTAGTATCAGAAATATTCGGTTTAATAAAACAATACAGTTTGTTATAGGATAGATGCTAAAAGTAAAAGCAGAATGTACAAGGATCTAATATCTATTTAGTAAAAAGGAAGGAAGCCTTATTCAATGGAAATCAAATTTGATATTTTACATTATGCATTATACTTAGTATTAAGAAATTATTGAAAACATCTGCAAAGAAAAAGTAAATGGGACAGAATATTTGGAGCCTTATTCTTAATTATACATAAGAGATAGATATTAGTGTAGGACAGGAGTTGGTTGACAAACTTTTTCTTTAAAGATCCATATGGTCAATATTTTAAGCTCTGAGGGCCATAAGGTACTTATTTAACTAGTCAATCTGCTGTTGTAGTGAGAAAGTAGTCAAAGATAATGCATAAATGAGTAATTATGGCTGTGTTTCAGTAAAACTATAACTACAGGCTATTGGCTAGATTTGATCCGAGGATCAGAATTTGTCCATCCATGTTCTAAAACAAATGCACATTATGTTACTATCTCTCTCAAACACAAAGACTGTCTTCTGTTTCTGATTTTAACTTCTCAGTTTACAAATCCTTTCCAGTTCTGGTTTATGCCAGTGTTAATTTCCCAACAACCTTACCCTTTCTTTGAAGCTCACAATTGATATATTGAGAAGCCTATTAATTTCTTCATAGCTCTAAAGAGAATGGACTCCTAATCAGATCTAATCATTTGCCCAGCTATTTGTGGTTTTAAACTGATGAAAATGTTAAGACAGTAGTCCACTGTTCAATAGCAAGATGACTCTTTCTAGAGGGGATTATACATGTCTTTTTTTGTTTTTAATTTTTTTAACTTTATGTTGGAGAGAGAGAGCAAGAGAGTGAGAGAGTGCACGCACGCGAGACAGAGAAAGTGAGCAGGGAGGGGCAGAGAGAGAAGGTGAGAGAATCTCAAGCAAGCTCTGCACTGCCCACACAGAGCTTGACATGGGTCTTGAACTCATGAAGCAGAGATCATGACCTGAGCCGAAACCAAGACCTGGATGCTTAACTGACTGAGCCACCCAGGCGCCCCAGGGATTATACATTTCTTAGTCAATTTGATTCTTTTTGTAAAAATTGATTTAGGGAGGATCCACGTATAGCATCTAGGTGATTTTGCTTTGAACAGTTGAGATTTCTCATCAAATATTTATTATTTATTTACAGAAAGGAAGACATTTTAATTAGCTTATTTTTGGCTGGAGTTCTTTCTGCATAGCAGATCACTTCTTTGAAATGACTTTCCTGATGAACTGCTTCGGTATCATGACTGTAAAAATAGCCTCTTCAGGGGCGCCTGGGTAACTCAGTCAGTTAAGCGTCTGACTCTTGATCACAGCTCAGGTCTTCACTTGTGGGGGGTTGTGAATTCAAGCCCCACGTTGAGCTTCCTGCTGAGCATGAATTGTGCTTAAAAAAATAGACTCTTGATGGCCATAAATATCTGTCTCCACCCCTGAATCCCAAATGTGTATACATCATTTTTCACTAATTCATAAATTCAACAAATATTTGTAGAGACCTAGTGTGTAAAACATGTTGTACTTGATGTTTGGCATTGGATGAGTTTTGACTATATATATATAGACAAGGTTGGGTTACTATTTGTGAAATCAGTAAAAAAAAAAAAAAATGTACGCCAATTAAAAAAAATAAATGTCTTTTTATGCAAAAGGAAAATTTCAATATCTTAAACCACCCAGGGTGGGATAATGATGAATCCAGTGGGAACTGAATGCCCTTTTCAAGAAGTCTAGTGAACTTTGCTGAAGTGGAAATCTTTGGACTAGCTTTCAAAGTTATTTAAAGGATTAGATGCCTCAGCTTCTATTTTCTCTTCTTCTGGATCCCCTAGAGACAAATTCTCGCTTCATTTTATTCTCCATCTCTAAGCCATGTTTGAGTTTTTGTTTGTTTGTTTTTTCCTTGACTGTGACAATAAAAAACTTTTGGCTAAAACTGGGTGCTCTTAAGTAGCATCATGTATAGATTTGTCAGATGCTCACCAAACTTTTGTCTTCACATTTCCTACCAAAATGCAGCTGATTTTCATATTCACAGTAGTCATATTCTATAAACTTATTAGGAATGATGAATTAATGAACAACGAGCCGTTACTCCTGGGAGAAATGTAAGATTAGTTTCCTCAGAGTCTCTGGTTGTATTGTTGTCAACTAATCAGTATATAGAGGTTTTTGTGTGTTTCTATCTCAAAACATTTTATTTAATAGATGTTATTGATTCATTAGCTTTGGACTCAGCCACAACACTATAATTCATGTTTGAATGAAACTTATCTAACACATGTATCATTCTTATGCTTAGGAAAACTTCAGCACTATGCTTTGGAGACCATTTTAAACAGTAAAATCACCAAGAAGAAGCCTGAAATTGCAAATAATGTGGCACCAAATAAATGGCAAAGAAGATAATCAGAAGGAGAGCTGAAACAAGAAGACAGAACATCATCTTGTTTGACCTCCATTGGGAACTTGCTCTAAAGGTAACTCAAATTTTTTGATATCCTATACATGTCTATGAATGACCTTGAAACAGCTTTGATTATTGATTGTAGAGGTGCAAATACATTTTAGTGAGGTGAATTTTTTTGTAATATTATTTGTTTTGAGAGAGAGGTGGGGAGGGACAGGGAGAGAGAGAGTGCGAATCCCAAGCAGGCTCCTCGCTGTCAGCACAGAGCCTGACATGGGGCTTGATCCCACGAATGGTGAGATCATGACCTGAGCCCAAATCAAGAGTCAGACACTTAACCTACTGAGCCACCCAGGTGCCCTGTGAATAGGTGAATTTGTAATTATGGAATCTGTAATAATGAAGAATGACTGTACTTTGTCCTATTTTCTTCCTTTAATGCATATTTTTACTTAGTTTTATTCAAATTTACCTTATAGCAAGATGGAAAGGAAATAGATTTTATTACTTGACTTATGTTTTTTTCCACTTAACTTGGTAGTCTACACACCCTCCAACTGCTATTTTTGTATTGATAATATTGCTATTTATTGATATTGATTATAAGGGCTTACATTCCCTGTTGTTAAAGAATGGAGTGAAAAGTTGACTGGTAGATTTAGCAGGTGATCATGTACAATTTGTCTTAAGGTGCAACTCTCATGAGGCATTAAGAAATGGAATACAATATACTCTTAAACTCCCTTACAACATTTTCAGCTTCTGCCTAAATGATGCAAATCTGTGCAAAATTAACTCCAATAGTAATAATTTCTGACTGTTTTAAGTAATGTATTTTCAAAGTCCAAATTCTATGCTGCATAAAGAAATAATTATTTCTACACATGGTTAAGTCCTCTTTGCATGCTAGAAAGACATTTTGATTGTAAAATTTGAGTTTATTAAATTGTATGTACCATATAATTTTTTCCTAAGGAAGTCTTAGCATATACACATGGCTATGCTTTTTAGAACAGACCCAAACCAAATAATACCCTGGCATATTTTTGACTCTGTTCCCAATACCTGTCAGACCTTAAGCTCCACAAGGAAGGAGACACTAGCTCTCTTTATCACGGTTATTTAAAAAATGCATGACACATAGTAGAGGCTCAACAAATACTGGCCAAATAAATGAGTAAATGGGTCAGTATATCTATACCACAACATAAAGAATTAGGAAGGATTTATTCTCCAAAGTCTACTACCCTAATGATTTTGAGCCTTTAAAAAGAAAAAAACATACCATAAGATACCATTAAGATATTTTTTCTTATCATCTTATTTCAATGTGATTTTGCAAGTAATTTCATGGAATAATTAAAAATAATATTTAATTTTAAACTGATATGAGTTAAAAAACAAAACAAAACATAATAAAAACCCTGTAATACATATTTTGGCTTTTCAATGGAATCCAAATTTCATCACCAGCTTACTGACACCCAACAAGCCAACCCTTTGGTATGTCTCTATACTTTCTCATTAACTGTACATTCTGCTTCTAGTTCAGTAAAAATTGAAGTCAATATAAACAAGCTCTGAATCATAAAAAAAGATTACTAGGAAATCCCTAAATATTTGGAAATTTAAAAATTGACTTCTACAATGATTTACATGTCAAAGAATGAATTAAAATGAAAATTAGAAAATATTTTGAGCTGAGTGACAACAAAATGCTATATGCCAAAAATTTGGAGTGCACTTAAAGCTACTAGAAGAAAAAAAATAATGTACGGCTTTATACCAGAAAAGGTGAATGGGAAAATTAGTGAACTAAGCACTGCTCTAAATAACTTGGGAAAATGGCAACAAATGACACCTAAAGAAAATAGAAGAAAAGAAATTATAAATGTTAAGAACCAAAATTATTAACATAGAAAACAAACATACATTATAGAGACCTAGCAAAACTAAAAGCTGATTCTTTGAAAACACTGAAACATTCTTTTTTTTTTTTTTTAAATTTTTTTTTTCAACGTTTTTTATTTATTTTTGGGACAGAGAGAGACAGAGCATGAACGGGGGAGAGGCAGAGAGAGAGGGAGACACAGAATCGGAAACAGGCTCCAAACTCTGAGCCATCAGCCCAGAGCCCGACGCGGGGCTCGAACTCACGGACCGCGAGATCGTGACCTGGCTGAAGTCGGACGCTTAACCGACTGCGCCACCCAGGCACCCCAAACACTGAAACATTCTTAAGCACCTGGATAAACTGAAGAACATTAAAAAAAACAAGGGAAACAAAACCAGTGGGAGAAACAAAAAAGGAAACTTCACTAACAATCCTATGGACATTAAAAATGTATCACTTATAGTAACTTCAAAAATATTTAAAAAGCAAAACATGGGAATAAATTTCACTAAGGTGTGCAAAATCTCTACAAGGAAGCATGTAAACCATGAATATGGGAAAATTAAAAAATAGATGTAAATGTAATAATGGAGATATAAATGTAGTAACAGACAAAACTTTTCATGGATTGGAAGATTCAGTATTTCAAAACATCAGTTCTCTTCAGATTACCTTCAAACACCAACATTTTTTTTCCAGAGTTTAAAAACCTTATTCTAAAATCTGTATAGAATCACAAACATTCAAGACTAGCCAGGAAATTCTCAAGTAGAATAAAAAAGTGAGAAAACTTGCTCTGATAGATACCAAGACGTTACAAAACTAGTGTAAGTTAAGACAGTTGTTGGCATAAGGATAGAAAAATAGGGAAATGAAGCAAAATTAGAATCCAATAACAGAAAACAGAAACACAATATAAAACAAAGGCGAATTTTCAGAGCAGTGAGAAAAAGACTATGAATACATAATGTTGGATTATTGGATATGCGAATGAAAAAAAAGTAAAATAAATTTGACCCCTACTTCACACTTTACCCCAAGTGGAATGAAACTAAATGTAAAAGGGAAACAAGTAATTCCACTGTAAAATAAGGTAGAAAATTACCTTTCTTGGTGAGAGGGAAGGGGGAGTTAAGAAAATGTTTCTTTAACAAAACACACACACAAAAACACAGCTAACCATAAAGGACAATATTCATAAGCTACAGTCCAATAAAATTAAGAAATTCTGTTTATTGAAAGATAGGAATAAGATAGTGAAAAGACAAGCCACTGATTGGGAGAAGATATTTGCAATGCATGTAATAAAAAGTGCTTGTTTTCTGAAACTTCATAGTTTCTGAAACTGTGAATAGTTCCCATAAGTCAGTAAGAAAAAGTCCAAGAGAAAAATGGCCATAAGAAATGAACTGGTACTTCAAAAGAGATTTTATGAAAATGTTTAAGAAACACTTAAAATGCTGGTTAATCTCATTAATACCCAGATAATAATAATTAGGAAAGTGTACGTTGATGAAGAATCAAATATGATTACACAACCACCAGAATAGGTAAAAAATAAAATTACTGAGGGCCCTGGGTGGCTCAGTCGGTTAAGCATCTGACTCTGGGTTTTGGCTCAGCTCATGATCTCATGGCTCGTGAGTTTGAATCCTGAATGGGACTCCGCACTGCCAGTGCAGAACCTGTTTGGGATTCTCTCTCTCCGTCTCTCTCTCTGCCCATCCCCCATTCGCACTGTCTCTGTCTCTCTCAAAATAAATAAACTTAAATAAATAAAACAATTTTTTAAGTAAATAAAAATAAAATTACTAACACTGCCATGTGTTGACAAATACATGGAGGACTGTAAGTCAATACATTGTTGATATGTCTATAAATTGCAGCTGCTTTTGAAAACCAAAAGATATCATCTACTGAAATTCAACAGATACTTGCTCTATGATCCTTGCAAATCAACAATAAGGAGCTTTACATGCCTTAAGAAAAGAAGTTCCCAATAAGTAGATGAATCTGTGATACGTTTGTTACTGAACATCTGGAAAAGAAGGTATCATTACCAGACAAGAATGGGAACTGAAAGAAGAGATTTCCTAATCTCATTTAATAGATGGAAGACAGTTGTAAGCAGTGAACGGCTAGTGTCAAAGAATCACGCATAACATAAAACTATCATTAGAGCATCACTTTTAAATTTCACAGAAAATTCCTGCTGACTTTCAGCACAGGCTGCATAGCCTTCAGCAACATGTTGCTCAGTTGGTGAAAAAAAACGAAACAGGTAGGAACGTTTAAGCAGACAGGAAATGCTAACAAAACTTTCCCATTCTCTGACATAACACAAAATTAATGCTGACAGTGCCCAAGGTGATTGGGTCATATATCATTTGTGCCTTAATAAGTCTAAAATAGTACTTGCAATAAGCCTAATAAAAACTGTGTATTAAGAAAGCAGTTTGTCAAGTTTTAATACTCAGCTTTTTTTTTCTTTTAATATTTCATAAAATAATGCTGAACAGTAAAATCATTGGCATCTTAGATTTGATGATATTCCATGAGATATTGCCTCTTCATGCTAATTCTCATACATATTCATAGAACACAGAAAAAGACAAAAAGTATGTACAACAAAACATTAAAATTATTTACCTTTAAAAACTTTAGGTTATTTAAACTTGTAAGATCTTCCGGTACTTCTACACTTTAAAAAGTTTTGGGGCACCTGGGTAGCTCAGTTGGTTAAGCGTCTGACTCTTGATTTCAGCTCAGGCATGATCTCACTATTTGTGAGTTCCAGCCCCACGTTGGGCTCTGTGATGACAGCATGGGGCCTGCTTGAGATTCTCTCTCTCCCTCTCTCTCTCTGCCCCTCCCCTGTACACACACACTCTCTCTCTGTCTCTCTCAAATAAATAAACTTAAAAAAAATTTTAATTCTGGGCATGCATTAAGAAGTCTGAAATCTAATCAATGCTAAGCATTATGGAAGGAGGCTTACATGTAAAGGCATCTATGACTACTTAAATGTCTGGAACCATAACTTCCTACACATTGGTCCAAAAATGACCAGGGGATCAAGGTTTAGAGAGCCAACCTCAGAGTTCCTGGTTCTGCGTCTCAAAATTCTGCAGTTTGCTTTTAAAGGACTCCAAGGGTGATTCCGATGCAAAATTAGGTTGCTCTATGGCACATTAAAAGATTTTCCATAACATGAGATGTAGTTATATCAAGTTAAGAGGTGATTATCCACAATAACCATTATTTATTGGACTTCCCCTGGACAGTACCAGCCACTAGACTCATTTAATTTACAAAAATAATCAAGCAGATATTAAAATTCTGTTTTTATAGATGCGTACTCTACAGTTCTCTCTATGCTTATACCTATCACTTTGTAAGCAGCTAGAGAACACATGCTGCTGTTTTAATAAAGAACTCTATTTTGTACACAAAAGTCAGAGGTCCACATACTGTATTTCTTCTTTCTTCTGTACTTGGACTAAACAAAATGGAAGCAAGAGGTATTACCGATTCCCTGTGGACTTTTGTCTCATACATGAAGCTTATTAAGTAGAGAGAAACATCATGCAAGCAACTCAGATGACTTTGGATATATATAGTCAAGGCATTGCTTTCTGTCACTATATTATGCAACAGGATAGCATAAAATATTTAGTGAGAACATTTTATTTATTATTTTTTTTATTTATTATTTTTTTTAAATTCTGCCCTAAATTTTTTTTTTTTTTTTTTTAATTTTTTTTTTTTAACGTTTATTTATTTTTGAGCCAGAGAGAGACACAGCATGACCGGGGGAGGGGCAGAGAGAGAGGGAGACACAGAATCGGAAACAGGCTCCAGGCTCCGAGCCATCAGCCCAGAACCCGACGCGGGGCTCGAACTCGCAGACCGTGAGATCGTGACCTGAGCTGAAGTCGGACGCTCAACCGACTGAGCCACCCAGGCGCCCCTAGTGAGAACATTTTAAATTTCAAAAATCACACTCTGATGATTCTTTCAAAAGCTCTAAGGGGTTTCCTTTTTTTTTAAACAGCAATTTTTTAATTATTCCATGTTTTCTGTAGCAATAACGTATGGAAAATATGGATATTAAGCATATGTTTTAAGCCACAAAAACAGTAAAAGGACTGAATTGTTTTGAGCACAGTTCGAATGGTGTGCTTGTGTTTTCACCAAGATAAACTTAAAGAGCAATGTTCCCAAACAAGATATACACACAGCCAAAAAAACAAAAGCAGAGCAACAACAAGAACAAAAACAAATAGAGGTGAACATTATTTTGTAACTTTTATTTGCTGGAAATTATGTCATTTCGCAACATGATAAATTTACCAAGAAATCATAGAAGGTTCAAGAACCTTTTCTTGTACTTTTATTCAATAACATGAAATGTAATACATTCCCAGGGGTTTCGTGTGTCCTTACTTTATTTTGTCCAATGAGGAACAAATATAACAGCTTCTCACATTGGGGAACTTTAGTGAAATCTTATTAATTTGCATGCTAAAAAATATGATTATTTAACTTGTTAGTATATCATCTAGGATGGACTGAACAGAAGTATTTTCTCTTTACTGTCTATAAAGATAAGCTTTGATTATACAAGTAATAAAGCCAATGATATTCCAAAGACCTATTTCAACCTATTCCAGAAAAACAATTATTTTTTAAAAGTAAGTTAATCTTAGCTTATGAATGAATGTAAGCTACTAATTGCAAATTAATCTCACGTATTGGGGCACCTGGGTGGCTCAGTCAGTTAAACATCTGACTTTGGCTCAGGTCATGATCTCATAGCTCATGAGTTCGAGCCCCACGTCAGGCTCTGTGCTGACAGCTCAGAGCCTGGAGCCTGCTTCGGATTCTGTGTCTCCTTCTCTCTCAGCCCTCCCCTGCTCATGCTCTGCCTGTCCCCCCACCTCTCAAAAATAAATAAATGTTTAAAAAAGTTTTTTTTTTTAAATCTCATTTATTTACTTCAAAAGGACCACTAGGACTTCTATTTGTAAATAGTTGTGAACAGTTAAGAGAGGGAGACAGAGAGAAGGATTGATATAGAGAAAGGAGAAAGGCTGGAGACTTGGTAGTCTCACCTGGGTGAACTGAGGTGCTTTCAGAATTTCCAACAACGACCAAAATATTTCATTTCCAGTGTCACACTTTTACTTTGTAAAATATAATACAATGCTCTAAATCCACAGTGGGTTTAAGAGGGTTAAGCCTTATTTAAAGAGGCTTCACCAACACAAGCAATTTAAATTGTCCATTTGGTACTCCTGTAGTTTTTAAAGCTCAGGACAATTTTCCAAAGAAGGATTGGGTTGGATGAGAACTTTCCCTTGTCAACTAAAAGAAGGAGAATTGCGGTCGAGGAGGTGGGGAAGGAGACCTTGCCTGGTACCTTGACTAGGACTACATTGCTGGGCCGCACATAGTTGAGGTTCTGGAAAGTGACTTTCTTAAGTCACCCTTGCCATTAATTCCCTTGGAAAGTCTTTGTGTACACTCAAGAGTCCAAGTTTTAAGATCATTGATTTAGAGAATTTCAATAATTTGCAAAAGCCCACACAGATTAACATGTAGCTTAAACTCCCTGACTGCAAAAACCAAGTTCTTAACCACTGCACTGCAATCCATTCTTTTTTCATTAAAGATAAATTCTACATGGAAACAAATGCCTATTACTTTTTAGTATTTGTAAGTATCACACTGTCTCATCTATATCTCTCATTATAGAATGATGCTATTTTAATTGCTTTGATCTGTAACTATACCTTTTTACTGGGATTTTTTTTTCATTCATATAGTTCTAATTTCTGGAAATCAAATTTAAGCCTCAGGAAATTGTATATCTATTGGAAATATCAAATAAACTTTCTACATTTCAGTTTAGGAAATTTTATAGTAGTGAGGTAATGATGTTTAAAAGCAAATTTCTTGGTGTTTAGATTTATGGTTTGGCTGTTCTGTGCTTCTCTAGTTTATTTTCTGTTCCACTTTATATTAATACAATACTACAACATTATTATAAGATAAATGTTTCAGCTTTATTCATTAGAAAAACATTACAATTTTCTAAAAACATTAATCATAGTAATTGCACTAAATTAATACTGTACATTCAAAATAATCTGTTTGCCTCTGCCAGCTGGAAATCTGTGTCTCACTAGGGAATAACATACAACCACTATAGAGAAACCAAGCTGATGTTCCCCTTCTAGAATATTTTAACTGTGTTTGCACTGTTGACAATGAAGGTTATAATATTTTCTTTGTATTTTCTAAACACGTTGTGGCTTACCACCAATAAATTGTTTTGAGGTATAGAAAATACTGCACTTGCCATTGTGAAGGAAGGTGGAAGGAATGGAAGAAGGAAGGGAAGGAAAGAAGGAGGGATGGAGGGTGGAAGTGAGGGAGGAAAGAAAGGAGGGAACGAAAGAATCGAGACACACAAGTTGTTAGAAAAGACATTTAGACTTGGAAGGGAGCTTAGATATCAACCAGGTTAATTATTTCATTTTCTAGACGGCATATCACCAAACTTGGAACTACAAACGATATATTCTTTTGAATATTAGAAAAACACCAAATGAATTTTTTCAAAGATATGCCTTCCTTATAGTGAAATAGTCTCTCTTTTATAATGAAGTTTTGATGGCTGCCTGGCTTCTTCATATTTTATTCTCCTCCCTCAGAGTTATTACTAATAATTCTACAACAGTTGGGAAATAGACAATAAAAACTTATGAGCTTCTTGGGCCACAGTGGATATTGTGTATATAATGATGTCACACAGGAAGGGCTATGGTGTCATGGTTCCTGCCAAATAGGGTTACCCACTATAGTTCAGATTGTAACCTGGAAATTATTTTCCCTATCCCAAAGTGAGTAATATAAAAATGTCCCATCTACTGACCCAGAGCTTTGAACACAGGTGCAGGAGGCAGTGATAGAAAGAGATAGTTGCACTGACAGTTTAAGTATAAAGAGAAGCCTTTCCTGGTAACAAATAGCTCATGATCAGTATTTTGCAGAGCTTATTCAGGCAAGGGATCCTCCTTAGCAATTTCACAACTGAGACTGGATGCTCCAATACGTAATCGGAGGCAGAAGATTTGTGCATATAAAGTGCATACTTAATGTTCCCTGACAGAAATTCTCCAGATCATTCACCTTTATCTCCAATTCCATAATTTTGGGTAGTCATTACCAAGAATTCTTGAATAATCAGGGTAGTGCTTATGTTCTCCAGAGTCAGGAGACCTTTCTGGAGTCACTCTTTATCTCCAATTCCATACTTTTGGGTAGTCGTTACCAAGAATTCTTGAATAATTAAGGTAGTGCTTATGTTCTCTAGAGTCAGGATATACCTCATTCTTCTTCCCATTCTTCCATAAAGTTCATTCCTGTGAAAGAAACGCTATCTGCCTTCCAGAGAACCACTAAAAAGGGCGGATGTGGGTAGCAGTCACTACTGTAGATTTCCTTGGGAGGTAGCCCATTTTAGGATGGCACAGAAATCATTTGCAATCAGATATTACACATTTCTTGTTTAGGTTTCTTCACTACTGCAAATCATCACCAGTTTACTTTCTCCCCAGTGTCAAAGAAAAATTATGCCAGAGCGTTAAACAGTCAAGAAAGAATTTTTTCAAGATGATCGAACTAGGAGATTGAACTCTGCCTATACTAAAGGTGGGAGGGCTCAACTTTTGAAACAGAAGGTGGGAAAGTTTCAAGCACTAGGGGGTGCTAGTGGGAAGGCACCAGGGGTCTTCAGGAGGTTGGTTGGCCCGGTGTGCTTAGGCCACCTGTGTTTATTTTACTAATTGGCTAATTTCTGCTTATCAGAGTTAGGCTCCTACTCTCCCATAAAGGCTGGGAAATCGGAACTCTATCTTTCTAAAAGGATTATATTTCAGAGGCTTGCCTTCCAGCTTCTTAAGAAAGATGTATCTGGTTGGTTAAACTGGTATAGCCTGGGAGGAGATTTACATTTCAAAGGAGCAGGGGAAAAAATGTATAATTGGAAGTTTTCTAAAGGAAATACTGTAAGAAAAGTGAGGTCAGGGGCCTACAGTCCGGGAGGAAGCCTGTCTAAAGTTTAGTTAAGCTGCATAGAACAGTAAAGCCATTTTGTAATGAATGTTTTAGCCTCCAGTTTTTTGCTCAGGTATTTTCTCTTTCTACAATTTTCACATATTTTTTTTTTAGTACACATAACTCCTTCTTTTTTTTAATGTGTTCAGAAACTCCCAGTTCCTCTTTTTTTAATATGCAGAAAAACATTAGTTTTCTCTTTTCTCCTTTCCTTTCAGAAGATAGCATATTCAGGATGTGTAGAGTGAGGAAATTTTCACCTTTCACATCTCAGGGGCCCTTTTCCCGAGCAAAGCATCATTCATATTGATGTGAATTGTGTCAGTTCTCTGTATATAAAGTCTTCTGCAGTCGGTTCTGTATTCAAACAATATATAGTTTCTCATCACAAGAAAAGAATGCTCAAGATTTGAATGGAACTAACGTGAAACCAGAAAGCAGAGTTCAAATATGCTCCCAAACCTGCCCACAGGGCAAGTGAGTTTGGTTGCTCTGTATTTGTGCCTTTAGTAAATGCAGAGGTGCCATAGGAAAAGGTAAATAACTGTCATATCCTTGCTTCTGGGCATGTTCTTCCTTATTCATGTAATGTGGGTTTTACACTAATTTCTCAGAAATATACGTTTATGTGCCATCCCTTTACTTACCAAGCATCCGTTAAACTGATTACTAAGTGTGTGCATTTTAGTATTTCAAGTCTGAGACTTTTTATTCTTTTCCAACTCCACACTGCTATTTTTATGAAGCCGCAAAAGCACACCCCTCTCAAAGGAGAGTTAATGGACTAGTTTTGCCTGTTTTCTAGTTCAGAAGGTATTCCCCATGGGGGGAAAAATCATAGTTTCATTAACCATTGCTGGAGTACTTTCCTGCTTTAAAATGCTGCCTTGAGGCTTTTAGTGGGTGTCTGTGAAGAAAAGTGACAGAGGATTTGATGCCATAGGTCCGACCTTCACTTCATGGGCATGGCTGCTGCTCATTACAGAATATCCTTGTGCACTAGGTGAGGAATTTCCTCTCCTCCCAGAGGGCTCTCATGTAGGGGTAATAATGGGTCTTGATTTTTCACTTCTTTTATTAAACCGGCAGTTTGATATCTGGAAGGAGACTTTGACAATCTAATGAATGATGTGTTACAATTATGTTGAAACCACTGGTCCCATGTTACCTGTTCCTCAGTCACCCTGTTACCATAAAACTTGTCAAAGTTGAGATGCAAATGGTATGGAATAGACTGTTTCAGAGTCTATATTAGTCAAAAATTATATCAGCAGCTGGAAGAATGCATTTGGAATGGCAAACTTCTTGGTTTCTTTGTTTGAAAAGAAGATCCATGTATCTATGTATGCTATCCACACAGATGGGTCTCAGTACTACCTTCTGATTCTTAGGTTGATCATTTAAGTCTTTTGTTTTGATGGCCTTTTCTGTTTTTATAAACTTGGGATGACTATCCCCAAATACATCAAAATGTAATGATTGAGAAAGCAATGGTTGTGGTTGTGAAGAAAGAATAATGATAAAGGAGCCATGAGCTTTCAGATACTAAGTAGTTATCTTCAAGCACAGTAGGTAATACACTGTGTTAACAGTACAAGGATCAGTGGATCACTGAGGAAAAGAAATATAGAAACAAACCCTATATCTAAGGGTTTAAAGGAGTAAATAGAGAAATTATGTGAGAAAATAAATCAAGTTGGAATCACATCTTACATTTTTCAGTACAATAAGTGCTAAAAGACAAGTCAAGTTGAAGTCATTAGATAAAACTATAAATGAAAAACAAAAAAAAAGTTGATGTATTTGTAAACCTAAGTGAGGAAATTCCTAAGGATAAATACAGTGAAGGTATTAATAAATAATGTATGATATATTTGGCATCCCTCCAAACAACAAAATCACCACTGGTATTAAAATATCAGAGATGCATAAAGAGAAATATTTGCGAGGCACCTGGGTTGCTCGGTTGTAGAGTGTCTGACTTCAGCTCAGATCATGATCTCCCAGTTTGTGAGTTCAAACCCCGCACTGGCTCTGTGCTGATAGCGCAAGAACCTGGAGCCCACTTCAGATTCTGTGTCTGCCTTTATTTCTGCCCCTCACGACCATTCACACTCTGTCTCTCTCTCTCTCAAAAATAAAAAACATTAAAAAATTTTTAAATTTTTTAAAGAAAAATATTGCTATAATTATGATTAAAACTTAGCATATGTAATATATACAGTACTTATAAATTAGATATAAATAAAACTCAAATTCACTGATCAAACTGATAATCCTGAAAGATAATTCAGAGGAGAAATACAAATGACTGATAAATGTACAAAAAAAAACATGTTAGTAATTAAAGAATTAAAAATTTATCTGATAATGAGATTTTTTAAAAAGATGATACAATTTGCAATATATACAATGGAATGTTACTCAGCCATGCCATTTACAATGACCTGGATGGAGCTAGAGAGTATTATGCTAAGTGAAATAACTCAGTCAAAGAAATAGAAATACCATATGATTTCTTTCACTCATGTGGAATTTAAGAAACAAAACAAATAGATATGGGGGGCGGGTAAGAGAGAGGCAAACCATAAAACAGACTCTTAACTATAGAGAACAAACCTAGGGTTGCTGGAAGGGAGGTGAGGAAGGGGGGATGGGTTAAATGGGTGATGAGTATTAAGGAGGGCATTTGTGATAAGCACTGAATATTGTGTGTAAATGATGAGTCACTAAATTCTACATCTGAAACTAATATTACACTGTATGTTAACTAACTGGATTTTTTAAAAAAAATTTTAAATGCTTATTTATTTTTGAGAGAGAGAGTGCAAGCAGAGAGAGAGGGAGACACAGAATCTGAAGCAGCCTTCAGGCTCTGAGCTGTCAGCACAGAGCCCAACAGGGGGCTCGAACTCACGAACTGTGAGATCATGGCCTGAGCTGAAGCCGATGCTTAACTGACTGAGCCACCCAGGCGCCCCTTAACTAACTGAATTTAAGCAAAAACTTGAAACTACAAAAAAAAAAGATTAAAACATTAAAAGATGATAAAATTTGGAAAATGTTTTAAAATGATATAAATATGCTCTTTGGAGGATTATGGGATTGTGGCTCTCAATCTTGTCAGCCTAAATCATTCATCTTATAATAAATTATAATGGCCCTTTGACAATTTTGAAATGAAATTCATAAGTAGAATAAAGTACTAAATGAAAAAGTTCCAGACAAAAGTGGGAGTACAGTACCCTATCTGGACTCTAAAGAAGAAAAAGGTGTTACTCAAATGTATGAATAATGCTGAATACCAAATAACTGATTTATGGGATCTGTCACTAAGATACTTGGTGACTGTTTTTGAGGAAGAATGCTGTGAATTGATAAAACTCCTGGTAGTCCTTTTGAAAAGTTGCTGATAAACTCATTTGGCTGAATAGCCATTCCTCTTGTTCATGTTTCATTTGTTGTACAGTAATGACACTGGAAAAGGATGTCTTTTAATGCAATTATTTTTTAGGTTGTTAAACACAGATAAACCTTTTGTATTCAGTTTCAGTAATTTTATGCAAGCAGAAATGCGTATTAGCATCCAGGATGTTCCTCCCATTGAACTTAAAATTTGCTTGACTGCAGTCGTTGTTACACAGCTAATTTTCAAAAATCTTTTGCCATCTCATCAATTTCTCTCAAAAGAGTATCTTTGCTGAATGAAATAGAAGAGATGATTTCATTTGGATTTCTTTCCACCAATGGGCAGCTGCTAAAGATTAATTATTTTGTAAGATCGCATGGCCAATCACACTTTGTGATATTGGCACTATTCTGTAAGAAATGAAACCTTTATTCTACCATAAATGTTTTTAAAAATTTGCACTTTTTATAAAAATTGCTGTGACAGCATTATGAGTTTTAAAGTCCCCTTTGAATCTTGTATGATGTGTCTTTGACAATTCTGTAAACTTATTGCTTTGTAAGATACTCCGTTTATCATTTGATTTCATTGGTCCGTCAGAAATGTGCAAAATAATAATTGAGTTTTTAATCCAATCATACTATCTTTTAATTGGAGTACTTAGGTCATTTACACTTACTCTAATGTTTGCTGTTTTGTTTACTACCAATATTATTATTTATTAATTATTTTGGTTTGCTATGCCTCTCTTTATGTTTGTTTTATTTCTCCTTGCCAACTTCTTTTGTATTATTTTAATTTTCTTAGTATTTTCATTTATATTTTCATTTTATATTTATATTTTATATTTTGAGTTTCCTTGCTCTGCTATGCATGTACTATAGTGTGGGAACAGAGAAACAAGAAAAGCAACAGGAATTTGCCTCAGATTCTTTGAACCATAGTTTTTCTGGTCAGAGAGGATTCTCTCCCTCTTAGAGTTTTCCGTAACTACTCACTATGAAGGCCATGACTTTGCTGTCACTGCTGCCATGATGCTGCCAAGGTGTTAGGGTGGTAAGGAAGGGGAAAAAAAATCAACAGAAGATTTCCTTTATTCTCCCTGACTCATTGAGAATCCCTTTCCTGTTGCTTGGACCAGAAACAGAGCTTTCCTTAAAACTTTTTTTATCTGCATTTAGGCACATGTCTGGGTTTTAAGCTACCTTTGGCGGAGAAAAATAAATAAATAAACTTACTTCCATTTCAAGGGAACTTGAAAAATTCTGATCTCTATTTCCCTTCCAGCTGCTACCATTTACTTTTCAGGGTTCTCAAGTAGCTATTCCATGCATTCTATCTGGGATTTATAGTTGTATTCGATGAGAAAAACAGGGTGTGGTATGTGTATTCCGTTTTCTCAGAACCAGAACTCTTCAAAGGACTTCTTTTGTTGTTTTAACAAACTGTCTTTATGACATATAAGACTTATAAAAATACCATATTTTTTCAATTTCATATACTTTATTAACATTTTTCATCACTTTTTAAAGTGTAGGCAGTCAACAAAATAATAAATAAATTTTGATTGTCATGGCATACATACTCTCACCATAGCCAATTTCAGGCTACCAACACTACATCACTGGATGTAAAATTGGAAAGGCATGTGCAGTAAGTAGCACACCAGAAATTGTATTTCTGTCCTGCAGATACAATAGATACAAATAACCTCAAGATAATAGGAAAATAATTAGTGATGTGTTTGAGTATCTATTACTTTTAATTTTTAATATAATTTATTTAATTATAAATTTATAAAATTTATATTTTATTTAGTTTTATTCTATTTTACTTTATTTTATTTTATTTTATTTTATTTTAATCCAAGTTAGTTAACGTATAGTGTAATAATGATTTCAGGAATAGAATTCAGTGATTCATCACTTACATATAACACCCAGTGCTCATCCCAACAAGTTCCTTCCTTAATGGCCATCATCCCTTTAGCCCATCCCCCCACCCAACACCCCACCAGCAACCCTCAGTTTGTTCTCTGTGTTTAAGAGTCTCTTAGGGTTTGTCTCCCTTCCTGTTTTTATGTTATTTTTGCTTCCCTTCCAAGTGTCTTTATCACATGTAAGACTTATAAAAATGCCATATTTTTTTTAAGGATAAAGAAAATAGCACCTGGTGAGAAAATATTATACTTCAATAAACCGTAAATTGGAAGTTGTGTAGGATTTCTTTTTGAAGAGGGGCAGACTGATATAATAACTAAGATCATGGTGTCTTTGATCAGACTAATTGATATTCCTTTTGTACACAACCACTCTCTCTCTTAGTTTCTATATGTGTAAAATTGGATACTTATAATACAACTAGGCACTGTTATAAAAATACATTAGAAAATGCATGTGAAAGGATATAGAACAGTGCTAAGCAAATAGTAAGCACTATATAAGTGATAGCAGTTATTAGTGTACAGTTTATATAGTGCATATTACAATCCTGAAACTAAATAGAGAGTACACTCAAATAGAAAACAATCATCGAAACTCTAGATTGTGAGTGTGATAGCAGAGTCAGCAATTCCCTACATTCTCAAACATTAGAAGAGGAAATTGCTAAACTTAAAACAAAAAATGGAAGAAGATTATATAAGAACCTAATGTAATTTTTAGGCACATTATGATAAAATGTGTAATTTAAAACTGTATTTTATGTTTGTGAAATCTTTGATGAAGTGGTATTTCTTCCTATTGCTCAAATTTGCTTAAATGATAAAACCTGCACCTGTTTGAAGTAGTTTCTTCCATAGAAAATAATTACCATAAATTGCAATTAAAATTAACACTGCTATATCATCATTATATCTATGATTATTGTTGAAATATCTTCTTTCTTTACTTTTTTACATTAAAATGATGAACATAATTGAGAATCTACTTTTTTCTAAGATCTATGCTAAGCTCTGATTGAGAATTTAAATTCTACTCAAAATTCAACTCAAAATATTTAGGCACTGACACTGTAACAACTTTCCCGTTTAATTGTTTTCTTTTTAGCACTCTTCTTTATCTAAGGTACGTAATATACGGTGCATTTTACTTTTTTGTAATTTTATTGTTTTCCCCACAAGGATATAATCTGCGTGCGAAGGGGATTTCTGTTTTATTCACTACTTTACCATCTTCATTGTGATAAGTGCCTCGTATATATTAGGAGCTCAATGGATTTGGGGAATAAATAGTTTAACGAACATATATGATTTTGCTTCTCCGTATGTATGATTATGAAAGATCAACTATATATTCATTGACTTAATAATAACTAGCATTGGTGCATTCAGACTGTAAAGAACAATACTTAAGGGGAGGCAGTATGATGTAGTACTTTGTGAGAGCAGATCTGAGTTCACATCCTTGCTCTGATACTCATTAGTTCTCTAACCCTGAGAAAATTATTTCCTGTCACTCAGTTTCTTCACCTGCATAACCCGTGATGTTAAAAAACACTCCTTGTTTTAAGGAGTAAGTGAGTGAATGCATTCACAGCTCCTTAACAGTGCCTGGTACACAAGGGAAGGGACATTTAAAAAAGGTTAACATTTATATATGATATTATTAGTTACTCAAAGTACTCTGCATAGTAAATAGAACAGGCATTCTTTGTATTATTGATTTGTTACTTATTATCATTTAGCACTCCTTTTTTTCAGATGAAGAGAAAGATTTAAACTACAGAGGTAATAATTGATCAAAGTGGGATTTGGAACCATGTTTCTCTAAATTTATAACCATGTTAATTCTTTTGTGTTGGACCATCTTCAGATATTCACTGAGTGTCAGTATAGAGCATAGTAATGTGTTTGGCACTGTGGAGGATATAAGATAAGATCCTGGTACATTGATATTCATCTTGTCATATTTATACTGACAAACCAACAACGATAATAATCCAAGTGTCTGATAAAGTTGTCTGAAACACTTGAATGCTCACGAACATTGTTAGATGCAGATGAAATATCGGTAATTGAGCATGGAAATCTGTTTACAAAGGATTTTTCCAGGAAGTAGGCTTGGAGTGCTGGGGGGGTGTGGTAGATACAGGGATGCACCATTGAGACCCTCTTTGAGAAAGCACTCCTTTGCCTTGGCTTAATGGAGTGCAGTCAGATCACAGCCAGCCCTTAAGGGTTGCCTCTGCTGCAGAAAACTGCCTTGCTCCTTCGTGCTTTTCCTCAGGGAGGCCCACATCCAGTGACTGAGGTGGAGATGAAAAGGCAGACTTTGACTCCATTCAGTACAAACCTGAGGAGCCATTTTTAATCCTGAGCTCCCTGTAGAGTTGCCCTTGAAGTTTGACTTCTCCCCACCCAGTTCTCCTTCTCCTTCCTCCCACAGGTGTTGTTCCCAAGGATGCTTTTTAGTAAACACCCTGCATTAACTGCCTCTAGTCTCCTTCTTGGAGTCTAATTTCCAGAGACCCCAACCTGTGACAGGGAAGAGGAAAGAGGGCGTTGCTGGCAGCCTCGCCCTTATTCCTAGTCAGAAAATCACATGATTTTTTGTTAGATAAATTGAACCATCTCTCTGGGGAAAACTTGTAACACTCTTGGAAGTTGAATAATGCTCTCTGTATAGCCCTCTGCGTCCTGGGACTTTAGGATCCAGAATCTTAAAGTCCAGAAGTCCCTTATGTTTTAACCTAAAAATGAAATATTTTAGCGGGCATGCTGATAATCCAGTTATCTCTACAGAGACCTTGGTCAGTCTTCTATTCTTAGGAAAGACTAGCAGAAAATAAACTTCAAGTAATACACGTGCCTCATTTAGGGAAATAAAAAAAAAAAAGAATCAGAGTTACTAGGACACATTAGGCTATCACAGTATTAACACAAAACTTAGATAAGCTAATGCTTAGTTACTAGATTTAATTATACCAGGTAAAATCCATATGCTCGGTTTCTAGTACTTGGTGCTGTTGAAGACTATAGCAAAAACTCTAGTGCATAGGTAGAGAGAGGGGGTGTTTGGAGGAAAACTTCATCTTCACTGAGATGACATGTAGTATGGACCAATGCTTCAGATTCAATGACTTGTGATCTTACATTGTGATAGATCTTGTTGACCTTGTGTATTCCCTATATCCGGAGATGAAACTTAGCCATCTGTGAGATCCTTTTTATTAGGGGCAATAGAGACTATGAGCCTTTCTTGAAAAGTTTACAAATTTGCAACAGTGGAAACCTTGAGAGTTTTCTTTTTCTTTCTTTTGCCTCTAGAAAAGGTTCATCAGAACCTCTAATTGAGATGCCTGGTTGGCTCAGTCAGTTAAGTGTCCAAATTCAGCTTAGGTCATGATATTGTGGTTAACGAGTTCAAGCCCTGTGTCAGGCTCTGTGCTGACAGCTCAGAGCCTAGAGCTTGCTTCAGATTCTGTGTCTCCCTGTCTCTCTCTGCCCCTCCCCTGTTCATGCTCTGTCTCTCTCTCTCTCTCTCTCAAAAATAAATAAACATTTAGAAAAAAAACAAAACAAAAAACTTCTAACCATTTTCTCTATAAATCTCAATTTTCCTTAAACTGTTGTGTTGTGTTTGCTTTGGGAGCTGACTAATGACAGTTTCTTGTGAGCAAGTGTTTTTAGTACAAAATGCTGTTTCCACTGCCTCTTGGTATGGAATTTTTAAGTTAATGAAATGTGTCTCCTAGGGAAGGATTCCCTTCACATTTTTTTACTTCTACACCCATCAGGAGAATCACTCTTAGCAGAATCTTCACCTGAAGCTATATTTATTGTTTCTGGACACGTAGTAAAGATGAAAGCTTCTGCCAAAATTCCTGTATCTCATCATCTATTTTTTTTTTATAAACATTGTATTTGGAATGATTTTAGATTTACAGAGAAGTTGCAAAAATAGTGCAGAGAGTTTCTGTATACTCCTCACCCAGTTTACTTCACTGTTATTTTATATTATTTTGGTACATTTGTCAAAAATAAGAAACTCATGTTGATACATTGTTATTGTTTTTAAACTCCAGACTTTATTTGAGTGTCACCACTTTTGCACTGGTGTCCTTTTCGTCTTCCAGGAATCCATCCAGGGTACCCACTGATATTAATTGTCATGTTTCCCCATTCTCCTCTGTGACAGTTCCTTAATTTTTCCTTGACCTTGACAGTTTTGAGGAATCTGGTCAGGTATTTGGAAGAATATTCTGGGGTTTCTACAATTTGGGGTTGCGTTGTTGTTTTTCCATATTTGGTTAAAGTGGTTCCTGTCAGACTCCTCCACTATAAAGTTACTCTCTTCTGTGCTTCTTGAAACAAAATCTCTATGCACAGCCCACACTTCAGAGGTGGGAGTTTTGTTCTAATTCCTGAAAAGGGCAGGGGGTGGGGGGAGACTATCTATATATATATATTGTGTGGAATTCTTAAGGAAGAGTTTTCTCCTTCCTCTGCCAGTTTATTTACTTATTCGATCAGTTTTCTCCTTCCTCTGCCAGTTTATTTACTTATTCGATCATTTACTCATATCATGATGAATGCACATATATTTACATTGTATTTTATGTTAACATTTAGTTTGTAAATTGTTTTAGCTTTTGCTAATGGGAGTTTCTTTCAGGTTGGCTATTATATCTTTTGGAAATGTCGCCATCTTTTGTGTTTTTTGAGCCATTCTAACTTCCTGATACCGCAAAATGCCGTGGGTTCATCTCATGTTATTTCTGCTTCATTTTTCCCAGGTAGCTTTTCTTTCCTTTATTGGAATGTGGCACTTAGACAGCAGGGTCTAAGCAATGGGTGTGCTTGTTGTTACTAGGACGCCCTTGCTCCTTGTCTTGTCAGCACACAGAGCTGGGTAACATATGTCTGTGCACTAACCCAGGGATTAATTATTTATTAAAATAAATTTATTCAAATAAATTAATAAAATAAATGTACAGACTTATTAAAATAAATCTGTATATGCTAAACATATAGCATCTGTAGATGCTAAACATCTATTCATGCTAATGTCTCTGACTCCAATGCAATACCACAGGGTCATTTTGATCTTTAGTACTTATCTTTGTTTTCCCTCTCTGACAGTGAGAAACCCAGTTCCCTGTCTCCAATATCCATTTACTTATTTGGTCAACCCCAGTATGCACGTAAGTTAAGTTTCAGAATTGTTAATCTTCACCCGGAGAGAAAGAAATTTGTGGAGTATAGTGTTGTATACTTCTTTTGTCTCTAGTCTTACAGTTTCCAGTGATAACATCATTTACCAAAGTTACTTAGGTCAGCTCCTTTTTTTTTTTTTTTGCAAGTTTTTATTTAAATTCCAGTTACTTAACATACAGTATAATATTAGTTTCAGGTGTGTAGAATTAGTGGTTTGTCCCTTACATACAACATCCAGTGCTCATCAGAACAGGTGTACTCCTCAATCCCCATCACCTATATAACCCATACCTCTCATCCACCTTCCTCCAGCAACCCTCAGTTTCTTCTCCTGGTTTGCCTCTTTTTCCCCCACCATGTTCATCTGATTTGTTTCTTAAATTCTACATATGAGTGAAATGATGAGGTATTTATCCTTCTCTGACTGACTTAGCATAATACTCTCTAGCTCCTTCCACATTGTTACAAATGGCATGATTTCATTCTTCTTTATGGCTGGGTAATAGTATATATATACTATTTCTTTCTATTTTTTTTAATTGAGAGAGACAGAGAAAAAATGAGTGGGGGAAGGGCAGGGGGAGAGAGAGAAAGAGAGGGAGAGAGAGAATCCCAGGCTCAAACTCATGAACCGTGAGATCATAACCTGAGCCAAAACCAAGAGTCTGACACTTAACCAGCTGAGCCACAATTTCTTTATCCATTCATCAGTTGTAGGACATTTGGCCTGTTTCCATAATTTGGCTATTGTTCATAATGCTGCTGTAAACATCAGGGTGCATGTATCCCTTTGAATCAGTATTTTTGTATCCTTTGGGTAAATACCTAGCATTACAATTAGGTCAGCTCCTTTTTTACCCTCACTTCCTTCAGCACAGTTGTGTCTTATGTTCATAATATAATTAATTTACCACAGTCTTCATCCCATTCTGGGATCCCCAACATACTTGCTGATTTTGTTAAAATTTTGCATACGTTAAAACACACTCTTTGTGATGTACAGTTTTGTTTGTTTGTTATTTAAATGGACACTTAAAAAGATTTATTGTGATAAGGACAGTGAGATTTACCCTCTTAACAGATTTGTTTTAATAATTAAAAAAAATTTTAATGTTTTTTTTTGAGAGAGAGAGAGAGAGAGAAAGAGAGAGAGACCAAGTGTGAGCAAAGAGGGGTAGAGAGAGAGAGGGAGACACAGAATCTGAAGCAGAATCCAGGCTCTGAGCTGTCAGCACAGAGCCCAACATGGGACTTGAACTCATGAATAGCACATGAGATCATGACCTGAGCTGAAGTCCGACACTTAACTGACCAAGTCATGCAGGTGAGCCCACTCTTGAAAGATTTTTAAGTGTACAATACAGTATTGTTGTCTATAGGCACACTGTTGTGCAGTGTATGTCTAAAACTCACTCATCTTGTATAATTTAAATTTTATATCCATTGATCAGCAACTGCCCATTTCCCCTCCCCCACTCCCTGGCAACACATTTCTATTTGTTGCTTTCCTGAGTTTTACTAATTTATAGACCCTATATGAGTGGAATCGTGCAATATCTGTGATGGGCTTATTTCACTTAGCATATTGTCCTCCAGGCTCATCAGTGTTGTTATGTATTACAGGATTTTCTTCTTTATTAAGACTGAATAATATTCCAAATGCTTGCATGTACCACATTTTTTGGTCCATTAATCCATTGATGGATAGTCCCCCCCCCCATATTTTAGCTATTGTGAATGGTGCTCCAGTGAACATAGGAGTAAAGATATCTCTTTGAGATTCAGTTCTTTTCAACATATAACCACAAGTGGAATTGCTGAAAATTTATGGAAAATTCCTGTGTGCTCATAGGCATAGCTAGGAATTTTTTTGTTTGTTGCACATATGATACAAAAGTGTGGCAGAAAAATATGGAACAGTTCATGAATCATAACTGCAAATTAATTATCTCAAGGAAGAGTACATCTCCAATATTAAGTATTATTATGATTGTTTTCTGAGACTTGTTTATATTTCTGTTCCAATTAATGAATTCTGAACTTTCAGTAGAATTTCCAAATGTCTTCTTTTTATTTTCTATAATATTAACTTAGAGTATAATGGAGGCTATCAACTGAATAAAACTTTAAATATGACTGTCCTCCAATATTTATATATAAAATAGTGTATATATTAAGATAGTAATATAATAGTGTGTCTATTAAAGTAATATATAAAAATAGTATATGTAAACAGTATAGATAAAAATAGTATAAAGGTATAAAAATACTATAAGTAAAGGTATATATGAATAATTTATATACAAGATAGCATGTATATAACATTTAGTAATTTAAAAATATTTTTGGAGGAACCTCCATGTTTTTATACATCGATACATATTTATATACACAGATATAAAAATAGCATGCGGATATAAAAATAGTATATATAAAATAGCATATATACAAAAGTAGTATATATATATATATATATATATATATATATATATATAGTATATCATATGGTAATTATTTTTAAAATCTTTTGAGGAACCTCTGCACTGCTTTTTTTTTTTTTAGCATTTTTATTTATTTTTGAGAGACAGAGAAAGATAGAGCGTGAGCAGGGGAGGGGAAGAGAGAGAGGGAGAATCCAAAGCAGGCTCCAGGCTCTGAGCCATGACCACAGAGCCTGATGCAGGGCTCTAACTCACAAACCGTGAGATCATGACCTGAGCTGAAGTCAGACGCTTAACTGACTGAGCCACCCAGGTGCCTCACCTCTGCACTGTTTTGTGTCGTGGCTGTATGATTTTACATTCCCACCAACAGTGTACAAAGGTTTCAGTTTCTCCACAACCTTGCCAACACTTACTATCCTTTGTAAGGTTTTTTTTTGATTGTTGTTTGATAATGGCCATTCTACCAGGTGTGAAGTGATAATCATCTCGTGGTTTTGATTTGCATTTCCCTGTTGATTAATGATATTGAGCATCTTTTCATGTACCTGTAGGTCATCTGTGTATCTTCTTTGGAGAAATGTCTATTCAAGTCCTTACCCCATTTTTTTTTTAATTCAGTTACTTTTTTTCTTTTTTGTTTTGCTATCAAATTATAGAAGTTCCTTAAATATTTTGGAGATTATCCCCTTATCAGATAAATGGCTTGCAGATATTTTCTCCTATTCCATCTGTTTATGGGTTTGGCAATGGATTGAATCAGGAGTCTACTACCACAGTATGGTATAGACTGGTCCTTCACCCGGGAAGTTTCTCTAAATGTCTCCTTTGTCATTAACCTCTCCCCTCTTTCTTGATTCCTGACAAGCACTGATCTCAACATCTTTTAAATGTTCAAGGCCCTGACTGTCTTACTATGCTTAATGAATATGGCAGTTTCAATTTCTGAAGTATCACCCCACAGTTTTTACATTTACAGAGCTATCTTAAGACTCTGTGTGTGTGTTTGTGTGTATTTGTTTGTGTGTGTGTGTGTGTGTGTGTGTGTGTGTGTGTGTGTCTAAATCCTCATTGAGATGGCATTTTGAGGTGAGGCCTTTGGGAATTGATTAGGTCCTGAGGGTGGGATCCTCATGAATGGGATTTGTGTCTTTATAAAAGCGACTGTAGAGAGCATTGTGTTCCTTCTGCCATGTGAGAAACAGTGGGAGGACTGCCAGCAATGAATCAGGAAGGGGTCTCTCACCAGATACCAAATGCCAGTGCCTCCATCTTGGATTTCTTGGCCTCCAGAACTGTGAGAAATAAATGTTTGCTGTTTAAGTCATCTAGTCTGTGGTATTTGTGTTCTAGCAGCTCTAACAGACTAAGATAGGAGGAACTGTCCTTAGCATATTGTTTCCCTTCCAGACTTGCCTGTGCGGTAAGTCATTCTTCATATGGTGAGAAGTTAGGGGAAGGAGAGAGATCAATGTTTTAGGGAAGGTCTTTCCAAATGCAAGCACCGGAGAGTAAATATTCCCCCAATAGTGCTGTTTATTTGCTTTCAACTTTTTAAAAAATTTTTAAAAGTTTATTTATTTTGAGAAAGATAAAGACAGCACAACGGGGAGGGGCAAAGAGAGAGGGAGAGAGAGAGAATCCCAAGCAGGCTCCGCACTGTCGGCACAGAGCCTGAAGCAGGGCCCAAATCCACAAAGCCATGAAATCATGACCTGGGCTGAAACCAAGAGTCAGATGCTTAACCCACTGAGCCACCCAGATGCCCCATATTTGCTTTCAACTTTTGAGGTGACCTCAGCCAAAATATAGAGTACTTAACAATGTGATGAGAGAAGAGAATGTAAATATTATCTTTCAATTATGGCAATTTAAAAATAAAGGTGGAGCTAAAAATATGGCAGATAGGATAGGATGAGTAAACTATGTCAAAGGAATGAGGCACATTGTTTTCATAATGAACATATAGAGGTCAACCAAACAAAAGATTTAGGTAGAGTTGAGAGAGAACGGGCATTTAAAATACCAGCTTTGGGAAGGGAGAGGGGATTGTGTGAGTTAAATACTTTTCTTTAAAAAGACTTAAAATGACACAGTAACAAATAAAAATTTATGTTGGTTATTAAAGTTAAGGAGCTAACTACCAAAAGAAACTCAAAGCAGAGACAATTAAAAATAGTTACCACAGGGAAACAAGCCTTGCATTTGTGAGGTGTAGGACATATTATAAAGCCGTCTGTAAAATTTTATTTCTGCCATGTGCATTTATGACTTGGATAAAAATTGGAAATGGAAAAAGCAATTGGTTCAGATTGGTGTAACATGTGATTTCAGTATTGTAAAAATTTCCTATCTCTAATTTTATGACCATACACTGAAAGGAATTTTTTTTATAAAAATATCATAAAATAATGGGCAAGAGTGAGATTCTGACATTTAAAATAAACTATGAGTTACTGACATCTTAAAAAAATAACATTTATTAAGTTCCAAGAGTTGTTTTTGCTTACTCTGAATCTCAAATTTTTCTTATTTCCTTTATTTTTCTGTGAATTTTGTTTTAACAGTATTTTTATCTATTGTATACCAGGGTTAAGTATTGAAAAATATATATCTTTGTTTAAATCTGGCATCATATGTGGCTACTTTTTTTTTTTAATAAATAAAAGTATTTTTTAAAGTACTTTAGAAAAACTTAAAGAACACTTATATGCAGCTTTGGCCTTAACCTTATGGATAAGAGCTTCAAATTAGAGTTTTACTGGAAAAACTCGCAGCGTTCCTGGAAGGCCTCTTCATTTTGTTATTTCAGTGAATCAGAAGAACAAAAAGTACTTTAGTTACTTCTTATTTTATTAGCTTAATTGTTAGAGTAGACTAACAGACTGCCTTGAGCGAATTTCTCTTCTGAAGAACAGGACACTTGACAAAGTGAGACTGTTCTTGGTCAAAAGCAAACGGTTATTATTTCCTATCTTAGAGGTGTGACTGCTCTTTCCAACATTTCTGAACCTTCTGAGTAAAAATGGATAACACCCTACTTACACCATCTGAGCAGCAGCCACAGCAAGCTGGCTATTGAAATGTAACTACTGATTCTGTTTTTGTTGTTTCTGTCATTGTTTTGTTTGTATTAAAAGAGTTGTGTTTGATTCACCCATTAGGTACTCAGAATCTAAGGTCATTGACCATTAAATACTTGTGTATGAAAGCCAAGTTGTTGAAAGTTGCTATAGAGTCTCCTAAATCATTATTCATATGGCAATTGTCTAATTAAGAAGAAATAGGACTGTCTGACCTGATCTCACGGCACCAAGAATAAGAATTTCCAAATGGCCATAGAAAGCGAATGATCTGATCCTAACTAATATCAGGTTTATGGGTTTGGGGGCCCCCAAAACACATTACCTGTGGGTTTAGGCCCCCAAAGTATAGTTTTATTTGTAACAGTAAAAATGGAATTTGTGAGAGTTGACATTTTCTGGAAAATTTTATGAGGTAACTCCAGTTGGGTATCTTGATATTGCATAAGTTTTATCTATTATCTGCATTACACGTTCTTCATTATGTATATTTTACAAGCCTAAAAATTCTGGCTATATGGTTTGAGGGGATATATCTGATCCCAAAAGAAAAGTCTATTAAAGTTTTTAAATATCCCACATCTTCTTAGAGATGTAAATAGAAACACTGATTTCAATAGTGCTGGATCTCATATTAAGTGAAGTGAACCAATAGAGAAACGATTATCAGAAGTGAACCCAATTGTTTTTCTAAATACATTCCTCCAGCAATTATGTCAGGGGAACTTTCTCTTAATATTGGTGATTTAAAAAAAATTGCTCAACCATCTTAATTCCAAAAATTTGAAGATCGAATATAGCTATATAAAACTACAACTATATTAGTGATGGAGTTACACATTGGCCTGTTTAAAACTTAGAACAGCATTACCTTGGGGCGGCTGGGTGACTCAGCCAGTTAAGCCTCTGACTTCAGCTCAGGTCATGATCTCACAGTTTCTGCATTCGAGCCCCTTGTCAGGCTCTGTGCTGTTGGCTCAGAGCCTGGAGCCTGCTTCAGATTCTGTGTCTCTCACTCTCTTCCCCTCCCCACTCATCCCCTGTCTCTCTCTGTCTCTCAAAAACAAAGAAGCAAACAAACAAAAAAAAAAGAGCAGCATTACCTTATCTAATGAGTGTATCAGAGTATACCAGATTAGTTTTCAGCTGCAAAATTGGCTTATGCTATATCAGTGTGCTGACAGAATTTTAGATTATTCAGCCAGTATGACTTCTGTGCTTTTGTTTATAATAAGAGAACACCAAAGTATAGATTTGCTGCTTCTCTCATTCTCACACAATTGCACCTGGGCGAGGACATCGGTTGTTTTGGTCACTCAACATTTTTCGGAGACCGTTTACATTTTGATAGTTTCTCAGAATGCACTTTGGATCTTCAGACAAACAAAGGAAAAAACAAATAGGCAAACTAAGCCCTTTATTTCCTAGCTTCCCTTTTCTATTAGGGAGCATATGCATGATCATGCAGTTTAGGTCCTCCCACTCAGATACAAGCAGAGACACTGCTTCACAATATAATTATACTACAGCAGAGGCCAGGAATGAGGCCTTTATTTTACTGGCACTGGGAAGTGCAAAGGCGGTTTTGGGTTTAGCTGTTTTGGTGATCATTTTCTGACTGCATGTGGGTCTGGAGTCTCGCCTGCACCTCCATCAAAGTTGTTTCTGGAAGCTCAGTGTATAGTAGTTCCCTAGCCTTTCCAAGATTCTGTAATCCACCTAATGTTGTATAAGAAACCCCTACTTGCTTATTAGTTAGGTGGAGGCCAAGGTCTGATCTCAAAGTTGGAGAGGAGCAGCAAGGTGGACTGTGAACATACAGGTTTATTTTCAGTGTTTGTTGCTAATTTCACTTCATCTATTTCCCAAAATCTTGGTGTTCTGCAGATCTGTTTAGCTTTATAAGAAACTGCCAAGCTGTCTTCTTAGGGGACCAAATTCTTACATTCTCACCAGCAATGACTCAGACTGAGTTCTGTTGCTTTGCCTTCTCACCAGCCATTGGTATTTTCAGTGTTGTTCTTGTTTTTTTTTTTTTTTTTTTTAATTAGCCACCTACAAATGTATAGAGGTATTGCTTTGTTATTTTAATTTGTATTTCTCTCGTGACAAATTACGTCAAGTATTTTTTTAAGTTTATTTTCCATCTGTATGTATACCTTCTCTAGTGAGGTGTGTGCTCAGATCTTTTAAACTCTTTTAAAATGAGTTGATTTTGAGTTTTAAGTGTTTTTTGGGTATTTTTCATTTAATTTTTTTCTCATCTTAATAAGGTGTAATTGACAAATCAAAATTGCATATATTTAATTGACAAATCAAAATTGCATATAATGTGATGTTTTGATGTAAGTCTACATTGAGAAATGTTTACCACAGTGAAGCTAATTAAAATATCTATCACCTCACATATTTATTGGTGTGTGTATTTTAGATCCGTGTTTTTATCACTTACTTTTTTTTATAGTTTTTTTTTTTTTCCCTCCCAGGCTTGTTTTCTCGTTCTCTTATCAGCATTTTTCACAAATATGTTTTTAATTTTAAGGTTAATGAAGTCCAACTAATCAACTTTTTCTCTCATTGATCTTTTTTTTTCATATAGAAGAGTCATTGACTTTAGAGTTATGCATAATTATAACTATGCAAGTGGAATCCTTCACATTCTGAAAGTTACCTGTCAGACACACTCCTGTACCAGCCCTCTGTCTCTTTGTCACCTCCCATTTGTAGCTCATTTATTCAGTTTACTTGCAAATACATTAGTATAAAAGGAAAATGCAGGGGAGCTATTGTGTTTGGACATTTTGCAAGGTGACTATTCTACTTGCCCTGCTCAACTGTTTCATTCACTTTTACTGCCCTCATCATTATTCTTATAGCCTCCTGTCATCTCTTCCTCAGAGAGTAAGTCTTTACTTTTCCCTTCAAGTCATAGCTTACATGTTGCCATCTTTGTGGATATCTTCCAGATCTTCTACCCTGGCTCAGCAAAATCACTTCTCCTTCCTACTGGCACAGTAGTCCAGTAACACTTTGTTCAGGCCACCTTTATGTCAGCACGTCAACCTTTTCACATTTTATTACGTTTAGCTTTATACTTACTATTTCCCTCCCCCTCACATACTAGATTAAGGAGTTTTTGTGGGCATCGGTTATGGCTTACTCATCTTCTTTCCATAACATCCAACATAGTGTTGAGTCCATGTTAATTTTTCAAATACTGCTTGATAAACCAGAGTATTTAAAAATAATGTAAGGCATTTGATGAATAACTTCATTTCCATAAATACCTTTTTTATTCTTCAATTCATGTTAAACAGAGCCCACATATTATCAATAGAATTAATTCACCAATTTTTCAGTACAAATTTGTTACTGATTTTTTTTCATGGCAAAAATTCAAGGGATGATTAAAAATCAGAAAACATCTTCATAATAGAGAAGCTAGATAAGGAACGATGCCAATGAGTGCACGCACACACACACACACACTCTACATAATTCACTTTTCACATACCCTTATTCCAACTGATGTCCCAAGAAGAATTAGAAACTGTCCTATTCTTCATATTTTGCATATTCCCTGCTGGTGACATCTGGCTTGCCACTTAGCTTCAAGTCTGGCTCCATCTTCAATTTCCTGATATAATTTGATGACTTTCACTTATATTCTCCTATATTCAGGTTTGGATGTTTATGGCATACACCTTCATTTAAGAAAGAAATCTGTTTAGGGATTGCATATAGTCCTAACACAAGTTATTCAGGAAAATACAGAGAAATATTTAAGGGATTAGGAAGAATGGGTTGGAGCAAAGGTGGTTCCTGACAACATGTAAGGGAGGATCTTAGGAGGGACATTGGCGGAGGAGGGCATTTTGAGGAGTGAAAGGTGGAGTTCTCACTTCAGAAGAAGAGAGATTCGGTACTCAGGTTAACGGAAGGAAGATGGGTGGTCAGCAGTGGTATATGAAGTCCCAGGAGCAATGTTTTCTGAACAGCTGACCCACTAAATACTAATTGCACTAATTATTCTGAGGGAGCATGTTCTGAATTCAGATAATTTGGTCCGCACTTCATCAGTACACACTCCCTGTGAAAGATAACACCTGTCAGCATATTCAAAGTTCTCATAGAAGTTTTTTATACTGAGGCGACTTGTGTTACTTGTTTTTCCCAGGATTTTACAATTATTTTTTTTTCCCATGGTGTACTCCTCATCCATGTAATAAGCTTTGGAAAACGTTCTTATATTTCCTTACTTTTTTCTTTTTTCCTTGTCATTTGTCTTTTCCATTTTCCAGCAGAGACTTGGACTGGAATATCCTTCAATTCTTTGTTAATTGTGTCCCAAAAGGCACACAGAATTTATCTTTTTTGTTTTTTTCTTCTTCTTTCCTGGAGAGTAGTGTGACATCATGAATTATGTAACACTTAATCATAATAGTGCCAAAGGCTGTGCTAATCACGTGCATAGAAACCGCCTCATGTTATTCTTAGGAGTGTGCCAAATCAGGGTGAATTTCACGTACTTTATTTTGGCGAGAGATTTCTGATGTATTTAAAACCCTCAATATGGTTTCCCAGCATTAAACTTCCAATAATCATTTCTTATTATAACAAGAGCATGCATTCATACAAAAATTCAGGCAGTTTACCATTTCAGTGCTTAGACTTCAGATTATATTAAAGGACAGACAGAACTAAACAGTATGATTATCGTTACTTAAATTATGTGTTTTTGCTTCATGGAGAAACCTATGGTTTATGTTCATTGAGTTGTCTCTTTTAGGTATAGTCTCAGATTTCTTCAGCAATTTTAGTTTCATTGTTTCAAACAGACTTAAAAAAGAGACTTTCAAGAGAATGATACCAGTATTGACTTCTAGTATATCAGGATCAGGTTTCATTTTTAGTGTTTAGTCTTTTATTTTCCAATAACCCATAGATCATCTGGTATAGGCTAATGTGTATCCCCAATGTCTGTTTCCCTTTCTTTTCATTTTCAAAATTTTAGCTGGAAATATAGCTGCATGATAGAATGAAGACTTTACTTCACAGCCTTTCTTGCATCTAGATGTGGTCGTATGACTAATTCAAGCCAAAGATGACATTAATAGAAGCTCCCATGTATTAGCTAGAAACCTTCTTTTGCTCGTATCCTTCTCCCTTTCTCTAATCTAATGCCTAGAGCTTAGGGCCATTTTGAACTCTGAGGAATGCCATCCCTTGGGAGATATGGATATTGACCAGATCTCTGACATGATCCCTATGAAGCATGATAGACCATTAGATCACCTTTTCAAGTTGTTCAACTTTTATGGATCTCAATATATTCTCCAGTAAAATGGAACTATTTCCTATGGCCACTGGGGAGATTTTAGTAATAAAATACATAAATAGGACTTGATACAGTGCCTAGTTCATAGTGCTCAATAAATGACAGCTTCATTTATTGCTATTTTTTACTATCCTGATTACATAGTTTTTCAACTCTAACCTCCACTTGGGTGGTCAAGGTCCACTTATGAGCGACAGAGTCTGGTATTTAAGGTTTCATATTATTGTTGTCTACCAGCCAGGCAGTATGTCACCATAAATTAGAGCTTATTTTCCTTTTAAAAATGCATAACTCACAACCTTGTTTTTCATTGTCTAGTTTTCATGATTCTAATATTTAAAAAATTCTCTTCTGTGAAAATATTTACTGTTTTAATATTTAACAGTTGAATGCAAATGAAAGCATCATCAAATATATAATTTAATATATTAATTTGGTTAATACCTTGATAAAAGAAAAAAAGATATTTTAGTTTTGAACGTTACTTAGCAAAAGAGGAAAGATCATTTATTTTCATTACCTTCAAAGTTCTGAATGTATACATAGAAGTCATTAAGTATCTGGAGATGGGCATTCCTTTAAAGAGAAAATTCTCTGTATCGTGACTTGAATGCATTGAGTTTGGCTAATTATATATATTTCTTGAGCTAATTAAATTATGTTTTAAAAAGTGAGTCTTCCAATTCTCTTTATCTTGTCACATGCAAGGTGTTCATTTCTGTAGTATAAAATATACTCTGGATATGTGAAAAAAGTTTTCCTTTAGAAAATTATTAGCCATATTTATTAGTGACTAAAATGATATGATAACTAAAATCAATACCTGATTTTTGATTTGACCTGGGATTGGGAAAAATGTTATATAGGGCATTATTGATAATTGGCCAAATTCGAATAGAGACTACCATGTTAGATTTTCTTATTTGAATAATAATGTGTTTATATATGTGAATATCCTTATTCTCAACCTATACAATACTGAATATTTAGGAGGAGGAGGGCATATTGTATGTGACTTACTTTCAAATAGTTCAAAGGGAAAATAAGTACAAATAATAAAACAAATATAGATAAAATATTAACAATTGATAATTCTGGGTCAAGAGAATTTGAATGTTCTTCATGATATCCTTATATTTTCCAATTAAGTTACCGAAAAAACACTAAACCTTAAAACCTAGAAGATTGAATTTTATGCAATATTTAAGAAGAATATTTATATCCACAAATATTTATAATAGAAAACACACAAATTTCTATAAGAAAAAACAAAACTCCATCTATATAGATTATATACATACATACATACATACATACATACATATATGTAATATTAAGGATCGATATATTCGAAAGACGGTATTGGACAATACTAATACACATGGATTACTTATAAATCTATAATATAGTACTACTAATGATAAACATGTCTCTAGCAAGTAAGCAAACAACATTAAGAATGGAAAATGTATAAAATCTTATATAACAGAGCATACTGCATTAATAAGTTTGAAATTTTAGACAAAATGCACAAATTCCTAGGAGAATATATTTTGTCAAAATTGATTCTAGATAAAACAAATCCTGTGTACCTTTATATCGTTAAAAAATGCATCAGCAACTAAAAAATACTTTCTACCATCAAAATTAATACACACACACACCCCTCAGATCCAGAAATTTTGTCAGAGGGTGTAATAGATTTTGCAAAAGATAGAAAAAGACAGAATGATATTTAAGCCAATTTATGAGGTCAGCATTATATTACATATTTGTGACAATACCTGACAAAAAATAATTCAAGAAAGAAAATTATGAGCTAATCTTATTTGCTAACATTGATGAAATGAGATAATCAAATTATAAATGCTAATAGAAGCCATGCCAAGTTGGATTAATTGCAGTAATGCTAAGATAGTGCATTTATCATAAAAAGAAAGCCATTAATGAAATTAATGGTATAAATATGTCTGCACGGTTGTATTTTTTCCCCGTCTCCTTTTTACATTCATTCAAAAGCAGAAATAGGAGACATATACAAACTGCAAACTCAAGTGTAGAGTGGGCAGATGCCTTATGGGAAGAAATAAAACAAAGAAGCTGATGTTCAGGGATCTTCTAGCAATGTGATGGGGATTCCCTTACTGTGTATCCTGAATCTTCTTTCTTGGTTTACTGCCTGGATTTGATGGAAGACCTTTAGTATCTTCTGGAGAAAGAAGGCTTAGGAAATATCTATTTTTTATTCTAGCTTCACATTTAATTATTAGTTTTTGTGGAAACAGAATTTAATTTGGATATAATTTTCTCTCAGAATTTTGGAAACTTGGCTCCATTTTTTTTCTAGATTTCATTGTTATTCTTGTTCCTTTGTATGAGGTCTGTCTCTGTGTCTTCTATTTCATTTGCTCTTGCTCTCTCTCTGAAAGTCAGCAACTTTTTCTTTTGCTCCTAATGTCCTAAAATTTCACAACGTTGTGTTTCAGTGTAGTCCCTATTCATTCATTCTTTTCTGGGCTCCTTCTGGGCCATTTCAATCTAGAAATTCATGTGATTTGGTGCTGGGAGTAATTACTTGATCATGTCCTATTTTCTGCCTTCTCTTTCTTTCATTTACTCCAATTACTTATCTATTTCATTGCTCTAAACTGGTCCTCTACATTTTCTCTGTCTTTTCTGTTTTCCATGTTTCTTCTCTATTTTGTTCTTGATTCTGGATAATTCCCAACTTTACTAATCAAATCTATTGAGTTTTTAATTTCTGCTATAGCAATTTCTTTGTTATAAAAAATTTACAAATGTTTGTAAAGTTGTCTTACCTTTGCATAATATAGGTTTCCTCCAGGTTGTTTTTGTTTATTTGCTTGTTTTGGTTTATATCCTTCATACTGAATGCTTTCCTCAAATATTTGGTAATTCAATTTTGTGTATTTAAATATTAGGCACAGGAGCACTGGTCAGAAATTCTGTGACTTGAAGGACTTTGGGCTTACCTAAAAGATAATATGGACCATGTTGGGAGCACTTTTTTTCCAATATTTTTTTTTCCTTTAATTGGACAGATTGCCCACAGAACACTATATCAGTTTTCCTCTTAGAAGTTGAATTTCCAGTGTTTCAAGAGATATATGAGGGAAAGAATTTAGAAGCCTCAGTATTCACTAGTCAAATTTACTCAATTCTATTATTTTCAGTTTAATACCCCAACTTATGAAATCTAGATAATATTTATTTTATCATCTCCAGAGACTGAGCCTTTAGTCTTACATCATAGTGGAAGACTGGTAGTCAGTAGCCATGTGGAGTTGGTGTCTGATTACTTTATAAGCAGACATTTAGCCAATCTACCTGTTTTTTGGTCCCTTCATGATCAATTCTAGAAGGACTTGGTGCCATTAACTTTTTAGCCTTTGGGGACTCTTCAGCATAACCTTGGTAATTTCTTGGCTTTCACTACTGCTAAATATGGAATCTGCTTCCTCTGATAAAATTAGTGAGTTAGTACCCCTCCATCTACTTACCGCCTTTGAAAATTTTTTTGTTGGTTTCTTTTTTTCTCTATCCTTTTGCCTTTATTAGTTAATGCTTTAAAAAATTAGCTTGTTCCCACTTTAGCTAGAACTTTTAGAATAGGGGGGCTTAATGCACATTTTCAAACAGAAAACATAAAGTAGATATTCAAAGGAAAATGGGAAGAAGACATGAATAGACACTTTTCCAAAGAAATACAGATGGCTAACAAACACATGAAAAGATGCTCAACCTCATTCACCATCAGAAAAATACAAATCAAAACCACAATGAGATACCACCTCACACCAGTCAGAATGCCTAGAATGAACAACTCAGGAAACAACAGATACTGGCGAGGAAGTGAAGAAAGGGGGACACTTTTGTACTGCTGGTGGGAATGAAAACTGGTGCAACCACTCTGGAAAACAGTGGGGAGGTTCCTCAAAAAATTAAAAATAGAATTACCGTATGACCCAGCAGTTGCACTACTAGGTATTTATCCAAAGGGTATAAAAATGCTAGTTCAAAAGGGCTCATGAACCCCAATGTTTATAGCAGTACTTTCAACAAGCCAAATTATGGAAGGACCCCAAATGTCCTTTGATTGGTGAATTGATAAAGAAGATGTGGTATATATATACAATGGAATATTAGTGATCAAAAAGAATGAAATCTTTCCATTTGCCACAACATGGATGGAATTAGAGTGTATTATGCTAAACAAAATAAGTCAGAGAAAGACAAATATCATATGATTTCACTGATATGTGGAATTTAAGAAACAAAACAGATGAACATAGGGGAAAAGAAGGAAAAATAAGATAAAAGCAAAGAGGGAAGCAAAGCATAAGTGACCCTTAAATACAGAGAACCCACTGAGGATTGCTGGAATGGAGGTGGATTGGGGGATGGGCTAAATGGGTGGTGGGTTTTAGGAAGCATTTGTTGTGATGAGCACTGAGTGTTATATGTAAGTGATAAATCACTGAGTTCTACTCGTGAAACTGATACTACACTATATGTTAACTAACTTGAATTTAAATGAAAAAAGAATATTGAAAAAAATTTAAAGTTCATAGAACCTGTGACCCTAAAAAAACTTAGAAAGAGGTTTCTGCAGGATGCCTTCTTATACACCTTTGGTTTTAGTTTTGTTCTAAATTGGCAAGATCCAGGGAAAGTGAAAGCCTAAGGAGAGCTATCTCTGTAGCTGTGAACAAAGTGCCATATCTGGAGAAAAAAAATAATCAGCTGATCTCTGGCATGGTGTAGAAACCCCTATAGAAACCAAAAATAATAATAATAATGATCATTATCATTGTTTGGACTACTTATTTGTGCCAGTAACTGCTCTGAGCATTTTATATACATCATTTCAAATATTCCTTATAACATATTTGTGAGATAATCATGTTTATTTTCATTTTATTGATGAGAAAATTGTGGGTGGGAAGAGGTGCATTAATTGACCTAATGTTACCTGACTGCCATCTGGAGAGCAAAGAGTTTAGCATTCTAGTCCAGTCAATTCTAAATCTGATTTTACGGCAGCATAATAAAGAATAGAAAAGTATTAATCAGACTTCCCTAGTGCTGACCACTTCTCAGATTGATGAGTACTAAAAAAATATTATTCAAAAACTCATGATTCTGTTAAAATCAGAGCTTAAAAATTGTGCTCAATTCACTTATGATATGAAATGTGTATGTATTTGATGTATTATCATTATTATCTAAAATTCTTGATCCTTTATATGATGGGAAATTATTAGACTTATGTGGAAAGTTAGGGGCACCTGGGTGACTCAGTCAGTGTGACTCTTGATCTCAGCTCTGTTCTTGATCTCAGGGTCTTGAGTTCAAGCCTCATGTTGGGCTCCACACTGGGCATGAAGCCTGGAAAGAAAGAAAGAGAGAGAGAAAGAAAGAAAGAAAGAAAGAAAGAAAGAAAGAAAGGAAGGAAGGAAGGAAGGAAGGAAGGAAGGAAGGAAGGAAGGAAGGAAGGAAGAAAGAGAGAGAAAGGAAGGAAGGAAAGAAGGAAAGAAGGAAAGAAAAGGAAGGAAGGATGAGAAAGAAAGGAAGAAGGAAAAGAAAAGAAAAGAAAAAAGAAAAGAAAAAAACGACTTATGTGAAAGAAAACAAATCTAGTTTTCAGTTAATTAGGACAAACTATCATCTGCATGAGGACATGTATGGGCAGTTATGATTTAATTTCTTAAACTTAGTGTAAACTGTCTCATTATAATTTGCCTTTTTCTTACCAGAAAATAAAGGAGGAACTCGAGGGCTATCAGAGCACACCACAGTCAAAACCCGAAATTTCTCTTTTTCATGTAGAAGTGCAGGGATGACAAAATTTAATTTAATATTAGTCTTTAACTAAAACTGACTTTCAATATTAGTTGAATGTATGTTGCTAAAACTTCCACCTCAGTAGTCCTTGAGAAAGCATATAATTATATGCTTACCAGATGACTTTTACTGTAATTCTACATTGGTTAAGAATGGGAATTATTCACAGCTCTCCAGATTCTGCTTCCTTAGAAAAATATAAGGCAAATGCACCAACCTATCATGGGTAATACAAAAGCTAGTGGAAATGAAATGGTTTATATATCCCAGAAACAATAGCCATATGAGGGGAGCAAATACACAGGAGAAGGTTTCTTTGGCAGGTAGGGAGCCAGAGGAAGAAATACCCTGACCTCACTTTCTTCATGCCCTTCAGTCACCTGCTGTTGTCTCCTATTGTCCAAACCCAAACATAAGTCAGAAAACAAAGGTGCCTATAGATACAGTTCATAAATAGCACGATACAAACAGGAGATGAGTAGGTTCAGAATAGCAAAATGAAGTATCTATCAGAATAAGATGTGTAGTCAGCCAACGTGTATTAATCACTAACTATAATCAGTCTTTGGAAGCCAACATGAGTAGTGGGCCCCATCCCTCATAGAAACAATCAACCTAATGAAACAGACAGGAAAGAAGTCAAGGTATTATCACATGACAGTAATTGAACATTTAACCAATAGATGCTAGAAAAGTGCTGAGACCAATATTTTATAAAGATATTATGGGGAAAAAAAGATATTGTGGGCGAAGGAAAGTTCAAAGATACTAAGATCTATAAATAATTAATTGTTTCAAGTTAGTGAAGTTTCTATTTTAAGTTTTTGTTTTGCTCTCACATCACATAATTATGAAAACATTTTTAGAGAGGCTGTAACTTGGTCATTTAGAGATACTAATTATTCATAAATAAACATATGTAACATTGAGTTTTATTTTTAATGTTTAATTTTTTGTAATATGCCTTTAAAATGTACAATAACTAATTTGGATGTAAATCACATTTTTCAGCAGTTTAAATGGTAACAAATAGTTAATTGTAATCACTATTTTAGTTCTAAAATTATTTGGGAAGAAAACCTCTATTGAATTATTTTTCAAGTCGGTTATTATATTTTCAGTTTCTATTAATTATTTCAGTTTAATGTCAACCTTCAGTATATAAAAAAAAACACATCTCTTTGTTGGAGGCAGTCATGAGAGGATGTGACCACTGGTTGGTCTGAGAGCTGGCTCCGGGCAATCCATGGGTCTTCACCCTCACCTTTGTCCTTGGAATGTGCGTTCCATTCACCTCTCCCACAGTGGGAGCTGTTTTCAAGGTCACAGCTTTGTGTTGTTGAAATAACCTGGTCAGTATATGTGACTGGACCCAGTCAAGGCCTTTATATAAACTTTTAAGATTCTGGCAGGCAGGCGTGGAGATCTACCCCTTCTGGTACTGCCCAAGACAAGCCTAGTATTTAAGTTCCTTTGCTTACTGAACTTGGCCACCTACCTATCTGGAGTGGTCTGCTTCTTTTCATAAGTCTCTCCTTGCCTTCCATATACTGCGGTCATTTCAGATTTCACCTGGGAAGCTCCTGAGTTTTCAAGCCAACATTTGTCTATTTGTTTCATTTTTTATGGAGAAGGAACAATTTTTAAAAATTAGCATTTTTTTCCTTAAGTTCAGTGATGAAGAAATAATTATTACTCAGAAAAATTTCTAGTGCATGTTAAAATCTTTTCAACCTTTAAGCAGCCTGAATTTGCCATCCTGGTAAGACTGCTTCTTTTAACATGTTTCCTATAGAAATAGATTGAGATTTTGGCTCTAAGTTTGATATTTTAGGTGTATTTTCTCACTACTTGGTTTAAGTCTTTATAAACTAGTTTTGACTGTGACTAAGAGAAACCTGGAAGCACAGTTTCTGTGACAAGTTCTTATCACCTTATAGAATTGAAATGTCCTTTCCATACACTACAGAAAACCTTGTGATCACTTTGTTATAGTCCTTGTTTCCTTTACTACTGCAATAGATCTTACATTGGAATTTTCATTTCAAGTTATCACGATCTGGACACACAATAGAGTATATAACCTTTCAAACTGTGATTTATAAAATGAAAACAAATACTTTTAATCTGCTAGGTTACAAAACGTATTTTAGATTAAAGACCATAGAGTAGTTGGCAGTTCCCAAAGTGTGCTTTATTGCAAATATTTAAACCCCCCACACACTCATGCATGCAGACACACAGAGTTCTAAACACTTTTCATTGAATGGTAAATCTAATTCCATCTTTTCAGTATATCACGTTCATCAGCATAAGGCCAGCCAATCACTACCTAATTTGATGCAGCCAACCTAAGAATTCCCTTGGTCCCTGAACTCCAGCTTATTTCATTCTTAGTCCCTGCAAACATTGGTATTGCTTATACTATATGTTATGACTCTCCTTTAGCCATTTTAATTATCAGAGTTTAATTTTGGCACCAGCAGTATAGCTGATTCAAGCCTAAAATTGCTTTGCATTATACAGCCATGTCTACCTCACCATGGAAGGGTCCAAGATGTCCTCAACCTTGGATCCACTCGTGGTCACTAATAACCATGAAATGTTTACAGAAGAGGGAGTGTGTGGGAAGACACCAGTACTCCAGTGACAGTGCTGCTGATCAACAGCAGTTTCTCAACCTCGGTACTATTGACATTCTGGACTTAAAGTTCTTTGTTGTGGGGAGCTATGCACTGTATGATGTTTAGCAACATCTTTGGCTTCTACCCTGTAGTGAGTAGCAACCCCTTCTCCTGAAGTTTGACAACCAAAGCTATCTCCAGACACTGCCAAATGTTCTCTGAGGGGCAAAATTGCCCACAGCTGAGAACAACTGATCTTATCTTTGGCTACTGTGTGTAGTGTTCCTGACACTACACTATGGTGTATGGTGTTTATTGTGTTCTGATAAAGGTAATACGTTTCCTCGATTTAAAAACCAGTGGTTGCAGTTGTTGTATTTCCTTGTAGCATACTCATAAAGAGAAAATGTTATTTGACGCTGGCTGGAGAGAAAAAAATGTAACTCCTTTCCTTCAGTGTCTATAATGAAGCTTTATTGGACACTCTTAGTGTCCTCTTAGTACCAAAATTTCTTAGTAATTGGAATTTTTTAAATGTGACTCTTTAACATGGCCTTCATGTTAATTTGTGTAATTTGGCTTCTGCTTCGCAATTCAAATTCTTTTCACACTATTTCCCCGGTTGTTCAAAGCTGAAACAGTCTACTTTCACTTTTTCTAATGCACCAGCTGCTATGACCTATCAGGACATTTGCATAGGCCTTTCTCTCCAACAGGAAAGAATCCTTCTCAACCCTGTATCCTCCCTCCAGCCCATAATCACCCTGCACTAATTCCTACTCAACTTGAAAATCTCAACTTAACTATCATTACCCTAAAATTGGCCTCATTATTATTATATTTTTAAATAGGAACCTCTTTTTCCACCTGTAGCATTTTTAAAAGTTTACAATGATGTTCATTAATATTTACACTTTATATATCTGTCCCACCTGCCCCCCGCACTAAGCATTATTTGACTATGTTTGGAGAACTTGTGAATATTCACTATTCAGCACTGCGTTAAATGTGTGAGAGAAATATGTGGAAGCTGATCATTGATCCTCAGAGTCTTTTCTCTCCTCAATTTTAGTACCTGCAAAGTTTGTGATTCTTATACTTCTAGTTCAAGAGGTCTATGAAAATATTTTCACATGTCTGAATCACTGGGTATAATAAATTGGGATATTATTTCCATAATTCAGAGGCTACATATGAGATAACTTCTCTGTAAAATTTCAAAATTATGTTGGCTATTGATGAAATATTAAGGGAGGGTTTGGTATAAAATAGTGCCTACACACTATTTTGTATATCAGTTATATAATTTTAAGATGCTCATAGTACACAGGGGAGGATTATGGATGGGATGGACAAGTGCCCACATATGTGGCAAGTCTGAGAACTGGTCCTGATAATATAGATTTAAGGCTATCACTTCTTATGTCAAAACTTTGCAAAATTGGGTATATAAAAATTTTAGCAAACCAC
Source organism: Neofelis nebulosa (assembly GCF_028018385.1). Classification (NCBI taxonomy): domain Eukaryota; kingdom Metazoa; phylum Chordata; class Mammalia; order Carnivora; family Felidae; genus Neofelis; species Neofelis nebulosa. Next base: position 59,368,660 of record NC_080795.1, on the reverse strand, counting down.
TTCAGTATATAGCATCATCATTGATGAGGCCATAGATCTTACATAGAAATTTGCATTTCAAGTTATCATTGGAAACTAAGACACCTCATAGTTTGGCTCTTCTGCCTGTGTGTCCAGAAAGGCACTAACATTTCTTTTCCCATGGTGGGTTGGGAGAATTCCTTTAATTGCTTTGCAACACTAAGAAGCCATCAGAGATAATATTCCTAAGTGTTGGTGGAGAGACGCAAAGCCTAATCACGGATTTTGGTTCATTCCTCAGTTTCTCTGGATAAAACTGCTAGCTAGGTACAGAGGAAGATGAAGGAACCATCAGCATCTTATATTTAAACCCAAGACACTGACACTTATACGCATAATAAATGTTTCTTGAGTCACCAAAAGAAGGAAGAAAGGAAAGGAGGAGAAATAATAATGACTAAATCCATGTATTTTTTCTTGAATAGAAGCATCCTGACCAGCCCTTATTGAATATCTGTTTGATCATGCACACAGCCTGCTCACCTTCTAGAAAGAATGTTAGACTTAGTGATAAATGCAGGATATACAGATGAAATACAAAAATTTTAAAAAAATACATTTTTTCACCAATTAAAAATAAAAACTATTGTTCATTTAAATTTGTACAGCCTCGTTAAAAAATTAAGCAGGCTTCAAAGGAAGATAAATATCACAAAATGACACACATCATCCTTAGTGTGAATTATCACTGAGTTTTTAACCCCAGTCCTCTTTGTTTTGATTTAGAATCAGAGGGAGGGAGGGATGGGGATTCCCATGAGTGTTTCAACTCACTGCTTGTCCATTTACTCATTTTCGCCTTAACCTCTCCTACTTTTGTCCCCTCTGCTGAAGTAGGCATCTCTGAAATCTAGCTCTTAATTTTATCTCCAATCTCTGCTTCCACCAGTCCTTTCCCCAAATATGAGGTTTTGGAATATTGCCTCCATTTTCTTTCCCTGCGCATCATTCTGTCTGTTCCTCATCTAAATGATCCGATATTTTTATGAGTTATGTTAAGTAGAGGTTGGAAAGAGAGGGGTTTTGTTTGCTTGTTTTTTTTTTTGTTTTTTTTGTTTTTTGTTTTTTTAATTGGGAGAGGGCAAAGGGTGGTTACTTTCTTTGTAGCAGCTGTAGCGCGTTAGGAAGGAGTAAGAACGCAAAGAGCAAATTATCCTAACTTTGCTTACGGGAATGGTTTTAGAACTCTGCATGTAGAGAAAGCATTTGTTTTCCAAAATTATTTATAATAGGAATCGATCAGATCACCAGAGCACTGTTACTATGGGCCATCTGCTGGGGATAGATACAGCTTTGTCACACACAACCCTTTTTTATATTGGCATTCCTGTTGGGGAATTTTAACTGTAATCATCTCGCAACAGGGGATTCTTAGGTCATCAGTAGGTTAGTTGTTGTCTAGAGAATACAAGAGGGAGGAAGAACATTCAAAAAAAATTATTACCCAAACTATAGCCTTTTTCCTGAACCAAATGGACTCAATTTAACTACAGATGAGATTTAACCAGTTGAATTCTTATGTTTTAGCTATCAGGAGTCACCAAGGTACTGGAGATTAGAATTCACAGAGCCTGAAGTTTCTAGCTCATTGCTTAACCTGCTGAGTCGTACTGTTCCTTTATTATTCTGTACACAAGAGCGATGGTACATAATGATGCTGTACTAATGTATATTCCATGTCTGCAGGTAGGCATTAAGTGTTGGTATAATCAGGTTGGTAACAGAAATTAACATAGAAATCTGGCAAGCTAGACTTTGTTTTAAGATGACAATAACCCTTTCTCTTTTTTAAAATTGCCATCACTGATGCATTTTGTTTACTAAACCAATTTTAAGAAAGTGCTAAGGCCTTTTCTGAAACACTAACTCTAGTAGAGAATGAGATGTATTATTTCTGTAGTGTGATAGAACGAACCCAGTGTTGTCAGGAGACCTGATTTGATCCTTGCACTATTTTGTTGTGTGACCTTGAAGAAGTCAGTTGATCATTTGGTTTTAAATTTCCTCATCTATAAAACAAGACTGGAGATTCCTGTACTATCTATCCGATTAACTTATTGTAAGACTAGTATGTGCTATAAACATTTTATAAAGTGAAACACTGCCATACTATAGTAAGTTGAAATATACTTAAGTGTGTAGCACTTTTGTTTCTGTGGCTATGATCTAAAATATTCCCTGACTGGGGTGCCTGGGTGGCTCGGTTGGTTAGTCATCTGACTCTTGTTTTCAACTCAGGTCATGATCTTCTCAGTTGGTGAGATCTGCTGTCAGCGCAGAGCCTGCTTGGGATTCTCTCTCTCCCTCTTTCCCTGCCCCTCCTCTGCTGTTCTCTCTCTTTCTCTCTCTCTCTCCCTCTCAAAATAAACTTAAAAAAAAAAAAACAACTATTTAATGGACGCCTGGGTGGCTCAGTCAGTTAAGCATCCGACTTCGGCTCAGGTCATGGTCTTGTGTTCATAAGTTTGAGCCCTGCGTCAGGCTCTGTGGTGACAGCTCAGAGCCTGGAGCCTGCTTCGGATTCTACGTCTCCCTTTCTCTCTGCTCCTCCCCCCAAAAAAATAAAATTAAAAAAAAATACTTTTAAAAAGTCTTTAAAAAATAAAATAATAAAAAATAAATAAAATACTCCCTGATTTATGAAAATTTCTGGATGTACTGAGCTGACAGATACAGTAGTCATGTTCATTGGAAGGAATATTGAATTACGTGCTGGTGAAAGAGCTCAAAAGATGGAGTACGTAATAGATGTTATGGTATAACGGAGGACAATATTTCGCAAACAACAACAAAGTAACATTTTGGATTCATAGTTTTAAATATGTTTTGTAACATATATCTAGAATATTAAAATATGTTTGCAACATCATTTTATGCCGTATAAATCAAAAATCATTTTTGTCTTCATAGCATTTGGCAATGTTTAGCAGATTATTACACTCCATTGTGGAGAATTTGAAAATGACTTCATGCTATGAAATTTTGAAGATATTATTGTTGGCATATGGAATGGATTTTGGTGGCTGGACAGTTGAAATCTCAAATATAGTCAAAGGGACTCCCTTTATGAGCACCATGCATGAACATAAATGCCTGTCTTTTAAATGTCTGCACTATTTTTCTACAATTCGCTAAAGGTAAAAACATGAGAAAATCTAATTATAATTTATGATCATGTATTGAAACCCCAAATATCTTGACAGTGACATATCTAAAATGTACCAATATCTATTTCAGTTGTAATACTTGAATGTGCCAACATTTTAATCATCTCTTTCCTTGTTAAAAGACATTTGTTTGGAAATTGAAATATATTGACAGTGATGTTTTCTAAATTTTTTTTTTTGCTTGTGAAAACATGTCTGTGTAACTGAATGACCATGTTGCAGTAAATGTAAGACTGAGTGAAAATCACAGAGTTTAGTGTGGTACATCATATACAGTAGAATTATTTCTACCCGCACTTAAACGTATGCATAATTGTTTTGGTACCAAATGATAATGAGTCGTAGCTGAAGTCTAGTGGTAGGGCCTAAAAATCCATTTACCCATTTCACAGTTTATTTTATTTTAATTTGGCAGCAGCTCGGCTCTACCTCACTTCCAAGAAGACAAATACTAGGTTGGACAGCAACGTTATGTACCCACCTTTCCATCTCAAGGCTGTCATGTTCTTGACTACCATTTGAACTAGACTGTCAGTTTTTAAGAATTAATAAACAATATTTATTTTTATATGAGTACTAATCTCTTTATGGCTCAGTGTTTTCCTCCCTTCTTCTTCTTCTTCTTCTTCTTCTTCTTCTTCTTCTTCTTTTTTAAATCTTAGGGCAAGGTTTATACATAGAATTCTGAATATAGGAAAGCTTTTAAAAGTGTCTATTTTAGGGGCGACTGGGTGGCTCAGTCAGCTAAGCATCTGACACTTGATTTCAGCTCTGCACTGATAGTCTGGAGCCTGCTTGGGTGCTCTCTCTTCCTCTCTCTCTGCCCCTCCCCTGCTCTCTCTCTCTTTCTCTGTCAAAATAAATAAAATAAACACTAAAAAATGTTTATTTTATACCCTACTAACCATCTTCCCTGTGATGTAGAACTTGTAACTGTACTTCTTGTTCAAATTTAGGAACTTCTATTTTTACTAATATGTTCTATCACTCTTGGAAATATTATTAACCATTTCTTATGTGTATTTTATATAATCTAATTCATTCAGTGGACTCTGAAGGAATCAACAATCTAAATGGGAAAGAATGCAAACTAATATAAGAATACATGTTTTTAAGGAGTATAGGTAGATCTCTCAATACAATAATTTTCTTTAATGATTATTGATAGTTTCCTGAAATTTCATTTTTAGTATTAATAAGGAAAACAAAATATCATCTATAGTAATCAGAGATTTTTCTCAACTTTTTCTTTCTTTCTTAAAATTTTTTAATGTTTATTTATTTTTGAGAGAGAGAGAAACAGAGCATGAGCAGGGGAGGGGCAGAGACAGATGGAGACACAGAATCTGAAACAGGTTCCAGGCCCTGAGCTGTCAGCACAGAGTCCGATGCAGGGCTTGAACTCACGAGCCATGAGCTCATGACCTAAGCTGAAGTTGGATGCTTAACCAACTGAGCCACCCAGGTGCCCCTTAACTTTTTTTTTTTTCAAAAGGACCATACCAATTCTATAGCTGATAGATAGTTCCTTGATGTTTTTTTGTAATTTTTTCATTCCTACTATAAGATTTAGCCCTCCCCCCTCTCTCTCTCTTCTCCCCTCCCCTCCCCTCCTCTTTCTCTCTCTTTCTTGGATTTCTCATTTACTCCTGGCAGTTCCTAGACTGTGCCCTCAGTTTTCATTACATTACACATTCATTTCATTACACAGTGAAGATGTGCACTCTCCCCATAGAACAGGGTTGTTATAAGGATTACATTTTGTGCACTCAAAATGCCTCACATAGTGCATCAGTACTTGATAGTGACTATTATCTGGAGTAATTTTATTAATAATAGTGCTCTTTGAACTCCAAGTACTTCGTGTCTGGTTCTCAATAAATGGTGATTAAAGTGAACTGTTTTACATATCTTGTTGAACCAATCTCTTAAACTACTGCTGTATTGAACAGACCCTCTTCATTGATCACCTGTTCCACTGCAAAGGCTGTTTTTTTGCTTTTTATTAAGCATCATTTCCTGGTAAAAAGTTCTGGTAAAAAAAATACCTTTCCAGCCTTTTTCCTAGGTATTCTTTGTTTCCATTAAACGAAATTATTATTCATTTATTTTCCCTCTCTTAATTTTTATCTATCTCTATCTATCTATCTATCTAATCATCTAATCTTTCTATGCAGTCAATTGATACTCTTATTTTATTCTATGTAGAATGTCCCCTTTATGTGGCAAATCAGAAACATCTTTGAAGACATAAATGTCATGTTTTCTGATTTTATTTTACTATTTTTTGCTTACCCCATCCCCCCTTCAGATATAGTTAGTTACCTTCTCTGTATGCTCATTCAGTGTTGTATATGTATTTATTTAAGTACTAACCATATTCTTTTAAAGTTAGTGTTAACCTTTGTTGTCTTTCTTTAGACACTGAGCTCTTCTAAGGTAATTTTTGTATCCTACTCATTGAAACATTGTCCAACACCTAGTAAAGTGTCTAATACACAGTAAGTGATCACTTCAAAATGTTGGATAGATTATTTTAATTTTCCAGGCTCAAAATTTTGGAATTAGCTTTTGTTTATTTTTTTGCCATTCTTTTCTAATTATTACAAGATCTGGCCTCCCCTTTCCATTCTCAATTGCAAAATTCTGTATGAAAACACAAAAATACTGTTATATAACCTTTTTCTTACTATCCGTAGATTACATTTCTAAACTGTAGAAAAAGTATTTCCTTTGTGGCTTCATAACACACACCTAATATCCTCTACCTGCAATTTATTATATTAATGTACCTGGTATACTTGCTTCTCTATTGTCTGAAATAAGGAATGGGATATGTAACATATACTTGCAATATTGCAGCAATTCATTTAAAGCAGCTGTTACCTGGCAAAAAGGATAAATGACTGTGGTCCTTCTCAAGCTTGTCTTGCTGGAGAGACCACATTGACATTGCTAAAACCCTTCTTTAGCATCCGCTTCCCCCAGGTCACATCTTACAGATTGGAACAAATGGTACCATGAATCTCCATATTCCAACAAGTCACACTGTCACAATTTTGGCTCAGAATAGCAAATAATATTTAATTTATTATACATGTGTGATTTTTTTAAAAAATGGTGCAATTTAAAAGTACTTTAGGAATAATTCTATTACTCTCTTAACTTTAGTACTCTAACTGCAGTATTTTCATCATAAAGTAATTAAGCAGAAAGATTAAATGGCTCTCACTGTCCAAATACTGACAATTTGAGCATCAAAAAGATTAATAACAGTGTTTTATATATAACACAATGAATGTAAAAGAATCTATAATTCAGTAATAGTACTATAGTAGTGTTGAGGGCTGGCAGAAAAGAAAACCCTTTTACATAAAGTAAAAATTAATAAATGAAGAAGGAATGATAGAAATAAGTCACATTATAATTATTTCCCATTGAAATAATTAATTTAGATGATCTTCATGGATACAGGAATTATTGGGTGAACAATTGTTACGGAGCAAATTATTTCCATAGTCTCAAAATATTGCCCCACAGACTGCTTATTTGTTGTAGGAGGATAAGATAAAAAAAGTTTCTTTATACTAGAAAAATCTACAGACTCCCCAAATGATTAAACTTTAATATCACCAATCCTGTCTTAAACTGATACCATGGTCCTACTGACAAGCACTGAGAAGGCACAGTATCACATATGTGGTAATGTTGCCCGCAGTGATGAAAAAAACAAGCAAATCCAAGTTAAGAAACATTTGCAAACCCAGTAGCCTAGATTTTTTAAAATGTCAGTGTTGGGAAGAAAATAAAAAGAAACATGGGTTCTGGGAGACTGTTTTAGTTTAAAGAGGCATGGCAACTAAATTGAATTGTGTAATCCTTGATTGAATCTTGTATCCAGAAACAGAAAAGCACTTATGACATAATTAGGAGACCATTTGTGATATGTAAATAAAAAATTTATATTATGTAATTGAGTAAGTAGTACAATACTCAATTTCTTGAGGGGATAATGCATTTATGTACTTTGGTTATGTAGAGAATGTCTTTGTTATTAAGACCTACAAATTAAAATATTTAAAGTGTCAAGATTTCTGCAAATGATTCAAATGGTAAGACAGATGTATGTGATATAAATGCAGTAAAACCTGGGTTGTGAGTAACTTGTTCTGCGAGTGTTCCACAACACAAGCAAACATTTCTAATAATTCTAACTTGATAAACAAATGATGTCTCTCAATACGAGTAGTATGTGATACCAAACATCACATGATCTCAACCTGAACCAGTGTTTCTTCTCTTTCTCTCTTGCTGTGGGATTGTGGGTGATCGTCTGCCATGCTCAGATGCTCAGTCTTAGGCCATGGTGTTTGACAGAAATCAGTGACTTTTCAGAACATTGGAAGGTGCCCACAACTGGCACTAGTGTATTTTTTGTCACTTCAAAGCACCTATGGACAGTCCTTTGCTTTTCTTACAAGGGTAAGCTTACAAATGATTTGCTTCATTTAGGTCAGGCTGCTTGCAGAAACAGACCCTTTCCTCTGTTGCCTTATTGTCAGTTACATTAAATACAGTATATGACAAGAGTTTATTAATAACTGTACTATAGTCAACATCCACGTGAATATATACAATGGCCCTCAGGCAGAAAAACGTTGAAAAGAAAGGTGGTAAGAAGAAGGAGATGATTATGGTAGAAGTTAAGAAGGAAATCATTGAGAAGTATGAACAAGGTATGCAAGTGGCTGAAATTGCAAGATTTTATAAGAAGTCTACGTTGACCATTTGCTCAATATTAAAGAAGAAAGAAGAAATAAGGGGGCTAGATGGAGCAAAAGGAGTCACAAGAATATCAAAGCAACAGGCACGTGTTGTGGAAGATGTAGAAAAGTTGCATTTGGTTTGGATAAACGAGAAACAACTAGCATGTGATACTGTGAGTGAGAATTTTATGTGCGAGAAGGCAAAGGCCTTGTACACCGACCTCTTAGGTAAAGGTTAATTTGTTTATTTTTCTTTATATTTTGTATTTTCTTTATTATTTTGTATTATATTATAGTATTATAATCACTTTTATATGAATATTTTTGGGTTGTGGAATGAATCATCTGAGTTTCCATTATTTCTTATGGGGAAATTTGCTTTGATATACAAGTGCTTTGGATTATAAGCATATTTCTGGAATGAATTATGCTTGCAAACCAAGGTTTTCCTCTCTCTCTCTCTCTCTATATATATATATATATATATATATATATAGACCCACACATGCACACACACACACACTTCTTTATGTATATACAGTGAGAAAATTAAAGTAGTTTTTGTATTTTTAGTAGTTATGTTAGTAATTGCCAATATTTGGAACAACCCAAACATCCTTCAATAGGTGAATGGATACATAAACTGTGATATATTCAGACAGTGGACTATTATTCCATGCTATAAAGAAATGACCTATCATATGAAATATATGAAAGAGCCTTAAATGAGTATTGCTAAGTTAAAGAAGCCAATGTAAAAAGGCTACATGGTATATGGTTCCAACTATACGACATTCTGGAAAAGGCAAAATGATGATCACAATAAACAGATTAAATTTTGTTAGGAGTTAGAGGATAGAGAGGGATGAATAAACAGAGCAGAGGTAATCTTTGGAGCAGTGAAATTTTGTATGGTACTATCATGATGGATACATGTCATTATATATTTGCCAAAACCCATAAAATGCTAAGAGTTAACCCTAATGTAAACTACTGATTTAGCTGATAAAGTTATGTCCATGTAGGTTCATCAGTTACAATAAATGTACCATCTGTGTTTCAGGATGGACATAATGGGGAAAGCTGTGTGGTGGGGGCAGAAGGTATATGGAAACCTTGTAATTTCTGCTCAATTTTGTTATGAACCTAAAATTTCTCTAAAAATAAAGTCTATTGAAAAGAAAAAAAAAACAAAACTAGCTATTTTTCTCATAACATCATTGGCCATTAAAAATAATTTTTCTTTTGCTAATCTGACAGGTGACTAAACTCATTTTACTTTTCATATTTTTAAATTACTGCTAAGGTTGACTAATAGGTTTGCTGTTTGTTTTTCCTCACTTGTTAATTGCCAATGTGTTTCTTTTGTCCCTTTTTATTTTAATGACCAATAAAGACTCTATGTAGTAGTAACAGGTACACTTTGCTGTATTCAATATTTGTCTGGTTTGTTATCTTTTAACTTTGGTCATGGTATTTTTTGTCACAAGAAGTTTTATTTATTTAGTTAGTTTATTTATTTTGAGAATGAAAGAGAGAGAGTGAATGTGAGCAGGGGAGGGGCAGAGAGAGAGGGAGAGAAGGAGAATCCCAAGCAGGCTCCATGCTGTCAACACAGAGCCTGACATGGGGCTTGAACTCACAAACCATGAGATCACAGCCTGAGCTGAAATCAAGAGTCAGATGTTTAGCTGCCTGAGCCACCCAGGCATTCCCACGAGAAGTTTTAATACATAGTTAAGTCCATCTTTTCGTTTCACATCAGGATTACAGAAATATTCTCCTGTATCTTCTTTAAACACTTTAGTGGTTTGAATCTATTTGGAATTTTATGTATGTTTCTAAAATGAGATATTGTATATTTCATGTTTTTTTCAAATGGATATACCATTTATTGAATAAATGTTTCCATTAATTTAGAATGTGTTGTAAAATTTCATATAAATGACTTTTTGTCTGGATTCACAGAAAGAAATAAACATGCTGAATATTTCTCAGACCCACAATTCCTTTCCAGTAAAGTTTCCATTATGCAGTGTTTTATTTTTGTTTTTATTTTTTTCTGCCAGGATGTTTACAAAGTTCTTCAACATTAGACATCTCAATAGAAAATAGATGTTTATTATTTTAAATCAATATTTTCTGCAGGTCTATCATAACTTAAATATCATCACTGTCGTCATCATAATGATGAGCACAAATATGTATTAAACACTTTTAATATGCCAAAAAACTTCATTAAGCCATTTACAAGTGTGATCTCATTTGATCCTCAGGACAACATGATGTTTATATGTGGGAAAAGTGAAGCTTTGAGGATTTTAATAACTTACCCAAAGCCAAGATGAGTCAGGACTCAGTACAACTCATCAAAATCTCATTTCTTAACCATTATGTAATATTAAGCCTTTTTGATCTGCAGATTTGGGTCCTTTTTCAGTAAGTGCTTTTCTTTTCATTCTATCTTTGAACATTCTATTTTATTTGCTGCATTCCCTTTTTTGGAGGCATCTATTCATTTACAGATTAAATTTTTGTCCTTTCCTCTCTCTTGCCTTTCACATTCTTGTTTTGTTTTTGTTAGCATTCTAGTATTTTTTTTTTTTTAGCCTGAGTTTTTCTTATTGTCATGAATTTAGTTTTTCAGGCTGAAGTACTCAGGAATTCAATTTGAATACTTACATAATATTAATTTATAACATGACATGTGTTTGGACAATCAGTATTTAAACACTATATTGCAATTGATCTTTCTTTCTTTCTTTCTTTCTTTCTTTCTTTCTTTCTTTCTTTCTTTCTTTCTTTCCTTCTTTCCTTCTTTCCTTTCTTTTTTAAGTGGCTCCAGGGGTGCCTGGGTGGCTCAGTCAGTTAAGCATCCAACTTTGGCTAAGGTCATGATCTTGCAGTTCGTGGGTTCAAGCCCCGTGTCGGGTTCTGTGCTGACCTCTCAGAACCTGGAGCCTGCTTCAGATTCTGTGTCTCCCTCTTTCTCTCTGCCCCTCCCCTGCTCATGCTCTGTATTTTTCTGTCTCTCCAAAATAAATAAATGTAAAAAAAACAAGTTTTGAAGTAGCTGCAGTGTGGGAATTGAACTCACAACTCTGAGGTCAAGTGTTGGATGCTCTACCAACTGAGCCACCCAAGCACTCTACAAGTAATTTTTCAATAAAAGAATATATCTCAAATGGTACAATAAAGCTAGAGCCTAGATTAATGTGGTAGGAAATGATATTCACAGATCTATTATATGTACCTAATAATTGCATGGTTAAAATAAAATATATCCTGACAAGTAAAGGACATAATTCAATAGCATATAAATGATTGGGTTATTTTAAAATGCTTTTGTGATTATACAAATTACATATCTGTAATCTTGAAACTCAGAAAACCATAATTGAAAAGGCATTGCATTTGGAGCAGATCTTAAATACATCTCCTCATGGTGTGACTTGAACAAGTATCTTAGCGTTTCTGAATGTGTTTCATTATATATAAAATGGGAAAATTAGTATCTTCCCCATAATTACGTCTTAAAAATAAATAATGCTTCAAAGAAGTTTTAAGCTGGGAAATATGTAAAACATATACCACAGGATATTATAACTATTATTATTTTGATATAAAAATTATCATCTTTAGTTGTCAGGGCATAAAAGAACTACAGTTCTTTACCTAGCTATTTCAATTTGTCATTGTTGCAAGAGACCGAGAATGTGCTAACTCTGTCATATCTCTATAGAAGGAGCTGTAACCAGTATTTTTCCTTTGAAATGTGTATGCCCCAATAATAGATGCTTCTTTCAAATTTTAGGCACAGTAACAAATGCCATTTCAGATATGCAAATGCTCAAGGGCATGTTTCTCAGTAGACACTGTACTGCCTTAAAGATAAATAACAAGAACTGAGAATGTAGTAGCTGGGATTTCATCCAATGAGGTCTGCCATTTAAGCAGCACGGCATGAGCTTGACTTGGTGGCAGTTAGCAGTAGCAACTCATGAATGTAGACAGATTTATGCAGGGTGACCTTCATGACTCAATGTGCTTGGGAGCTTTGTGATTTCCACAGGGGTTACCAACAGGACATTCCATTGACAACCACAATGAGTGTTCCACCTCCGTGGCATTTTTAGAGCACATCTTTATGCATCAGAAAACCCCAGCCTTGCACAAGGCTGCTTTCTAAAGAGACATGTTACTGGATGAATTTTGCAAAGGATAGAGTTCATCTGCATTCTTATCAATTAGCTAGCTACAACCTCAAAGCCTTTTTTTTTTTCCTCAGTATTTTGCTACTTCACTGCCACGATGCATGTCCAAACCTATGTTTTCTGTGATAAAATGATTAAATCAATGTTAGCCTCAAAGGGGACAGGGGTCTGTGATAGCTATTTGTAGTGGGTTTTAGAACAATGTTTGATCTCAGCATCAAAGGGCATTGAGGTGCTACAACAATGACAAAGCATATCTAAATAGCTTCATTTTGCTTAACTATTGGAGTAGATTAGTGAAGTAATAGGCATATGGTATCTAGACTTCAGTAAGACATTTATTAAGCTGAATATTAGTTCCATTTTGGAAGAGTTGGAATAATTCTAGTGTCCTAAAAGCACACTAATAGTTGAAATGATTTCAGTTGCAAAGCAGTAATCCAAACATGTGCATCAAAGTCTGCCTTGTGATTGTCTTACTGCTATTGATTTATTGGATAATATTATAAAGATATTCTGAGCAAATTTACAGAAGCAGAAAATGTTCAATTATAACGGTGTTTCAAAAGATCTCTGTATGCTAAAACCGCGATCTAAAGCTAACATGGTAATATTTAACAGCAAAAAATTATGTCTGATTGCTGGTGAAAATGGGATATTTACTTTGGGAAAGAAAAATAATGTAGAAAAGAAGCTAGGGGCGCCTGGGTGGCTCAGTCAGTTAAGCGTCCAACTGCAGCTCAGGCCATGATCTCAACAATTTGTGAGTTCAAGCCCTGCGTCGAATCTGGAGCCTGCTTCAGATTCTGTGTCTCCCTCACTCTCTGCCCCTCCCCCACTCATGCTCTGTCTCTCTCTGTCTCTCAAAAATAAATAAATGTTAAAAAAAAATAAAGGAAGCTAATTAAAAAACATTCAATGGTCAGGGGGTGCCTGGTTGGCTCAGTCTGTTAAGCCTCCGACTCTTGGTTTTGGCTCAGGTCATGATCTCACGAGGTTTGTGAATCCGAGCCCCCACATCAGGCTCTGTGCTTACAGCGCAGAGCCTGCTGGGGATCCTCTGTCTCCCTCTCTTGATCCCCGTCAACTCTCTCTCTGTCTCAAAAATAGATAAATGCTAAATTTTTTTTAAAAAATTCAATAATCTGTTAGGTAGAATAAGAGATACCAGAAATACAAGAGGTAGAAGTGGAATCAATGACATAGCATAGAGACAGAGTAATTTGGACAGTATGTAAAGAACATTCGAGTAGAACTCGGATGTTGCTGCAGGGTGTGCAGAGTGTGCCTTGATTGATGACATCTCAGCACATGTTGAAGGACACTTGGATTTTCTGTGTGTGGGGGATGGGAATGGAGGGTCTTTAAACTGTGCGTTAACTCTGAGCATCTATGCTTTTATAACTGTTGGGCTAGTTAAAAAAGGTTTGCACTCTGCTTTAATCTCTGTCTTTTCCTTTAAAAGCCCAATATGAAAATCTCAAAATGCGTTTGATGTTAAAATAGAGGATCACTGTATTTGATGGTATTATCAATCCTCACCTAGCACTGAAAATGAGACCCAGACACATCTCATTTAACATTTCACTATTTTTTAAAATCAAGAACACAGTTTGTTTCCGTATTATTATATCACCTCACCTTCACCATTGAATTTAATGTAGAGTAAAAAATAATTACAAAAGGACACAAAGTTATTTTTAAATACAATTTTCCTGGTTCCAATTGCAGTGATCATTTATTCAAATAAGTTTCAGTGTTATATGCTACGAAGGCATACCAAACTTTATCATTCACAATACTCAATATTAAAATTTTGACCAATGTCTGTCTTTTCTCCTAAAATGTTTTTTTTTTCTTATAGAGGTGTCCCTAGCACTTGGCACAGCAGCTTTCCATTTTTGTTAAATGGATATATTTTATATGCCCTTTTGCATCTAAATTTTGTTTGTCTCCTTGTCTTTGTCACCCATCTCCTATCATTTATAAACAGAACTCCCCTCCTTAATATTAAATTGAATAAATGCTATGTTTGCCTATAGCAAAAAATACTCACCAAACACTTTGAGGATATGTCTTTAAATCATAAGCCCCTGTAATCATTTAAATTGTTTTTTAATCACAATGAATGCCTTTGCCTGTATTGATCGTTCACATTCATGAATTCTTTTAAACAATTCCTAAAATCTTTAAAAAGGTGTGGTTTATTTTTTCTTTTATCTGAACATTTTGTACCTGGTAGGACATTGCTCTTAACATATGATAGAATGTACTTTTGCAAAGATTCCAAATAAATTACTTTATTGATCTGATGTGTTGATCTGTATTTGTCATAATTTTATTTCCTCTTATGATACTCTTGGGTTTTAAGTCTTTATAGAAGCTGAGTTAGTTTTTACCACTTCAAAATAAAAAATATGTTTGACTCAATATTTTTAATGATATCCACAGAAAATTACGTATGTTTCAAAATACTTTCTACATACTTATGACAATTGAATGCGTTATACTTTCTTATATAATGGATTTGAGATAGCCATGGAAAACAGAATTCTAAGAAGGACCTCAGGATTCACTTGTTTCCTGGTGAACATGTCCTGAATAATCCCCACATTTTTTGAATATGATGAATTTTACTCCCACGGTTAGGATATGTTATAGGTCAGAAGGGATTTTGCAGATATAATTAATCAGTTGACCTTATGGTAGAAAGATTAATTCAGTGGGCCTGAGCTAATCACATAAATCCTTTCAAAGCAGTCTTTTCCAGGCAGGTGGCCGAAGAGGTAGCAGTGACGGGCTCCAGGTGTCCTAGAAGAAAGCAAACATTCATGTTGTGAATTGCCTTTGGCGGCCACACGGTAGAGAACTACAGGCAGCATGGAGGAGCTGAGAGCTAACCCCAGACAACTGCTAGAAGGATAACAGGGCCTCAGTCCTAAACTTGTGAGGAAATGAAGTCTGCCAACAACCAGTGAACTTGGAAGACAATTCTGAGCCAAGATGAGAACTATAACTCAAGCCAACATTTTGATTTCAGCTCATGAGACCCTGAGCAGAGAAACTCAGCCACACTATGTCCAGACTTGTGACCTACAGAACCTCTGAGGTAATAAATTTGTGTTGACAGAAGCTACTCCATTTGTGGTCTTTCGTTACACAGGAACAGTAAACTCGTAAAACCCAGGAAATTTGTCATTCGAAGTTCACCAAAATTGAGCGTCAAAGGAAAGCTTCCCAAAGTTTCTCCTGAAAGAAGCGTCAAGGAAGGTACAAGTTTCAGGTTCAGTAGACATTATCCAACCTAATCCAGTGAAGGTCACTGATGGTCAGATAGAGTAAGTGCCTTTCCTTAAATCATCCATAAACATAATAATGACTGGAACCAACATCCCATGGCTCCAAATCAATGCTTTTTCCACAGTACACTTATACATTTATTCATAATTGGAAAAGGGGTGGCTGGTGGGAATCATGGATATATTATTTTATTTTTAATAAGTAATGAATCTCTAAAATGTTTTGTAGCTGTTCCTCCTTCCTTCTCTCTTTCTCTTCTTCCTTTCCTTCCTTGGTTTCTTCCTCATCCCTCCCTGCCTCCCTTCCTCCTTCATTTTTATTATCCAGGATCCAGTCAGATTTCACCTACCTCGTTTGATTGTCATAGGTCTGTATTCCCTTTTAATTCAGAATGGGCTCACTATTTTTTTCTATTACACTGACTTTTTAAACGCTCAAGGCCAGTTGTTTTATGGTATATCTCACATTGTGGATATGACTGTTTATTCATATTTCTTTTGAAAACCTCCTGCATTTTATTAAGGAAGTTAGGTCTATAGGTTTTATTAGATCCAGGTAAAACATTTGGCAAGAATATTTTATGTGACTGTTGTGAACCCCATAGAGCATCATATCAGGAGACACATGCTATAAAAATATCCCCTTCGGGTGCCTGGGTGGCTCAGTCAGTTGAGCATCCTGACCCTTGACTTCCGCTCAAGTCATGATCTCGTGGCTCATGAGTTTGAGCCCTGTGTTGGGCTCTGTGCTGACAGTGCAGAGCCTGCTTGGGATTCTGTCTCCCCCTTTCTCTGCCCCTCCCCTGCTCACTCCCTCTCTCACATACATACATACATACATACATACATACATACATAATTTTTAAGAAAAGAATATCTCCTTATTAAAGGTACTAAGTTTGAACTCTTGATTAAGATAGTAAATGCCATTCTCTTCCCATGTAAAGGTGCATTCTTTTGTTTGTGCTGGTGAGTAATCTGGGGGGTGACACTCTGGCACCATGTGACTATCCTGTTAGTCAACAACATTTTGCCCAAAGCTCTTGCCATCCATTGCTGAGCCTTACTGAGCTGATTATTATACAGGGGGTGAATTAGCATTTTTATTTTTGCCATGACAAAGTACCACAAATTTAGTGGCTTAAGGCATTACAAATTTATGATCTTATAGTTCGGAAGGTCAGAGGTCAGCACAGGTCTCACTGGAATAATGTATTTGGTATCAAGGCTGCATTCCATCCCTGGATGCTCTAGGGGAGAATCTGTCTTCTCAACTTTGTCCAACTTCTAAAGGCTACCCTCATTCCCTGGCTCATCACCTTCTTGCTCCATCTGCAAAATTAGTGACAACAGGTTGAGTCCTTTTTACATTATGCCTCATTGACCCCTCTTCCCGCAGTCGCATCTCCCAGTGACCACAGGTGGTAAAATGTCTCTGCTTTTTCATGTGATTAGACTGTGTTCACCCAGACAATCCCAGAAGATCTTCCCATCTGTGGGTTCTTAATTTAATTACATCTGTAAGGTCTCTTTTGCCATGTGAGGTAAGATGTACAAGGACTCCAAGGATTAAGATCTAGACATATTTGGGAGACCCTATTTTTCCCTCCACAGGAATTGCAAAATGTTCATTAAAAAAATAAATTCTATCATTAATTCTGCTTATGGTACTTATGGTACCTTGCATTCTTATGTAAAAGAACATTGTTCCCTTCTCTATGGATTCAGAGATTACTTACATTTCAATGTGTTATAATCTGTTCTTTAATTTCCCTTTTTGATGCTAAAGATGATTCAAAGTATTGTTTCCAAAGTTATGCTAATAATTTGATATTCACAATCCTGAGAAAGAGATAAGAACAGTTATTTGTTTCTTGAAGAAATACATAGTAACACCTTGTACTATACACCAAGTACTGTGCTACTGAAAATTCCCATACGTGCATTGAGCACTTACTATATTCTGGCTACTAATCATTTGGTGTGTATTAACTCACACAATACTTGTAACCACTACATGAGGTGAGCAGTCCCCATCTTATAGATGAGGACACTATAACATAGAACAACAGAATGATGGGATTCAAACCCATAAATAGTGACCCCAGAATTCACACAGTCATATGCTGATGTCAAGGGTTCTTAATATCAGGGGTCCACAGAACCCTATAATCGAGTTCAAATTTCCAAGAGAGAAAAGGTCTATAGTTTATATCAATTTCTCAAAAGAAATGCAAAAACTAAAGATCTGGGTCCCACTGTTGTACTGGGGGCTAGAGATTAATTGCCAATTATAATAAACAGGAGTATTCCAGTTTTCCTGTTTTTTTTTTAATTGAAATATATTTGACACGTAATGTTAAATTAGTTTCAGGTATACAACATAGGGATTCGACAGTTCTCTTGGTTTATCATGCAGCATAACTACCCAAGCTCTTCTGTGCCTAACAAGGGACTTTTCCACTTAACGCTCTTTTATCTAGCCAATGCGTTTTAAAATGTTACATACCATTTCATTGTATGTGTAAGATACATCCTTTATTGAATCTGTGAGGTCTATCATTAGTTTCCCCTATCAGTGGATGTTTATCTGTTTTTTCCCTAAGTTTTGCCACCCGCATGAAATCATGAATTTCTAGTATATGCTTTTTGCTGCATGTTTGCAGTAGTATATCATTTTATTGATTATAACCACTTTAAAATATATTAGATTTAATAACTCTTAGTCTGTAGATCTGTCTTTTTTGCCATTTTTAATAATTTGTAATACATATTTGTAATACATATAATTTGTAATTACAAATTTGTAATACATATAATTCATGAGAAGTTGATTTCTATTTCTATTTTTGTTATTTATATTAGGTTTCATTTAACACAGTCAGGAAGTATATTTTGTATTATGTGTCCATTTTTAGAATTCAGTAGAATATTTTCTCTCCTTTCCTCTTTCTTTTTAGAAAGTGTGTGTATGTGAGTGTGCATGGAATATGTTATGTGGAATACAGATATATAAATATACTCCATATCGAGTATACACATACCTACATATATATGTGTATATTCTAATTTAAAATAAGAACACCTGAGTGACTCAGTCAGTTAAGTGTCTGACTCTTGGTTTCGGCTCAGGTCATGGCTGGTGGGTTTAAGCCCCGCATCGGGCTGCATGCTGAGCCTGTCCCCTACTCGTGCTGTCTCTCTCAAAATATACATACATACATACATACATACATACATACATAAAATACATACAGACATTTTTCTGTACTGGCCTAGTTAGGAATTTTAGTCTATAAATTCTACTTTGGTTCCTTATATTACTTAGTTTTTCCTCCATATACTTCAATGCTATATTTATTAGGAATAGTTTTATCTTGATTGTGTATAGGATCCTTTATTATACTAAAGTCATTTTCTTGGTTTGAGTTATTGCAAAATGCTTGAAATTTAACTCTTTCGGATAAATAATGTGATCCTTGCAGTGTTTAGTTTGTTTTTGTTTGGTAAATCATTATATATTCCTTTACATTTTTTTTTTGTAGTCAGTTTCTTTTAGACAAGATTGTCTTATAAATGGTATATTGTTTTCTATCTTTTTGGTTATATTATCATGGTCCACAATGTTTAAGAGCTTACTGAATCTTTGTTATTACAAGAGATGCATTTGGTCTTTTGTCTTATGCTTCTTCTATGTCCTTTGTTTTTGTACTTTTGAAATATGATTTATGGGTTGTTTTTGTTTGTTTGTTTGTTTTGCCTGCCCTCTACCTGAGAAAATTTAAATGCACATAGTGAAGGAAGATAACACCTGACTTGCATGTTTAAATCTGTGCTTATTAATTTATCAAATTCAGTATTATTGACTCCACTCATGAAGTAGGAAAATAGCACACTTCTTGCCAACAAAATGTTTTTATTGGCAGATTTCTTGGATATTTTCATTAATTTACTGCCATCTAGTTACTATTATTTTTACATATTGTCTCATGTCTCTTCCAAAAATGTTAATTATAATATACTTTATGTTAAAACATTCTTGGGGCGCCCAGGTGGCTCAGTCAGGTAAGCATCTGACTTTGGCTCAGGTCATGATCTCTCGGTTTGTGAATTTGAGCCCCGCATCGGGCTCTGTGCTGACAGCTCAGAGCCTGGAGCCTGCTTTGGATTCTGTGTCTCCCCTCTCTCTCTGGCCCTCCCCCTGCCTCAAAAATAAACATTAAAGAAAAACAATTTTAAAACATTCTTTTGTCACTTAGTTCAGATATTATTTTCAATTAATTTTTTTTTAAATCAGCCTTTTTTCAATGACTGTCCCATCTTGATATTTATTTCTATTTTTCTTGTTGTTGGCTGAATATAATGTATCCATGAGTGTTTTTCAGGATAGATACCAAAATTCTGTAAGTATTTCCTTCATGCATACCTGAGGATATCATATTTTCTTCAGTCCCAAATGATGATATGTTTATTTTCCATCAGAATTCTAGATGTTGCTCAATTAGCTCCTGACATAATAACTGATGTAAAAAGTCCTATGATTATTGTGCTTCCTTTTTTGTTTGTCTTCAGATGAATTTTTGTTGTACTTAAACATACTTGTAGGGTTCTTTTTTAACCCTTGTACTCCATTAACTCTACTAAAATAGTTTACTGTGTTCAGTATTCTCTATTATTTTTTTTTTTCTGAAGTAAGGGGATTCTTTTATTCTACTGAGTTGAGTTTGCCTTTGTTTCAGGGAAGTTTACTTCTTTGAAAAGTTTAATCTTTTTGTTGGTAAAATTTTTCTTTTTTTATCTTTGAAAAAAAATGATTACCCAGGTATCGGGACTGAATTCTCTATCTGGGTTCAGGATTTCCTCACCTTCTCATCTAGTAGGATAGATATGCAAGGATCATTAGCCAAATTAAAAATAAACTATTACTTCATAACCATGGAAAATCACCCATCAAAATACAAGGGTTCTGATAATCTGTTGATGAATGCAGCCTAGTCTATTGAGGCTAGTCAAAGTATTTGTAGTCCCTTTTCCTGAATTAGAAAAACCAAGTTGACGTAAAGAAAGTCTTACTGTAAAGAGAACAGCAGGTCTGCTTGACATATGCTGCCCACACACAGAAAGGCAGAATGGGAGCAACACAGAACATGCCGTGCCTGAGTTCAGGATGCAAAAGAAAAAAAGAACAAGAGGTCTGTCTCTGGACAAAGTAACCTAATCCACTAGTAAAATAGAGGTTCTTGTGCACAGTCCTCTCACCAGTCAGAACAGCCATAAGATCTTCTGTGGCGGCACAATTAAGGAGGTACAGATATATGCCAGAACATTCCTTGTAAACTACAACTGGAAAGGGATAATAAAATTTACCTCTTTTTAAGGTTGAAATGGGGCTGGGAGTGAGGAGCAAACACTATCCAAACTCATATAATTTTCATATAACTTAAATACATTGAAAGATGTTAGAATCTTAATTTCCCTGTTTCCTTCTGAAAGTGTTATCTATGTCACTGTCCAGTTTCCCATTGGATAATTTTTAGTTCAGGATGATTTTCTGAGAGGTTGAAGTTTGACACTGCTTTTCACCTTCAATTATTATTTTTTTAAAGTTTTTATATAAATTCCAGTTAACATACAGTGTGATATTAGTTTCAGACATACAATACAGAGATTCAACACTTTCATACAACACCCAGTGCTCATCAAAGCAAGGACACTCCTTAATTCTCATCACCTATTTTACCCACCGCCCCACCCACTTCCCCTTTGGTAACCCTCAGTTTGTTCTCTATAGTTGAGTCTGTTTCTTGGATTGTCTCCCTCTCTCTTATTTTTACCCTTTGCTCATTTGTTTTGTTTCTTAATTTTTTTTAACATTTATTATTGGGGCGCCTGGATGGCTCAGTCGGTTGAGCAACCGACTTCGGCTCAGGTCATGATCTCCCAGTTCGTGAGTTCCAGCCCTGTGACGGGCTCTGTGCTGACAGCTCAGAGCCTGGAGCCTGCTTCGGATTCTGTGTCTCCCTCTCTCTCCGCCCCACCCCTACTTGTGCTCTGTCTCTGTCTTTCAAAAATGAATAAACATAAAAAAAATTAACATTTATTATTGAGAGACAGAGACAGAGCATGAGTGGGGGAGGGGCAGAGAGAGAGGGAGACACAGAATCCAAAGCAGGCTCCAGGCTCTGAGCCATCATCACAGAGCCCTGATGCAGGGCTTGAACTCACGAACCGTGAGATCATGACTTGAGCTGAAGTCGGGACGCTCAACCAACAGAGCCAGCCAAGCGCCCCTGTTTTGTTTCTTAAATTTTACATGTGAGTGAAATCATATGGTGTCTGTTCTTCTTGGACTTATTTCGCTTAGCATAATACTCTCTAGCTGCATCCATGTCATTGCAGATGACAAGATTTCATTGTTTTTTTTATGGATGAGTAATAATATCCCGAAATGTATATTTATATCACATCTTCCTTATCCATTCATCAGGTGATGGACACTTGGGCTGTTTCCATAATTTGGCTTTTGTAGATAATGTTGCTATGAACATCAGGATGAATGTATCCCTTTGAATTTTTGCATCTTCTGACTAAATACCTAGTAGTAAGATGGTTGGATCATAGGGTAGTTCTATTTTTAACTTTTTGAGGAATCTCCATACTGTTTTCCAGAGTGGCTGCACCCGTTTGCATTCCCACCAACAGTACAAGAGGGTTCTGCTTTCTCCACATCTTTGCCAACACCTGTTGTTTCTTGTCTTGTTGATTTTAGCCGTTCTGACAGGTATGAGGTGAGATCTCATTGTGGTTCCCTGAACACGTAGTATTCAATACCCAGATGTATAGCGAAATGTGTTGTGTCAACTATTATATAACTTATTCCAAAATTACTCTGTAATTATGTTCGTTATTTACATGCTTTTCCTTTTCTTCTTCCTCAGTTTTTCTTTTCCTGCCATGTTTTTTTTTTTTTTAACGTTTGCATTAGTATCCTGGTTTATCTTCTTTACTCACTATTAGTGGAGAAAACCATCAGAACCCACTCTTTGCTCAAGAACAATGTTAGTGATTTGAGTGGTCTTTTAAAAATTGCTCTTGATATTTCCCCACGTCCCTTCTCCATTGGCTCCCTCTCTGAGAGGTATCACTTAGTCCTTTAGGAATGAAATTTTAGGTACAGGAATTACTGGTTTATATACCTTCTTAATCATTTATTTGATTGAGTAATATAGAGAAGAAGCTGAGGTTACTACTAGCGGCTGTCAATCAAGCAAAATTTCTCTTCAGGTCTGGAGTCTGACCTGGAGGTTTCTCTCTTTGGATTGGTAGGGAGTTGAACATCCAGATGAAAGTCCATATCTGTGTAGACATGCAAGTATTTCTCCTTGCTTATGTCATTTGTGTCAGAAGCTACAGTGTAGAGTTTCCCATCTACCCAGGGTTGTTCTTTTTGGCAGAAAATCAGCTCAAACAAAATAACATGACTTTCCTAGGATGTCTGTATGTTAACAATCTCTACCATCCACCTGCCCTTTCACTGTGCTAGAATTAGTCCCACAGGATGCTTTTCTCCCCCAGTAATGTGTTTACTCCCCAACCTCTCCCCTCAGCTAGAAGTTCCTAATAGACCTCATTCAGAACCTCTTTTCTTACTTCTTACACCATAGTCTTCCTAATTGGAACTATGTCTTTGATAATCACAGTGTCTCCGCTTTATCAACATTTTTTTTTGTAACTGACTGATATTCTTCAGTTTATTATATGGCGTAATTCCCAAGTATACAGGCAGTTTTTATCTCTAATTATGTTATTCATTTCATTAAGTTTCAGTTAGGGAAGCTATGAAAGCATGAATTCACTCTGCCATTAAACTCTGTGCATGAACTCTGTGCATTAAATTTTTATTTTTGTAAAGCATTGGAGAAATGTGCTTGAACTGGATGGCTAAGTTGAATATGACAACAGAGTGCTCTTGATCTTGGCTAGATGCCAGAACATGAGCACATTCGTGTCTTCTCTAGCTAAAGGGAACGGCACTGTGGATCTGTCCCAGGAAATTCCACACAGCCACCTGTTTTGCACCACAACTACTTTTAGCCTCTATTGCTGAATGCAGTTGGCTTAAAACAAGACTTTCCTTAAAGTACATTTTGTAATTTCAAAACCCCATTCCTCATAGCTGAAGTTTTTAGCATTTAAGTGCATGCTTTAAATGTACAGGCTCCCAGAAATCGCAGGTGCAAATCCAGATGGAGTTAACTCATAAAGTAGATAAACTATCTTACATGCACCTTATTCTGTGGGATTCTTAGGAACCCAAATCAAGTCTTTACTTTGTTGACCTTTAAAATGTGAGATCAATTTTCTTAATAAAAAGTAGACTTTTGCACAGTTTCTGAAAAGTCACTGAAAACCTTTACCAACAGAGACACCAGATTATATGTCCTAGTCAGCCTTGGAGGAATAAAGTTTATTAGTTGACATAAAAACACCAACAGCAGTATTTGCTTCTTTCCCCAGTGGCAGCAACCTTTTGAAATGGTTTCTGAATGTACTGTCACACACCTTCTGGAATGTTCAAAATGTTTAAAGCACTGTGCACATCATCATACTCAGGAAACTTAAGGAAGGGTGATATAACCATAATCAGCTAACATCCATTTAATACTTACATTGTGCCAGCCATTGTACTTTAAATTGGATTATACGATTTTAATCCTAAAAGTAACCCTGAAGATTAGATATAATTATTGTCCCTTTATTACAGAGGGAGTAACTTCGATTTAAAAAAAAATAAATGCCTTGCTTGGGTTTACTCAGCTGGTGGATGAGTCATTCAGAATATAAATTTCTAAATTCTACTTGCAGAGATGTGCCATAACACTATTCTGTACCATTTCTTCTATGTACTTGCATTTTTAAAATTCAAGTATATAGTTTGAAAAGAACTTCCTACTCTGGGCATAATAGGCCAGTGTTACATTAACTTTATGAAGTGTACTTTTTTATCAATGGTATTTGTACCTCATGTGCTTTTCATTTTATTTGAAAATTTGAAAAATATACAATAAAATGTTTATACTTTCACAAATGTGTAAAAAGTACGAATGTTGCAAAAAGTGAATCACAGGCAGTCATGAGGATTTATCATACAATATATATCTATTGAGTTTATCTACTTAAGTGGGAATTAAGATGGTTTTAAGATTCTGCTGCATAAAACTCAGAAGTGTTTGATGCAAATATAACTAATATAATTTAATAAAGACTGTTTTTACTGTGAGTTAACATACTTAGCCAACGCATAGAAAATAAAATGTATGTGACTTGTACCTTCTAGGGAACATTTGCAATAAGGTAGGAAACCTTAATATTTTAGCCAGAACAGTTCTAAATAGATTTATCTATAAGTGTCCTTGAACATTCTTATATACATTTCCACTTTTTAATGTCAAAGGATGTTTTGAAGCTAGGAAAATTATTCCATAATTCAGTCATCTTTCTCTCCTCCTTTTGTTTTTATGTTTACATAACATAGGATCTTCCTTGGCTGTGCATAGTTACATATAGATCTGCAGGCAGTTCGTACAATGGGGCTTACCCTCAGGAGATGGGATTTGTAATTTGTCAACATAGGTTTCTTCTCCTTTATTCTCTGAAAAGACAGTTCTGAATTTCAGCTGGTCTCCAGTAGGACTGAGACCCAGCTATTCATTGTCATTACCTGATAATAATCATGTCAATTTCTGTCTACTTTCAGGGCATTTGTATCTCATTGCCTCTGCCTAGAACATTCTTCTCCAAATTTCCCCATATTTGGGTTCCTCTTCTCATTCAGGTTTTCATCCCAGTTTGCTTTCCTCAGAGAGTTCATTTCATACCACATCCTCTAAAGTAGGTTCTTTTCCCTCAGCTATTTCCTCAATTATTTGCTTATTTACGTATGTATTTTATCTCTTCCACTTCAACATAAGACCCTAAAAGAGAGGAGTCTTGCTGCCTTATTTACTGCAGTGTGTCCGCTGCCTACGACATATTCCTAGACAGTTGCTCAATAACTACTTATTGATTGGTTGGCAGCTCCAGTGAACGTAAGTAGAAACCCCAGTTGCACCAGATAAACCAAGCTGACCAAAACAATACCGCAAAGGCTCTGAAAATTAAATAGTCATTGGAAACACAGACCACAAAAGTAGGCCAGGGCATGTGTGTGAAATCCAAACCAATGGGACCCAAAGTCTCTTCACATAGTAGGCAGAATGTTAAAGATAATTTTTTTTAATCACACATCATAATATGATCCAGGAACATCACAACTAAATAAGAGAAGACAATCTGTTGACACCCAAACCAAATGAATCAGATGTTAGAATTATCTGTCAGCAATTTCACAGCAGCCATTATACACACTACGTCAATAATAAATGACAAATCCTCTGGAAATAAATGGAAAATCTCAACAAAGAGAGAACTTGAAAAAGAAAATAAAGTAGTAATTTGTAACACTGAGAAACATAATAGAAACAAGAAAAAAACCTTGCTGCTTGGTCTCAATATCAGAGCAGGATGACAGTATAGATTAGATGACTTTGAGGATAGATCAAGAGAATTCACTCAATCTGAAAAACAGAGAGTAAATAGATTGAAAAAAAATGTATAGAGTCTCAGGAGAAAAAAGAACCAACGGTCATATTGTAAAGTACTACAAGGAGAGGAGAAG
Organism: Neofelis nebulosa; assembly: GCF_028018385.1. Taxonomy (NCBI): domain Eukaryota; kingdom Metazoa; phylum Chordata; class Mammalia; order Carnivora; family Felidae; genus Neofelis; species Neofelis nebulosa. The sequence goes on along the minus strand of NC_080795.1, from coordinate 59,342,476 downwards.
GGGTGGAGCTACAAGATTATCAAAGAGGTAACATCTAAAACCTTTCTGAGTTTGATGAAATACTCAAATCTACAGATACAAGAAGTTGAACAAACCCCAGATAAACCCAAAGAACTCCATGCCAGGACACATTGTACTTAAATTCCTGAATACCAAACAAACAAAAATTTTGCAAGCATACATAGAGAAATGTTAACAAATACCTAAGTCTAAATAATCATGGTTTGTATGCCAATTATCTTTTTAATTAAAAATAATGTTCCATGGAAGAAAAAAACAACAAGTTCAGCTACGAATTTTAACCATTACACAAGTATGTTTCCTTAAGACAAAGAGCATCTGTCTGTATGCAGCAGAACCATTTTGTGAGTACTTCCCATTTCTTCCATAGAATGTAAAAAAAAAAAAAAAGTTTAGTACATGGTTGAGCAGTTTATTTTTCTCCTTGGGAATGTGTGCTGATACAGATGCAGTGGATATTGATACAAGTTCATGCACTTTCTCAATTTGCGCTGACATGATCGATTTTTTTTTTTTTTTTTTTTTGCTGTTACCATTGTAACTCACAGTGCAAAGGGAAAATAATTTCTTAATATTATTAGGAAAACTTCATGGACTTCTTGAAGTTTCTGAGGGATTGCTAAAACTTTGATACTTCTAGAATCACTTATGCAGTTTTAAGAATAATTTATTTAGGCATGTATAGCACCATAGCAAAATAAAGAGTCCACACATAGATTGTATGTGTATATTTTAATAGGTTTTCAACAAAGTTGTAGTGATTAAATTTAAAGAGTTTTTTTTCCCAAGAAATGTGTTTGAATAACTAGATAGATACCTGTATTTTTAAAAACACTTTCTCTTATTTTGACTAATTCACAAAATAGAATTTTAGATGGTGCAGAACCTGGATGGCTCAGTCAATTGAGGGTCAGACTCTTGATTTTGGCTCAGGTCATGATCCCAGGGTTGTGGGTTTGAGCCCTGCATTGGGCCCCATGCTGAGCACTGAGCATGGAGCCTGTTTGGGATTCTCTCTCTCCCTCTCTCCCTGCCTCTTCCCCACTTGTGCTTGTTCTTTCTCTCTCTCTCTCTGTCTAAAAAAAAAAAGAAAAGAATTTTAAACGGAATGCAAACCTAAAACTAAGGAGACCACTTAGAAGAAAATTTAGAGAAGGCAAAGGTTTCCTACTCAGGACACGAAAGGAAAAACAGTAAGAAAAAAGTAGCGATGAACTGCATTTTATAAAAATGTAAATTTCTGCATTTCAAAAACTACCATTAGAGTAATGAAATAGACAAGCTACAGAGAGGTAGAAAATATTTCCCATACATACATGTAACAAAAAACTTTATTCAGAATATATAAAGGAATTTTACAATGCAATAATAAGACAAATAATGCATTTTAAAAATGGACCATGAAAAGATTTTCAAAGTCATTCATTAATATGAGAAATATTAAAAATCTAAACCCCGAGGAGATGTCTTTTCCGGTGTGAACCCGTAAGAATGGCTAATGTTAAAAGATTAATAATAAGTATTTGCAGCAATGTAAACAACTAGAACTCATATATCATTAGGATTGCAAAGTGGTATGGCCACTTTGGAAAGTATTTTGGAAGTTACTTGTGAAATTAAGCATTTACTTACCTTCAAACCACCAGAGATTCCACTCTTAAGATTTACTTGGAGAGATAAAACATGTCCAACCAAAATGTTTTACATGATTGTCTAAAATATCCTTATTCATATTTGTTAAAGGTCCAAAAATTAACCAAATATCCATCAACGGGTAATGGATAAATTGTTGTATATCTACTAAAACAGGATAGTAATCAACAAAAACGAACATCCCATTAACACATACAATAACTTGGATGAATCTCAAAAACATACTGAATCAAAGAAATCAGACATTTATTTGAGATTCAGAACAGGCAAACTGATTAATATGATTAGATGTTGTGATTAAAATTTGTGTTGATACAGGAGTGGGATTTTTTTTTTTTGGTTGGCTAAAATGTTTTATATCTTGATTCTGGTGGTTGTTATACCAGTTTGTATATCTGTCACATCTTTTGAACTACATATTTTATTCTTTTTATTTTATTTTAATTTACTTTTATTTTATTTTACTAATATTGGGGGATTTAGCAGGACTTTCTGTTTTTTTAGTTTGTTTTTGATAAGTGTCCCTTTGACTACATATTTTAAATGGATGAATTTTAGTGTGTATACATTTTATCTGAAGAAAGTTGATTAAATCTTAAAATGTATTTACTGAAAAGACAACTACTGGAAGGACTTTTACTACATATCATATAACCTAAACATGCTAACAAATTAAGTGATTCCATTTATATAAATAATCTGGTTTATTTTAATTTGAGCACATATTTTATGTATTTATAATCATAAGTTAGATTCCATTTAGTATTTGGTTTATCTTTTCTTAACATTTTCCATGTTGCTACACAGATTTCATATATGTGTGTGTGTGTGTATACATATGTGTGTATACATATATATATATTTCTGATTGCATAAGAATCCATTAATTATGTCTTAAAATTGGCGTATTTTTGGACACTTAGGTTTTATAAAGCTTGTAATTTGTTAAAAGTCACTGCATGCCCCAACTAGATGCAACCCAAATTTTTTTTTTTTTTTTTTTTTTTTTTGGGACAGAGAGAGACAGAGCATGAACGGGGGAGGGGCAGAGAGAGAGGGAGACACAGAATCGGAAACAGGCTCCAGGCTCCGAGCCATCAGCCCAGAGCCTGACGCGGGGCTCGAACTCACGGACCGCGAGATCGTGACCTGGCTGAAGTCGGACGCTTAACCGACTGCGCCACCCAGGCGCCCCGCAACCCAAATTTTTATAAAGCCTAGAATTTATAAATAAATTGTTGCATGCCCAGCAAATTGAATACTCAATCCAATTAAAAAGAACAAATGTTATGTATTCAAACAAAATATGAATGAAACATAGAGACACAATGTTCAGTGAAAGAATTAACACACAAAAACTCCATTTGTAGTTCGAGGACTAATCTTTGAAGTTGAAAATCAGAAAAATGAACATGGTGTTGATTGGTAAATGGGGAGCTGTTGGTGTGGGGTAAATGTTCTTTTTCTTAATCTGGGTGGTGGTTACATGATTTGTGCATTTTTGTGTGCTCCCGTTTTACTTCAGTATAGAAATATAAACAAGAAAGGCAATAGCATAGCTAAGAGCACCATACAGCCAGCTCTCCTCACCCAAGTTACTTTTTGTGAATTTTGTTTTGATTCTTTATAATTTTCTTTGGACTAGTTACCAAAGTAAGTGCTAGAGTGTTTTTAGTTCTTACACAAGTTTTTGTTATGTTTGTTTGCTTGTGTTTCTTTTTAACTAGGAGAAAATGATTTTATTCTAGTTTAAATCGCCATCTGTAATGATTAATACCAGTTTTTATATGGGCTTGCCAACAAACATTATTAACTTGTTTTCCCCTAAACTAAAGGTTATATGCTCTATTTCTTCTCATAAGTGCTCTCCGTTTGGGGCACAGGATTATGTTTATTGTCATACTGGCTTTTCTAGGCATGAGGAACTTCCTAAAAACAACAAAAAAATTCTTCATTAGTATTCAACTCACCCATATTCTGATTTTTTTAATATGGTAAAAGTGACATCTAGAGAAATGTTCCATTTTACTATTGGGAGAGAAGCTATGTGCCTTTTGGTAGCTTTCTCTTTTTGAGGAGAAAGGGTGATTGACTTTGATGGAGTTCTCAGGAGATGTGCTGATTGCCTTGTGCTTCGAGCATCAGACAAGAATATTGTTCATGAAAGGAACAGTTTTTGCCAACACAGCTAACTGCTTTGGGACTCTACTGAATCCTTTGTTCAAGTTTTGAGTAACTCACTCAAACTTTGACGTTAAGGCTAGTAAAAAGGAAAGCAATGTAGAAATAATTTTATGTCGATCATATGCAATAAAAGCCCATGTTGAAATAAGAAAGCATCCTCATTCTTTAACCATGTATGAATGCATATTTATTATTCCTAGTTCTATGCTGTGGACTTCAAAACCTAAAATTTATGAATGATAGTTGGAAAAAAACATGCATTTGGGGATGATGAAAAACCATGTTTTAAAATATCACTCTATCTGGGAACTATAGGCAAGGATTTATGGTTCTTCCATAAAGCACAATTGCTGTTCTAAATTGTCTACTGTGATGAGATTTACTATTTATTATGGAAGTCACTTTCCTATATGTATATATCACCGCCTCTGCCATTGCATGTAAAGAAGGAATGTAGTAAAAATAATCGATAGAATAAGTTACCACATTTTAATTAGTCCTTATTTATTTCCTGAGGGAAATGATAAAAATTTATTGGCGAAGATTCAGAGTAATTAGATGCTTAAAGAGAACATCAGAGACGACTTGGAAATGATTATCATGCATTAGTAAACACAAAAGAGGTCAAAGAATATGTATGTTCTACATACAAATGTAGGCTAAATATATATTTTTAAGGGATTTGAAAAGAGGTTCACTTTCCTTTTGTTCTTCTCCCTCTCACTCTTCTTCCTCTCTTTTGCTTCTTCAAGGAATAGGGGCTAAGAAAATAATCTCCATGTTACTTATCATCACTAATAAAATGGATGTAAGTATGCATGGACAAGAAAAGAACCAGTTTTGCCTTATTCCTTCTAATAATATAAAGTATATTTTGATTCTCTGAAATGTGATTTTAAAACTGGAAGGAGAGAATAGTACCCCACTCTCTGTTCTCAAGCATTTGGATATGGTGTTCTCTCTGCCCTATACATTCTTTCCCCAAGTCTTCCCTAGATACATTTAAAATTCAAACTGTAGGTCTCAATTTAAATGACACTCACTGAATTCCTTGACCACTTCTATGCGTTCATAATACCCTGTGTTGGTTAATTGCATCTTTCTTTTCAGATGCACTTTCGGTCCATCCCTTGTTCAGGTGTGTATTTCAGGGCTCTTAACTCTTTTTTTTTTTTTTTTTAATTTTTTTTTTTTTCAACGTTTTTTTTTTTTTTTTTATTTATTTTTGGGACAGAGAGAGACAGAGCATGAACGGGGGAGGGGCAGAGAGAGAGGGAGACACAGAATCGGAAACAGGCTCCAGGCTCCGAGCCATCAGCCCAGAGCCTGACGCGGGGCTCGAACTCACGGACTGCGAGATCGTGACCTGGCTGAAGTCGGACGCTTAACCGACTGCGCCACCCAGGCGCCCCTCAGGGCTCTTAACTCTTGAAATTTATATGTTTATTAAAGTCTCCCAGTTGGGTTTGGCTGATAGGGGCTCTTGTGGAAGCTTGGAGGAAGAAAGAGGGTATTTATCCTCCCCCTCCTCTCTGCTCTGGGCAGTGTTTCTGAGCATGTCTCTTACAAGACCAGTTAGTTCTTACCAGCTGGCTCAGCCATAGGCCCTTATAATTCCCTTCGCTCCATCAGTCCTTCCAATTCTAGGGTGATAGCAGCTTCCTGCTGTGGCCCATTTTCGGTTGACTCACAGTTGCATTTTGCCTCCTCAGCCTTTCTAATACCTTTGTGGTCAATTCCCCATATTAAAGTCCCTCTCTTGGGTTGCTTTTCATAGGACTTGTTTTGCTGGCAGTAATCTGACTGATAATTATATTATACTTTCCTTATCTATATTACCAATCATACTTTTATTTAGTCTGTTTATAGTCACATATTTATTTAGTCTGTTTTCCTTGCTAGACTAAATTGCAGAAAAAGAGAATTGTGTTGGTTTCCTTTTTATATTTCTAGCCCTTAGCCCAGATCTTGGCTCATAGAATTCAGATAATATTTGTTGAAAGAACAAAGTAATAAAGGGATGAAGGAAAAAAGAAAGGAGGGAGAAAATTTTAACTATATTTGTATTTGTATTTCATAGTAATAAAAGAAGATTTGAGTCTATGTATATCAGGACAAAATAACTTCCCCTTAAACAGTCGCATAGCAGATTAAGCTAATGTATGGGACAATGTAAAAAAGAGAAAAGAGTAATCTTCCCTGTGTTTGATAAGCCTAAATAGTGATTGAAGAGGCAAAGTGAAAATATAAATGTCTGTCTGTGTTAAGTATGCTTAACAAAAATTTTCTTGGAGTATTTGAAAAATACTTAGCCAGATTTCAAAATCTCATCTTTATTTTTAAAAGTGTTATAATTGGTCCCCCCTTTGTTTTTTGATTGTCCAAGGAAACTCAAAGCAAATTATCTTTTAGATTCTTCAGCATCTGCTGAAGTCTCCTCCTCTCTTGCCTTGTCTGTACCATAGAGGCCAGAAAACTCTGAACTACATCTGCATTTCCCAGAATCCCTTGATGTAGGCTTCCGATGTCTTGTGCAAGATTTGAATGCGGAACTGATATCAGTGGAAAGAGTGTTGACAGATATAACACAATCTTGAAGGTGCAGAGTGACTAGAAGTCAAGGTAGCTGGGTGACTTCTGTTCATCAGGGCGTGATGTTCAGGTAACCTGGAGTCACACTGGGATCATAACTTCCTGACTATAGCCCAGATAACAATTCATTACATGAACCTCTTCTGGTATAAGATCTGACAGTGGAACCTGGAAACTGCTCCAGTCCTAGGAACAATGTTGGTGGGTAAACACCAGATTACCAGAACTAAATGCATTTGTACTGAGAATAGCTAGAGCGTTTTCTGTTACCCAGAATTCTGAACCCTGTTTGGACAGAACCAATTTGCCATCATTATCTTTACATCATAATGAACGTAAACTGAAACTTATGTATACATGTAAGAAAGAAAATAAAGGCACATTTGGAAGGACATCTAAACATAGGGGTCAAGTGTTGTTTGTTTTTGGTAAAATCTAAAAGGTACTTGTGATGGAGACATTCTTTCAACACAGATTCAAGAACTGGATGCTCGCTGGATTAGGCATTAAGGTAACAAGGGTAAGGGGTGCCTGGCTGGCTGATTCGGAAGAGCATGCAACTCTTGATCTCACAGTAGTGAGTTCAAGCTCCATGTTAGGGGAAAGATCACTAAAAAAATAAATTAAAAAAAAAGAAGTTGCAATGGTAAGCAAAGGCAGAAATGTTCTTGATCTTGTCATACTACCATTTCAAGAGGAATATATACACTTTTTTTTCCCTAATCTTGGAATATTCAGTGCTTTGGATCTTAGAGAATTACACAATTAACTGTAATTGTGTAAAAGATTATTAAGGTGATATGTTAGCACAGTTTGGATTTAGCTAGAAAACATGAGGGGAGGAACAGAGGAAATGGCAGACATAGGTAACATGTGCAAAAGCCCCACTTTCAGCATCAACATGGCGTGACTCAGGAGGTGAAATCAAACCACTGCTAGAGCACCAAAGACAAGGTGGCCTGGGTGAGGATGTCTGGAGAGATGAGCCTAGGTAAAGTCCCACTGATTCAGGGTCATGGTGGTCTTGCTACTAATGTGTGCCATTGTTCTAAAAGCAATGGAGAACAGAAAAATTAAGAAAGGTGATCCCTTGGGGCGCCTGGGTGGCGCAGTCGGTTAAGCGTCGGACTTCAGCCAGGTCACGATCTCGCGGTCCGTGAGTTCGAGCCCCGCGTCAGGCTCTGGGCTGATGGCTCAGAGCCTGGAGCCTATTTCCGATTCTGTGTCTCCCTCTCTCTCTGCCCCTCCCCCGTTCATGCTCTGTCTCTCTCTGTCCCAAAAATAAATAAAATAAATAAATAAATAAATAAACGTTAAAAAAAAAATTAAAAAAAAAAAAAAAAAAGAAAGGTGATCCCTTGATTCTGTGTTTCAAAATACAAAAGGAAATAGAGTAGCAATCTTAAGAGCCGGTTCACACAGCAAATAATTATTGGAAAGAGATTACAAGGAGTATTTTTAGTCTAAGCACATTTGGCACTAAATGATGAACTGGTCCTTTTACAGTCGGTCCTCATCTGCTGTGCCTTAACCACCTTGTTATATTAGTTTTGCTATTGTTGTTTGCTTGTTTTTTAATTATTTTATTTATTTTAAAGAGAGAGACCATGCAAGCTGGGAAGATGGGCAAAGAGGGACAGAGAGAGAGAGAGACAGAGAGAGGGAGAGAGAAAGAGGGAGATTCTTATGCAGGCTCCACACTCAGCATGGAGTCCGATGTGGGGCTCAATCCCATGACCCTGGGATCATGAGCTGAGCTGAAATTAAGAGTCAGATGCTCAAACTACTGAGCTACCCAGGCTCCCTGGCTTTAATATACTTCCACTAAGTGGCTTTTCCTCTCACTGGCTTAATCTCTATATCTTTGACTGTTGAATACTTATTTTTGACACAAGCATGTATTTTTACTTTTTCTCTTATTCTTACTACTTGTTCTTTCACTTCTCTACACTTTTCATTGTTTTAACTTATTTCTATTCCTTAGTTCTATCCTTAATGATATTTTAAATTTGCTTTATCCCTATTATTGTTTTGGCCACAATTAAAAACATGGGAATGTTTTGGTAGTCTGCATGATCAGCTGGTGGGGAAGGTTTTCAGAGATAAGAAAAAATAGATTTCCCTGAATTTATTAAGTGGTTATTTTGGAGCATAAATCATCATTGGGGATGTACACACAGGTTTTTTAGATGTTTTAACTGTTGACTGTGATTTTGTGTCCTCTCCTGTAGTGTTCTTGTTATTATGAAATACAGATCCTAGTATTTGTTTTATTTTAGCTGTGTTATACACTCCCTGAAAGCCTCTTACCAGATTTTAGATTTGTGTTAATCTTTTTAGTCACTGGTTAATGCGAAAGAATATCAGTACTTGCTTGCTCTTCTTTCCCTTTTCTTTTTCTTTTCTTTTCTTTTCTTTTCTTTTCTTTTCTTTTCTTTTCTTTTCTTTTCTTTTCTTTTCTTTTCTTTCTTTCTTTCTTTCTTTCTTTCTTTCTTTCTTTCTTTCTTTCTTTCCTTCTTTCTTTCGAGAGGACAGGAGGGGCAGAGACAGAATCCCAAGCAGGCTCTGCAATGTCAGTGCAGAGTCCGACGCAGGGCTCAAACTCACCATCTGTGAGATAATGACCTCAGCCCAAACCAAGAGCCAGATGCTTAACTGACTGAACCATCCAGGCGCCCCTATCAGTGCTATCTTAAACAGAATGCAATTCAACAAATTATATGTGAGATTTTCTGTATTACTACTTCGAAAACAATCTACAGAAATAGAAAAAAAGGCAACCTCCCCCCAAAACAATAAAACAGAATGTAGTTATTTCAATAGATGTTTCAATTCACAATAAACATGTGAGCTTAATATATACTGGTTACTTTCTTTCACAAAGCAAACTAATAAAGTACTTTGGAGAACATTCTTTTCTGCTCCTGTTTGAACAGCTACAACATCCAATATTCTGAAGCTTATCAAAAATTTACCCATTTCAAATGTGGAGAAAGTTCTGCTGTTTCTTAAAACAATTCAAAATCAATGACAGTGGTAAATTGAGGAAGAGCTGTAGAGAGAAAATTGTTAATTTTACACAATAGATGCCAGTTTTTTTCAAAATGCAAGTGCTATAGAATTGCTCACTGTTAAAAGAAATAATGATAAAAAAGGATAGAAATATAAAAAGTTTGAGAGAAGTAGAAAGTGCAAAATAATTGATACTGTCAAAATTGTAAACTTCAAAAAATCAGCTACTTTGGTAACCTGACAGCTGTGTGTTGCAAAATCCAAATCTATCTTTCTACACAAAAGACTCTGATTTACAACTTTCCCAGAAGCTAAAGCTTGTTTCCATAGAAATATCTCTAGTTTCTTTATAGACTTAAGATTCCCTTAAGGACTTGAAACCTATTGTGTTTCTAGTTTAAGAAAAAAATGCAAGTGACTTTTTAGTGAAATAATCCAGTGCCACTTTTGGCTTTTAAGCAAATTAATGAAAATATCACATGCACACTATACTTCTCATCATAGTCTATAAAGTCTAACATTCAATTTAAAGTGATTTTCAAATACATGTAATTGTTTAAAACAAAGAACTTCAAATGTAGTGAAATATAGGACATAATCTCAGAAAAAATAAAATGAGAACAAGTAGAATCTTCTAATACTTTGTGTTTTGTCAATGTAAAAAATGGGAAGAATGTTAAGATAGATGATGCACATAATTGTACTACAATAATATTTGTTTAAACAATTATTTATACATTAATATAAATGTATTAATAACAACATCAATAGGTTATTATTTAATATACATATATTGATACACATAGTATATTCAGAATAAAAGTAACATGAAAACTTGCACTCCAAACCCAGATAACAAGCATAGATACATTTTAAATATAATTTCTCAATGAATTCTGGAAGCCAAGGTAAGTATCTCTCATTACTCACATAAGTAAACAGAAACTGTGCCTTGTTGGTTAAGTTATGCCAGGGTTTTTTTTTTTGTGTTGTTTTATTTTATTGCCCAGCTCAAACTGATATAAATAAGTAATTTTGTAATTGTCACTTATTAAAATAACTTTTATTAGTTGGGTTGATAATTGAGAACCAAACATCCAGTACTCTTCAGGTGTTACTTTGCATAAAACACAAGATTATAGATTATATTTCCTAGTAGTTATTTGTGACTTTAATTTTACAGAGTTGCTACCTTTAAATTATCTTTGTTCTTCAGTGTTTTATTTTGAAAAATTTTAACAGCTCAGGAAATTATGATAAATGGTACAATGAACCACATATACTCCTTACCCACACCCATCAGTTTTTAGCAATATTCCTCTTATTTGAACTTTCACTGTGTGAGAGTGTGTGTGTGTGTGTGTGTGTGAATGTGCGGGTAGGTTACTGTCTGTGTTTGTACATGTCTGTGTGCATGTGTATATATTTGAGAGTGAGTTTCATACATGAAGATTTTCACTCAAATATTTTGTATATATTTCCTAAAAACAACAAAACAGTATATTTACCATATTAAAAAATTTATGTTGGTGCAATACTATTATCAAAAATAGGGCTCACATTACAATGTATTTGTCTCAGTAATATCCTTAAACCTGTATTGTTTTACTATGATCTAAATAATTCAGAATCTAATCAGCATCATACCTTCTTTTAGTTGTCATATTTCACTGGTCTCTTTGATATAGATTTTTCCTGGATCTTCTTATTCTAAATAGTTCCTGAAATTCATATTTTTTTTTTAGAGTCCAGGACAGCTTATGTTTTGTTTTGTTTGTTTTGTTTTGCTGAATTTCCCTTGAATTGATTTTTTCTGATTGTTTTCTCAGGCTTGGAATCAAACATTTTGGTGTGCTCTCCCTTCTATCTCCAACGTTTGAGGTCCCAGTATATTCTGTTTTTTTTTTTAAGTTTACTTATTTATTTTGAGAGAGAGAGAACATGCACAAGCAGGGAGGGGCAGAGAGAAGGGGACACAGAGAATCCCAAGCAGGTTCCACACCACCAATGTAGAGCCCGGTATGGGACTTGAATTCATCATGACTTGAGCCAAAGTTAGATGCTAACCAACTAAGCCACTCAGGCACTCCAAGTTCCCAGTATATTCTAAAGCCCAGTCTTGCTGTTATAATCCTTGAAACATGTTCAGTAAAGATACACAGTTGGTCAATTAACAAGTATATACTGAAGAATCTGAGGAATATGAGTTTTGTCGAGGATATAATTTCCCATCCAAATTACAATATTTTTAAAAGTGAAAGATAATACTATTTATAATATTGCTGGAGCAGATTCTAGTACAAATATATGTATTTGTTAGAGAATTGAATCCATTTTGGCCAAGATAAACAGTTAAAGATTTGTTACAAGTGATTATGAGTCTTTTTAAATAAGTTTTAAAAAGTCTGTCTATCTATCTGTCTATTTTTGAGAGAGTGAGAGAGAGAGAGAGAGAGAGACTCTCTGCTGTCAGCTCTGACCCCAACACAGGGCTCAAACTCAGGAACCACGAGCTCGTGACCTGAGCAGACACCAAGAATCAGATGCTGCACTGACTGAGCCACCCAGATGCCCCACAAGTGATTAAAAGTCTTCCAGAACCAGTGGGTGGGCCAGAGAAGTGGAGTCAGGTGAGCGTTCAGGAGCACTACTCCGAGTTCCAGAGCTTGATGGCGGGAGCCCTGGTGGCTGCTGCTTCTTCATGACCAGGAAGCTGCCATCACTCCTGTCACATTAGTCCCTCAGTGCTCCTGTAACAACTCACACTAGACACCTGGCTGCCTTGTGCTCTGGACATCCATGGAGACACAAAGTGTTGGATTCTTGGATTTTGCTAACACTGCTAAGTATATATATATATATATATATATATATATATATATATATATATGAAGCCCATGCGACCTTGCCTGCCAACAGAAACAGAAAGAACAGAAACAAAAGAAAGAGTATAAACAGCACACACATGACGTTTTCACCATCAGAAATTCTGAAATAAAATTTACCCTGCAGCATTTCCCTGTGGGATCATCCTGAAGCTACTCTTGGGAACACTGCCAATATTGCACATTTGCTTGGCTGTTTCTTCTCTGTTCTCCATCCCCAACGCCCAACAGCTTTCTCCTGGGAGCACTTCCTTAATTAGACACTTGCCACCTTCGGAAAACCTTGTCTAAAAAATGACCTTGCCAAAGAGCACTTCCTCAGACCCCCACACCACATCTACCCACTTACCTATAATGATGCCCATATGCTCAGCTATTATTATTATTATGTCCATATGCTCCTGCTATTATTATGATGAATTGGTTATGTTTCTATCTAAGGCCAAGTCCTTAATTTATCTTCTGAATCCTATCTTTTCTTGCCTCCTGAAGACATCACTTCAGCATTTCCCTCTATCTTTCCCCATCTCTCTCCTTTCTCATCACATGCATACCTTGGAGATATTGCAGTTTCGGTTACAGACCACTGCAATAAAGAGAAATTGCAATGAAGTGAGTCATATGCATTTTTTTGTTTCCCAGTGCATATAAAAGTTATGTTTACATTATGCTATAGTCTATTAAGTGTGCAGTAGCATTATGTCTAAAACATGTATATGCCTTAATTTAAAAACATTGCAAAAAAATGCTAACCATTAGTTGAACTTTCAGTGCATCACAATCCCTGATCACAGATCACCAGAACAAATATAATAATAACAAAAAAGTCTGAAATATTGCGAGAATTACCAAAATGTGACAGAGAGACATTAAGTAATCAGATGCTTTTAGAAAAATAGTGCTTATAGACTTGCTTGATGAAGGATGGCCATAGACCTCCAATTTGTAAAAAAACACAATATATATGGAGGGCAATAAAGCACAGTGCAATAAAATGAGGTATGCCTGTGCTTTTATTTTATTTTATTTATTCATTTATTTTTTAATGTTTGTTTTATTTTTGAGAGAGAGGGGCAGAGAGAGAGGGAGGCAGAGGGTCTGAAGCGGGTTCTGTGCTGACAGCAGAGAGCCCGATGTGGGCCTAGAACTCACGAACTGCAAGATCATGACCTGAGCCGAAGTCAGACACTTAACTGACTGTGCCACCCAGGCATCCCATGCCTGTGTTTCTAATTCTTTGCCATATTTATTTTTCCCATATTCATCCATTCTCCTCTGTTTCTATTCCTTCTCTGTCCAGCCTTAACTTTCTGCTCTGCCAGTCTAGTCTAAATGCTGCTGAAGTCCCAAACTAGATGGACCTTGAGTTAATCAAAAGGGAGGGTGTCCTGGGTAGGTATGACTAAATCAGGCAAGTCTGTTAAGAGGCTTCTGGTATTTCTTGAAAGAAGAAACTCAACTTGAAAGATTCTGTCATTTCATGATAAAGTGGAAGAGATCAAAATGTTGTAATAATTAAACATGGTCTGATTGGATGTCATTTCATCTTGATTCTACACTCTTCGGGGCTTGCCAGTGCAATCGAGTATATTTGCAAGTACATATAAATGTGCTTATTACAAAGCCTTTAGAAATGCATACCGTCTGCTCTTCCTCTGGTCCCCATTTCCTGTAAAATAAAAGTGTTCGGATAGTATAGTCAGCCTCATTCATTCCATATAACCAGCAACATGATCCAGGATTCTTAAAGCTTCTTTCTTATCTCTTACATGGACGTGGATAAAAACATGTCATTCCCAGGACAGATGGAAAGCTATTTGTATCAAAGGTTTCAGAAATTTGTTACTGTTGATACAGAGATACACTAATCTGTTTTCATAGGACCAGCATCAGCAGTACGAATTGAACTGTGAAAAGAGATGGGGCAAATTAGTTGATTCAGTATCACCATAGAGCAAACGTGAAGAAAAAAGTAAATTCAAAGTGGACAAGTCATTGAAATTCTGTACTTCCATTTTTTAAGCTATCATTTCATCTTATGTTTTGCTTCTTTCATACTTTAATTACTTTTTGCATTATGTGGTAAAATTATATAAAATAATGAAATCATGATTTTTTTTAAATTTTCCTATACAGAAGGCAATTCATGCTAACTGAAGTAGTAATTAAAAATAGCTTTTGAGTAGAATTAACAAGAATTAGAATTAAAAATAGACTTTTGTGATATTTTGAGGCAAGAACTAGGGAATATTTAAATGATTTATAACAAAACATATTTACATAAATGTATATCATATGTATATATGTACCAGGGGAACTGCTATGTGTTTAATGCTTTATTTTATTTTCCTCTTGAGACCAAATAAAGACGTATTTCCCAAGACTCCTTCTATCCAGGTGACTCATATAAATATTTCTGGGCAGTACAATGTGGTTACTAGTGATGTAATTACTTCTCATTCTGTCTGTAAAATCCCCACATGATTTTCTGTGCTTCTTTTTCTTTTCCTCTGGGCTGGCCAGCTGCATGGGATCCAGCTCAGGAGTGTGATTACCTAGTGGATGGTCTCAAGAAAAGATAAAAAAAAAAAACCCCAATAATCTTTGGCATTACGTTTTGAGAGACAGCTATGCAGGAGAATCATCCAATAAGAAACACCACATTGGACTTTGTACTGGTTAAGAAGAACCTGTGTGTGCTTCTGTGTGTGTGTATATATGTATTATGTGTGTATACATATGTGTGTGTGCATGTATATACATACACACATATATACACACTTTTACTTACGACAAGTCACTGAGATTTTGGGTAGGCATTAATTTTGGTAAGAATTATAGAAACTGGTACTTTGAAGTAGTGTGTTTCTACAACAGCAAGAACATTGATAGCAGATTCTGGAAAAATCGCCATCTCATAGTAGAGACTGTAGAAAACAATATTGGCAAAATTGTAGCCTGCAGTAATTCGAGAGGCAGGTTATAGGGGTACTTATCTGTTAACCCTAGGTAAGAAAGAAACAGAATAATGTATGTTGATTATTACTACCTACATTTGGTAGGTTAATAAAGGCAAGACTTGAACTTGGGAGATAATTAACCAGTTTAGAGGCAGACAGGAAAGATCACAGAGAGAGTATAGACATTTTGAGCTTCATTGGGTTAAGGAATCAACATCTTTCAGGCCTTAAATATTAAGAAATACAATTTTAAAAGGCTTTGTGAAACAAAAGCTAGGTAAGCCATTTTAGCCAAACAAGCTAATAAAGTGACTCAGGGAAAAGATCAAGTTAAAGTTGTGGGCTTCCTAATTATTATTCCAGGTAACTTCAAGATAGCTGCTAATAAGAGAGGGTATGAAAGTAGAAAGGAAAGGGGGGTCAGGACTGGGAGTCTGGAAAAGTCTAAGCAAAACTCTGGGTGTGGTTACCCGCACATGGCAGAGACTAAAAGCAAATAGATTAGAAGCCCAGTAGGTGTGAGTGAATCATACTGCAAAAGAAAAAAAAAATGTATACCTGATTTAATAAGGCCTTTAATTCTTCAGGTTTAAAAATCCCTTAGGCCTGCAACTTTCCATGAGTAGCTTTAGGCTTTGAAAACTCCATGGTCCTGAGGTGAAGATGCCACCAACACACACACATATCATATATGACCAAGGAAAATAATGGACAAGAAGGATCCTATTCCAGGGCAGGGCCAGGAGTCATTGAGAACAATGGGTCAACGTGTTCCTTCCAATGAGCAGAATCAAAGCATTATTATAAGGCATCCTCAACTTCAGGGTAGGGGGCATTCTTGATGTCTTCCCAGTAGGATTTCATAAGTATCTGGACCAATAACTACAATGCATCTTCCAGTCTTAGTTTTCCAAATGAAAATGTTATTGTAGTAGATTCGTCCCTACTCCACCATTGTGTATTGAGTCTGTGAATGTTCATGAACATGGGGGATGATATGGGCAAATAAGCTTTCTTTGAAGTTTCTAGATTAATGGACAAAGAACTACATGTAAACTTGATGTGAAAGTTTGTGCAAAAATAAGAAATCTTAAACTTTGAGTTGGCTACGGGGACTCATGGGGACTTGAGGTGTCTCCTTGGGAAGATTGTGAGTGTCTTCTACATGTAGGAAGGGCTATTACATGGTTTATGACCAGATGGGAGGACATGGAATAGAAAATATTCTAAGTTTACAATACCATTTTTCATTTTCCTTCTTAGAAAATAAGATGATATTTCTGAATGTATTTATTTTTAGGTGAAGATAAGTAGGTCTGGCTCAAGAATTATTGGCAGAAGGTATATAGACCTGTCCTAGTAATCAGCCTTTGTGATCTTCTGTGCTCTCTCTTCCCTGCCTTCATTATTGAAAGCAAAGAATTATGAATTGGTCAGGTCACAAATAAGAAGGAGCCTGGACCTGTTTAGTTCACTGCTTAGAGAAAGCTGCCCAGGAATTCTGTCTCACTTAAGAAGACCACCATTAACCATTGTGTGTAAGGGAAGAAAATGTCTATTATGTTAAGCCATAAAATTTGGGAGCTGTTTGTTAGGCAAACTTTATTATCATGATGAATTTAATATATATTTAAAAGAATCATGATTTTCCATCATTTTACTCTTGCCCTTTTTGCCCTCAGATAACCTTTTTCTTTGATCTGTTTGAAACTTTCAATCTCAGGATCTTCTTCTGTGTTCCATCTCTAAGCATCTACCATTCTTCTCTTTCTTTTCCAAAACCTTGGCAGTTATGGTCTATAATTTCAAAGCATTTCACCCCAACCCTCACATGTTATTTGCTTTCACCATTTCAGCCTTGAGCCTTGAATAAATATAACTTGCTGCTTTCTTTGCTTCTGCTTCTGGGCCACTTATCCTAAAACTGAAGAATTCAGCCTAAGGAAGGTATGGTCCCAAACCTCAGTTGGGTCCCCAATACTAAGTATTGTTTAACACTTCTTACTTGCTTCTACCCCATCAGTGTTTACCAATTTTCCAAACCTTTACCAGTATTTTAAGTGACTTATTTCCTAATCGCTCCCTTTATTCTAAGTCAAATACTTCTTTCATAGGAAACATGAGAGTGTTAAGATAAGATATTCTCTACGTCTAACCCTTCCACCTCTAAACTCAGTTTTTTTCTTCATTGTGTTCTGTCCTCTCTGAGAAAGACAACCTCTTTATCTTGACACTAAATTTCATGTCTTCCCCTGCTCTTGTACTTCGTTCTAACAAAAATTCCCCTCACATTTTCCAGTTTTATTTTCTCTCCATTGTCTTTTTTTCCTTCCAAGTTCTTAGTGGTAACACCTAGTGCTGTCTTCAGATATTTCTAGCTCTCCATGATCCAGGTTAAATGACAGGAGTTCACTTTGTGTTTCTTGCTGGTTTAGTTGGGCCAGGTAATGAGTTACAGACAATGAGTGACAAGCAGAAGTGAAATAAGGCCTTACCTGATGAGCATTTTATTGCCAGATTTCTATTTTTTCCTGTGACCCAGCAGCTAGAGATCTTTAAGAAGGCAGTTGCTACATTAGCCTGAGTCTCTGAGGAGCCAACAGGGTGGATATGTAGTGTGAACAAAAAAATGTCCTTGTGGTACTAAGCCTATGAGAATTTGGGCTTGCATTATTGTAGTACAGCTTAGCCTTGCTTAGTACGGTTCTTAACAAACCACCTTTCCCGGGGCCTAAACCCTTTTCAAGCTACTACTCCATCTTTTATTCTTTCTCTTTCAAATTGATTGAAAAGTTTGTTCCTCTCTGCTATTCTTTCTTACCTGTTAATTGAAACCACTTACTATGTTCTGTTACCAGGCACTGGAAATGCTGTTCTATAGGGAATAGACCTTGAGGTCTTCATCAGCTGCTTATCTAGACATGGGTGAAGCTCCAAAGTTTCACCTTGAGCAGATTTTTGTGTCTGCTTTTCCGTAATCTTAAGCCTATCTCTGTGCATAGGTAGGGTAGCAGTTTCTTTGGTGATCTCAGTTTTAAAAACAAAATTTAAATCCTATTAAATAGCTTCTAAAGAATGTGAATCTTCTGAAGTCAGGAACCAGGAGCCCTAAAAGCATAGGCTTCTTTTTATTTATTTATTTATTTATTTATTTTTAAATTTTATTTATTTATTTTGAGAGAGAGAGAGAGAGAGCACAAGTTTGGGAGCGTCCAAAAGAAGGAGGAAGAGAGAAAATCCAACAGGCTCCAGACTGCCAATGCAGAGCCCGATGTGGGACTCGAACCCACTAACCTTGAGATCATGACCTGAGCTGAAGTCAGATGCTCAACCAACTGAGACATCCAGGTGTCCCAGAAGCATAGGCTTCTGTCAAAGAGTCTAACCTTGACTTGTTACAACGTCACTGATTATCTTCAGTCAGTGAAAGTGTGGAAAGCTTAGTTTTTAAAATTTATATTGCTATTATTTTATTTTCAAGAAATTATCTTTAAGTTGGTTTATGATGAAGTGTATTTTAACACTTAATACTCAAGCATTACCTTAATTTTTGTAAACTTATTTTGAGCCATTAGTGTGGGGATTATTGAAAGTAAATTAAATAATACATGTCTCGTATGATGAATTTCTGTTTCAGGCTTTAAATGTCATTTGGTATGGAACAAATTTGAATCAAAATCAGTAGACATAAAAAGTGAAAATCAGAATGATGAATGAGGGAAGTGGACAGGCAAATGGTAAAGTCTTAGTTGCAAGAATCAGAAAAGAGAATGTGACATATAATCAAAGATGAGCAATGATCTGAGAGACATAAATTTACTGCTGATTCAGTGTTCACTGCTTAGTGGTGAATGTGGAAAAGATATTTGAATTGGTTATACTGGCTGTATGTTTATTTTTTTTTAATATTTTAATTCAATTTTGGTAAATCTAACAAGCATGTATAATAGATTTTTTTTATCAAGGAATAGAGCAAAAATTTAAATAAAAGTTTAAATGTAGGTACAAAATACAGATTTAAGCAATCCTGACTATAATTTTCAGACAGTTCCATATGACTATATTGCATTCTGCAATAGCAGAGAAAAAAGGGAAGAACAGAATAAATTACGTTTTTTTTTCTCATTGAAGTTAGGTGAGGCTATCCTGAATTTGAAAGTCAGTTTTAAGATAAATAGTCATGTTCTACTATTGGTTCCAATATAGAAGCTGTAGGACATTTTTATGTATGATATGCCTAGTACAGATAGAATGAGTTAATTATTGCTAGTTCTTCCATTTAGATTTAGAGAAGATTGATAATTCATTGTCTCAACACTCAAATATGCAAAAATGTAACTGTGTTTATTTCTCTGTTAGTATTATTCATGCAGCTCCTGAACCCCATTTTCTTCCCAACAGCAATATCACATTAAACTAGCTTATTATAAATGACTTGGTTACTTCCAGATTAACTGGGTCTCTTTGGAGTAAGTAGCATTTTTAGGTTTTTTTCCCTAATTCTTAGTTTTCCTTGCCTTTGGTGGAACCTGTGTTCAGCAGAAGCTTATGTAACATTATAGTTACTGGGCAATGTCATGTGATGTCACGTGTTCTTTCTTGGTCATTTTTATGGCCAGCACCATGGGGACAATTTCTGCCTAGTTTTGCCTTTGTTACCACTGCACCCACTGCTGTTATAACTTAATATTATACTTGTCAGCAAGGTCAGTTCATGATGTTTGTTCCTGGGAGCTTGGCCATCTCCGCCTGCTTGTGTGTCACCTGACTAAGCCTCTGCCTTGACATACAGTAGTGACACAAGCCTCTGGAGGTGTGAATCTATCCCCAGTCTATCTCTAACTCAGGCAAGCATAGGTCCTTCACAAAACAGTGTGTACTTTTCCCATCAATCCATGCTCCCAGAGGCACTTGAGAGCCAGCAGTCTCTGGGAGGAGTCCCTGGGAGGAATCTCTGGGAGGAGACTCTGGGAGTCCCTCCTCCACCAGGGCATGTGGAACGCTTGGATACCCTTCACACAATATAGAATCCAGGGGACACTTTAGGATGAAGGAAGAGTAGATACAATGTCAGACTCTTTCATGACCTACCTTACCAAAATTTCTCCTCTGTTTTGGCCATATCAACATGGTGCATGGCCCATTGAAGGTCTTCATACCTCCAGGGTTCCGGGCAAAGGGGGCCTAGTTCTTTTTCCCTGTAAATTCCTGAACCTCTCAGGTCAGTCTCTATAATCCAGGACCTCATAGTAAAAAATTAAATACCATCTGAGAGCTAAGGATAAGACCATATCAAGTCACTATTGCTTCAGTTCCCTTTCTCCTTTTTCATATTCTATCAACTCAGCCACTTTTTGAGTCATATATAGATGACTATAGTCATCTATAGAAGGGTCATATATAGATGCCAGATGAGTCATATATAGATGCCTATATATATATATATATATATATATATATATATATATATGCAGCAGGAAAACTGATCCTATACCCTGTCTGTGTTCTTCAATGAGTGTTAATAGCCTCATCATCCAAAAATTCAGGTTCTGCATCATGAGCCGATTGGTGTCAAACCAAGCCAAACCAAGCCCTTTTTGAAATTCAAAGCAAACTTTTCTTTTTCTGAAGTGCCTGGTTATTGCAAATCAGAAATTGCCTTCAGTCTATTGTGTCTGATGTGAGTTGAAAATCCATTCAACTCAACAGATATTTTTGTTCTGGTCTATAACCTATGCTTCCCAAAGCAATGAACACCTGTGATTCAATGGGTTGGGAATGTTAAGCTAAGCAGGAACAACAGTGACTGCAGAGATCAAAGTTACTGGTTAATATTTCAGAAATTTCATCCAGACACAGACATGCTGACTATTAAAAATGACCAAAAACAAACAACAAAAAAGAAACTGCTTTTTAAAATGAGGGCTTTTGCTTGTTCCTACATGTAAATTAAATAAGATAAGAATATGCTGTTTTTACTGGTATTTTCATCTCTTTATTTTGAGCTTGGCATCAATAATTTATACATATAAATAAAGCAAAGTTTCTCCTCTCAAAGAATATACATACAGTAATAAAAATTACATTACAATGTCAAGAAGAGAACTTTTTTCTTGTCTCTATTTTCTGGACTCAATACAGCTGAAAAAATATCCATATTTTTATACCCTTGGATGAAGTGCTGGGGGAGGAAATTTCAAACTCTCCACCTGTTAGTTGGATAGCTCATTTGGTGAGAATCTGATACATACAGGGTCATATTTATTGGGGGTTGGAGTTTGATGCATAATATGTACTTTCATATTTGCTTCACAGAAAAAAGAAGAGAATCAAAGCTTTCTCTGGGTTCTTACTTCCATTAGATAAGCATGCCTACCTTCTAGAGAGTCTGAAAAAGAGTCCATTTAGAAGCTTGGAGATACAGGAAGGAATGAAGAACAATATAAATGTTAAATATATGGGTAAACATAAATTGATATTAACTAATAATGCAATGATAATAATAATTTCTGGATGTTAAAATGGACATAGAATTGAGATACATGACAGATATAGTATAAAATCAAGAAAAAATAGGGTTGAAGTATTCTAAAACCCTTGCACTAATTAATAAAGCATGGGTACATATTATGACCTCTTGGATAATCAAGGTATATAGATACCATGCTAACAGAAAGAAAATGTTATAACAAAGTTAATCTGTGAAAAAGAAGGCAAGAAAAATAATTGGTACAAATAAGGAGCAATAGTAAAATGGAGAGTTAAACTCAATAGTATCCCAAATGACAATTACCATGAATAGGTTATTTCAATTAAATGCAAATTTGTCAAACAAGATTAAAAATAAACAACTATATGATCTTAGAAAGTCACTATAGGTGACCATAGGTTAAAAGTTTAAGAAAGAAAAAATAAGGAAGTATATAGCCCATGCAAACACTAACCATAGAAAACTGCTATTTTCTACATTAATATTAGACAAAGGAGACTGACTTTAAGGGCCACTGCATAATAAATAATGGATTTACCAAGAAGCTATAACAATTCTAAATGCCAGATTCTACATGGAATTATATATAACATATAAATGTTATATGTATATATGAACATTTACTTTTATGTATAATTTATAATATAGAATTTATAATTTATAATTTATTCACATATAAGTGATATAATTCACATAAAGCAAAAATTCAAAGAACTATTAGAGAAATAAAACCATCCATAATCATTCAGGAAATTTTAATGCATAATATAATATATATTGTTTTGGAACTTTTGCGAAAAATTGAACATATTGGGCCCTAAGAAAGTTTCAACAAACTTCTCATGAGTTAATTCATCAAGTATAATTTCTGAACATAGTATAAATTAAACTTGAAATTATTTACAACAATTTCTTTCTTAACAGTAGAATTAAGCTAGAAGATTAAAATCACTAACATTTTTTGTTTAATTTTTACCGAGGTCATTGTGTCAATTCATTTTTTTTTAATATTAATTCCATTTGGGTATGTTTATTCATTTGAAATACAGTTAGGTTCATTTGCTCCTTTGTTTCCATTTGTAGTTTTCCCCTTCCTATTATTACTGGAATTTTAAAAATATCAGTAGAATTCATCCAAGAGTCAACATTATTAAAAATAAAAATAATTTGAAATAGTGTCACTCACTCTTATCCACTTTTTCAACCCCACTCCTTCTAGGTGACTGACATCACTATTAGGTGCTGTATCCTTTTTGTGTTTCTTTTCATAGAGACAGGTGAAAGTATGGTTATTATTTACTGCTTCTCTCTCTTTCTTTTTTATTTATTTATTTATTTTGAAAGAAAGAATGAGCAGGGGAGAGGCAGAGAGAGAGGGAGAGAGAGAATCCCAAAGCAGGCTCCATACTGTCAGCACAGAGCCTGACACAGGGCTCAATACCATGAACTGTGTGATCATGACCTGAGCTGAAATCAGGAGTCAATGCTTAACCGACTGAGACACCCAGGAGCCCCATCTCTTTCCTTAACCAAAATATAGAATATTGTCTATTCTATTTTGCAATTGCCTTTTCACATAAAAATATCTCCTGGAAATCATTCTGTTTCATTTATCAGATCTCTTCCTCATTCTTTTCATTTCTTTTTTAAAAAATACTTTTTTTAATTTTAGAATGTTTTTAGATCTGTAGAATTATATTGAAGATAGCACCAGACTTCCTATAAACCCATATACAGTTTCTTCTGTTATAAACATCTAACATTGGTACAGTATGTTTTTCACAATTAATGAACCAATATTAATATATTATTAGAAACAAGAGTCCATAATTTATTCAAGTGTTCCACCTTTTTCTTAATGTCCATTTCTCTTCCAGGATTACATTTGGAATACCACATTACATTTTAGTATTTGTGTCTCCTTAAGCTTCTCTTGGTTGTGACAGCTCTTCAGACTTTCCTTGCTTTGGATGACCTTGACAGTTTTGAGGAGTACTGGTCAGGTATTTTGTAGACTCTCCCTTTATTGGCAGTTGTCTGAAACTTTGCTTGTGATTAGACTGAGGTTATAGGTTGTGAATAGGAAGACCAGAGAGGTGAATTATCATTCTCATCACTTCGTATCAATATGACTTGCCATGTTGATGTTAACCTTGATCACCTGGGTTGAGGTAGTGTTTGTTCATCAGATTTCTGCACTGTAAAGTTACTCCTTTTTCCTTCACTTACCCCCATTCTGCTATCTGGGAGAAAAATCACTATGTGCAGCCCACTCTTAAGGAATGAGGAGCTATATGGTCTTTTATCGAGAGTAACTTATTTACATCAATGATTTGAAATTCTTCCGAGTGGGAGATGTCTCTCTTCTTCCCATTTATTAATTTACTAAATCATTTGTTTATTTCAGTATGGACTCATGGGTGTGTATTTTATACTTGAGGTTAAAATTTAGTACTGCTTTATGTGATTGCTTAAATTGTTCCAGCTTGGGACCATGGGAGCTCTTTCCCTTGATTCCTTTGTCCCTTGAACGTACTCCATTATTATTTGCCATATGTTTGCTTGCTTGTTGGCACTTTCCTATTTTCAGTCACCACAAGATGCTCCAGGATCATCTTGTATATTTCCTACTCCAGTTCTCAGATTGTCCATTTCTCCAAGGAGCCCTAGCTTCTTTTAGGGGAGAATAAGTAGTATCAGAAACCAGTATTTGGGCACTTGGTGTACTTGTTGTGACTAGGGTATCATTACTTCCAGGCCTTCACAGCTGAAAGAGCAAGGACATGTATATGTGTGTGTTGGCCTCTGTATATATTCATATATCTAAATACTTCCATTTGAAACTATCTTTATGTCAAGCTGAACATGACTTCACACTGATGTATCAAACTCTAAATCGTTATTTCAAGAATCATTCTAAGCTCTTCCTCTTGGATTTCTCTAACCTCCCACTGCACCAGTGAAAAACCTGTCTCCCACCATCTACTGTTTACTTAATTGTTCAGTTTAAGTAGACTTACAGTGTTTTCAGAATTGTTAAACAGTAACCATAGGATAGAAAAATTTTATCACCTACAGTAAAATGTTTACATTCTCTTCCTTTTGCTTTAGTCTTATAAACCCCGCTCATTTCCAAAGGTACTGAGGTCAACACCTTATTCCCCACCCTCTTCAGTGAGGTTGTTTCATACGTTTGTAACACATTTAGATTCTTTTATTCCGAATTCCATCTTGGGATTCCCTGATGTACTCAATTTTTTAAACTCTACATACATTAAAATTCACTCATGCTATAAAGTTCTGCGGTTATAGCAATGTTTGATTTGTTTTATTTACTATTACAATTTGTATGCTACAGAATGATTTCACTGCCCTAAAATATCTCCTGTATTTCACTCTCGTCCATCAACCCCTGGGAACCATTGATCTTTTTACTATCTATATATTTTTGCCTTACTGGAAAGTTGTATAATTGGAATTATACAGTATGCAGCTTTTTCAGACTGGTTTCTTTTACTTATCAGTGTGATTTAAGATTCATCGGTGTCTTTTTGTGGCTTGATAGCTGTCTGAGCACTTACCTTATGACAAAGGCAGCATTGCAGAACAGAGGTGATAGATGACCTTTCTAGTGAATGGTACTGTGTCAATGAATTATACAGATTATAGTTCTAAATGTGAAAGGCCAAAAAAACTTCTGAAGACATAGAAAAGTATTCTCACAACCTTGAATTAGGAAAAACATTTTAAAAGTTCACAAAAAACATTAACCATAAAGGGGAAAGTTAAATAAGTTAAATTACATTCCTGTTCATCAAACATACCATTAAGAGAGTCAAATTACAAGCTACTAAGCAAACAATACATTTACAACTCATACATGTGATAGATAAAATTTGTATCCAACATGAAAAAGGACTGCTATGGATTTACAAGAAAAACAAAGGCTTCCAATATAATGATCACAAAATACTTGAACAAGCTCTTCAACAAAAGAAGACTTCCAGTTAGCTAATAAACATAGAAGAAGATGTGGGAAATACCAATTAAAAGAGAGATGGATGAGATAACGTGTCACACTCACCACTGAGTCACTGCCTAATTATAAGAATGATGGTACCGAGTATTGGTAGACAAATAGAATATCAGGAAACCTCATGTACTGCTGGAGAGAATGCAAATTGTTACAGTTTTGAAAACCAGTTTGGCTTATCTTCTGAGGCTGATCATGTCATCTGTGATTCAGTAATTTCAATCTTAGGTATAAACTCAACAAGAAATTTACCCAGGCATACCCAGAGTCTTGTATGAGAAGTGCATAATTGAAATATTCTTATTATCCCAAATTGGAAAAAACCCAAGTGTTACGAATAGAATAGATTTAAAAAATGAATGGTACATTAATAAAAGGGAATAATATGCAAGAATAAAAATGAATTAAATGAAGCTACAAAGAGAAACATTTACAAATTTCATAAATCTGTTGAAGAAGCCAGATATAAAATAAAGGAAGCCTTAAACAAGATATATAAATATCTATATAAGATACCAATGATATGCTCACACCACAGACAAAAACCATGCAAGGACACATGAGAACATGCAGCAAGGACATGCAGTGAGAACATGGCCATCAATATGCCAGGGAGAGAGACCTCAAGAGAAACCTGGACTTCTGGCCTACAGAACTATGAGGAAAAAAATATGTTGGTTAAGCCACCCAGTCATGGCATTTTATTTTGGAAGCCCAAACAAATTCAACACAGATTATATGTTTTATATAGATAAGGTATACAATGTCAAAAATCAGACCAAACTAACCTACAGCTTTAGAAGTCGTGATAGTAGTTACTTCTCTGTAAGAGAGAGTAGTTACTGGGAAGAGGCACAAGAAAGGTTCCTGGACAATAGAGATATTCCAATTGCAATAATGCATTTAGCTGTGTATATATTTTGTGCTATTTTGGAATATATGTTATATATTAATATAAATTTATCTATTATCTACATCTATCTATCATCTATCTCATAGAAACAGCAACGTAATAAAGAGTTTAAGAGTACTAGTTCTGTAGTTAGGGTCTATTTCAGGATTTAATACAGATCTATCTTGGGAAAATAAACCAGATCAGTAAGCTCATAATATTTTGAAAAGAGAAGTATAACTGTGTCTTCTAGATATTCAAATACATTGAAAAGGTACATTACACAGCTATTGGAGCACATCAGGAAGTGTTTTGATCAATGATTCTATCGATTCTAGTGTGTAAAATATTTGATAAATTATGTGCAAGAATTCCTAACTAGTAGGGAATGGGTGTGTGATAAAATAAATAGTATTGAAAAATTAATCTATGATTAATAATTAATTTATATCCCAACTTCACAGCATACATTGGAACAAATGTCAGGTTGATTTTCTAAATAAGTTACAGCATAAAATATTAAAATATTTCCCAAAATCTGACATGGATATTAACATAATCAGATGGCAAGGGATTTTCTAGTCATAAATACAATGTAAGATATTGAATAAAAATGTTTGATATAGTTAAAAAACGTAAGCTGAATTCCAAACAGCAACCTGAGTAATAGCTTTTTATATGTATGAATGAGAAATGATAATGTACTTAATATTTAAAGAGTTTATACAAGAAACAGTATAGAGTAGAATTTCAAAGCTCTGATTTAAGAGTAGACAAGTTTGAACTGCGGCTTAACTACACGTTAGTCATTTTACCATGGAAAAGTTAGTGATCTCTTTAAATATTAATAGCTCATGTATAATGTAGGTATAGTAAGTATCAACTTCTTAGTTTTGCAAGAAAGATCAAATAAGGTAATGCAGTGCTTGGCACATTAGAAGCATTCAGCTATTATTGAACTCTTTCAATTTCTATTATTATGTTATAAACCAGTATATATTTTAATCATAGTAAAGACATAAATATATTCCATTTTTCTTGTCAAAGTGGTTTAGGTATAAAAAAAATGGTATGCTGTGTTGATGATATAGTACAAATTGCTACAAGTTTCTAATACTTAATTTAGTCAAGAACCTGAAGAATGTTTTGTTCTTTCTTCCAGTGATATGACTTCTATTGCATTTTTAAATCTAATCTGGTTCCTTCTTAGACAGCCTCTTATTTGGTTTGACTGTCTTATTTGCCTGACTGTCTATCATTTCCTTTGTTGTTTTAAAATATTCATTCTGATTCTCTTTTTCTTTTTATCTTGAGATCTTTTCTAGTTTGGTTTTAGTTTGCTAATTCAATGTCTGTATTTCAAATTTTATCATTATTGCTTTTAATATAGGCTATAGTTTTTCTTTTTTAATATTTTCCTCATTATCCCTTTTCATTATCCCTCATTATCCCTTTTCATATTGTTTTCATTGCTACCATTTATGTTACCTGATTCCTTTGTTTTATCAACTCACATTTATTTGATATTCCCCCCTCCAGCCTTCTTACCACCTTCCTTCTTTTTCCTTTTTTTTTTTTCTATAATGCAGATACAACCTAGATTATTCTTTGGTTTTCTGTTGTAAATATTTATCCAACATTTGTTTTACTTTGTAGTGTTAGGATAATCTCTATCTTCATGTCACAGAATATCTTTTGAGTTCAATTGTTGGATCTTCCTACTTATTAATTCTTGAATTTACAGTAGTCTACCAGGTTCTGATATGTGTGCCTAAAATAGTGCCTGTAGATTACTTTCCCATCTTTCCATTGCTGTCTACATGAATCTAGACAGTATCAACCTCTAATATCTCAAACCATTTAATAAACTGAATCACAGCACCACACAAATTTTAAGTGCCTCGTATATTTATTTTTGAGGTATCTTAACTCTGTTAATACGATAAATCCAATTTTGCCTATCCAATTCACTGATTTTGAAAAGTAACATGTGCCCCTTAGAAATATAATATATTTTGACTTTATGGAATGTATGAAAAGTTTTTAAATATACTCTTTCTGGAGCTCTTAAGACTAATCTTCATGAGCAGTTCCTTTTGTCTTTACCCTTTCAGTTCCCAATCAAACTGTCTTTCAAAGTTCCTTAGGTCAGCCCTTTTCCACCACAGCTATTTCAATGAAGTTGTGTCATACAATTTAAAACTTAGATTCAGTGGTCAAACATTCTGCACTGCATCCTGGGTTAGTGTGTATATGCATGTGTGTGTCTACATTTATTTTTAACACCTCGAACTTCACTTTTGTATGCATAGTCATTTGGGTTTTGATAAACATATACAGTCATGGGTCCCAACCTCAGCACCATACAGAATAGTGCCATCATTCTAAGAGTCCCCATGTTTGGTAAGTTCTTTATAGATTTTGGATACTAACCCTTTATCCAATATGGCGATAACAAAGCAACAGACAGAGGTATCAAGGTATCGATCCCATTTACAATTGAACCAAGAATTATAAAATACTTAGGAATAAAACTAACCCAAGAGGTAAAAGATATGGTCACTGAAAACTATGGAAAGCTTATGAAAGAAATTGAAAAAGACATAAAGAAATTGAAAAACATTCCATGCTCATGGATTGGAAGAACAAATCTTGTTAAAATGTTGATACTACCCACACCAATCTACACATTGAATGCAATCCCAAGCAAAATAGCACCAGAATTCTTCTCAGAGCTAGAACAAATAATCCTAAAATTTGTATGGAATCACAAAAGACCCTGAATAGCCAGAGTAATGTTGAAAAATAAAACCAGAGCTGGAAGCATCACAATCCCGGACTTAAGCCTATACTACAGAGCTGTAATCATCAAGACAGTGTGGTATTGGCACAAAAACAGACACACAGGCTAGTAGAATAGAATAGAGGACCCAGAAATGGACCCACAAATCTATGGCCAACTAATCTTTGATGAAGCAGTATCCAGTGGAAAAAAGATAGTCTCTTTAGCACAAATGGTGCTGGGAGAACTGGACAGCAACATGCAGAAGAATGAAACTGGACCACTTCCTTACACCCTACACAAAAATAAATTCAAAATGGATCAAAGACCTAAATGTGAGACAGGAAACCATCAAAATCCTAGAAAACAACAACCTCTTTGACCTCAGCCGCAGCAACTTCTTACTTGACAAGTCTCTGAAGGCAAGGGAAATAAAAGCAAAAAAATGAACTATTGAGACCTCATCAAGATTAAAAGCTTCTTCACAGCAAAGGAGATAACAAAACTAAAAGACAACTGACTAATGGAATGGGAGAGGATATTTGCAAAAATGGATATGGACATTGAAGAGGCCCCTTGTTGGGATGAGCCCTGGGAGTTTTATGTTAAGTGATGAATCACAGGAATCTACTCCCGAAGCCAAGAGCACACTGTATACACTGTATGTTAGCTAATTTGACAATAAATTATATAAAAACTAAAATAAAAAATAAAAAATAAACGTTCCCATGTTTGTCCTCTTCATAGTCAACCTCCCCACCACATCAATCCCTGGCAACCATTGACGTGCTTTCCATTCTATAGTTTTGCTTTATGTAGAATGTCATACAAAAAAAAGGCGGGGGATCATGTAATGTGTCACCTTTTGGGCCCAGATTCTTTCACTTAGTAAAATGCATTTAAGATATATCCATGTTGAATGAATCAATAGCTCTTTCCCATTTATTGATGAATGGTATTACATTGTGTGCATGTACCACAATTAGCTTATTTATTCCTCTGTTGAAAGAAATTTGGTTGCTTGTAGTTTTTAGTGGTTATGAATAAAGCCGCTATAAACTTTCATGTTTAGATTTTTGTGTGAATATCAATTTTTAGTTCATTTGGATGAATACCTAGGTTTATGATTGCTATGTTGTATAAGTCTATGCACAACTTAAAAATAAAAACAACAAAACTCTGCCAATTTGTTTTCCAAAGTGGCTATTCAATTTTGCATTCCTTTGCCACTGAATGCGAGTTCCTTCTGTTCTACATCCTTGTCCAAATTAGGTCTTGTTGGTTTTTTGGATTTTAGCCTTTCTAATAAGTGTATGGCTGTATCTGATTATGGTTTTAATTTTCATTTCTTTTGTTTTCAAATGATTATTTAAATTCCAGTTAGTTAACATACATGCAATAGTGGTTTCAAGAGTAGAATTCACTTATTCATCTCTTACATACAGCACCCAGTGCTCATCGTAGCAAGTTCCCTCCTTAATCCCCATAACCCATCCAGCCCAGCCCCACCCACCTCCCTCTATCAACCTCAGTTTGTTCTATATTTTTAACAGTCTCTTATGGTTTTTTCTTCTCCCCCGCCCTCATATGTTCATCTGTTTTGTTTCTTGAATTCTACATATGAGTGAAATCATATGGTATTTGTCATTCTCTGACTGACTTATTTCACTTAGCATAATACACACTAGCTCCATCCATGTCGTTGCAAATGTCAAGATTACATATATTAAATATATACCACATCTTCTTTATCCGTTTATCAGTTGATGGACATTTGGGTAGTTTTTATTTTGTTATTACAATTTGAGTCTTTTCATGTGTTTATCATATATCTTCTTTGGCGAAGTGTCTTTCAGATCTTTTGCCTTGTTTGTTAGGGTATCTGTTTTCTGGATTTTTATGTTTGACTTTCTAATATTCCAATATCCCCAAGGCAGTCAGAAAGGTTCATGTACATATGTCTGGCTCATATTACTCCCATTCTTAAAATGAACTCATAGTATTCCCTTTCCACTAAGTATGAACATGACCTGCTTGCTTTAACTCTTGCTTTCTACTTGAACATCTCATGCCCTATTTCCCCTACCTCACTATACTCTAACCACATTTGCTTTAAATTCTTCAAATACACAGTCTTTCCCTCTGAAACACCCACTTTTCCTTCATATTATATATTTTGGTTTAAATTTCACTGCTTCTGAAAAAACTTCCATAATCACACAAAATAAAAAAGATACCCGCTCATTTATTTTATCTATTTCTTCATCATATGCTTCCTATATATGTCTATACTTTCATTGAGGATTGTGTCGTGATTTATTTATTTATATTTAAATTAATATTTATTTAAAAATATTTATTTTTGAGAGAGAGACAGCACATGAGCATGAGTGGGGGAGGGGCAGAGAGAAAGAGGGAAACAGAATCTGAAGCAGGTTCTAGGCTCTGAATGTCAGCACAGAGCATGACCACGGGGCTCAAACTCCTGAACCGAAGATTGTGACCTGAGCCAAAGTCAGACGCTTAACTTACTGAGCCACTTAGGTACCTCATGATTTATTTATTTTTAAAGTTTATAATATTTGTCTAATCAACTAAGCTCAGGAGGTGAGCTCTAGGAAGTCAGAAACTTACCATTGTATATCCTTCAAAAGGCCAGGGAAACAGTCAATACTCAATGAATACCTCTTAAACAAAAGAATTAACTTAATGGACTAGTAAGATGACAGTGATACACATGTTGAAAAATATTCACGTTGATAGTGATTTGAGTTTGATGTTGATAATGTGTAAGTGTGCATATCTCTCCTGTAGGAGTTTGAGTTTTCTTGAAGTCCAAAATATTCTCTAGTAGGCAGAAGGCATCGAGGCAATCAGTGATCTATAATATGTGCCTTCTGCTTCAAGAAAACCCCAGTAAGAATGATTTCTCTCAGGGATTTTGATCTGATGACCCCATTGTAGCAGTCAAAATAATTCTTCATGGGATACAGTTTCTCTTGTAAGTTAAGACATCATAGGGGGTGTCTCATATTTTTTTTAATTGAGATATAATTGACCTATCACAATATATTAGTTTCAGGAGGTACAAATAATGATTTGATACCTGTATACACAGCAAGATAATTACCACATGAAGTCTAGATTCCTTACCATATAAAGGTACATAATATGCAATATAATATTTTCGAATATATTCACCAAGATGTACGTTACATCCATATGATTTATTTATTTTATTACTGGAAGTTTATACCTCTTGACCACCTTTTCCCATTTTGCCCACACCCCAGATACCTTCTTCTGGAAACCACCAATCTGTTATCGGCATCTGAGTTTGTTTTGTTGGTTTTTCTTTTTTTTTCCTTCTTTTATCTTTTTTTTTTTGGGGGGGGGGGAGGCTCATATATAAGTGAAATCATATAGTATTTGTCTTTTTCTGTTCAAATTACTTCATTTATTGTAATACCTTCAAGGCCCATCCATGTTGTTGCAAATGGCAAGATTTCATTCTTTTTTATGAATGAGTAAATATTCTATTGAATGAATGTATGCCACATCATCTTTATCCATTCATCCATCAGTGAGTATTCAGATGACTTTCCTATCTAGGCTATTACAAATAATGCTGCAATGAACATGGGGTGCATATATGTTTTTGAATTTGTGTTTTTGTTTTCTTTGGACAAATACCCAGAAGTGGACTTGCTGGATCATATGATAGTTCCAGTTTTAATTTGGGGGGAAGCCTCCACACTGTTTTCCATAGTGACTGCATCAATTTACATTTCCACAAAGAATGCACAAAGATTCCCTTTTCTCCACGTCCTCGCCAACATATGTGGGTTTCTTTCTTTCTTTCTTTCTTTTTTTTTTTTTTTTGTCTTTTTGATACTAGTCATTCTGACAAGTGTCAAATGATATCTCATTGTGGTTTTTATTTGCATTTCTCTTATGATTAGTGATGTTGAGCATCCTTTCATGTGTCTGTTGGCCATCTTTTGGCCATTTCTCTCTGGGAAAATGTCTATTCATATCCTTTACCCATTTGGATTTTTGTTGTTGTTGTTATTGGGTTGTATACATTCTTCATATATGTTGGATATCAATCCCCTATTGGATATATGATTTACAAATATATTTTCCCATTTAGTAGGTTGCTTTTTAATTTTGTTGATGGTTTCTCATTGTATTGGTTTTTAAGGACTGATTTGTGTTAACCAGCTGCAACCTCCAGTTCCATTGTGCATGTTCTCCCATTCTAAGAAGCAAAACTCTGCACTGGTGTTGAGGTCTCAGGCTTGCTATATTCATATTTAGAGTGGTTAACAAATATGGGGATCTAAACACCATTTTTTGAATATCATGGTCAAAATAAAAATAAATTTATCCTAGTAAAAATTCATGGCCAAAAAATATACAGATGTAAGATTACTTACTGGTTTCCTATAGGTTTTAATAACCATGAAGATCTTTTGTATAATAAATGACTTCTAGAACATTCTATTAATGCACTTAACTTCAACCCATCACCAACACCATATCTTAGCAAACGTTCATCCTTCCACATATAAGTTGAATTTACTAACACTAAAATCTATTACAATGACCCTTTTTTTGCAGGTGCTTTTTATAAAGAATAAAAGCATGACTGTAATATATGGGTTAGAGGCCTGAAATAAATGTTTAAATTTGAATGACAGGCTTGACACTTGACTGTATAGACTAGCCTCAAATAACACAAAATTGATGAAAATAACAAGGAAGCATGAGACAGATGTGTGGTGCTTTAATTTATATTTAACTACCCTGCAAGCAAAAATTTTCAGCTTCATTTGACCATATCAGAACTAAGTTAAAAAGTAGAATCATAATGTGTCAAAGAAATCATTCAAAATAGGAAGAAAAGAAGTATTCTTTAGTCTTGCATAAATAGTATATATTAAAAATTAAAACAGAAAGATCTATTTTACTGACCTTGAACTTTCCAAACCAAACACATAAATTCTATTCCTACTTCTCCCTTTCTATTAATAGTATGTCCTGTGAATATTATCTTCCAAATATTTTTCCAGTCACATCAACACTTTTATTTTTTTTTAAGTTTCTTTATTTTGAGAGAGAGAGAGAATGTGTGAGGGAGAGGCAGAGAGAGGGAGAGAGAGAACACAAGCAGGCTCTGCACCGTTAGTATATAGCCTCAGGCTTGATGTCATGAACCATGAGATCATGACCTGAGCTGAAATCACGAGTCACAAACTCAAATGACTGAGCCACTCAGACACCCCAACACTGCTTTCTTATTGGTCTCCTGTGCTACTGCAATACTCTTAGACATTATTTGACTATATTTTGGCATTATTTCATAAAATGTGCTCTATGATTGCTTGCCCTTGAAATGTATGGCTGACTTAACAAATCCAGTAGTAGTTAAAAATTGTGTAAGCTGGGGCACCTGGATGGCACAGTCACTTAAGCATGGGACTCTTGATCTCGGCTCAGGCCATGATCTCACGGTTTGTGAGATCAAGCCCTGCGACAACCCCCATGCTGACAGTGCAGAGCCTGCTAAGTATTCTCTCTCTCCCTCTCTCTCCCTCTCTCTCTCTCTGCCTCTCCCTCACTCTCTCTCTCGTGCATGCTGTCTCTCTCTCTCTCAAAACAAATAAATAAAACTTCCTAAAAATTCTGTAAGGTACTGTATACATTCTCCCTTTCCTGGAAATCTGTGATCCACTATAGCATATTAAAATCTATGAGATGTCCCTGCTGGGCCCCCAAATCTGTTGTCTGTCTTTTGGTTTGCTCTAGAAACAACCAGTAAAGGAGAAAAAGGTAAATATAAGGAGAAAGTTGCAGCGGAGAAGTAAATAGCTGTTGACTCTTAATTCCTCCAGTTGGCACATCTAGGTCACTGGTCTTAGCAGCCCACATGGATTGAAGCATTTGGCAGGTCAGAGGAGCCAGAACAGCAAACTCACCACGTGTTATATCCCTAACCTTATCAGTACCCAGAGACAACTCCTGCCACTCTATAAGGCTTCTCAGCAAGGCACATCTCAGTGCTCTAATGGTTTGGTTCTGCACCTCAAATGTCTTGCTGTGTCAGCACAAGACCCATCACCATATATCTGCTTCTTCAAAAGAGGACTACGAGTTTTCCATATTTTTCCCCTTAGGAGATTTTATTAGACATTGCCTATTAGAGCTCTAAAGTAAAGCCATCTATTTAGTTTTGTTTCATTCAGAGTTCCCAAGCAGATCTGCCTAGAGAACCCTTTTTTCCACCTTCCAGCTAGTGTCTGGGGCAAATATCATGTCGGGAATGCCGACCTGCAATGAATGATCTCTCCATACATTTGTGTGAACACATGAATCCTACTAAGAATAATGGATTAAAAGAGTTGAGACACGATCTATGTGCTCTCTGTGGGCTAAGACTACAAAACTGCAGCTGGATATTTTTTATGGTACATATTTTAATAATAACACCCCACAGCACAACAGATACTAATATAAAGCTAAAAATATAGGGCAGAACGTGGCTTCTGGTGGCAGCCTCCTATTTCTCTTCCCTAAGGAATTTGTAACAATATTTAACCAGTGGGTCTAACTAGGAAGAGAATTCCAATACAATTCCAGATCTTTCTACAAATGTTTCATTCAATTTGTGTTGGAATATTCCTTTTTTTACCAATCAATTTTTGCTGAAATTTTTAGCATTTTGCTTGCATTTGTTCAGTTATTTCTAAAAACACTAAGACCACCACCTCCCACACTGCCTAGTTTTCTTTTCTTCCCTCATTACTTCATGAACTGATTTCAGTAAGTTGGTATGTATTCTCCTATAACTTTAAACTTAAGTAATTACATCCCTATGTATACCC
Source organism: Neofelis nebulosa (assembly GCF_028018385.1). NCBI lineage: Eukaryota > Metazoa > Chordata > Mammalia > Carnivora > Felidae > Neofelis > Neofelis nebulosa. The sequence continues at coordinate 59,306,085 of NC_080795.1, read as the reverse complement.
ATATGTGCCTTGAATTTATTTTCAATAGATGGATCATATGCTATATACGTTCAGAATATTTCTTAGCAGCGTATCATTGAAATTCACTAGATATAACTAAGTATGGTTTGCATGTAACAGTATTGTGAAGTATTATGTATTGATACACTTATGACTGGTGGGAATATAGAGGAAAAGTATATTTTTACACTGTAGAATTAAATGGGAATTGATATGGCATTTTTGGAGAGAGAGCTGATATCCATTAAAAAGATAAATGTATAATACTTTGATTATATATATATATATATCCAACAATATAATTTATGGTGACACAAAAACTATGGATTAAATATATATCAGTGATTATGTTTTAAAAAAATGGTAGTGCAATAGTGTTTTAACTTGATGTTACTTTTCTCTTTATCCTTAAGTTTACTTTTATTTATTTTTTTAATTAAAAATTTTTTTAGTGTTTATTTTTGAGAGAGAGAGAGAGAGAGCATGAGCAGGGGAGGGGCAGAGAGAGAGGGAGACACAGAATACCAGCAGGCTTCAGGCTCTGAGCTGTCAGCACAGAGCCCGACGAGGGGCTCAAATTCACAAATGTCGAGATCATGACCTGAGTCAAAGTTGGACACTTAACTGTCTGAGCTGCTCAGGCACCCCATATCCTTAAGTTTACTTTTAAAATAAACCTGTCTGACTTAACATGGTGCTAAAAAATTATGTATGTCTTCTCCAACTTTCCACTAAAATTGGTAGAAAGGCATTATGTCAAGAGGCAGCTGAATATGTAAGTTTAGAACTCATAGTGGCACCTGGGTGGCTCAGTTGGTTGAGCGACTGACTTCCCTCAGGTCATGATCTCGCGGTTCACAAGTTCGAGCCCCGAGTCAGGCTCTGTGCTGACAGCTCAGAGCCTGGAGCCTGCTTCAGATTCTGTGTCTCCCTCTCTCTCTGACCCTCCCCTGCTCATGCCCTGTCTCTCTCCCTTTCTATCAAAAATAAATAAATAGGGGTGCCTGGGTGGCTCAGTCGGTTAAAGGTCTGACTTCAGCTCAGGTCATGATCTCACTGCTTGTGAGTTCAAGCCCCCCATCAGGCTCTGTGCTGACAGCTCAGAGCCTGGAGCCTGCTTCAGATTCTGTGTTTCAATCTCTCTCTGCCCCTCTCCCGCTCACACTCTTTCTCTCTCTGTCAAAAATAAATTTAAAAAACATTAAAAAATTAAAAATTAATTTAAAAAATAACTCAGAAATGAGTCCACGGGTGAATATTCAAAGTTAAGAGGACATTATTAGGGTCTTGGTAACATTCTGTGTTAGGATTATGGTTACCTAGATGTTTTATTTTGGAATTTTGGGTAGCTTCACATTTATGGCTTGTGCACTTTTCTCTGTGTATGTTAACCTCAATAAAATTTAAATTAATAATAAGATTTGCCTACTTGTAAAGTTTGACCTCCTACAGTATACTGGGTTTAAAAAATATAATAGAATGTGCATTATACATCTCTTCTTTTTTATCTTCTTATTATAAACCTGTTCCTAATTGGCAACCATTTTGGCAGGAGAATGGGGAAATTCATTTCTAGATCAGGGTTTCTCAACCTCAGCATTATTGCCTTTTTTTTTTTTAATTTGGAATACCGCTTTGATGTGGGAGGTTATCCTGTGCAATGTGGCCTATTTAACAGCATTCCTGGCCTCCACTCGCTAGATGCAGGTAGCATCCTCCTAGTTGTAGTGATCAAAAGTATATCCAGACATTGTCACATGTCCTTGGAAAGGAATACTGCTCCTGGTCATGAATAACTGGTTGGGGCAAACTAGATATGCCAAAGAAGAAAGTTTGGGCAGAATCTGGAGTAAAGAAATTAGATCATTATCAAGATTAAAACTCAGAAGGTAAACATGCTGAAAACTGCTCATTGAAGGGAATCAGATCAAATTTCAGAAAGCTTACCAAAATTCCAGGAGCAGAATTTATACTCATGGTTTATAATAGCAAGACTGGGTATCAGTGTTCTCAGTGACAAAACCAGTATTTGCCATTCCAAGAGAAGACTCAATTGTCATGCAGTGGTCCTTTGACAAAAGAAAGACCCATAAACTCACCATTGTGAAAACTGATTGTATATATTTCTGACATTCAGCAATGCATACTCTTTTAGTCTCACCCAAAAGCAGTATTTGTTTTTCTGACTTCATCTGTGTTTGGTCAGTTTTAGCCTTCTTGGATATTGCGCCTCATATTTTGAGGAGCAAAATTTCATGCACAAAATAAAGTTATCTGTTACAATTAAGTTCTTAGGTGAACAGTTCTTGGTCAGGTGTACTAATATTTAATACCAGCTACTAAGGTGAATGGAGTAGCACTTAATTATTTCTTATTTCCCATAACATCTTTAATGGAACATGTCATCTATCAGCTACCATACAATGTTTCGATCTAAATGGTTAGGTTATCCAGGGTGACCCTGGAAAGTAAAGAAATAAATGCATCAGTGAGGGTGTAGCTACTGGCAATTTGTTAAGATTTTTATAGCTTGTATAGTTAAAATTCCCCATACTATTATGAACTGTGGTGCTTTAAGGAATTAAGTATTTTCATCAGAGACGGCTCCTGTTGTGTGAAATGCCTTCAGGAGACAAACTATGCATAACAAAAAACCTTGTGAATGAGGTATTTACTATTACAGATGAGCCACAGGCTGCCTCTTAGATTTACAGAATCACTACAAAACAACACACCCACGGATGCAGACGGGATTAAGTTTATTGTGCTCCTTCAGGGCTGAGAGACAGATTTGGAACATTTTATATGTAATATGGCTTGAATTAATATATGCTTTTAATTAGTCTAGCTTTCAGGAAACCTAAAAGGACATCAAATCCCCATTTGGGCACAAAGAATGTTTAGGCAAATGCACTGTCAAAGCAATACCACCATGATGCTTTTCCTAGATATTATTATGCTTTATCTCAATTAGAACTTGTATCTTATGGATGTTAAAAAGCTTGCAGAATTATTTTTCAGGCTGCACAAGGAATCATCGTATTGAAAACATGTTCTGGGAAAGCAAACGAGGCTGAGGCTAAGCATATGTTCTCCATTCTCTCTTTTTCTTTGCCTTTCCAACCATTATTAATTTTACACCTACATTGAAGATATTTTGCCCAGATATTAATATTCCTGAGTTTTCTGTTTTGCTATAGAAAAGGTCGGGAAAAATGCATAGGAAAATCTCATTGACAAAACATTTCACTAAGCCCCATGTAGATTTACTAGTCTGCATTAAGGGACCTTCTCTTCAGACTCTCTGGATTTATCATGTATACACATACAGGGTTTTAGGCATTCCAGGGGTTTCTGAGAGATCTGGCTCTTTGTGTGATCGTATGATCATCCATGTGTGAAGTGTTGTACATGATCAGAGCTCAGGGAAAATATTTTAGAATCTCAGGTGCCAAGAGAAGTTCCAGGTCTTGAATAAATTTTCCTTGTGTAAACAGACTGTCCAAGGCAAATTCAATCCCATTTCTGTTTTGTGATCTCCATGGCTACATGTGGAGATAGGGGATTTTAGGGTTATATCTATTTGGTAGGGGGGGCAGTCTATTATTCTTTTAAATGCTTTATAAGATTTACTGGTCTTTTGTGATCATACTTTGCTATGGTAATGAGAATAGCCTCTAGACCAAAGCTGGCCCTGAGGTCTTTAGATTCCTGAAACACTATACTAAACTGAATTTGTTTTATGAAAACTTACATGCAGCTGACTCTACTCCCAGCCTGGATCAAGAATGCTGTGATAATAGGAAGGCTGGCTGGGATTTGGAGTTAGTGTGGTTTTAGGCTAGGAGCCCTGATAAGGAGTAAGATTGATTTAGAGAGGAATGGAGGAAAGATACTGACAGAAGTTTTTGTAACATATATCCTTGTATGAAGGTAACTGAATTTGTTGACAATCGATAATCCATAGATTATGGAATCATAAGACCCGTTTTCTAATCCTGGATATTTTCTTACTGGCATTTTCCCCCTTGGTAGTTTCCTTAATCTCTCCAATGTTATCTTTTCTTATTTACAGTGGGAAGTCATAACACTTGACATAATTATTTTAATGAGCATTAAGCACCATGAAGATGACTCAGGAATTCCAGTTGATCATTGAGGCCACCCTCTATGTGTGATACAGAGGACAATGGACCCCCAGAAATACTTTTACTATATTAGGCTGTGAAATTTGGAGGACAAGAACTATGTCTAATTTCACTCTGAGTAATATTCAACACAGTGTGTAGTATATAGTGAATGCCATGCGTGTTGCATTAATTGAATGATGATACGTATAGATCCATTTCCAAAGGAAACCCTCACAAAGTACTGTTATACCCAGTTGTGTGCTATAGAAAGGGGTATATGAAACTGGAGTCACTGGTTCCAAAATCTTCTCAACATCATACACAGGTGCAAATTCTTAGTTCACTGACCACAGTCTTGATTTTATGTATAGGACTTCTTTTCTTGCCATTCTTTTAGACACAAAATATATCAGTTTCCCATTTAGATAATTTGAGGAATGAAAAAATTTACTATAAGTAGGTAGTGGAGAGTATATTACCATGATATTATGTTAATATTAAGAAATCCCTGCCTGGGGCACCTGGATGGCTCAGTTGGTTAACCATCCGATTCTTTTTTCTTTTTTTTTTTTAATTTTTTTTTCAACGTTTTTTATTTATTTTTGGGACAGAGAGAGACAGAGCATGAACAGGGGAGGGGCAGAGAGAGAGGGAGACACAGAATCGGAAACAGGCTCCAGGCTCCGAGCCATCAGCCCAGAGCCTGACGCGGGGCTCGAACTCACGGACCGCGAGATCGTGACCTGGCTGAAGTCGGACGCTTAACTGACTGCGCCACCCAGGCGCCCCTAACCATCCGATTCTTGATTTTGACTCAGGTCATGATCCCACGGTCATGGGAGGAAGCCCTGCTTGGGCTCCATGCTCAACGTGGATCCTGCTTAAGATTCTCTCTCTTTCTCTCTGCCCCTCTCCTCTGCTCTCTAAATAAACAAATAAATAAATAAGAAAAAGGAAATCCCTGTCACAGAGATAGTTCGGTACTTATGAAAACACATCTTAAACACTAAACAATTTTCTAAATTGTTCCTGATAATGTTTTATATACTTATAGAATAAATTTCTCTATTTTCCCTCCAAATAAGATTATTATGTTGAACTTTGAGTTACAACATGAAAAACCTATTTATAAAAGGTGACAGTATAATAGGTAACTCATGAAATTTGTTTCCGTTTATTTGGATGATATTTTAATGTGCACATATCTTTTTTAAATTTGAGCTTCATTGTAGTTTTTATTTTATTGGCTTCAAAACTCTTTTCTCTGTTAGCAAAGCATTACTGTAATATTGGCATATAATTAATAAAGGAATTTTGTTTCTAAGAGATGAGTAGCCATTTTAGCTACATATTTTTGCTACATAATGAGAACTGAATATGATTTTCTCCATTTCCATTTCTTAGGTCCTCTAAAAAATTTAAAAAAATTGCTCCCACTTAGACTTCAAGAATAACATAGTATAAATTTAATACTAGTTTATTTCTAAAGAAAGAAGATGTTTAGCTTTATAATTAATCAGCCAAAAATTCAGATTATTTATTTGAAACTTCTAGGCCAATATTATATAAATATAAATATATTTATATAAATACATATGAATATATATATTTGAAAACTGGCTAAATATTTGGGGGCCAGTTATTCTAGATATTACATCAACTCTTTACTTGGAATCTTTTAAAGCTTGGAAGGGTGTATGTGGACTTCTGACACTAAACAGAGTAACAAAAAGGAATATAAAATGTATCATGGAGAATATTATTGATCCCTTATGAAGCGTATGAAGTAGACAAGGAAAATATCTCCTTTTTCTTAAAAGTAGATTCCTAAAGATTGAGATGGTAGAATCTTTCCAGAAATGGCCAGACAGAGGCAAAGACCTGGGAGAACACGCTCCCAACAGAACACGACAAGGAAGGATGTTCAAGGTAAAGCTTGCTTGCTTGCTTGCTTTCTCTCTTTCTTTTTCTCTTTCTTTCTTTCTTTCTTTCTTTCTTTCTTTCTTTCTTTCTTTCTTTCTCTCTTTCTCTTTTTCTCTTTTTCTTTCTTTCTTTTTCTTTTTCTCTTTTTCTCTTTCTTTCTTTTTCTTTTTCTCTTTTTCTTTCTTTCTTTCTTTCTTTTTCTTTCTTTCTTTCTCTTTCTTTCTCTTTCTTTCTCTCTTTTTCTTTCTTTCTTTCTTTCTCTCTTTTTCTCTTTTTCTTTCTTTCTTTCTTTCTTTTTCTTTTTCTCTTTTTCTTTCTTTCTTTTTCTTTTTCTCTTTTTCTTTCTTTCTTTTTCTTTCTTTCTTTCTTTCTTTCTTTCTTTCTTTCTTTCTTTCTTTTTCTTTCTTTCTTTCTTTCTTTCTTTCTTTCTTTCTTTCTTTCTAGAAATTCATCATTTTTAGATTCAAGGAGTGTGGGTGTGGACTACACCAGGCCCAGGGTTTTGTGTCTCTTGAGGATAGACCCAGTTACAGCAAATACACAGAGAAATGGTGGAGGGAAGGGGACAGTTAGTAGATGTGGTCTTGAACTTGGCTGGGAGGCTGGAAAAGTGATCATTCTCCGGGGCCAGAAATGAGGACCAGTAGGAATAAAGCTGTGTTGGGGGGCCTGGGCGGGCCCAGAGGGGCAGTCCCTTCCCCTCGGTGCTCCTAATTGAGAGACTGAGGCCCCTCTTCTCAGTACTGAGAATAGGCACTTGGCTCCATCATCTCCTGCCGCACCCTCACCCTCAGAAGAGATGCGGTCCTTGCACCTTGGCTCCTTTTAAGAACCTACAGGCTGTTTTCCATTCAGCCCCTGGAAGAAACTTTTGCCAAACTGAACTCGAAAGAGCTGATCATGATGGCACATGAAGGAGGGGGTGGCCCTGAAGATCCTCATCCTCCGGAGGAAGCTGTTAGAGCCACCCAGTGCCTGACTCAGCTGGGTCCTCTGCAGCGGCAGCAGTCAGGTGGAGTGGGCCTGCCCGGTGTCACTTTCACGGCCTCCAGCGCTCCCGCTGCGACCTGGCCTTGAGTCTCCACCCCGTGGAAAAGAGTAGAGTGGGCACCGCTGCTGCCATCCCTGAGACGTCACCAGCCACACAGTGGGCGCCCACGGGTGCCTGGTCCTTTGGCCTGAGCCCACCCAGTCATCGTCGCACCAGTGCAGAGCAGAAAAGGCCAAGGCCACATCCCGAAGGGCAGGGGGGGCCCCAGCCCATCCACACTGAGCGCTAGCCTCCCTGAGCCACAGCGGCCCTAACACAGGCACGAGCCATGCTGTGACACGCGCTGAGCCTGAAGCTTTGTCCTCACCGGCTCCAGGGAGCTGATCACAGTCAGGGTGCCCACGCAGCCTAGTGCCCCCGCCACCACGGGTGCGGGGAGGTCAGAAGTCCGGGCCGGACCGCAAGGAAAGGTCTTTGATGGGGAAGCTACACAGCAGTGGCCGGCACAGTCACCACCGGGGGGCTGGGAGGCCACTCCACAGGGTGCTGGTGACCTCGTGTCTCACAATCTTCATGAAGGTATCCGTAGTGCCAGTGAAGGGAGTGGGTCCTGAAACCGGCGGCACAGCAGGCACCGCGTGGGCACCGGGGCAGGGGCTCCAAGACACCACCGCAGTACAGGAGGTACTTTGGACCAGGAGAGGCTCCAGAGTCGGCAAGGGGGGCATCGGCTTGCTGACCACCCAGGGCCTCAGAGACCGCAAGGGTCCCTTCACTACATCCGCGGGTGTCCTGAAGCGAGAGGTGACCACAACCCCCGTGCCTGAGGCCACCGTTCGTTGGAGGGGCTACCTCCCCTCGGGTCCTGGTCAGCCATCTTGTAGCTTCAATGCTGGCTCTAGGCGGGTGCTCATGCAGCGAGGTGCGCAAGGCAGCCCCTTGGCCGGTGCAGGGTCCACATGCCCTTTAATCTTGTTTAATACTCTCCGTATCTGAGATGCTTGTTATCCGTGAAAATGAGAATTTATCTGGGACTTGCAACCGTCAGAAAAAATCGCGGCAAATGGAGAGCTCTAACTTAACAAATTGACTGGTATTAATTACATGACATTTAGGAAAGCAGTGTTCAAATGGGAAAATTCCACGCCAGTGTGATTCTATTGAACCAGATTACAGCGACCAGCTTGCCTCGCCTACTTGCAAAGATTTCCTAGAGATTGAGACACACCTGGGGATCTCTCCTTCTTTGCAAATCTTTACCTTTCCCAGCAACTTTCAAATGGTCTTTCATTACACTTTCCAGAAAAAAAAAAAAAAAAAAAAAATGAAGCTATCATTTGCTGCTTACCACTACAAAACTACTAAAATCTTACCGTCATAGCATGTTTTACTTTTATGCATGCGTTACTTTCTTCTCCTATAGAAAGATAATCTCTCTAGTGTGCATTAGACATGTCTCCTCCAAATATCAATGCCCTCTCAATTGAATCCTTTCCACCAATAGGTCCCTAACTTGCTAAAACATTGAAACGTCATTTCCCCTTCACAGCCATACTTTAAAAAAAAAAAAACAAAAAACTCTTCTCATGTTTTTTCTTACTTCACTCACTTCTTAATCTACTACTCCTGAAGTAGTTCTCCCTAAAGTTAACAACCCTCTCTATGTTGCTAAATCCAAAGGACTGATTTCAAAATTGGTCTATTTTCCTCCCATAAGCTTTCATTATGCTGTGCTTTTCTGGTAGGTTTAGTCCTAATCGTCTGGGAATTCTGTGCCAACCTCTAGTTGGTAGTTCATTTTCCTCTAACTGGTAACTAAATATTAAAAGCAAAAGCTTGTTGCACCCAAACCCATAAAATACCTAGGAATAAACCTAAATACAGAGGTAAAAGATCTATACTCTGAAAACCGTGCAACACTTATGAAAAGAAATTGAAGATGACAGAAAGAAATATAAAAACAAAAATTGGTTTAAGGCTCTCCTTAGTCCATGTTCTCTCCATAGTTAAACTTAGTCAAACCTTTGATTTCAGTCATCTTCTGTATTTTAAAGACTTCCAACTTTTTATATGCCTTTCTTCTGAACTGTAATAGATTTAACTCTTAATTCGGCATCTTTACTTGGATGTTTCCCTTATTTTCCCTTCAGCCCCTATTTACAAGTAATCACCAAATAGTGCATATTTTGTTTTCCCACATCACTGCTGTGATGGTACAAGTACAGACAGGCACAATTCATAATTTGTCATATAATAAATTTCTAACTAATTTCACTGCATCCATGTTCATCTACTTATATTCTGTCTTATAGGTTATCACCAGAATAATCTCTAAGAATCTCCAAGTTGGTTTTACTCTCTGTTCCACACTTAATACCTTTCAGAAACTGTCATCGTTCATTGGATAAAAAGTAAATGTCTCAAATGAAGCTGTGTCTCAAGCATATTCTCCATGATATGCCTGGACTCTGCATATCCATCCACATCTCATACCAACCCCAATTTTTTCTCTGAACATGAGATGTACTGGCCTCCTTTTACTTCCTCAGATCCTTGCACAGGGCTTTTACACGGGTTGGAGACCCTGCTTAGAAAATTCTTCTTTCAACCTCCTCACTTCACTTATTTTTTAGTTCAAGCCTACTTCCTTATATAATTTTTTTCCTGACCCCTGAATTTAGTCGGATTCACTTTTAATATTTTTTAATTAATCAAGGCATTTGTTTATTTTTCCAATTTTATTGATGTACAATGGTCAAATAAAATTGCATGTATTTAAGGTGTATAATACGATGATTTGATATACATATACATTGTAAAATGATTGCCATAATCAAACTAATAACACAGCCATCACCTCACATAGTTGACATTTTTTGTGTGTGGCTAAGAACATTTAATATCTATTCTCTTAGCAAATTTCAAGTACACAAGTATTATTGACTAAGTCACCATGCTGTTCATTAGATCTTCAGATCTTATGCATCTTATAACTGAAAGTTTGTACCTTTTGACCAACATCTGCCTACTTCCTCACCCCCCTACTTCCCAGCCCCTAGCAACTACCATTCTACTCTCTGCTTATGTGAGTTTGATTTTAGATTCCACATGTAAGTGAGATTGTACAGTACTTTGCCTTCTGTGTTTGGTTTATTTCATTTAGCATAATGTCCTCCAGGTTCATCCGTGTTGTTGCAAATAGCAGGATTTACTTTTTTTAATATGGCTGAATAATTTTCCATTATATATGTATATACCATATTTTCTTTATCCATTCAGCTGCTGGACACTTGGGTTGTTTGCATGTTTTGGCTATTGTGAATAATATTGGCTGCAATGAATGTGGAAGTGAATATATTTCTTCAAGATATTAATTATAAAATTTTTGATATACACCAGAAGTGGGACTGATGGATATTATGGTTGTTCTATTTTTAATTTTTTTGGGAAAACCCTATATTTTTTTTTCCATAATGGCTATATCAATCTATATTCCAAACTCAGTGTAAAAGAGTTCTCATTTCTCCACACCCTGACACTTGTTATCTCTTGTCATTTTGATAATAGTCATCCTAACAAATATGAGGCGATATCTCCCAGCTTTAATTTGCATTTCCCTGATGGTTAGTGATGCTGGGTATCTTTTCATATACCTACTGGTCATCTGTAAGTCTTTTTTGGAAAAATGTCTAATATTCTTTCTTAAAATCATGTTCCTTTTCTCCTACTTATCTTAGTTTGTAGGCATACTTTTCCTCATATCTGTGAAAATTTTCATTTCTGTGCCCCACACACACATCCTCACTAGTGTTGTTTAATGCTTTATTGAAGTATAATTTATATACAAAATTGGACACATTTAATGTATATATCTTAATGACATTGGATATATACATACATCCTTAATACCATTACCATAATCAAGATAATTAATGTATCTGTCATCTTTCCTTGATTTTTTTTGTGTGTGTATTTTTTGTTTTGTTTGTTGAAAAAAACACTTAGCATATCTATCGTCTTCATATATTTTAAAGTGCACAATACATTACTAGTAAATATAGATACTCTGTTGTACAGCAGATCACTAGAACTTACAGTACATTAGACATCAATACCACAGGACTCAGGAGGAATTCTTTCCTTGTATATACCCCAAAGAGTTAAAAACTATTGTTCAAAAAAAAAAAAAAAAACTTGTACATGAGTGTCTGTTACAGCACTATTCATAATAATTAAAAGGTGGAAATAGGGGCTCCTGGGTGGCTCAGTTGGTTAAGCATCCGACTTCGGCTCAGGTCATGATCTCACTGTCCGTGAGTTCGAGCCCTGTGTCGGGCTCTGTGCTGACTGCTCAGAGCCTGGAACCTGTTTCAGATTCTGTGTCTCCCTCTCTCTCTGACCCTCCCCCATTCATGCTCTGTCTCTCTCTGTCTCAAAAATAAATAAACGTTAAAAAATTAAAAAAAAAAAGGTGGAAATAACCCACGTCCATCAACTGCTAAATGGATAAATAAAATGTGGTACATCCATGCAATGTGATGTTATTTCAGCCATTAAAATAAATGAAACACTGATAAATGTTGAAAATTGGATCAACAATGCAAGTATGCTGAGTGAAAAAAAGCCAGAATAGAAAAATTCATTGAGAAAACAAGCAGATTACTAGCAGGGGTTTGGGGGAGGATGGGATTGGGAGTCACTGCTTAATGGGAATGGGTTTCCTTGTCACATGATGAAGTATCCTGGGACTAGATAGTGGTGATAATTTCTCACCACTGTGAATGTATTAAATGACATGGAATTGCACACGTTAAATGGTAAAACTGTTAGATTTTTATATATTTTAACACCATATACATTTGGGTTTATGTAGGGGAAAAAAACAACATTAATTCTGTATTCAGTTTTATCTGACTTTTAATCCCAGATTGATTATTTATAACCATGGGTCCATGAGAAGGCTACTTTTATTTTGGAATCATTAATTAATTGACAATATCATGGAGGGTTATTCACTTAGCAGATATTTATTGAATCAGAGGCTGTGCTCTATGAATCTATGGTAAAAAGGGGACAAAATCAACATTGACTTTTCATTCTTGTGGATCTTACTGTCCAACAGAGGAGATAATGAGTCAAGTTACTACAGATATAGAAATAATAATCTAGTAAATATTTGTTATTGTTTGAATGAGACATATTGAAAATATCCAGTGAAAACTGAATACAAAATTATTATTATTATTATTATTGTTATTAACCTTTTAATTTTCATACTAAAACCTATTCTATTCCATAGAGTGGATATGTCATTTTAGCCATCTTGAAAATATGTAGAGTCAGTCACAAGGAATTGACACCCTGATATTTGTGGCTAATTTAGTGGAAGCCATCAACATCTCTGAGATTTTAAATATATATTTATGCAGGCGTGAAAGCACATTCCTACATGTACTGTACACACACAAACACAAACAGAATAATATTGCTGAAAATATTCAGAATTCCTTTTTGTCACGTCTGAAAATACATGTACATGTTTTCAATCAACTCATTTTTCCTGTGTTGATTTTCTGTATTCAATTTAAGGGGGTCTAGTAAAGCCATAATGACCTTTATGAACTTTATAATAATCTGAAATCTTTATATTCTTTTCATACATAATATCAAATCCCATGTTTTGGTGGTTACTCTGAAACCACAATTCCATGTACAGTATTTAGATTAAATATCTTGCTGGTATCTGGCTACTTCAGATTATAACCATGTAGAGAGCCTTGTTGATAAGCATTTTATGTTGGAATCACAAGGAGAAACAAATTAAACTAATCTTAGATTTTAACACAGTATTACATAATAGACACAATGTAAAAGCAGTAAACATTTGAATTCTAAAATGAGAATGATAAATTTTTGGCAAATGGCAGAGCTTCACAAGCCCCAACATTATTCCTACTATTGTACCTTTTTTTAGCAAAGTACAATATACTTGTACTGCTGGCAAAACAGGAGCTCCTGAATCATTCCAATCAGCTAACTATAAATTCTGACAATGAAAGAATCACCAATCCCTTTCTTTTGTGCTATGCTGGCATAATTTAAGTATTTGAGCAGTCATTTGTTAAGTGATCTAGCTCCATGGATTTAGGCTTTCCAAGACACTACCGACATCTGTTAATGTGCTCACTTGAGTAATGTTTTCCTTTGCACAGACATATATTTAGCCTTTAGTGTTTTCAGATGGTTCCCATATAAAGTCAAGATTTTGCAACAAATATTATTACTATCAATAGAGAAAATCAGTTCTTTCTTCTGTGAATCTTTAAAAATTAAAAAAAATCACAATTTATAATTTGTGCCAAACCATGATTATGTGAGATCTCAGGACACCAATGGTGATATATTATAAATATATAATGTTGAACATTTTTCTCAGAGCCGTCGGTGTTTTTTCTCTAACTTGTACTCTTAATTTTGGAGCATAGAAACTCCTTTTAATTTTGGGAAGTACTCCTCTCTCATTTAAAACATACAATTCTATAGACATGGAAAATCTTGCACAGTTGATTGATAGCATTTCTAAGCACTTTACTTAGATTCATTTATCTCATGACATTTGTTTTGGATAGGCACTATTATTATCCACACTTTACTACTGGGAATTATAAGGTCCAGAAAAATTAAATAACTTTCCAAAGTCACATGGTTAATAAGTAACAGAGATGGGATTTGAATAGAAGAATTTGTTTCCTGAGTTCAGTCTCTTTCTATGTTTCAAGCCAACCTAGTTGTTTGGTCTGTTTGGAGAGCTCAAATTACCATAGACTGGGTGACTTAAGCAAAAAACTTACTTCTTCCAGTTCTGGAAACTGTGGTGCCAGCAGTCAAGATGCCAGCAGATTTGTTTTTGGTGAGAATTCTCTTCCTGGTTTGCCATCTTCTTGTATCCTCACATGATGGACACATGGAGAAAAAACAAGCTGTCTCCTGTATCCAATAAGGGCACTAATCAATCCTATCATGTGATATCCACCTTCATGACCTAATTATCTCCCAAAGGACCCGTATCCAAATACCATGACACCGGGAATGCTGTTTTAACATATGAATTTTGGGGAGATATAAATATGAAGTCCATAACACTAGTCAAAGGTCTTCCTCGAATTTTTCACATGAGAGCTCAACTTGGGAAGGTCTGAGTGTAGCATCTGCCAGGAGGCCGTATTTCCCACCTGTGGAGAAAGGCAGCCTGAGAAAATGAAGCCAATGTGAAAAAAAAGAAGGCATGTTGAGAGAAAGGGTACTGGTAACATTAAATATTTGTTTTGGTTGCTCTGGAGACCACTAGCATGCTAGCATTTTCTGATCTTTGGTTGGTCAGTAAGTTTCCCTTCTGGCAATCAAAATAGGTTTTCTAATACATTAATCTAACACAATATTTTAATAGTAGCAGGAAGGCTTGCTGGCCACTAAAAAAATGCAAAGGTGTTTGGCTATAAGCTTAGAGAGGCAACAGGAATAGGCGGCAGACGTTGCAGGGCTTTGTAGACCATTGTACAGACTTTCACTTATATTCACAGTGAAATTGGAAGCCAGTTCAGGGTTTTGAGGAGAGATGTTGTATGATCGATGTTTTGGAAGACTTTTTGAGTGCTAAGTTATGTAACAGAATAAAGGAAGAAGGGAGACCAACTTGGAGGCCCTTGCAATCAGTCAGGTGAGAGGTATTGTCCATGGACTGGAGTGGTTACAGTGGAGAGAATGAAATGTAAGGTGGAACCAGGAGGAATTCTGCATGGCTTAGAAGTAAGAGTGTAAGAGAAACTGACAATCTAAGATGACTCCCAAGGATTTTAGTTTGAGTAACCAAAATTTTGGAGTCACCATTAAGTGTAATGGAGAAGATTGTATGAGATGTTTTTAGGGGGAAGATCAGGATTTTGAGAATAAATGATCAGAAGGAGTGGTCAATAGTATCAAACATTCTACAGTTAATCTGTAAAATAAAGGCTGAAAAAATACCAGATAGATTTGATTATTAACTGGTGAACTTGTGAGAGCTGATGTGCCACACTGGTACGTAAGATACCAGATTGTAAAATCAGAAATAGCAAATGATAGGTAAGGATGTGGAAATAGTGTTGAAAGTCATCATTTTCAAGAAATATAGTTCTAAAGAAATGGAGATAAAATTCTAGGTAGAGAAGGACAGACGATTGCGGAGGATACTCAAGTATAATTTTATAGAAATGGAAAAATAATTTCTTACATATTTCAAAAATACATTTCATTACACCACATTTACATTTCTTATATGTGTGCAATGCATGTGGCTATAATTCAACTGAGAAATGTAAAATATTTCCCTGCTTTTCAGAATATTTATCTCAGGATGAGTTAAATCAGGAGCAATTTTCGGTGAACATGACTTTTTCACCTTAACAAATTATAAAGGAAGTATACTTTCTTGGGCACTCTCCAATATGATTAAACTAATGAAATGTAATATCTGTGAGAACATCTACTTTCCTCTACCTATTACTTTGTGTTTCCTGAAACTTTGGCACTCCTCAGAAATGTTTGCAATCAGCTGGTGACAGAATGTGCTTTTAAAAATTAATAACAGTCTATTAGTGACATAGTCCTTGGTCATAGTTATATGTTGTATTACCTCACTTTCACTCAGGTGATCATTTTTTCCCAAGTGATGTTAGAATAATTCATGCTAACTCTTTCCTAAAGTTCTTTGGGGTGAATATGACATTTTAAAGCTCACTACTGTTATTTTTAAAGCAGGAACATAAAAATTGTTAGTTTCTCCTGTGCTGTAGAGATTGATGGCTGAACAAAAACAGCTGTTTTCTCCTTCTTTCAGAGTGAAAGAACTCTCAGTTTTTCAATGGGCACATAACTGTTCAAAGTAAATCTTTTGTTTCCCAAACCTCTTTGTTCCAAGTGATTGACATGCGACTAATTTGGGAACAAAGGCATGAATAGAAATACAGGCATACC
This sequence comes from Neofelis nebulosa, assembly GCF_028018385.1. Taxonomy (NCBI): domain Eukaryota; kingdom Metazoa; phylum Chordata; class Mammalia; order Carnivora; family Felidae; genus Neofelis; species Neofelis nebulosa. The sequence goes on along the minus strand of NC_080795.1, from coordinate 59,290,029 downwards.
TTGTTTTATTGAGCTTTGCAGTTATTGTGGAGTTGTTGTTGTTGTTGTTGTTTTACAGATTGAAGGTTTATGGCAACCCTGCGTTGACCAAGTGTATTGGCCCCATTTTTCCAACAGCGTCTGCTCACTTTGGGTCTCTGTATCACAATTTGGTAATTCGCACAATATTTCAGACTTTTCCTTATTATTATATCTGTTAGGGTGACCTGTGGTCAGTGATCTTTGATATTACTATTGTAATTGTTTTGGGGTGCCAAGAACCACACCCATTTGGGACAGCAGACTTAACTGATAAATGTATGCATCCTTACTGCTACACCAACCAGCCATTCCACCATCTCTCCTTCTCTTCTCAGGTCTCCCTATTCCCTGAGACCCAACAACATTGAAATTAGTTAATAACCCTACGATGGTTTCTAAGAATCACACATGTTTCACTTTAAATCAAAAACTAGAAATGATTAAGCTTAGTGAAGAAGGCATGTCAAAAGCCATTTGAAGCAGAAAGCTAGAGAGCCCTTACACCAAAAAGTTAGCTGAGTTGTGAATGAAAAGGAAGAGTACTTGAAGGAAATTAAAAGTGCTACCCCAGTGAACAGAGGTTAGTTCATTAAGTTTAAGGAAAGAAGCCGCTTCCATAACATGAAAGTGGAGGGTGAAGCAGCAAGTGCTGATGTAGAAGCTGCAGCGAGTTCTCCAGAAGATCTAGCTGAGATAATTAACGGAGGTGGCGACACCAAACAGACTGTCAATACAGACAAAACAGCTTTCTGTTGGAAGAAGACACCATCTAGAACTTTCCTAGCTAGAAAGGAGAAGTCAATGCCTGGCTTCAAAGCTTCAAAGGATAAGCTGATTCCTGGTAGGGGCTAATGCAGCTGATGACTTTAAATTAAAGCCGGTGCTCATTTACCATGTTGAAAATCTAAGGGCTCTTAAGAACTATGTGAAATCTACTCTGCCTGTGCTGTAGAAATGGAACAACAAACACTAATGACAGCACTCAATTTGCAACATGGCTTACTAAGTATTAGAAGCCCACCATTGAGAACTACTGCTCAGAAAAAAGATTCCTCCCAAAACATTACCAGTCATGTACAATGCATCTGGTCCCCCAAGAACTCTGAGGCAGATGTGCAGTGGGATTAATGTTGTTTTCATGCCTGCTAACAATATCCATTCTGCAGCCGAAGAATCAAAGAGTAATTTCAACTTTTAAGTCTTATTATTTAAGAAATATATTTCATAAGACTGTAAGTGCCATAGATAGTGATTCCTTTGATAGATTTGGGCAAAGTACATTGAAAACATCCAGGAAAGGATTCACCATTCTAGGTGCCATTAAAAACATTTGTGATTCATGTGGGAAGAGGCCAAAATATCAACGTGATATTTTGATTTTCCAAAATTTAGAAAACGTTGATTCCAATCCTCATGGATGACTTCAGGGGGTTTAAGACTTCAGTGGAGGAATAAACTGCAGATGTGGTAGAAAGAGCAAGAGAAGGTGAATTACAAGTGGAGCCTGAAGATGGAACTGAGTTGCTGCAATCTTGTGGGAAAAAAATCTCATGTTGCTTTTATGCTTGAGCAAAGAAAGTGGTTTCGGAGGTGGGATCTACTCCTGGTGAAGGTTCTGTGAAGACGGTTGAAATGACAACAAAGGATATAGAATATTACATAAACTTGGTTAAGGAAGCAGCAGCAGAGTTTGAGCTGATTGACTCCAATTTTAAAAGAGGTTTTACTGTGTGTAAAATGCTATAAGACAGCATCTCATGCTACAGAGAAGTCTTTTGTGAAAGGAAATGTCAATCCGTGTGGCAAACTTCATTGTGGTCTTATTTTAAGAAATTGCCACAGCCTCCCTAGCCTTCACCAACCACCACCAATTCAGTCAGTAGCCATCCACATCGAGACAAGACCCTCCACCAGCAAAAAGATTATGTACAACTTGGTGAAAACTCAGATGGTGTTTACCATTTTTTAAGCAATAAAGTATTTATAATTAAGTAATGTATGTTGGTTTTTAGACATAAGGCTATTTCACACTTAATAGACTAGAGTATAATGTAAATATAACTTTTATATGGATTGGGGAACTGAAAAAATTCATTTGGCTCCCTTTATTGTGATATTTGCTTTATTGCAGTCGTCTGGAGCTAAACCCACAATATCTCTAAGGTATGGTTGTAGTCTTGTGGCAGTTTCTTAGAACTTTCTTTAAATCACATTTGACTCATATCCTATTTCTTTCTCTTTATTCCTTCCTCAGTCTTAGTGCATAAAATAGGATATTATTATTACAATTTTATCCATTATCATGTGCCCGAGGACAAGTCCCTACCTTAGGAATGGAAAATAATCACCTAGAATGAGCTGCATCCCTTATGACTCTGGGGAGCAGAGCTAATATGGCACCTCTGAACTTTTTGCCTCTAACTTTTTGCAGGAGATAGAAATAAAGTTTTCATTTATTTAAGCCATTGTTTGTGGTCTGTGTAATTTATGACTGAGTCTTAAATGATGTACCGTGATTTTCATCATGAAATTTTATAACACTGAAGTGTAAACCAATAAGACTTTTAAGTACAGGAATTCATAATTACTATACTATTTCTATCATCTACTTAATAGCCATATTTTAGCACTCTCTTAAAGTTTTTAAGTATTATATGTGCTGAGAAAAACGTGCAATCATTAAGAGAATTTAGTTGTGGTAATCTGCACCCCCAGATAAAGAAATAGAAGATAAACAGTGCACCGAAAGATCTCATATAATCCCTAGGATTTCACCATTTGGAGATAAATACTATATTGACATTCAACGATGTCTGTTGGTTTTGCCACTTTTGAAATGCACGTATTTAGACTCATTCTGTATATAGTCTTCCTTTTTGCAGAAAGGTCTGGTCTCCTTCACTCAGTGTTATACTTACAAGATTCATGTGGTTTCATATAACAATTGCTTATTCATTTGTACTCCTGTATAGCTAGCTTTCCATTATGTGAAAAAAAATATGTATATAGTTAATGTGGAGATGTGCCACCTAGATATTCTTCAAGGAGGGACGTGCTGACCAGCTGCTGGAAGTATGGTCAGCAGACAGCCTCCAGCTCTCAGTATCTTCAGGGTCTGCCTTGGTTGCAGGGATCCACTTTTTAGAGAGCTCACATATTCTCTGAGGAAGCTTCCATCTGCTGAGGGTCAGAGTATAAAAGCCTGGCCATTTGTTTCCAATAATGGACACTCTGAAGGGCAAGACTCACTCCATATCCCACTCCCCCATGGTTTGCTGAGGTTATGTCAGACCTGCATCACAGTTTAGGCCCTCTTCCCAATAATGCTTCTTTCCCCTCCCCTTAACAGATACTGATCCCTAATAAACATCTTGTCTCAGTGTCTGTTTCCAGATATCCCAACCAGTGACAGTTGGTACCAAGAAAACAGGAGATAAAATGGGGTTTCAGCACTGGATCACTACTGTTTGATTGGCCATGAAGACTTCCTTACTGGTGATAGGTAGAACACAGACAAGCCCAGGTACAAAGCCATGGCCAAATTATTGAAATGTTCACCTGTAGTGAACTGGGCGAATGTGACTGGTGGAAGAGAGGGACTCAGGTATTGCAGGAAAAGCATAACAATACGAAAAAATGGACCAATAGCTATTGCTGGTTATCATTGCTGCTCTAGAACAATGGTTCCTAATTAGGGACAAGTTGGCTCCTGCCCTCTGTTCCCTGCCATCACTTAATGGTGATCAGGAAGTGCATCCTGTCAGAATCATCATTCCATAAAGTTGAGGGGCCAAGACATAAGTCATTGTAATAGTGGAAGTTGTTTATCTGGATCAAGCACAAGCAGGAACAGAGGGCCCAAGCAAGCAACATGAGCAGATATCCAAGAATCCCAGGTCTGCACCAGTGTCCCTCCCTCCACCTTATACCATAGCCATGTGTGTGGAGTTTCTTGTAACTAACTAAAAGAGGAGGGAGCAAAAATAAACAAAGTTAGTTGACAGAAGATTGGTTTGAAAATTGATAGTAACTTTGATAGTAACTAAAGCACAGCCTCATTCAGGAGTGGCCATGAAAGAGATTAGTGAAGAATAATTCTCCCTTGAGAAGAAAACTTCAGGTCATGCCCTTCCCATCCCTATTTGTGTGGAAGAAGTGTCCAAAGATTGGAATATATATAGACTCATGGGCAGTGCTAAATGGTATTGAGAGCTAGTCAAGAACCTGGAAGAAAATAAAATTAAAAATTTTTAAATGGAGAAAAAGGAAGTGTGGGGTAAAGGCATATAAATGGACATAGGAGAATGGGAACAAAGAATGAAGAATCTGTATAGCATACATATGCCACCCAGAAGGCACAAACCATGGAACAAGCACTAAATATGATATAGGCCCCCCAAAAATGCCAGTTGACCAGCCAGTCTTTGCCATCAACTATTCCAATGCTGGAACAAGGGGTACAACAATGAAAGTAGCCATGATGGCAGAGATTGTAGCTATGCATAGGTTCCATGACATGGGATTTCACTTTCCAAGGCTGGCCTAGTTACCACTGCTACCAAATAACGAACCTTGCAGGAACAGAGAGTAGCACTGAATTACAAATATGTCACTATTCCTTGAGGGGGCACCTGGCTAGTTGGTTGCAAGTCCTTCCATCTTGGAAGAGTCAGCAGTTCATTGTCATAGACATAGACATGGATTTTGAGTGTGGATTTGCCTTTCTGCTTGCATGTCCACAGCCAGCACTACGATTCAAGGTGATTTGAAGCAGTTGATCCACCATACATGGGATACCATATAATATTTCTTCAGGACAGGGGGCACTTATTTTAGCAAATTAAATACAGGGTTGGGTCCCATGCCAGTCCAATTGGATCAATCTCTCTCATGATGTATTTTGAGTACTAGTTAAGAAATTCTGAGTATTTAAAAGTCATGAAAATATTCTTCTAAGTGGTTTACTAAAGGGTTTATTGTTGTACATTTCATGTTTAGATCTACAACACATCTGGAATTGATTTTCTATGAATGCTATGAAGTAAGGGCAATTTGTTTTTTCTTTTTCCCATATGGATATTCAATTGACCCACCACCATTTATTGAAAAGTTCATCCCTTCCTTTCTATGCCACTTCATCACCTTTGTTATAAATAAAATCTGAGTATGTTTTGGAATTCTATTTTTTCTCCATTGTTTGATGACACAATCTTGTGCCAATATACACTGTCTTACTTCTTACTGTTTTATTAAGTTAGGTGTCTAATAGTGTAAGTTATCCAGCCTTTTCAAGTTCATTGTGACGCTTCAGCTCCTTTGCATCTCTCTAGAAATTGTACATTGAGTTTCCTAAATTTCTACATAGAATACAAAAACTTAGTAAGAATTTTATTCTGATTCATTAAATATATAGATCAGTTTAAGGAGAATTAACTCTTACAATGTTCAGTCTTACGAATATATCAACATTTATTAAGTCCTCTTAATTTTTAATTGTTTAACAAATTAAAAATTTTATCCACAATAAGAATTTCCATTTTCATATTACACAAATATTAATTCATATTACACAAATTCAAAATTTCTGTTTCCCCATCCCATTGCAATTTGCAGCTTCACTGCTTAGGGATTGACTGAAGCTTCTTTTTTTTAGTGTTTATTTATTTATTTTTGAGAAATAGAGCACATGTGTGAGCAGGGATGGGCAGAGAGAGAGAGAGAGAGAGAGAGAATCCCAAGAAGGTGTCATGCTGTCAACACAGAGTCCAATGCAGGGCTCTATCTCCTGAACCATGAGATCATGGCCTGAGTCAAAATCAAGAGTCTGACTCTTAAAAACTGAGAACACAAACTGAGGGCTGATGGGGGCGGTGGGAGGGAGGGGAGGGGTGGGGTACTGGGTATTGAGGAGGGCACCTATTGGGATGAGCACCGGGTGTTGTATGGAAACCAATTTGACAATAAATTTCATATATTTTAAAAATAAATAAAATCATTAACAGTAAAACAAAACAAAAAAAAAATCAGGAGTCTGATGTTTAACCAAACTGATTCCCCCAAGCGCCCCTGCCTGAAACTTTTCTAATCAAGTTCACCAGTGGTTGTATCTATATACAGAGGAAGCTTTTGCTCCTTATTTTGCTTAGCTGCAAGTTTTTTATACTGTTTTTTGATATTTCCTCATTATGAAAATTTTATTCCTTGGGCGTCTAGTCATAATCTTTTTCTGCATTTCTTCCCTACTGGTAAGAATGATCTTTTTTAAGTTTTCTTTTCCAGTTCTTTGCCATATTTTAAATGTCACTATAATGCAGGACTCTATCTTAAATCTGTTCTTTTTGCAATCTACATATGCTGCTGGGTGATTCAATGCATTCAATTTATTTGAATTATAAATGAGATGCAGATTGTTACCAGTTTTTAAGATATCCGGTTCAAATCTCTTCCTAGGCATTAGACCATATATCAAACTGTTTATGAATAGATGTCTCAAGGGATAACAAGATCAATGTATCCAGAATGAAACTTATAATCTAATTTTCCCAGCCTAAGCCTTCTCATATGTTTCCTATTTTAGTTAATGACATCTCAGTCATCCCATTTGCAGGAGTATTAACATAATCATGACCAATTTCTCTCTTCTTTCTCAAACTCAAAATCCAATGAATAACCTGATAATTTTTCTTTTAATTCTTTGGCATTACTATATATTATAGAATATAGTATATATATACATTATATATTTATACACACACCTATATATATATATATATATATAAATTGAATTTGAGTAATGAATTTATATATATATATATATATATATATATATATATATATATATAATGAATTTGAGTAATACTCCAAACAGGATTTCCTGTCTCCAGACTTGATCATGTTGACATGTTGATATGGAGGATTGTGTTGATTGACTGTGTTGATTGGGAGAGTTTACCTCACACCAAGATCTAAACACTTAGAATTCTATATTAGAAAGCTATGCATTAAATAATTTAGAGTGCATATCTAAGCTCAAAAGCAAGAATGATAAATTATCAATACTAGAAATGAAGAGTTAACTCAAAGATGGTGCTGGAAGATTGCTGAAGCTAAATAGAGAATGGAATTTAAAAGTTAAAATAGACATTAGAGTTTGGGGGTTCAAGATCCCTGGGAGAGAAATTGAGGGCTGAAGCCTGGGTGATGCAGGGAACTGCAAATGAGCTTCAGTAGTACAGATAAAGCCCAAAGTAATGTCCTATTCATGAAGTATGAATTTTAAAATATGCCCCTGAAAGCGTTGTATTTATTGAGATCTGGAATAGAACTAGAGTCAACCTGTGCACTATTTTGTCATATCAAATTTGGATCATTCATGGACATAGGAATAAAATGTTTATTATCTAAAACATTGACATGAATAAGACACAAAAACAGTGAAATCCTTAGTTTCCCATTAACGATAAACACAAATGGACTGAATACTGCTGACTAGTATTTACAACACAGACCCTCAAATTTCCTTCAGATATCCCAGCACACACCCTGAACAACACACTCTCCAGATAAGCTCACCATTAAAAAACAAAACAAAAACAAAAACAAAAAACATACAGGGGCACCTGGGTGGCTCTAGGGCTTTAACATCAAGGTAAACAAAATAAACCTAGAAAAAAAAATGGAGGAGAGTTCAGAGCCAATGTATCACAATGCCATTCCAGATTCTGAAGGAGGATAAGTATCTGCTAATCTTTGCCATTTTGAAAGGTACACATTGTGGAACTGCTGTTAGAGTCACAATTATCTGATGTTCAGAGTCTCCCTATCTAGACTCTAACATGTACTGGGCTTTGTTTCATACCTTCAGCTGGTTAATTCTTAAACATTCTTTAGACTTCAGCTTAAATGTCTCCTCTTAAACACGTTCCTTTACGACTCAGGCCCCTTTTTTGGTTAATCTGAAACTTATGTATTCTATAGTTTCATGTCTTGTAACGGTTCTAATGAATTGCCTCTTCTACTGGTCTTAAACTCTCCTGGGGGAGAGTCTTGTGTCTTGTTTTCACTACTATATTCAATGTGTCTCACACAATGAATGGTATACAATAGATGCTCAAAATTTTTTTTAATTAAATGAACACATGAATAAACCACATAATCAAAATCAAGAAGTGGAAATCTCCAAAGATCCTTTTAGAACTAAATTCCATAATTTTATAAGTCTGTGTATTAATTTCTGATTAAGTAATGAAAATACCCAGGTTTTAAGGTATTACTGAAGATTTGTTTTATTTCTGAGATCAATAATTAGATACAGGAGATTCATGTGTTTGGAAATTAGTCCAGAAATTGTAAGAGCCAATATTTTTATCTTTTTGTATTAAATTTTAATTAAATATATAATGTTTTTCTTTCCTACTCTTCCCACAGTCTACAGATTTGAAAATTAAGAGATGTCACACATGCTGAGTGATGAGTGGGCTCTGGGAGAGAGAAACTTCTTCTTTTTTATTAACATGTCTGCTTTGTTCCTCTTACAGTTTGGAACGCTGAGCCTTACATCCCATAGTAGAAGTAAGATGAACTTAGCTACACCGAATAGTAGAAAACTACAACCAAATTCCGCATCAAGTTCGTATATAATAGCTGTTTATATTTATATCTATCACTCTGGGAGACGAAAAATCTTGTACAACACAGTCTAACAATAAATTTACATTTTATATTGCACAGGTAATAATAACAACATATTTGACCAATAATTTTTATTTTAACTATGTCAATTATTTTAACTACGAGTCAGTGGGTTTTCTCAAACATTTTGTTCCCTAGATTTTTTTAAGGATTTCTGGAAAGGGATTACTATCACTCAAAAAAAAAAAATTATCCTCCGTGAGAAAACTAGTTGGGGCAGAAAGCAAAAGCCAGACATCCCAGGGATGGAGTTTAGTTTATGTCAATGAAGAGAAGTAGCCTCATATGATTGTCATGGAGTAGTGAATGGCAGGAGGTATTCAAGGATTAGATATACTGGGTCCAGCTCACCCAGAGTTGTAGTGTGAATAGTCATTCTGAGGTTTCAGTCAAGGGACTCATCCATGTCCCTGTGCTCCCTAAAGTGGTGAGTAGGTTGAAAGAGTTCAGAAAGTGTGGGAAAATTTTCATCCCACTTCGATATGATTTTGCTCAGAGCAGCTGTTTCAAACATTTTACTGTCTTAGAACTGCTTAACACTCTGTCTTAGAATATGACCTCAAAGCTATTTTACTGTTAAGTATAAGTCCATATCACTTCAACTCATTCCAATTTTTTCTTCCCTCTCTTTATAAATTTCCTCAGGCTCATGAATCATTCCTGACTCCTCTATTTCTTTCACACCTCACATCAAAACTTTCAGCAAATTCTGTGAGGGTAGAATGAGAAAATATCCAGAATCTCACCACTTCTGATCATCTCCATGGCTACCATCTGGGTTCCAGCCACAATCTTCTCTCACCTGCATTATTATAACAGCCTCCTAATGGTCTCTCTGACTCTATCATTGACCCCTACAATCTCTTCTCCACACAGCAGATAAAGCAATCCTTTCGTGTAACTAATCTGTTCAGAACTCTCCAACAGTTACTCATTTCACTCAAGATGAAAACCAAAAATATTAAAATGGACAGTCACATCCTCCATGAACCAGACCCTCATCATCACTTTGACTTCACCCTCCACTACCCTTTCCCTTTCTCATTCTAAGCCGTCTCACTGCCTTGTTTTTGCTTTAACACATTAGCTATGCTCCCACCTTAGGGCCTTTGCACTGGTCATTTCTCTGCCTGGAATTCTTTTACCTCAGATTTTTACATGGCTAACCCTTGTCTTCATTCAGGTCTGTTCAGATTCCTTGTTCAAAGGGCACCTCTTCCCTATTTAAAATTAGATCACCATTCCATACAATATCTTCCATAACATTTACCATTTCTTTTTATCTCCCTCTTCTCCTCCCTCCTTTTCTCTCTTTCTCTTTTCTCTACCTGCTTTTCTTTCTTTCTTTTTTTAAATAATTTTTTAAAGTTTATTTATTTTGAGAGAGAGAGAGAGAGAGAGAGAGAGAAAGAGAGAGAGAGAGCATGAGCAGGGGAGGGGCAGAGAAAGAGGGAGGGAGAGAGAATTTCAAGGACGCTGATGGCATGGAGCCCAACATGGAGCTCAATCTCACTAACCATGAAATCGTGACCTGAGTCAAAACCAAGAGTCTGCACTTAATCGCTTAACCAACTGAGCCACCCAGATGTCCCAGCTTTTTTTTTTTCCTTTCTTTCCTTCTTCCTCCTTACTCCCCCACCAGTCCTCCCTCCCTCTTTCTTTCTTTCTTTCTTTCTTTCTTTCTTTCTTTCTTTCTTTCTTTCTTTCTTTCTTTCTTTCTTTCTTCTCTCTCTCTCTCTCTCTCTCTCTTTCTTTCTTTCTTTCTTTCTTTCTTTCTTTCTTTCTTTCCCTTTGATTGAATGATTACTTTGAATAATTTAATGGTGGTTTGTGCCAACTAGAAAGTAAGCCCCAAGAGCAAGGAGTTTTGGCTGTTGTGATCACTGACAGTCAAAATATAGTGACATCTATAGGCAGGCACTACATAAATTTTGATTAAAGGAGTGACTTATTTCCTTCTTTCTTTCAATATTAGAGGGTGGACTCATGTTCCATGTTCCCAAGGCTAACATTGTTGTCTGTGTTATAGATCTTTTACAATATATGCCCATTAAGTACTCTTTTATTTTTTTTTCCTTCAGTCTTTACCTTTACTTATCTCATGAACATACTCAGATGTCCCCTAATCCAGGGAAAGCCTACAGCTCTGAGCCTGCTTATCACACTGGCATAGGTTCTGGCACCATCATTTGCATTTGGCACTTTTATCGTGCCTTTTCATTCCCATTTCAGTTTTCTGAAATCTTGTTTCTGGACTCTCCTGAAATTATTTAAGTGATTATTATTATTGGCCTACTTTTTTCCCACCAATTCATGAATCCGTTTTCAGTCCCCAGACTGTTTGCTCTCAGGATAATATTTTAAGCCAGAGATCATTTGGTCCTTTGGAAACTTCTCTTTGATTAATGAAGTAGATGGAAATTAATTTACTTACATATGTGGTCTGATTTAGTCTTACTTCCAATCCTTTGACTTTCAAGGCAGGAAGACTTCTCAGGGCATCCTTCCTAACTATGAAATATTCCTGCAACTTCCAAGGAAAAAGAAAATGAGGCTAACAGCCTCAGTTGAAAGCAAATACCAATGATGTTCTGTTCTTTAATATTATTGTCTACTTGATATTTATTGAAAATATACCGCGAACATGGAAAGAAACATTTACTTAGTGCAAGAAAAGACTTTTGTCTTGTTATATTAGCATTTCATTTATTATTGTCATTGCTTATAATATCAAGGATATTATGGAAGGAGTGGAAGTAACAATTTGTAAGTACCTGAAATAGATGTAGAAATAACAAGAATTGGTTTCCAAAGACAAACCTATAAGACTTTTTGCAGTAAAAGTACAAGATTCTGTGTGAGTAAATGATAGGATGAAAATGTGAGTGATTATGAAAAATATTTTTAAGAAACTTATAGCATTTTGATATCATATCATTTGTATTTTAAAATAAACCTTTGATATATTAACTTTATCACAAGTCTGACAAAACAACTTCAGGAAGGTTATGGGATTCATAAAAAGTCATTGAGTTTATGGATCTTATTCTTTTTAGTCCAGAGCTCAAGCTGCTTCTGTAGTTGTGTTGCATGTGGTTAATGAACGTTTGCATTCCTAGAGCTTCCAATTTCTATGTGCAGAGATTTCCACTAATGCACTGGCTCTCAAAGTGCAGTCTAGGACCCATGAAGATTTGAGACCTTTCCATAGGATCCAGGAGATCAAAACTATTTTCAAAATATTAAGTTGTTATTTTTCTTTTTCCATGCTCATTCTCTCATGATAAGAATCTAGTCATCTACTACAGAAGACAGTAAAGAGATATGGGAAAATATAAAAGTATTTTTTGTTTTTTGAAATATAGGTATTTTTCATAAAAAGCATACTTTAACATGTAATAGGTTTGTTATTAATTTAAACAATTAATTAAATTAAGTATTTCCCAGTTTAAATTTCCTATATTCTATCAATGGATTTAAAGTTAGTTAAATCAAAGCTGTTTGGAGTACCTGGTAGTTTTAAGAGTCTAAAAGATTCCTGAGTCTAAGTTTGAGAACCACTGCACTAGGGCAATAATTCTAGTAACACTTCCTGCTCCTTATTCATACTTCCCCATGAAAAAAGAGTGTGGTTATTGGATTGATAGATTACATCCATTGAACCATTTTGACTGCCCCTTATCATCTCCTGTGACTGATTTCTTAATTGGCTTAACTTAAGAAAAGAGCAGGGGGAGGTTGCCTGTTGAAATAAATGTGATTAGGAGACCAGAAGGATGAGGATTTCTTTTTGTTTAGCCTTCAATATTACGAGAATTTCTCTTCTCAGGGCATCGTCTTCTTTATTTGTAAAATGAAAATGTTGGGGTGAACTAAGATCTTTCTGGCTGTACATTCTACAATTTTGTATTTTATTTAATCTTTTAAATATGAAATCAAATTTATTATTATAATGCATAATATAAAGTCAAACTATGAAATGCATCATGCTGAAGTCAGAAGCATCTTAATGTATATAGATTAACATTTTTATACCGTCTCATAATAGGGTGATACAAAGATCTAGTGGAAATGGTTAGGAAAGCTTTCCAATAATTTTTTATTTTAAATAAAAATCATTTATATGGTGATTATATTATACCAAAACATGATGTTTCATGTCCTTCCTCATCCAAGTTTCTGTTTCTCTTCGGTATACTTAGAAGAAAAACATAAACCTGTCCTTTACAATTGTACCTCTGGATATAAATTCTGAAACACCAAGAAATTTCAGTGTGAAAGCTTACTTACATTAAGGTAAGCTAACAGTAGCTTTAAAATTAATCTAGTGGTTTATTTACAGAAAATTATTTGCTTAATGAAGGGGAAATCATTGTGGTGTCCTTTGCCTTTGATCAAGACTTGAGATTTGAAGAAAATCAGTAGTGAATTGCGTTGGCATGAGAAACACTTTCATAATACAAGTTTGATATTCTGTACAAAAATCTGTTGAAAATTACGGAAAAATAACCTTAGAATATTAAACGTATGTCCCTATGTGTCCTTAGGCTTTGAAAAATATTTATTCTGAAGAATTTCAAACGAAAATTCCAAAAACTGTCTGCCTAGATGGTGATATTTGTAAATCAACCTAGACAAAGGTGAAAATATACAGAAAAATTAACCTGAGGATTAATTTTCAGATATATTCTATGAGTAATTTTTTAAAATATACAATTAGGAATCAGGAAAAGCTATTCTGAGATTAATCTCATGTAAATATTTTTAAACGATGGGCAATATTATACTAACCATTTATTGAACATTTATTGAACAGAAATCTACATTAGTATTCAAAATGCTTGGCCATTATTTGAGATTTCAGTGGTTAAGATGATTATGTTTGTTCCAATTTGACTTTTATTGAACACATGGTAAGTACTAGGTAGTATAGGTATAAGTAACCATATATATATAATGTGTCAAAATAGTACTTTGAAACTTCTCAAATAGATCAAAATTGGCAGGCAGCTTCTGAGTGATTTAGAAACATACATAAATACTAATTTGTTTATATATATAAAAAAAGAAGACATGAATAATATGAAGAGAACGTAAGTGAAAAATTAGGTGTTTTTTTTTCTTTTTTTCTCAGAGAAGCCAGAGAGGAGGATGGAAGTGGTTATATTTAAGGCAAGCTTTTTAGAGTATGCTTTTTCCAAATAGAGAAATGGAGGGATTTAGCAAAGACTGGACAGCTTCAACAAGGACATAGAAAATTAAAATCCTTCAGTGTATCTGGCCGAGTAGATAATAGAATGTATTTGAATGTGTCCAAATAGAAGTAGCATTGAGAAAAGATAAGTAGACTGCCATGGTGTAGCAGACACTGTTGTTGCCTGGCCAGATCTCCTTGGGTTGTGTATTTTAGTGCATCCTGACCTATTTTCAACTGTCTGAGGGCTCTCTCTGGTGGCCGAAGCCTGCTCTGGAAGAAAAATAGTAGGGAGTAAATGTCTACTGGGAGCTACCTTCTGCTTGTGACTGGAGATGGTTGTTGGATTGATGCTCCAGCTCCGTCACCTTTCGCTGGACAACTCTGTCACATGTTCTACACTGGCTCCTTGCGCTCCCTGGCAGGATAAGCTTCCAGTTGCCTCGTGATATTGGGCTTGATAGTGCATTCTTTATTGGCTGTCCTCTTCCTTTCTCACATTTCTTCTTTCTTGGTGTTGCTTGGGATACACTTAAATAAGCTAAACACTCTCAACTGATTGTCACAGACTCTGCTACTGGTGGAATATAACCTGAAATGCTGGGATTTCGTTGATACATACTATTTTCAAAGAATCATTGAATCTGAGAATCTTTTCCCATCCTGTGTAGTGATTCTGCTTTCTCTTCTTTCAAGCTCACTAGCAAGGTACATTTGACCGGGAATATAAATGTATAATTTATGACAATGAGGAAGCTGAACATTTTAGTACCATAGTCTGAGAAATTTGGTCTTCATTTCAACGATTTGTAATTTCCTTTCCCTTCATTAAAAGAGGCCTTTGAGGGGCGCCTGGGTGGCGCAGTCGGTTAAGCGTCCGACTTCAGCCAGGTCACGATCTCGCGGTCCGTGAGTTCGAGCCCCGCGTCAGGCTCTGGGCTGATGGCTCGGAGCCTGGAGCCTGTTTCCGATTCTGTGTCTCCCTCTCTCTCTGCCCCTCCCCCGTTCATGCTCTGTCTCTCTCTGTCCAAAAATAAATAAAAAACGTTGAAAAAAAAAATTAAAAAAAAAAAAAAAAAAAAAGAGGCCTTTGAGGGGTGCATGGATGGCCCAGTTGCTTAAGTGTCTGACTTCAGGTCAGGTCATGATCATGATATCTCGGTTTGCGAGTTCGAACCCTGTGTTGGCCTCTGTGCTGACAACTCAGAGCCTTGAGCCTGCTTCAGATTCTGTATCTCCCCCTCTCTCTGCCTCTCCCCCCTCTATCTCCCTCAAAAATATATAAACATTAAAAATTTTAAAAGAGACCATTGAGCAGGTTGCTTAAAAAGCAAAGAATTGAGAGTCCAATCAATGTGAAGTTTTGTGTCCTATTTCAGTTTTATAACTGTGTAATCTTTGGCAAATATTAACATCACTAAGTCTGTTTGTTTTAATGAGAAAAATAAGAAAATTATGAACGTAAAATGAAATAGTCAAACTTGTTAAAAGAGTCTCCACTATATATAAGAATACTAATTAATTATCACTTACTATTGTTCTTTTGTAGATTTTATCATTTAGCCTAGATGTTAAGGTGCTCAATATACAGGAAAATGTAAATTGAGATTTTAGCTTTGAAATTAAAGCATATATTCACTTTCCCAGTTATTTTACTTGATTGCCTATTTAGGATCAAATAATGATAATGATAATAATAGTATGTGCAATTTTCTTTGCATGTGCTAGACTTTGTTTTAAGTAGTGTTCAAATATTTTCTCATTTATGACTCAACTTCATAAAAATCTCATGAGGATATTCTATTTTGCCAATAGGGGAAATTAGGGTAACCAGCTATCCAGCTTGGTTTGCCTTTGACTTAAGGGTTTCCTGTGACATGGGTCTTTCAGTTTTATTTTTTTTTATTATCATTTTTTATTTATTTATTTATTTTTTTGAGACAGAGAGAGACAGAGCATGAACAGGGGAGGGGCAGAGAGAGAGGGAGACACCGAATCTGAAACAGTCTCCAGGCTCTGAGCTGTCAGCACAGAGCCCGACGCGGGACTCGAACTCACAGACCGAGAGATTGTGACCTGAGCCGAAGTCGGCCGCCTAACCGACTGAGCCACCCAGGCGCCCCGGGTCTTTCAGTTTTAAAACCAGGAAAATCTCAAGCAAACCAGGATGGTTGGTTACCCAAGAACAGAACATCAGTGAGGATAATTAACTTGGCCAATATCATAGACTTTTACTTGGAAATTTGGGGTTTGAACCTTACTTGTCTGATTTAAGGAAACCATATGCCTTGTTGCCTCTTTATAATAGACTCATCCACATTGTCTCTATTCTTCTAAAAAAGTTTCCATGTAATAAATCTCAGAAAGGAGCTGAAGATACAGTTGTGTTCTCAATATGGGTGATACTACCCCTCTTCTAGAAAGCATTTTTGAAATCTGCAAAAGCATTTGGGTTGCTACAGTTATTGGAGGAACACCACTGAAATTAGTGGAATGGTGTCACAAAATGAAAAATTCTCCCAATTTTAACATAGCTCTGAATGTCTTCTTAGTCATTCATATAGTTACCCACTGAGTCCCATAAACCACAATTTTAATAAATTTGAGCAAAATAGTATTAAATAAGAAACATAAGAAATGTAATAATGGTAAAATTGCAATACACTTAAAAATTATAACATTAAAAATACACATTGTGAACATTACGTATTGAAATGTTCACCTGTTTGGGGTTGCCTATTTATTTTAGTCTTCTGAAATGTGTTCAGAGGAATTCACTTTCTATACCTTCTTAGCTTACTTTTCTTTTCCAGCTCATCTTCTGTTACCCTTCATCAATATTTTCCTTTCATCTTTCCCAAGTTCTAGAATCTGAATATACGCTTGACAGGTAGTAAGAATTCAAGATGGAAGACTTGTTTACATAACACACGCTATGCCATAACATACGGAATCATGCAGACACTCTCCTTATCAATAAGGTCATTTAGGACGACATTATATTTCTTGGTTTCTCTACTTTGAAAGTTCTCAACTTGCTATAACATTTCTACTTTAAATGAAGCTATTTTTCCTCTTTCTGTTACCATATACAAGAAAGTCTGGTCCTTTATTAACTTATTAAAACAACAGTTTTTATTCTAATATAAATCTTTTTTTTTTTTTTTTAATTTTTTTTTTCAACGTTTTTTATTTATTTTTGGGACAGACAGAGACAGAGCATGAACGGGGGAGGGGCAGAGAGAGAGGGAGACCCAGAATCGGAAACAGGCTCCAGGCTCCGAGCCATCAGCCCAGAGCCTGATGCGGGGCTCGAACTCACGGACCGCAAGATCGTGACCTGGCTGAAGTCGGACGCTTAACCGACTGCGCCACCCAGGCGCCCCAATATAAATCTTTTTTTATTGGCATTACTTCTAATACTATTTTTCATAAAATGAGTATGTGCAAATATGTGGCCACTTTATTTTGTTTTCCAGTGTGGTGATATCAGAGCATTTGTATATTAAAGTTCATTTAATTTAATTATACATTATTTTTCTTTTAGCCCCCATTATATTACAGAGGACATTACTATTGTTATAAAATTATGTATATGTGTAGCATATATTATCTTTTAATTTAATTTTAGAATAATAGATTTGGCATTATAGTATGGTTTTTAAAGGAGTCATTGAGTCAGACAGGGTTGAGAACACTGCAAAGGAAACAGATTATTTTCAAATAATAATAATAATGGTTTCTAAGAAGCAGATGAACTTGACGTAATCACCTTTTTTATTCAGTGATGACCAAGTTTAATTTAAATTTTGGGAATTCCATTTAAATATGAAAATATATTCTTGACCACCTAAAACTTAAGATGCATTTCACAGGGAGGTTTTCAAATTTTGAGACACAGCAAAACCTGGTCTCTGAGTGCGCCATAGAAAAACACTTTTGGAGCCAATTGGCAAGGATTGTGTGAAAGGAAGTGTGGATAAGCTACAGCTATAAAGGTTTACAGAATCTTGTTAAAAGAGAAGGAGAAGGCAAGAGAACAAAGACCATGATCCTAGGGAATGAATCTCTGAGGAATAGTAGAAATAATGAGGCATATATGTGTGTAAAATAATACTATGGAAAAGATTAAGAAACAAGAAAAAACTAAATTTGGAATTCACATTTTTAAGAGAGTGAGCTGTGATTTATTGAGTGTTCACTGAAAGAGTATTATTTGGTGATAGGGAAGGTTATAATTTAGAATATAATGAAGTCCATTGCCCAAAGAAACACTTGTAAAATATTGTTTGTTTTTTCTAATTCCTTCAATAGAAAAAAATTTACCCTCCCACTCTGATTTAGCTAAGTTCCAGGAAATATCAGTAAGAATTTACTAAGAAATCTTTCAAGGTCTTTTCTATTAAGAGTAATAAATATTATCTAATGAGTACTCATTTTGTGCTAGACATACTGGCTAAGAGTTTTACATGTAATGTTCTTTATTCCTTTCAGTGACGCATGTTAAGAATTGTTTTCCTACGTTATAGAGGACAAAACTGAACCTAAATAAAGATTTTGACCAATGTCAGAGAATTATGTGCTGAGGTAGATTTCAAATACTGACATAACCTTATTATTTCTTTGAGTATTCATTTAATTTATAAATTCTATATATATGCTCAAAGTAGGCTGTGTCTAAAAATGACAATGATAGATTTAAACACTATGATAAATTTTACTGACATTAAGCAAAATTCAGCCTGCTATTTATAAATTAACTCCCACAATTATGGAACTTGACCAAACATATCTCCAAAATAGCTCAACTTGGGATTTCTCCATTCTCTTCCTCTTTTCTCCTACTTTGTGCCACATACATTAATACAGATCCTTTTACTTGACCTTGTATCACCAGTGACACCATCATGTACCAAATTTGCTTTTTTTTAAATTTTTTTTAACGTTTATTTATTATTTAGAGACAGAGCGTGAAAAGGGGAGGGGCAGAGAGAGAGGGAGACACAGAATCAGAAACAGGCTCCAGGCTCTGAGCTGTCACCACAGAGCCCGACGTGGGGCTCGAACTCTCAAACCACAAGATCATGACCTGAGCCAAAGTCGGATGCTTAACCGACTGAGCCACCCAGGTGCCCCCCAAATTTGCTTATTTGAAATAATTGATATTTGCCCTCTGTCCATTTTATCTTTTGACCAATTAGCTTATTCAGCAATTATTCACAAACTGCATCCAGTTTTTGTTTGTTTGCCATCATATACTATTTGGATCTTTCTTTTAAATTCTCTTGAATTTGACTTAAGTCTGGTTATTGACTTAAGTCTGGTTATTACACATTATCATAACACCATACTTGAGCTCCTGCATTGATGCTCTGCCTGGACTTATCATCTTTACAGATTTTTCCACCTCCATTAATACACATGTCTCTGCCATAAGAAGCAACACTCTATGTCACAAATCTAGTTCTTCTTCGTTGCATTAAAGCTTATAGTAGTTTTTTATTGCTTTTGGGATGAGGTTGAAATTCTTCCTTATGACATACAATGCTCGTACTTGTTGATCCAAGTTCAGCACATCCCTGCCTAGACTCCTCCTAACGCACCCTGTATGATAAATTCTTAATTATATACTTTCCCTAAATGTGCCACATTTTCCCACATATTCCTGTTTTACCTTACTTATTTCTTCTACCTCCCCAACCCCCACACAAAGGCTTTAAGACCCAGTTCAAATTAACTACTCTGCAAAATCTTCAGTCTCTCCTGTTTAAATTGGTTGACACTCTCTTCTATATTCCTTCAGTCAATTTATATCATTATCTTTTTTCACATTGGTTCGTATTTCTTTTGTTTGCGTGTGTGACTCTTCTTTCAGTGTGTGAGTGCCTCCGTTGCTCTTCCAGACAGTGACTCAAACTGTGTAAACATTTCCTTAAGTGAAGCCAGCTCTTTATTACATAAGCTGATAAACTTTTACTTTGAAGATAGTGTCAGTGCAATAGACATCTGTATTTTTAAACTTTGTAATCTAGAAAGATTAATATTGAAACCAGTATGTATCCTTTGGCAAAATTAAATCTTCAATTTTGAGAAATATCTGTGTCTCCTTAATATGTTACCATTGAAGCTCTCTGTTCCTGGGAGACTCAAAATATTTGAATCCTATGAGATGAAGCAGCCAACACACTGGAGAGGTGAAGATCTGATTGGAATAAAAGACCAAGTTTATTGGGACTATTTTTACCTTTGGATCAGGAATTTGAATTCTCTCCAAACTTTTGGAATATATGGTTAGTTCAGGTGGTTAATTTTAAAGGAAATCAACAATCTCTTCCAACAGTAGTACACTTTTTGTATTCTAGCTCTCAGAGTTGACAGGTATGAAGGGGAATTACATTTACATGTGATAGATTTAAGAAATTAATAATTCAGCCATGGAAACTATAAAATATCTATATCTGTTTTGTAAAATACATTATGTTTCTGGAACAGTGTACAAAGGGGGTTTCAACGTTTTTTGCGTAGTGTTATAGATAGTTCTTGCTGAATTTAGGGGTAATAGTGAAAGAGAGCTGAAAAACAATGGTCCAAGTGGACTAATTTTATAACAAACATAAAAGTGAGAGGCAAGACAGAGGTGGAGTTATCAGGAGTAAAGGAGTAGCAAGTGAGTGCAAAATAGGAATTTGCAATTGAAGGGGGAATAGCCTACATAAAAACAGGTATCATCTGAGGGTATCAGGATTGAAAAACAGCAAGCATATAGCATTGTCTTAAAGGGGGATTGCCTATTCAATTGCTCTCACCTATCTGAAAAAGTTTCTTTATTTCTTCTTGGCCAGTATTTCACAGTAGACTTTCAGAATTTAACTTCCAATCTACCTTACCAGCTATGACTGGTCTCATGGACTGGTCTCATGGTTTAATCACTTTGAATCATTCAATATTTCTCAAACATGCCAAATGCCAAATTCCTCTTGCCTTTACTCATCCTGTTTACACAGCCTGGTGGGGGTGATTCTCCCCTATTTTTCACTATAAAATACTTAACATTCCTTCAAGGTTAAGTTCAAATCCATTACTACTATGAAAACTGACCAACCTCTCCACCCAAATTAACCTCTGTCTACTCTGAATCCCTATAGCATTTTACTACTATCTATTCTCACATATCTTGCTCCCTTCTTTGATCTCCGTTATCTTTTGAGAGCAAGTACCATGATTTATTCCACAAAGTTCCATAGTGAAGACTTGAACTTCAGGCCTATCTTAGGAATTCAATAGTAGCAAGCTACTACTCACCAAGAGTTAGTTTTAGCACTAGATAGATATAAAAATAGTGAAGTTGAGTAGGCAATTAGCTATAAAAGTTAGAAGTTTATGTGAGATGTCTAGGCTAGAAATAATAAATTTGTGAGTCATGATTTTAGATATTATTTAATTTCATGAGGCTGAATGAGATTATCTAGGAAGAGAAGGCATCTGAAGTTTGTGCCCATTTATAGAGGACATGAGGACAAGAAGGATCTACAAAACAAAACAAAACAAACAAAAACAGTAACAAAGAAATAGAGGGACAACCAAGAAAGAATAATGTCCAGGAATCATGAGGGGAGTGTCCAATGTTGTCAATGGGTGTTAAGTGAGATGGGAGCTAAAAATTGATCAAGATGTAACAATCTGGTAGTCTATTGGCAACCTTGACAAAGGTCTTTCAATAGATTGATAGAGCTGGTTGCCTGATTTGAGTCAGAGAGTGGGAGGAGGGAAAGTATTGACACCAAATGTAGGCAATTGTATGCTATAAAAGGACCAAGAATGGTAACAACAAAAGCAGTGGATAACCAAATGATAGTAACCAAATTGTATTTTAATGTTTTTTAAAGGTCCTTATATCATAGGGCAGCATTGGATACAGATTTAGAATCAAACAAAATGGTATTTATCATTGATACCCTGGATATTCTCAAGAATGATATGTCAAGAGAAAATAATGTTCATGTTTTTATTCTTTGTTGCTTATCGTGGTGATTTAATAAAGTACTTCATAAATGTATATTGACTCTTTGTGTGGATAACAGATGGATGTGCTGATAAATAAAAAGTGAACCTTATGCATATAGTTATGTAAGGTATTTTCCCCAGCTGCCAAATATGACTGAAATGTCCTAAAACTAGACAAATATATATCTTAAACACATGAAACATTGGGCTTTAGGAACAAAGAGAAAGCTTTCTCTCTTTAAAAGGTTTAAAAACCTTACACAGTATAAAAACTCCCATTATTGGAGGGATTCCCAGGATCTTGAAAAACTGTAAATTTAGGGAAAATTTTATCAGAACCCTCCATCTTGGCACAATTATTTTATCCTTTGCCATCACTCTGTAGTTCTTTAGCTTCTGGAAATTTCTCCCCCTAATTTTTCATAACTACAAGGGTTATGTGCTCCTCTTTTCTGTGTCCCATTCATATAGGAATTTATTTGCTTTTAGGTAACACTGAAGTCTAGTAAGTCATGTTATTGTTATGATACATCACCAGCACTTGGAAAACATTCTTACTTTGCTTGGAATCAGAAACCTGCTTTGGGACTTTTACCACCACTCATGTGGATGTCCTACTCAGCCTGCTCCGGTATGTTCCCAGTCAGTGTTTTCTGCTCCTGGACAGAGACCCTCTTTACCCTGCAGAGCTTTGAAACTCCATGCTGGGTTACTGACCCCTGGCCTCGACATAGGTGCATAGCCTCAAGCCACACATGGCTTAACTAGTAATTTTGCTCTGAATCAGTGCAGAAGGAAGAAAGAATGGCAAGAAGGGTAGAGGGCAGGAAGGGAGAAAAGCAAGAAGTCAAAAGAGAACATATGCATGGAAAAATGAAGCCCCTTCAGCTTTTTGATGCTTACTGCTTGCACAGTATATATATTTTCATCTCTTTACTTTTAAGAGATCTGTGTTTTAATACATAAAGTTTGCCTCTTTCAGAAAGCATTGGTTCTAAGTTTCACATCCAATCTAATGATCTCTGCCTTTTGCATTATATTAATTTTTGCTATTATGATAACAGTGTATGTCTTTGGTTTTCCACAGTTATTTAGAGTTAAAAATAGAGGACTCAATATAAAACATTACAACTTTGCAGTAGTACTGTTTCATTTTTTTCAGCTTTATTAAGGTACAGTTGATATATAAAAATTGCACATATTTAATTATACACTTTGGTGAGTTGCAATATACATCCACTGGTGATGCTATAACCACAATCAAGGAAAGAAACATATCTATCATCTCCAAAAGGCTTCATATGTCCTTTTTATTATTTTTTTATGTTTATTTATTTATTTTGAGAGAAAGGGTGTGCATGCATGACAGCAGGGGAGGGACAGAGAGAGAGGGAGAGAATCCTAAACAGGCTCCATACTGTCAGTGTGGAGCTCTATGTGGGCCTGATGTGGGCCCTGATTGGGGGGGGGAGGGGGGAGGGGGCGAGGCTGACATGGGAGCTCCAAACCACACCTGGAACCCTGAGATCATGACCTGAGCCAAAATCAAAATGGCACCCTGTCCTTTTTGTTTGTTTGTTTGGTGGGTGTAACACTTAACATGACATCTACCTCTTAGCACATTTTCAAGTACACAACACTGTAGTGTTAGCGATAGGCCATCATTCATTTTATAGAAGATATCTAGAATTTATTCATCATGTATAGCTGTAACCTTATACCCACTGAACAACAATTTCTGATTTCCCCCTCCCCATCCCCTAGCAATCACCACTGAATTCTCAGCTTCTGTGAATTTGGCCATTCTAGATAGCTCACATAAATGTAATCATGCAGTATTTTTCTTTCTGTGATGGAATTATTTCATTTCGCATAATGTATTCCAGTTTCATCTATGATATCACAAATGGAAGAATTTACTTCTTTTTAAAGACTGAATAATATTCCACTGTATGTGTATAACACATTTTTTTATCTGTCTACTGAAGAACATTTGGGTAGTTTCTATTTATATCCATCCTGTGTGCTGTCATTGCTTCCTATATTATATCTGCAGTCATAATAAACTACGTATTATTGTGTTACAAGTTGTGTTTTAAGTGAAATTCTAAACAAAATTTAAAAATATATGGGTAACAGGGGTGCCTGGGTGGCTCAGTCGGTTGAGCGTCCGACTTTGGCTCAGGTCATGATCTCGCAGTCTGTGATTTCGAGCCCTGCGTCGGGCTCTGTGATGACAGCTTGGAGCCTGGAGCCTGCTTCGGATTCTGTGTCTCCTCCTCTCTCTGCCTCTCCCCCACTTGTGCTCTGTCTCTGTCTCTGTCTCTCTCTCTCTCAAAAATAAGTAAACATTAAAAAAAATTAAAAAATATATGTGTAACATTTTACATTCATTCATACATGTATCATTTCTGATGTTCCTTCTTTTCTGTAAATCTGCATCTCTTTCTGATGTCATTTCTCTTCATCCTGAATGACTTGAACATTTTTTGAGTTCCAGTTTGCTGATAAGAAATTCCTTTTTTCTTGATCTTAATTTTTTGTGTACTTTTGAACTATATTTTTTGTTACATAATTGGGATTAAAAGCTTTTATTTCTTTTTAATTTCAGAACTTTAATGATGTTATTCCACTGTTTTTGTCTTCTATTACTTCTAATAAGAAGTTAACTCATTATTGCATATTATTTTGTTATTGTTGCCCTATATATATATTGCACCATTTTCTCTGGTAACTCTCAAGATTTTCAATGTATCTTTGGTTATCAGCAACATGAATCTTGTGCCTTGGTGTGTTTTTTTTTCTTTTTATTCTCGGATCTATAAAAATTTATGATTTTTGTCAAATATGGGAAGTTTCTGTCATCACTTATTTAAACATATATTGTGCCTCACTCTACTTCTCTTTTTCACATGAACGTTAGACTTGTTTACATTGTCTCACAAATCACTAGAATTGTGTTTCATGTTATTATTATTTTTTTGTCTGTTCTTTGAGAAATCTGGTTGGTTGGCCATAGCTGAAAGCTCTAAGTTCTTTTAGCTTACCAGCTGTTGCTTATCATTGAGTTCCTTGAAATTTCCCTTAAAAATGCACTCAGGAGACATAGATTTGATGGCATTTACATGCAGGTTTCAGGGCTTCACCCCTATGATTATTTTCTTTTGGGGTTCCCTCTGTGAGTTTCCTGCACCCCCAAACTTCCTACTATAACTCTCGAGCAAAAAAGACAGTAATTTCTGTTTAAATTCTAGCTGTCTTGCATTGAGTGGAATGGAGATTGCACTCATTGAAAAGACATATAAACATGGATCTCTCTTACTATTCCCTTCTTTTAAGGGTCAAATACCTTCCAGTTTCTGTTCTCTTTTGTTTGCTCTTCAATGACAGTTGTTATTGTATATCTGGTCCAGAGTTCAGAATTTTTATCTGCAGGAGAGATTGTCAAATAGAAGTTACTCTGCCATTACTAGAAGCAGGACCTTTGTTTTATTATTTTTTTTAAACTTTAAAATACATAGTATATGCATTCATTTGTATGTCTGATCTATTTCCCAATAATAACATTAAAAACGACAACAGTGGAATTCATTATAATAGTTGACATATAAGGAATTTGATTATATCTCAAAAGAAGAAGAAAAAGAATCTGAAAATATTCCTTACTTATTTGTATAAGAAAATGAAAACTAGGAATAGCAAGCAACATTTCAACTTGATAAACTAGCTACCAAAAACTTACATTGAACATCATACTTAGAAAGTTTACCTATGTTCCCTTTAATTTGGAGGAAAAAAGCATTTTTTCAGTATCTTCACTGCTACTATACAATCTTATTATGGATGTTGAGGTCAAAATAATATAACAAAAAAAAGAGGCCTAAAGATTGGAAGGGAAGTAATAAAATTCTTAACTGGAGATAATACAATTAATAATATGGAATGTCAAACAGAATTAACACACAACACACAATCTATTTAAACTAGTTAAACTAATAGTGAATTTAGGCAATTTTGCTGGAAAGGCCAGTTTGAAGAACATAATGAAGTTTTTTTCAATACTATGAATGCACACTTAGAAAATAAAATATAAAATAAAGCACCATTTACAATACAGCAAAATATCAACTTTTCTCATGACCTATTTGGAAATAATTTTTTTAAAGGTACAAAAAATAGATTAATAAATTATTGTCATAATGGGGCAACAGAATTTTTTTTTAGAGTGCAATTTAGTAAGTTTATTTAAGTAGTACTGGGACAGGATCCATGGGCAGAAAGAGCTGCACTTTTTTTGTGTGTGAGGCTGATAGTTATATACTTAATAATCAAAGGCAAGGCAGCAGGCAGAGAGTATCACATTAAAAAGTTTCTTCAAATTCTTTGAATTTCTACTCATAGATAAAACATAGAAGCTTCGGTTTTCTGGGCAGGTTAAGAAGGAAAAAAAAAACTTTGTGTATAACTTTGTATGAAGAGCAGATTTTGTTAGCAGAAAAGTAGAATTTCAGTCTTATACCAGTGTACTTTTAATATCCATTTATTTTAATATTAGTCCTGACCACATATAAAATTCTTTTCTAAAGATTTCCCTTCACAAACCTTCTACAACTTTCTTTTTCACTTAGGTTTTGTCCAAAGCCTTTTCTCTCTAAATAACCAGTCTCATTTTAGGACACAATTACTTTCATTTTCCCTCAGCAAAATGTATTTTAATTTCTCATACCTTCTTTACACACTGCTTACTTTCTACATACAGAGTTGTTTTCCTTATCATTTCCATCAGTCTTAATTAGATATGCCCAAATTTTAACTTAGCAACCTTAGTCTCCAGTGAAAATTAAGTAGTAATCAATTTTGAACTATCTTTAGGCTGGCAAATTTATGAACACATTGCATAATTTCTAAAAACAATATCTTCCCATAGTACAAACTTTCAATAAAGCAGACAGTATGTTTACCGACAGACTGAAGTATCTTCAATTTCTCCATGATAAAAAGCTAAAGCACAAATCTATGTTCAATCATCAGTGCTTTAGTACTTTATATTATTTGCAAAAGACTTGGATAAACAATGAGTTCAACCCAGTTTGTTATTTAACTTAGCAAAATTTTAAAGTTCTAAGTTACCAAAGAGTTTGAAAGCTATTTATAAGTTTTGTGTATAAACATTTTTATTCATTCAAGCTACTTGTTCTGAACAATTACCCTTGAAAACTCTTATGAGACAAGAAATTAACCATCATCTTAAGCCATCTTTTGCTGAAAAGTTGCATCAAAGATAACATGAGCTTATTTAAGTTTTAGTAAACCTTGGTAAAAAGTTTTATATTTAATACTGATAACTCTAAAGACATGTCTATCGTAGTTAAACTAACAAACTGAAATTAGCTTTAATACAGAATATGTTGCACTCATGCCCATCAAAAGTCAATCAGTTTGTTTCCCACTGTGAATTTTACTTGCGGCACCTGTGGGACAATATGAAGCGGGTGGTTTCAGTCCAAGAGAACCCTTGGGCCCCTTCATGCTGATTTAGGAGGTGCTTTGGTTTGAACCTCATAAGGAGGTTGCCTAATAGCTTGGGATGCTTTTTGCTCCTTGATAGTGAGAGTTGGGGGAGAAGGACCCAATGGTGCCAGAGGCACCGAAAATGGTACAGGAGCCAGTAATGTAAACTGGGCCCAGTGTGGTGCACAAACAGGAGGAGGGGTAGGGGGAGGCAGAAGTTGTGAGGTGCCACCAGCAAGGCTGGAGGCAGACAAAAGCACAGACAGAAGAAATAGGACTCTCGGTCCTAAAGCTCGTAAACCCAGACAGATCAACAGAGGCATGTTTTTTTTCCCTCCCAAAAAGGTGAAAATAGGCAGCCTGTATTGGGCCAGAGAAGATGGGGAACCTCCTTGAAACAAAAGGAGTTTCATCAGCTGCTTGGGAATATTCCTGAAATTCTCCATCCAGAGACAGACTAACCAGACACTTGGCTCAAATTATCATAGCCCTTAACCCAGGAAACAACCAACACCCCTCCCCCCACCCCCATACAAGAGTCAGACAATATTCATCCAGTCCTCTCAAGGTATATTTCAGATCTGACACACAAAAGAAGAAACAAAGAGAAGAGTGTTTCAGGAAAAACAGAGGGAGGCATATATAAGATCTTGGCAGCACCCTGTTTGCAAGAGAGACAAGGAGGGGACACATAGAGAACAGGACAGAACACAGGTAAAATGGTGGATTAACAGAAGTAGAAGGGTCTGAGGCAGCTGAGCTGGTGGTGAATTGAGGGGTAGAGGGTGAAGAGATGGGTGTTCTCAGGCCCCTAAAGGAGTATGGACAGATCAAAATTTTGTTACAGGGCCGTGAAGACATGATTATATGGGATTTTTTTGGTCATACTTCCCCCTCCTCTAGTTTACATTGAAGCCAACAGTGTGACAAAAGAAGCAGACTTAGGAAGGAAGCATACAAAGTGTCAGGGTCAAACCAGTTCCAGTTTCTCAGGATGCATCCCAAGGGGTGTCAGATGGGATCCAGGATTTAGAAGAAAGATGTACATTGACAGTTTCCTGGCCTAGAGGTGTCCCTGCTGAACCCCAAGAGCATCACCTTGGATAGTTTGTGCCCCAGGGATATCTCCCTGGAACCATCAACTATCATCCCTGGTGCAGGTGAGTGTCCCCAGCCTGCTGACCTCTTAGGCCTAGTATACCTCCTAAAGAGAGAGCCCCTGCCCATCCTTCCCTGAGTTTCATTGGGAGACAGAAGTCTCCCTGCACTAAGATTGCATTTAATCTGGTGAACCAGTGGTTTTTGCTTTCTTTTTACGCCTTTTGCCAGGTAGATAAGAAAGAGAACAGTGAACTAAGCAACTATCCCACACAAGGAAGACACGAGTTGGAGACCCACTGGTGAAGAGTTGCTCAGTCCGCTCTTACTTTACCCTTTTGTGGTTGCCAAAAAGATGTTGCCAGATGAACTGGGGAGACCCTGGTTCCTGGGAACTTGACCCACACCAGACCCAAAGGAATTGCTGAAGGTTCTTGTTCTTGTAAGGAGAAGGAATTCAAGGACAGACATGCAGCACAGCAGACGAATAACCGAAGTGGGAAAATTTATTAAAGCAAAAAGTACACACTCAAGATCTGAGAGCAGAAGAGCTTAAGAGAGCTATGTACCCTGGGGATTGGGTTTCTATCTTCTATTGACAGTTGATAACTAGACAGTAGAATGTTTATTATTTGGGGTGGGAAGTAGGGTTTGGCACTTTTTCTTTAAATCCAAATTGACTGAAACATGTTAAAAGACAGCCTAAGAGGGAATCCTTTGGGATTGAGGAAGTTGATCCCATAGTTAAATCCTACAAAATGAGGAAAGTACATTAACTAAGAGTCCATTACCAAAATCCCCCCTTGGCTTCCAAATGGCATCCCATCAGGAATATCGCCAAAGGTTCCTGGGGTTCAGAGTAGCAGGAGGCATCACTCTTCTAGAGCACTCTGAAGGATAGGGATGTCCACTCCCCTTCCTTCCCGACTGCTTCCTAGGCTACAGTAGGTGCTGGTGGATGAACTGAATGATGCAAACATTGGTGCTGTCTCTTTCAATTTTGAGAGAGTCGATATATTTGACAATCATTAATACCCTTTGTAAGCCTCTAGATCTAGTATTAATGGATAGGGTGAAGGTCCTGGCCTTTGTTGAAAAAGGGCAGCTATTTTATATCATATTAGGCATCATTCATCTAAGCTAGAAGTACCTTTAATCTGAGAGCAGGACCCAGAATGCCAAATAGCCCATGGGTAAAGGCAAATGAGAGACATGAAAAAACAAAAGTGTGAAATTCCTACATAATCCTGGACACTTTCTCATGAGCTTTATCCATGACGCAATCCCAAGGGAGTGGTCCCCCCATTGGATGAGTGCCCCAACTGGGGAATAGCTCTAACTGATCCATTTTGGGAAGCACGCAATCAGATGTGTCTTGTATTTTATGCACCTTCAAGGATCACGCGGGGTTATTTAGGAGGAAACCTTACATGTGAGTCTAAGATCAGTGGCTGTCCTAATGACATGTATGATCATCCTATGCACAAGAAGAATACAAGAATTAAAAGAACAGGAAGAACAGGGAGAGCCTGATTTTTGAGCTTAACCCCATCACTGCCAAGGTACTACACGAATATTTAAAGGCATATGACAAAGACATTAATAGGATGCAGTTGGAATGGCAAATGAAAACAAAAATAAAGAGATCCAAAAAAAAAAAAAAAAAAAAAAAGAACAAACCTAGCTTTTTGGACAAAGGATGGAAGATGGAAGTAACATAAAACGGGGAGTAGTTTTTTACCTTAACCATTCATAACCACAGAACTGCCTCCTCCTCTTGATTCTTCAGTTTCCTATTAGTTCTACAACTATTTTTTTTTTCTTGAAAAATGTGCAGCAATAGACAGGATTCACTGACTTGGACATATTAATATTTGCTTGATATGTGCATCTTGACTAAAACTTTCTAAGTGGTTACATTTTCACTTTGCTTCATTTTGCATAGGTACCATTAGAAAAAAAAAAGTAATTTTCTGTCTTATAGTCAATTATACAATTAAAACATGCTTGTAATTTTCATTATTCTCAGATTTTCATATTGTTTTATAGGCAGTATCTGGGTCACATTCTGTAAAGGGGCCAGAATATGGGGTTATAGGCATGAAAGTTCTTAGAGTTTTAGAATGTAAAGTACTCAGAGTAAACTAAAGCATTATCTTTAGTATTAGGTGGTTGAATTTGACATAAACTAAAGTACCAAGAAAGTGAACAAATGATTCTGATTCCGATTAAATTTAAAAGGAAAACTTGCTTCAAATCCCTTTATTGTTTTTTAGAAAAAAAGTGCATACAAGATCAGACAAAGGGAAAAGATTAGATACACTTATAGTAAAACTGTATTTGTTTTATAAATACACAGCATACAGAATTTGGAAGTCAAATTAAGATACACAGTGAAATATAAATCTTCCTAAAAATGTCTCCAAGTTCCCATGTTTTCTTTGTGTGAGGGATTCACTGATGTTAGAGTTTTGTTTTCTTCTTAAGGATGTTTCATGGATATGCCCACATATTTGTATATATATGTATTTGAATATAGATAGATATAGCTTTTAAAACATATGGCTGGTTCATTGACATTTTTATTCATCAAAAATAATTCTTTGTAAAATGAGACAAAACAAAAAAATCTGAATGGCTATCGAAATGCTTTACCAACCACAAAAAAAAAAAAAAAAAAAAATCAGTATTATGAGACCACCAGGTGCTGGTAACCTGGTTTAGTGTCTGGTTGCAAAGGCAGCCATTATCTACTGAATCTCCCAAACCGCTTCCTGTATTTGGTCTCCCAGAAATTCATTAGGCACAGACCTGTTAAAGTTTCACACTAAGGGTTATAAACCCTACTGTTATTTGAAAAGTTTATGCCCTGGTTGCAACAAAAACCCTGAAATTTTAACTAGCAATACATTTAGGGACCAATTTCCTTTCAAGCTCTAGGAAGCACAGATCTAACTCTCATGTAGTGCAAAAAGCTTCCCATGCATATAAAAGTTTCTTGTTATTGAGACTAGAAATTTCTTTCCAAATTAACTCATATTCTCCCTGTACTGCAAAAGGGTAAAGGGTAGAAATATATTCCCTGTAATGAAACTTGACTATAAAATATAGCTATATGAAACTAATTTTATGTTTCTGTCTGTGTCTATATGTATATACATACATAAATATATGCACTGTTGACCTTTGAACAATGTGAGGGTTAGAGTGCCAACTCCCTATTCAGTGAAAAATAGTGTATACTATTTCACTCCCAAACTCCCCAAACTTAATTACTAATAGCCTACTATTGACTGGAAGCCTTACTAGTAACATAAACAGTTGATTAACACATTTTGTATATATTGTGTATTTATACCGTATTCTTATAATAAGCTAGTAAAAAGAAAATGTTATTAAGAAAATAATACAGGAAAGTACATTTACAGTACTGTACTGTAAAAATATATATATAAGTGGACCCATGCAGTTCACAGGTCAACTGTGTGTGTGTGTGTGTGTGTGTGTGTGTGTGTGTGATTTTTGCATATAGAGAAAAACTGGATTTTATTTTATTTTTTAATATTTATTTTTGAGAGAAAGAGAGACAGAGTGTGAAGGGGGAGGGGCAGAGAGAGAGGGAGACACAGAATCTGAAGCAGGCTCCAGGCTCTGGGCTGTCAGCACAGAGCCCAAGGTGAGTCTTGAACCCACGAACCATAAGATCATGACCTGAGCCAGAGTCAGACGCTTAACTGATGGAGCCACCCAGGCACCCCTGAAAACTGGACTTTAGTGTGATGACAGTAGACATGAAATGCCGTAACAGGAAATAATAATTGTTATTCTGATGTTATATAAAAACTATATACTGAATGAGCAAGTATTATTAAAAAGTTTTAAGTACGTGTCTCATTTGACATTATTAATATACCACTTCTCTACCAAGATAGGCATTCTTTCTTAGTTGCTTTTAGTGATACCAAAAAATATTTTATTATCTTCTGTGCTTTTAGGAACTTTAAAGTGAAAAAAAGAAAAGAAATATGGGAAATTGGCCATACATTTAAAATCCAAGAGTATAATGTCCCTAAAAAGACACAAACTGTGAAGCTTCTAGTTGCTAAAGGAATAACAGATGTAAATTTTCCAATTAGTTTTAATAGGGAAGAAACCATCTTTCCCTTGAAAAATTAAATATTCTCATTATCAGAAAAGTGTTTCACCTTGATGCCATTTGATTATATGGTGGAGAACATTCCTTTTGACATTTAAGCTTCTGGTAAAATGAAAACTGTGGAGCAGTAAGTAATTCCAGCCCAGCCCTTGAAAGCTCACTGCATCATTTGCTAAATGTGCACATCCAGAGAGGAGACACAAGTGTGGAGCAGCTCATGAATTCTCAATCATATGCAAGCCTCTACAAAAGTCCTTGAAGCAGTCATATAGAATCTGCCATATGCTGATAACTGCATTCAGAAAACTCACTCATCATAAGAAAGGATGATGAATAGTTATGCTGAGTCAGTGGTTACACGTTGGCAATAAACTTGAAGAAAATTGAGGTCATTTGTTAGACTGTACAGTATAAAGCTTTGCCTTGAGACTCAAAAAATTTCATTGATGAAGTAGAATTGAATTGAAAGTGGTTATAGAATACTGTTTCTGGCACTGAATTCTGCAAAATGGTGTACAGAAAGCAAGGAGCCCTGGCAAACCCAGTACTTTATTGCTAACGGTAGACATTGTGTCAACAATAGGACCTCAAATTTCAGAATGAACCAAATAGACATCATGCAGATTTTACCTCCATTTCTGGATTTAGTCAGAAACATGAACACTGTAATTTTGAATCTCAAAATTATGTTATTGATGCCACTAGGCTCTGAATTACATTAATCTGATTAAACTTAACAACTATACAGTGAAGAACCACATTGCAGAAAGTCTGTGCCAGAGATTACATAGGAAAGGATGTGATTTTGCTTTCAAGAAGGGAATATGCTTACTAACTCCCATAGTTTTCTCTTGGTACATGATCCAACATAGTATTGATATTTAATTCCTTATTCCTCATCCCTCCTCGAGTATAATATATTCTAGTTCAGGAATCCATTGGTATTCACCTTTGTATTCTTACTTTCTAAGATAGTACCTTATAAAATAGACATAACTGATTCTTGAGATGATCATTTGCTATTGTTTCTGAGATTAAATCATACATTTCAGAACGTTCCAGAACATCTTGGAAATATTTCAGACATTTCGGAACATTTCAGAACATCTTGGAAGTGTTATGTTCTGCCTGATACAAATTCATCACTTCACTGTGCTCCAATATAGAGTTACATTTCTTGTAAAGGGAGTACTGACCCACACATGGCTTCTCTTCCTCTGATTTTTTTTCTTCTACCTTCTTTTTCAGGCCTTTCTTTGCCTTATATTTTCTTCTCTTCATTTCTTTTTCACACTGAAGTAATTTCCTCTAATAACCAATCTCACTGGCTTTCGATAGTCAACAGCTACTTCTTTTTTATTGACATATAACTGATATATAATATTATATTAGCTTTAAGTGTATAACATATTGATTTGATGTTTGTATACATTGAGAAATAATCACAATTTTCACCATACAGTGTTACAAAAAGTTTTTCTTATGATAAGTTCTAAGATTTACTCTTCTAATTTACAAATATATAATACAATATCATCGACTATAGTCACTATGCTATATATTACATCCCCATGACTTAATCCTTTTATGACTGGAAGTTTGTCCCTCTTGATCCTCTTCACCTATTTTCCTTTCCCTCAACCCCCCTCCCTTCTGGCAACTGTCAATCTGTTCTCTGCACCTATGAATTTTATTTTGCTTTGTTTGTTCATTTGTTTTGGTTTTTAGATATCACATTTAAACGAAAAATCGTATTTGTCTTTCCCTGTCTGGTTTCTTTTACTTAGCACAACACCCTCAAGGTCCTTCCATGTTGTTGCAAATAACAAGATTTCATTCATTCTTATGACTGAGTAGTATTTCACTGTATATATGTCTCACGTCTTCTTTATCCATTCATCCATTAATGGACACTTCGACTGCTTTCATATCTTGGCTATTGTAAACAGTGCTGCAGTGAATGTAGGAGAACATATACCTTTTTGAATTAATGTTTTGTTTTCTTCCAATAAATACCCAGAAGTGGCATTCTTAGATCATGTGGTAAGTTCTATTTTTAATTTTTTGAGGAAACTCTGTCCTGTTTTCCATAGTGGCTGCACCAATTTACATTCCCACCAACAGCGCGCAAGGGTTTCTTTCCTTCTGTCCTCTTTGACATTTATTATTTCTTGTCATTTTGACTTCAGCCATTCTAACTGGTGTAAGGTGATATCTCATGGTGGTTTTGATTTGCATTTCCCTGATGATTAGGTATGTTGAGCACATTTTTGTCTGTCTGTTGGCTATCTTATGTCTTTGGAAGTTACTCAGGTCCTTGGCCCATTTTTTAATCCAATTGTTTGGTTTTTTTGGAGTTGAATTGTGTAAGTTCTTCATATATGTTGGGTGTTAACCCCTAATAGGATAATATGATTTATAAATATCTTCTCCCATTCATCAGGTTGCCTTTTCATTTTGTTGATGATTTCCATCTCTGTACAGAGATTTTTAGTTTGATGTAGTTCCATCTGTTTATTTGTATTTTTGTTGCCCTTGCCTTGGGAGTCAGATCCAAGAAATCAAGTCAAGACTGTTATCAAGGAGTTTAGTGTGCATGTTTTCTCTTAGGAGTTTTATGATTACTATAACTTTTTAATATAGTCTGAAATCAGGGAGCATGATGCCACTACTTTGTTCTTCTTTCTCACCATTGCTTTGGCTTTTGGGGATGTTCTGTGGTTCCATACACATTTTAGGATTGTTTACTCTATTTTGTGAAAAATGCTGTTGGAATTTTGATAAACATTGTATTGAATCTGTAGATTTTGGGGGGTAGTATGGACATTTAAACAATATTAATTCTTCCAATCTACAAACACAGAAGATCTTTCCATTTATATATGTCTTCTAACAGCTACTTCTATGTAAGTGATTTATAATACGTATTTTGAAGTCTTAGTGTGTTTCTTAGTTCCATTATGAAAACTTCTTATTACTGATAGACATCTTTGCTTGGATATCAAAATTACATCAATTACTCAATATGGTCTTAATTGAATTTGTAATTTTCTCTTCCTACTTTATCTACCCACATAAGCTTTTATAACCTTTATGTCTATTTTTGTTATTGACATTATGATTGAGTAAATTTGAACTCGTTACAAGTTCGTGAACTATAAATTGCAGACATATTATAGTATTATCTAATACTATATCTCACTATCTTTCACAAATTCTTAATCTTTAATTCTAGTGTAGGGGTTTTATTTAAAGATGCAAGCTTTGTGGTTTACAGACACAGATTCCTATCAGAGTTCTTTGTTTTACTAACTCTATGCCCAGGTGTAAGTCCCGGTTTTTTCATCTATAATATAGGTATCATAAAAACTGCTGCACATTGTTTTAATAATTAAGTGAGATAATAGAGGAAGAGATGGCGTGGTTAACAGCATTTGTAAAGTAGCAAATTTCAATACATTGTAATTAATTTTATTTATTAGCAATGTTACCCTCTTATAACGCTCATCAGTTTTTTACTATGGATATTTTAATTACAAAAACCAAAAAAAAAAAGCAAATTGAAATAATTTCACAGTGAAAACCCCCATGGCTGACACCTAATTTATGTCACTAACATTTTGCTATAGTTGCTTATCACATATCTATATATCTATCCATCCTTCAATCCATATTATTTCAAAGTAAACTGCAAATATCAGTGCAGTATCTGTTCTTTATATTCCAGCATGCATATTTAGAGTTTATATCTGCTTTCTAGTTTTACTTTTGATGTAATACATATATATATATATATATATATATAATGATATATAATGACATAACATTATATGTGTATATATATATATTTGATTTCCAGTTTTACTTTGATGTTCTATATATACAGGCACAGATACTGTGTTATACAAATAACTATGCCATATAAATATATATATACAGATATAGAAATATATATTATATATAAAAAGATATATATTACTTTTGATTATATATATATATATACACACACACACAGAGGTTTCCAGAAATCTTAAGAGTGAAGCACAAATTCTGTGCAATCCAAACTGCTATCAAGATCCTGAACATGAACATCATCCCAGAAAGTGCCCTCATGCTTCTTCCCAGTCCGTTCTGACTCTTGTCTTTCAGAGTCAACCACAGTTCTAATTTTTTTCCCCACAATATTAGTTTTGCCTTGGGGATTATTTTCTATGTACTTTATGTAAGATGACTTTTACTCAGCAAGATTCTTTTCCGATTCATCCATGGTGTTGTTTGTATTCCTGATTCACCTTATGAAAAATGACAGTTTGTTTATCCATTCTTCTATTGTTGGACACCAGGATGTTTCCAGTTTGGGGCTAGTATGAATGAGAGTCTCTGAAGTTTCTTATATGTAGGAATATGTTTTCATTTTTCCTGCATATGTACTGTGAGATGGAACTGCTACATTTTTTAAAGGTATGAGCAATTTATTTATTTTTATTTTTTAATTAAAAAATTCTTTTTTATTTTTATTTCATTTTTAATTTTTTTAATGTTTAATTTTGAGAGAGAGAGAGAGAGTATGAGAGGGAGGGGCAGAGAGAGAGGGAGACACAGAATCTGAAACAGGCTCCAGGCTCTGAGCTGTCAGCACAGAGCCCGAAATGGGGCTCTAACCCACTAACCTGGAGATCATGACCTGAACCAAAGTTGGGCACTCAACCAACTGAGCCACCCAGGCGCTCCCCCTCCAAAAAAATTTTTTTTTTAAGAGAGAGAGAGCACGCAAGAGGGGGAGGGAGGAGCAGATAGATGGAGAGAGAAAAAGAGTCAGGCAGGCTCCATGCACAGTGTGGCAGTGTGGAGCCCAACTGGGGGCTCAGTCTCATGACCCTGGGATCATGACCTGAGGCAAAATCAAGAGTTGGGCGCACAACTGTCCGAGCCACCCAGGCACCTTGGAACTGCTACATTATAGGTTAGATATATGTTTAGGAATGTAAGAAGCTACTAATTTTTTTTAACAGTGGTTGTGCAATTAACATCCCTATTAAACTATGTGTGAGATTTCAGTTGCTCTATTACTTACTCACATTTGGTTTTGTCTGTCTTTGAATTAATTTCTGGTGGCTGAGGTTGTTCTGAAGTCTTTCTGTTTTTTCAGTTCAGAAAAATCTTCAGTTTTATTTTAGTTTCCCCGACTGATGCTGACTTGTCTTTCCCCTAGACTAACAGCCATAAAAATGGTTGCTCACTCAGTGTCATTCCCTTTTTCCAAATTTAGACTCCGCTCTAGAATCTGTCTGCTTTTGATCATGTTCCAATTGCTTTAAGCCTCATTTATTTCCTCAGATTGTATAATTATCTGTGAGAGGTTTATACCCAGTAGGAACGGAGCCACACTGGAAGGTGAATGCATCAAGTCTTATAGGCTTATTTCAATACCTTTCTAATTGGTCTTCTGTATTTCATTTTTCAGAAGTTTCCTGCCCATCATTAACATCAATCCCAGATGAAACATACTAATGTGTGTAAGCCATTCCTCTGTTAAAAATATCTTTAATGGTTCCTTTACTCATGGAAAAAATAGTCCCAAATCCCACAGTCTTAGATTAGTGTTCAGCGTTCTTTATCTAAATCTATACCAGTTTTAAATTTATTTTCTCACAATATAGACATTTTGTGAGAGAAAATTTCTACAAAAACCTGTTTTGTTTTATTTTTCATATTGTACATGCTTACTACTGGGATATTACTTACAATTTTGACCCTTAATTTTAATCTCCTAGATTGTTTGGACTTTAATTCCAGCTTTATCATTTATTAGCTATTTGATCTTTGGCAATAACAACTCCAATAACAGTAAGAATGTTAATAACAATACCAGCTAAGATTTATTAAATTCATACTATACTGGAGAAATCTTTTTTTTTATTTAAAAAAAATTTTTTTTAATGTTTATTTATTTTTAAGACAGAGAGAGACAGAGCATGAACAGGGGAGAGGCAGAGAGAGAGGGAGACACAGAATCCGAAGCAGGCTCCAGGCTCTGAGCTGTCAGCACAGAGCCCGACGTGGGGCTCAAACTCACAGACGGTGAGATCATGACCTGAGCCGAAGTCGGACGCTTAACTGACCGAGCCACCCAGGCGCCCCTGGAGAAATCTTATTAATAAAAGTTGTAGAATAAGCACCCAATTTTAGATAAGACTGTTAATATATTGCTTAATCTGTATGTCTTCTCCCTCACTAAGGATGAAACTCTCCAAATTAGAAGAACATTTTTTAAAAATTACACAGGAAAAAAGTTGACCAAGATGGTGACATAAGGAAACTCCTGAGCTCCCTTCCTTCCATAGACACGCTGAATCTACAGCTACATGTGGAGAAATTCCCTCTGAAAGGGGAAGCTAGCTGAACCACTCATAAACATCAAATGAACGAGGAAATACCCACTTTGAACCAGGTAGGAAAGACTGAGACAAACTCTCACCGTAAACCCCACCCACAATACAGTGACATGGAATCCTAAGGGAACTCCCAATTTCCAACTTCTCCCTGAGGAGTGAAGAACTTGGACTCACATCTAGACCCCCAACTTGTAAGTCTCCCCGCTAAGGGACAGGTTCCCAAATACCTAGCTCTAAAAGCCAAAAAGACTCGTGTCAGGGGTCAAGGGGGGGGGGGGGACACATAAGACTATATACAACAAAAACAACTCTTAATGAGTGTGCTAACACATCACAGCTATCTCCCCAGGGCTCAGTGCAGAGGCAGCAGGTAAAACCACCCAACGCCCAGGCTTTCCCTGAAAGGAGTTTATCTGAATGCTTTACAAACTGTTGCCGGAGGGCTAGACTTCTAATTTAGCAAAACCTGGGAGCTGGCTGTGATACTCCTCAAAGACCAGGGGAGCCAGCAGATAGCTCTCTGGTCCTCTCTCCCCAGCTTACTCCAGTAATAAAACCAAGCCCCCGGTTATTTCCCTGGAAGGAGCTAGTACACACATCTGGTGCTCCAGCTTCTGCTACTGCCACCTGAATTGCATGCACCCAGATCTCCCGGCTCCAGTAGCCAAAGGGGCTGGCGTTAGCAAGTCTCACAGGACCATAGCAAACAAAGGACCGGTTCTAAATGGCCACAGGTGTCCCTTCCCCATTTCCACCCCAGCACTCCACAGCTGTACACATGGGCCCAGCACAGAGGGAGCAAAAAATTCTATCTCCTGCTTTTTCTTTGGAAAGGACACAACTATATATTGTCCTACCATATTTATCCCATCTGGGAGAGACAGTGATCCTCCTCTTTGGGACACTGATGAGTCTGGGCATATCCCAAACTCCTGAGAGGCACCAAGGACAAAAATGGTGGCTCGCAACACAAAGGTTTGAGAGAAAACAGAGCTCCGTACAGGCTGATTGATGAGTTCATCTCCTACACAAGACTGCTCTGTGAGGGCTGGGAGAGCTGGCTGTTTTATCTGATGTGTAGAAAGCGACACAGAGCGTCAAGGAAAATGAAGAATATGTTCCAAATAAGAGGACAAGATAAATATCCAGAAACAAATCTTTTTTTTTTATTTAAGTTCAAGTTAATTAGCATACCATGTAATATTAATTTCAAGTGTGCAATATAGTCATTCAACATTTCACACAATACCAGATGCCCATCACAACGAGTGCACTCCTTAATCCCATCACCTATTAAGCCCTTCCCCCATTCCCTCCTGTCTGGTAACCATCAGTGTGTTCTCTGTAGTTAAGAATCTGTTTTTTTGTTTACCTCTCTCTCTTTCTCTCTCTTTTTTTCCCTCTGCTCAATTTGTTTTGTTTCTTAAATTCCACATATGAGTGAAATCATATGGTATTTTTCTTTCTCTGACTTATTCCAGAAACAAATCTTAATGAAACAGAGATAAGTGATTACCTGATAGAGGGTTCAAAATAACGGTTATAAAGATGCTCACCAAGGCCAGGAGAGCAACGTATGTATGAACGAAATGAGAATTTCAACAAGAGAAGAAAATACACAAATGTCCTAAACAGAGCTGAAGAATATAAAACCAAAATAAAGTCCCCTGCTATTATTGTATTTCTGTCTGTCTCTCCCCTCAGATCTGTTAATAATTGCTTCATATTTTTAGGTGT
Organism: Neofelis nebulosa; assembly: GCF_028018385.1. Lineage (NCBI taxonomy): Eukaryota > Metazoa > Chordata > Mammalia > Carnivora > Felidae > Neofelis > Neofelis nebulosa. The sequence goes on along the minus strand of NC_080795.1, from coordinate 59,249,222 downwards.
TGGGGACATAAACATTTACAAATGTTATAACCTCTTGATGAATTAATGCCTGAAATGAAACAACCTAAGTGTCCTTTGACACATGAAGGATAAAGAAAATGTGGTATATCTATATACACAATGGAATACTACTCAGCCTTTAAAAAGAAGGAAATCCTGTCACTTGTGACAACATTGGTGAACCTGGAAGGCATTATGCTAAATGAAATGAACCAGAGAACAACAAATACTTCATGGTATCGCTTATATGTGGAATTAAAAAAAAAAAAAGTTGAATTCATAGAATCAGAGAGTGGCAAAGTGTTTGCCAGAGGCTGGAGTGAGGGAAAATAGTGGGAATTTAGTAAAAGGATACAAACTTTTAGTTATAAGATGAATATGGTCTGAGTATCAAATGTATAACATAGTGACTACAGTTGATAGCACTGTATTATATAATTGAAATTTGCTGAGAGAGTAGAGCTTAAAGGCTCTCGTACACATAAAAAGCTAACTATGGAGGTATGGATGTGTTAGTTAACTCCTTATGGGGAATCCTTTCACGATGTTTACATCTATCAAATTATCACATTGTACACTTTCAATAGCTTACAATTATATTTGTCAATTACACTTCAACAAAGAAAAAAATTACACTGGAGATAGGATAAAATGTCTCATAATAATCTCAAATAGACATTTAGCATTTTCCATATGATAATTAATTAGCAAATTAGTTTCTAACATGTAGAATTTTTCCAACCAAATTTCTCATTAACCTCTAAATTGCCAAACTAATTGTTGAAAATTGAACCTAAGAAAGACAAATTTAATCTTCAAATGAAAAGTAATTTTTCCAACAATGTGAATTTTGATGAGCTCTGTATGCAGCATGCTTCAATTTATCTTCCTGATTAGCCATATTCCAAATTAAATTAAAGCACTGAGTTTGTAGAATTGGTTATTTTGCTTTTTTCTAAAATGCTTACCAATTGAAGCATGTGCTATGAATGGAAAAAGGGCTTTCCTCACATAAAGTCTAATGTATAAGGTAAAGGAGTCAGAAATGTAGTTTTATAAGCAGTTATACGTTATTCAAATTTAAGGAGATTTAAATAATAGTTGGTGATATGTGTTTGACATTATACTACTCAAATCCAAATAGACAACAGCAAAAAATACTATAAAAAGAGAAGATATACCCTGAGGAAGGATAGACAACACAATGATACTTACCAAAGAGAAATATATTCTTTTTAGAGGCATAATTCTTGGTCTCAGGATGTGAAAATTAATAGATTTCTACTTAAATATGAGTTTCAGTGATATGCTGTAGGGGAAGTTATCAATGAATCTCAGAAACTTATGTGATTATTAATGTTTTGAAAATGCATAGAAAGTTGATTTTATGCATAAAAATTCACTTAGTAAACAAATTCCTTAAATTTTAAAACTATCAATGAAATAAAGTTTTATTTCAGCAAAGTGAAGTTCTCAGGACCTGCTCTGTTGTGTCCATACTACAGATATCTGTGAAAGAGATTTTACAACCATGAAGGAAATATTCCCTAAGGTGTCTAGTGTATTAGAGTTATATCACTCTACAGAGAAATTTGGAAGGATTTTCTCTTAAGATATATCCCTGAATTAAGGAAAAGATCAAGCAATAACAAGGCGGGGTGACTTATTTTTTCCTACATTAACCATTTTCTGGCCATTCATTATGGAGCTCCATTGGAGACATTCATTAATTAGTTACCATGTTATTCTGCAAGACAAAATAGTATATATAAGTTCTCTCTAACTGAGAAAGAAGAACTGATATAAATAACTTCCTTTTATTTATCATAGTTCTCAAAAAGTCCATGCTATTATAAAGGGGTCTTGGTATTGGTAAAAACAATATAGTACTTTTCTTTGCATTTTATGCAAGAAAAAAGCTTTTTCACAGAAGTTTTAGCTACATTTTGTAAATGCATTGTTTTAAAGAAATAGTTAAAAACAAGTGATATCCACAGCTCCTCTCTTTGTATGTAAAGAAGGTGTAAAAGTAACACTTGAAACTAATATAACACTGTATGTTAACTAACTGAAACTAAAATAAAGACTTCAAAAATTTAAGAAAGAATGTGTAAAGTATATTTAAAAGCATTTAGTCAATGTGCTAAGGAAACAACCCTAAATGATAAAAGTGTTTATTGTGAAGTATTCAAATAAGCTCTCTACCTCAAGTAATGATCATATTTTTAAAGTCTTTAATCTTTGTAAAGGCATTAAAATGAAAACTGGGGTGTTTTTTGGTTTTTGGTTTTTATTTTGTTTTGTTTTGTTTGTTTTGGTTTCAAGCAAGATTTTCTTTCAGCAAGTAAAGAATATTCAGTTAACTTTGGCATTGCCTTTATTGAACATTCTGTTTGGTTTAATGTTTCATAATATAAGGTGATTAACTCTTGAGCCTTGATGTAAATTTATGTTTTTCATCCAGTGGTTTGCTTGGATTTTTTTTAAATGCAATTTAGTAGCATTTTCTTTGAGCTTAAAAAGAGAACTCAGAAAAACATTATCAAAAGATCGGCTCATCCTGTGTCACTGACTTGCTGAATTACTGTCATTCTTGTATTCCCACTTATTTAGCATCTGTGCTTGTCAGGCTGTCACTGGCAATGTGTGAAAATGCAAGGAAAAAAACATGGCCAATGATCTTCGTAAACTCACATCCAAGAGGCTTCCTGGTATCATAACATGTTATTAATTAAACTATTGACAGTTTGAAGAAAAAAATCAGTATTTATCAACACCGAGGCCTTATTTTGACTTTAAAGAATAAAGGAGTCTAATTTAGCCAAATTTTTTACCTGTGTGTTCATTAACTTGTTCAAATAGCTATGTATTGTATATCATCAACCGTGCATTAGCAATAATTATGCACAAACAATTTTTAGTTTGAAGGAATTAAAAAACATAAAAAAGATTCTTCTATTACAGGAGTGGATAGTCTAGTAAACAATGCCATCATTCCATAGATTTTGTTTCAGTATTGGGCACACACAAAAGTAGATACATTTGCCTTTAAATAAGCAATACCAACTCAACAGAAAACCATATGTGCTGGGCTGTGGGCTCAGTGCTATAGAATATAAAAATTATAACAATGACTTCAATAGAAACATTGAATAATGATAATAATGACTACTGGCAATTATTAAATGCTTGTACTCTGCTAGATAAGTTAATCACTTTATATGTGTTATTTATTTTAGATCTTCTTTTTCTTTTAATATGCTGCTGGATTCAATTTGATGGCATATTGTTGACTATTGTTGGATCTATATTCATAAGGAATATGGTGTGTCGTTTTCTTGCACTGTCTTTGTCTGACTTTAGTGTCAGGGTAAATGGGACCTCAGAATGAGTTAAGGTGTGCTACCTCCTCTTCTACTTTTTGGGAAGAGTTTTCTACTAAGAAATCTACGAAGATTTCTACTAATCCTTTAAATGTTTGAAAGAATTCACCAATGAACTTATTGGTCTTGGACTTTTCTTTGTCATGATTTAAAAAAGATTTTTTAAAATGTTTATTTATTTTTGAGAGAGAGAGAGAGAGAGAGTGCAAGCAGGGGAGGGTCAGAGAGAGGGAGACCCAGGTTCTGAAGCAGGCTCCAGGTTCTGAGGTGTCAGTACAGAGCCCAACGGGGCTCGAACCCACAAACCGTGAGATCATGACCTGAGCCAAAGTCAGAGGCTTAACCAACTGAGTCACCCAGGTGCCCCATGGTATTTTTTTAAATTACTGATTCAATGTCTTTATTTGTTATAGGTCCATTTAGATTTTTTATTTCTTCTTGAGTCAGTTTTGGTAATTTGATGATTTTAAGGAATTTGTGAATTCTATGTAGGTTATCTAATTTGTTGAGGTACAATTTTTATGGAATTCTTTTATAATATGTTTTATTTCTCTAGGTCAGTATTAGATTAGGAAAGTAAATGTTTGAAAAGAAGAATTATCTAAGATAGGTCATTCATTAACCCTGTTATGATGAATAAATCAGATCTTACATGGAAATCTGAAAGCTATGCACATGCAGGTGCTGTAGTACAGCTGAGATATAGGGCTAAGGCAAAGGCCATGGAAAATTGTTTGCCTTTTTTGCCTTAACTCTGTAAATTTGCAGTGAAACATCTGATGGTGGTTTGCATGTGCTGTTGGTTGTCCTGGCTAGCAGCTGAGGAGACACAAATACCAGGCTTGGGGACAGCAAGAACAAAATGGCACCACCTTTGTCTGTCTCTCAACATTTAACCAATAGCAACCTTCAGAACTTAATGGATACTGTTTCACTTTCACCTTCCAAATATTGTGCAACTTCACTTTCGGTCAATTCTAAACATTGGAATCATATTTAAAAAAAAAAAAATTTCTGGAAACCAATTGAGAAAACAATCATCTTGGTATGTTAATCCCAAACTAAAGCTTTAATGGGAGATAATACTGCTGTACCATTTTTCCCATAAGAATTAGCTGCTATCCCCAAATAAAAAATCCTTCCTGTGAGGAGCTGGACAAAACACAGACATTAATGAAAGTGGAATTAAGAGAAAGATTCCTTGATCATATCCTCTGGTAGTTGCACCAGTTTGTATTGTTTATGAAAGAAAATAAAGCCATATATGGTTAAGGCAGTATAATTTGGTTATCTAATATATGGAGCCAAAGATAATTCTAATGGATAGACAATTTGGTACTGGAAGTGTAGGCCAAAAAGAACACAAATTCACCAGAGATGCACACCTTTGCTCCAAGATGATTGGTGCCCCTATAAAACAGTATGTGAGTTAAATGCTTCCTGAGATCCATCTAATTATTAGTGTGATAGCTCTTGGAAGAAGATCTGGATGCATCAAGACATCATATCATAAATGGAAATAAAAATCTGGTATATAAATTAGGGTAGAAAAAAAAGATGGACTTATTTTTTTATTGCAAGCAACATTGAGCCCCACAAACCCACTGGGTAACCCTGTCTTCTAAGGTCTTTGATAGTGACTAATGTTGAAGATTTTATTTGTTAGTACAAGGAATAAATGATATAAGAGATTGGCAATCATCTGCAATGTTATAATATCAAAAGAAAAACAGGGATGTGAAGTGTACGGTTCTCATTAATTAAGGAGTTTATATACTTCATCAGCCTCAAAACTGCAAATTGGAGTGTTGATTTGCAAAAGTGTAGGTGTCAAAGATCACCGGTAGAATGGAGTCTGCAGTCCCACACATGCCTCCAGAGGTACTGGCCCTAAATTGAGGATTAAAGATCAGAATATTCAGGTTTGCTCCATTGTTTCAATACAGAATAATGGTCCTTGAATGAAAGAATTTCTGCCCAATTGAAGATGTCATGTTTCTTTCCATGAATCAGAGGGAGAGTTGATGAACAAAAAAACAAATGGAAGGTACTGTTCACATGCAGGAGTGATATTTAACTCAACTCTTAAGTGAAAAGAAAGATAACTATTTAAATGAACATAATAGAAATGTGTATATTAAGCTTTTGTGCCTTTCCAAATCATTGATCAAATGATCTATTTTAGTTTTTATGAAATCTTCTAGTTCTTATTTATTCCTAAAGTAATACCTCTTCACAACTCAAGCATAACTTGGTGAGAGTGGAAAGGCAGGATGATATGGTGGCGTGTGCCCAGATCTGGAGAAACAAATGGACAAAGAAAAAAAGAGACAAACCAACAAAATGTACTCTTAAATATAGAGAACCAAATGGTGGTTACCAGAGAGGAGGTAGGTGGGAAGATGAGTGAAATAAAGGGGGGTAAGACTATACTTATTCATACTTTGATTTATTTTTTAATATTTATTTTTGAGAAAGAGAGAAAGAGCATAAGCTGGGAAGGGACAGAGAGAGGAGGACAGAGGATCTGAAGTGGGCTCTGTGCTGATAGCAGAGAGCCTGATAAGGGGCTTGAACTCACAACCCATGAGATCATGACTTGAACCAAAGTCAGACGCTTAACTGACTGAGCCACCCAGGTGCCCCAAGAATATACTTATACAGATGAGCTCTAAGCAATGTATAGAATCGCTGAATCATTATATTGTACACCTGAAACTAATAAAACACTGGATTATAATTATACTTGAATAAAAAATAAATAATACTTGTTACAGAAAGCTTGTTTTCACGCTGTTTTGGGGATGGGGGAATCTCGGTGTCTTATGAAACTTCCTGGTGAAGGAATCCAAGGATTGGAAAAATTTGAAGCAGAAATGTAGCTCTGCCATAACTAGTTCCATTTTGACCTGTTTTTAATATCAAGATTTCATGTAAGACTTGGTTTAAAATTGAGGTTAGTAATAGAAGTGCAATATACATTTGGATTTGATCTTCACAGTTAAGAGTACTAAATCCCCATGTTTCCTTTTTAGTTCTCATAAGTGTTTGAAGGGGTGTCTTTATCTCTGCATTATCGAAAAATAAAATGAAGCTTTGAGTTTCCAGGGGTATAACTAACACCTGGATCTTCTAACACTAAGACTAGAGCTTTTGATGCTTTAAATCTCACAATGGCGTTATAAGACAGAAAACGCAGCACCAGTATCTAACAGGAAACTTCAGACTTACGGATGTGGTGCAAACTGAGTGAGTTGAGGGTTCAGATACTGAATTTTTACTACTGAACCAATTCTTTCTCTTTTTTCAGCATTCTGGGAGCCAAAATAATGAATACTATACTATATTAATAATGTAGTATATATGCTAAGAGGATAATGAACTTCCTAATTTAGACACTTTGCCTGTAATATTATGACCTGAGCATCAACATTTTATTTATTTGGAGTTTTATTTGTCATGCTTTTGATTTTCAAATAAATACATTTTCCTCTAGTACTATTGAATTTTATTTTTTTCTGGCTTTTAAAATTTGAGAAGTGAAACATTCTGAACATTTGAAAATTACGAAACATTTTCAAATTTATTTTCCAGTTTGCTGTATGTCGAGTGCTGATCTTTTCATCAGTTATATTTTTGAAAGAAAAAAAATTACTCAAACATAATCAAAACACTATTAACATTTTACATTATTGAGAGTCTTGGAATGGTTGACTTATGTGCTTATTAAAGAAAAACTTGTTAATTTTGTAGTTAGGAAAGAAAATGAATTGCTATATATCAAGTCTAGGTGTTTATATTTGTATGTGTGGATGTGTCTGTGTGCCCATAGAATAAGATGTATTACTCTTTTTGTCAAATTTTAAGTTATTCAGGATGAAGTTATTATTTCTACACTATTTTCAGACCTAACATCAGGTTATTCTTCCCATTGTCAAATGCACACATTAAAGAAGAAAATTATCAAAATCTCCCACACAATAGTATAGATTAAACCAATTATTTACAAAAAAATGTACACTTTCACTCTACTCCAACACACCAAATATAAGCATTTGTAATTTTTTCTCCATATAATTTTGTTCTATCTAATTTTACCCACCACGTTTTTCCATTCTTAAGTTGCTGTGCCTAGTTTTCTAAATTTTCAAAGCATTTGAAGCTTGCTCCTTAAATGCCCAGAATTACTGTCACACCTATAAGAAGTTTTGATTAATTTTGAATGTGTGTTCTAGAACAACACAAGTTCTTAGACTTTAATATGTAAAATATTAACTACGTATTTTGTTACAAAAAACATTTGGTGAACAATGAGAATAATAACATTAAACTCATTTATTTAGGTCTTAGAGTCTTACTGTTTTTCATGGAGCATCTCAATCTAATGCTTCATGGAACAAAGCTTGAGAAATTTTGATTTACTTTATGAAACTTTTTCCTGTCATATGTACTTGGAAAGATGGGCTCAATGAACAGGAAACTGGAATGAACAATAGAAGTTTTGAAATTCCATTTTTAGTCCTCCATCATACTGTGAGAAAAATAGCCTTTCTTCACCAGAAATAGGTATTTGGTCAGAACCCTCGCAAAGAATGATTCAGAAAAGTAGGACACTATCCTTCCTTGTTAACGCATACTAATTTAAAGCAAATATAATGCACCTCAGTTCCTCAATAAGGAATTGATGCAAAAGAAGAAAAATTAGTATTTAATAATACCTACTATAGCTTTCTGGGAAAGATCCCCCTGCCCTTCAGTTGGCTTCATTTCCTTGGTATTATTTCATTACTTTATACACCTGACTTCACACAATGTCTTTCAGTTCAGCTAGCACATAAAACTACATATTCTTCTTGCATAGACACTATACCTGTCTATGTATAGCTCAGAACACAGCAGAATTTCTTCCAGGAGTTTTTACTTTTATATCTGCTTTCATCCATGGATCTCATAAAACCTGGCAAACATGATCTCATTATTCCTCAGGATCTTCCTGTGAAGTTGGTGGGTGGCCAGTATTTTGTAAAGTGCTTTATCCAGTTTACATGAAGTATTATTCTCCATATTATGCAGCTTTTATGAGTGAGTAACGTGACCAAGGACATAGAAAATACACGCAGACCTACGAAAAGAACTTGTGTTAACAAGAAAAGCCCAGCACTTCATCTTTTTAGATCTTGCTTCTCTTCTATGTTGTAACAGCCTATTGCTCAACTCTGACATTTTATTTATTTATTTATTTATTTATTTATCTATCTTGCTACAGTCTTTATGAGGATTATGTTATTCTGCAGTTTCCCCCTCTGGGTTCTAGAGATGAATAGTCTGCATAAAATACAATGTAGTATGTGAGGTGTATCTTCAACTCCATTTTAAACCCACTAAAATGATGTAATCACTACTCAGCTTCATTTATTTTGAACCACACATCAAGAATCAGTGAGTTCATTAACACGTTTATCATCAAGAAAAAAAAATCTTTAATTCCAGGCTAATGGTTATTTCTGGGTTTAGCAAAGGTAATATAGTACAGACGACTTCAGTAATTTCATGTTTATTCCTTGAATTGGGTGTGGTATACTATATATTTTATGCTATTATTTATAGCTTTTTATATATCTGCTATTTTATAATAATTAGAAAGGAAGAAAAGATATATTCATGATGTTGCAAGCAATGAGTTAGATCAGGTAGGAAAAGAATCAGATTTGGTGATGGGGTGCTTGAATAGTTGGAATTTTTAGATGTCTTATGTTGAATCATCTGTTACATAGAGGAAGTATTGAATAGAATGTGGAGATTTGAAGCCTGGGAAAAAATTAGATGGATTCTTGATTTGGAAATTATAGAAATATCAATTTGTGGTGAAGCAAGGGAGTAGATAAGATTCCTTGAGAGTTTGGATGGTAGATGAGTAAGAGGAAGAAAGTACCTAAGATTATATGGTGAGATAAAGTGACTTTAATGAGAGAGGCAGAGGAAAAGGAGTCAAGTAATAAAAAGGATATAATGGGTATCAGCTCAGAGTTAAACAGTGTGCCCCAGGTCCTGCCCCTGTTCCTCTTTTAGGGGCATCGTAGTTCTCTGTAGCTTTGAAGTATCCAGGATATTGTTGGCAGATGAGTTCCTCAGCTATCCTTTAAAGAAATTTGGGTGTGAAAAGAAGAGAGAGATAGGGACCCGAGATAGGGTAATAGCTGGAGAGGATATAGAAATGAATAGTATCTACTACTCTGTTATGCAGCAGTAGATAATAGAACCAAATAGAAATCCCTTAGAAATAAAAAAGGCAAAATCATGTAGAAGAGGTTGATCTTCATAATTAAAAACATGATCATAATTATAGCTAATAATTTCATACTTCATGTACATCAGACACTATTCTACCCACATGACATGTGTTAAGTAATTTACATCTCACAACTCTATGACATGGTACTATTATTATCCTCCCAATTAACATGTAAGAAAGTGAGATACAGAAATGATAAGTAACCTAGACATTTGAATCTTGGCCATCTGCTTTCAAATTCTGAACTCTTAAATACTATGCTGTTGGTTTCGGGTTAGATCTTTGAAACAGAAGAAAAAGCATGAGTGAACCTGGGAGCCCAAAGTGACAATGAGAATTTAGGCTCTTTCTGCAGTGGTGAATATAATGAAGGGCAAAATAATTATTATAATCTAGTAAAGCCACATATGATTTTCTGGTTTACTCCTTTTGGAGATATTTTCTAGCAATGCTAGTATATAGTGTAAGATATTCTTTCAGTGGAATTGTAGGAAAATTGGTTCACTGATATTAATAGACACATACACACAGTAACCTTACAAGCAATCAAATGAAGCAGATACCTAGATTTTTCTTTTTTTAAAAAAAAAATTTAATGTTTATTTATTTTTGAGAGAGGGACGCAGTGCAAGTGGGGGAAGGGCAGGGAGAGGGAGACAACAGAATTCGAAGCAGGCTCCAGGCTCTGAGCTGTCAGCACAGAGCCCGATGCGGGGCTGGAACTCTGGAACCATGAGATTATGACCTGATCCAAAGTCAGACGCTTAATGGGCTGAGTCACCCAGACGCCCCTAGATTTTTCTAATATAGCACTTACTAGCATACTTCTGAAATGCAACACATTTAAATACTTTTCATAAACAAAGTCCTAATATTAGGCAATATTTACAAGGAATTGAAAAATGTCTTTTCATTTGTCTTTAATATTTCACTATTAAGGTTTAACAGACATGAGTTTATAGGGAAGGACATTTTCAAATTAGAATAAAAGTAAGGAAGAAAAATAGCTGTTTTTGCTGATTATAATATTAAAAGCTTTTCCTGAGCTGAAGGTAGAAAACATGAAGCCGAGGTACTGACTGGGGGGACATAACGGGCATACAGAACAATAAACACGGATTTTTAATATGAGCTAAGAAACCCTAGGGGCTTGGGTCCACCAATTAAAATAGTTAAGCATGCTGTATTTAGTCACTCTGTGAAATGATATTCTACTTACATATTCAATTTACCAATTGTTCAAATAGTTGTTCATTTTCAAATAATGGCTGGACCATGGGTTTTTTTGGTATTTACTCAGAGTCCTAAAAATGACAAAAACGTAATTTTTCTTTTCTTTTCCATCAGAGTTATGCCAAACCACATATATGTGGATTTCATATCTAATTGAAAATAATTTTAGCATCAAATTAGCATTTTTAGATTTTTAATTTTTTATTTATTTAAGAGACAGTGAGCGAGAGTGTGGGAGGGGCAGAAAGAGAGAGACAGAAAGAGAGACAGAGAGAGAATCCCAAGCAGGTTCTGCCCTGTCAGTGCAGAGCTGAACACGGGGCTTGAACTCACCAACCATTGGATAATGACCTGAGCCGAAACAGAGCCACCCAGGCACCCCTGGGTTTCCCTGTTTGTTATTGTTGTTGTTGTCGTCGTTGTTGTTTGTTTGTTTGTTTTCTAATCACATGCAATGCAGATAAAAGTGTGAGCACCAGCTATGGGACTCCTTTGGACAACTGCATGATGAACATTGTTTTGACAAGAAACTTTCTTTCTATAGCACTAAATGCTTCATTTTTATAACATACAATGCTTCCTTCATGAGTTTACTACTTGTCAAAATATTTGTTTGAATTATGTAGACACCAGTGATGTGTTCTTCGATTTGATGTGGTAAGAACTAATGGTTTTATGGCAAAAGGTAAGCATTTTGACATTTTAGTTTTTGTTTGTGTTTTTATTAAACTTTTTATTAAAGCATGCTGTTACTTATAAACTATGAATGGCAAATAGGACATCTAGCATCTTGTCTGGCAATAAAAGCAAATCATTATTTTATTTTAATTTGTTATCAGCTATAAAAGGAAAAGAAGTCACAAGTCGATATTAAATTAAACATAAAAGCAGAGACCCAAAGGCTAGTAAGTGACAAGAGATGCTACTTTTCAATGTTATATTTGGAATAAAAATTACAGTCAGGCAGGCGTGTGAGTTTGAACTTGAGACAAATTAAATGTTTTTTTTTGTTTCAAGTAAACAAATCATTATAACTCTTGGTTTGCAAAGTTATGGTAGGTATTTTATGTTTCATAATATCATAGTTAATGACTGAAATCCAATAAAATTTTATTTGTAGAGGACCTTGAGGCCACTTGCGTTTTTTTCAATAAACCTTAATAAAAAGAATTTTCTGTTATTTATGTTTACACACATAAAGAATTTAAGAGCAATGCTCAGACATCTGGTGAAGTAAAAACAGTTTCATAACCAAGGTGAACTAGGGTGAATGCCCCTGTTAATGAGGTCAGAATTTGTTATCTTAAAGATTAGTATTCACTAAAAAAAATAATAATTTGTTATCTTAAAGATTAGTATTCACTAAAAAAAATAATACTTTGTTCAATTAGATGTCTGGACCCAGGGAGCTATTGTCTAGCAGGATTAGAAATAAATTCACGCTCAAAAGGCTCAGTTTAAGTCTATCTTTGCTATTCTTGGGCTTTAGTCAAGTCCCTGACTAATTACAGTTCTCTTATTAGTAAATCCTGTGACAATTTAATAAAGTAAATTATGGGGAAATTTGAAAAATATGTAATTATAAATGTTTAAAGTATATACTGCCTTATTCAATTATTTTTAAGTTAATAATAAATGTTAGAAATAAAATCGTAAGCTTTATACTAAAGGTGGATTTTTTAATAACGCATTTCTACAGTTTCTGAGTCTGGAGGATAATGGAGGCAGCCATTATATCTTCTGAGAGAAAGATATAAAGAGATAGAGGCAGAGATGGAGAGAGGAGAAGGAGAAAGAATGAGCACATCCCAGGAGATAAACACACATGGCCTACCTTTTGTAAAAATCCCTGGAGGCAGAGATTATTACAACCACCAAATTCCAACGGAACTCTTCCCAAGATGCCCGCATGTCAGGGGAGAGGGGACTTAACAGAATATGAGAAAAGAGAAGAAGAAGATGGAGAACCTAGATGAAACATAGGCAAAATCACCACTAGAAAGCCCAGCCCAACATTTGGTCCAACAGACTGCAAGTCTGGGAATCAATACTTCACAACGCTCACTAGAAAGTAGGAGGTTGCAGGTGTACAGGATACAGGTGGGAACCCCAGAGAAGCACTGTCATAGGGAAGATCAGACACATAGGGAGGTGCAAGTACCCCATATTTAAGTGACAGTGAAGTAAAGAAGAAAGAAGAGGGGAAAATTAAAATTCTTACAGGAATGAAAGAAACAAATACCCCTCACCATTCCACCAATCAACAAAATTATCATACTTCACTGGACTGACAGAAGAAATGGGTACTTGAACTAGAACCAGTGTCAACAGCCTTCTACAAAGAGAAAAAACCAATCAACTTAAATCATACAATTCTATAAAAAATTTCAAATCAAAACATTTCAGCTGATGAAACCACCCCACAAAGAAAACAGTTAAGGATCAAAAGAAAACTGAGTGTCACACAATGCTTAACAGTGAATTAAACATCTTTAAACAGGCATTTGAAGAAATTATGCAAACGGAATCAGCAATTTAAGATTATAATGGAAATGGACAAAAATAATCAGGAAGAGTTACAATTAGATTCAATTAAAAAGTGTAAAGGCACAGTACTCAAAGAATATGGTATTGTTGGAAGAACAGAGAGTTTAGAAATGCACCCAAATACATGTAGTAAATTGATATTTGACAAAGGAGCAAAGGGAATACAAAATGGAGCAAAGATTATCTTTTTAACAAATAGTGCTGGAACAACTAGACATCTACTTGCAAAAAGAAAATCTAGACACAGACCTTACATCTTTAACAAAAGTTAACACAGAATGGATCACAGACCTAAACATAAAACACAAAACCATAAAACTTGTAGATTTCAGAGAAGGAAATCTAGATGACCTTGGATATGGTGATAACTTTTTAGATATAACACCAAAGGCAGTGTCCATTTAGGAAAGAATTGATAAGATGGAAATCATTAAAATTAGGAACTTCTGCTCTGTGAAAGATGTGTCAAGAGAATGAGAAGACAAGCCACTGATGGGAGATTAGATTTGCAAAGAGCAACTCTGATAAAAGACTGTTATCCAAAATATACAAATAACACTTAAAACTCAACAGTAAGAAAACATACAACACAATTTAAAAACAGGCCAGAGACCTTAACTGAAACTTTACCAAAGAAGAAAAACAAATGGTAAATATGCATATGTTTCACATCATATGTCATCAGGGAAATGCAAAGTAAAATAACTATGAGAGGAGCACCCGGGTGGCTCAGTGGGTTAAACGTCTGACTTCACCTCAGATCATGATCTCTGTTTGTGGGTTCAAGCCCCGTGTCGGGCTCTGTGCTGACAGCTCAGAGCCTGGAGCCTGCTTCAGATTCTGTGTCTCCCTGTCTCTCTCTCTGCCCCTCCCTTGCTCACACTCTGTCTCTCTCTGTCTCAAAAATAAATAAACGTTAAAAAAAATAACAATGATATATCACTACCCGCCTATTGGAATGGCCCACAACTGGAGCCCTAATAATATCAAATGTTGATGAAAGTGTGGAGAACTTGCATTCATTGCTGATGGAAATGCAAAATGTATAGCCATTGTGAAAGACAGGTTGGTGATTTCTTACAAAATTCAACATTTCCTTACCATATCAATCAAACTCCTTAGCATTTACTCGAAAGAGCTGAAATTATGACCACACACAAGCCGGCACACGGATATCTATAGCAGCTTCATTTGTAATTGCCGGAACTTGGAAACAACTGAGAATTTTTTCAGTAGGTGAATGGATAAATCAACTGCTACATTCAGATAATGGAATGTTGGTCTACAATAAAAAGAAATAGGCTATCCATCCATGAAAAGACTTAGAGGAACCTTAAATACATATTACTAAGTGAAAGAAGCCACTGTGAAAAGACTAAAATACTGTATGTTGTATAATTCCAACTATATGCCCTTCTGGAAGAGGTAAAACTATGGAGAAAGTAAAAAGATTAGTGGTTGGGCAACATGGGTAAAAGGGAGTGGGAGATACAGGCTTCTAGTTATGGAATGAATAAGTCATGGGAATAAAAGTCACAGCCTATGAAATATAGTCAGTGATATTGTAATAATGATGTCAAGATAGAACATACCTACACTTGTGGTGAATAGAGCATAATGTATAATGATTTGTCTAATCACTATGTTGTACACATGAAAAGGATGTAACATTGTGTGTCAACTATACTAAAAAAAAAAAAAAAAAGACCATTGGTTGCTAGGGATTGGGACAAGGATAAGGGATGAATAGGCAGAACACAGAGGATCTTAGGGGCACTGAAAACACTGTGTATGATACTCTATTGATAGTTACAAGGCATGTCCAAGCCCATGAGTGTACAATAGCAAGAGTGAACTGTATTGCAAAGTATGGTCTTTGGATGATTATATGTCAGTGTAGGTTCCTCAATTTTAAAAAATGTACCCACCACTCCAGTGAGAAATCTTGATAATGGAGACTATGCATGTGTGGGTGTAGGGAGTATATGAGAACTCTTGGTACCTTCCCCTCAATTTTGCTGTGAACTTAAAACTGCTAAAAAAAAAAATAAAGTCTTAAAGATTGTACATATTTAAGTTGGAAATTTGTTGATCTGATGTAGATTTACTTTGCGAAATAGTTACCACAATCAAGCTAATTAACATATCTCTCACCTCAGATAGTTACCATCTTCCTTTCCCTCCCCTTCCTCTCCCTTCCCTTCTCTTTGCTTTACTTTTTCTGTATGTGATGGGAACACTTAAGATCCACCCTCTTAGCAGATTTTAGATCTACCATTAAGTAGTGTTAACTATGGTCACAGTGTTGCATATTAGGTCTCTGGAACTTATTCATCTTGCATAACTGAAATTATGTTTCCATTGACCCACATATCTTCATTTCCCCCTCCTCCCAGACCACAGTAACCATCATCATACTCCGAGATCATGCAGTATTTGTCTTTTTGCATCCAGCTTATTTCACTTTGCATAATGTGCTCCACATTCATCCACATTGTCACACATGGTATACATGTATGTATATACAATGTTTTCTTTACCTCATTCTTCTGTTGATGGACATTTAGGCTGTTTCCCTATCTTGGCTCTTGTCAGTAATGCTGAAATTAACATGGAGTGCAGATATCTCTTCCAGATCCTACTTCCATTTCCTTTGCATATATACTCATAAGTGGAAAAGGTAATCATAATGCAGTTCTGTTTTTAATTTTTTTAAGGAAACTGCATATTATTTTCCATAGTGGATTAGCTACTTTTTTGTTTCTTCCAGAAATGTTTTTGTCCTCATTCCCTCATCACTTACTGCTTTCTGGCCTAGATACATGTATGTTGGACCACTAGATACTGTTTATCAGTCATTGTGATTCAATTTTTGTTCAGTGCGTTTCTTTCTTTTCAGTTAGTTTCTACCAATGTGTTCATTGATTATTATCCTACAGTGACTGAACTCCTATAATCTCATGTAGTCAGTTTTACCTTTTAGATACTGTATTTTTCATCTCTAGACGTTATTTTAGGGTTCATTTTATATTTCCATTTCTCTGCATATTATGTCCATATTTTTCCTTAAGTAGTGGCACATTGTTATAAGAGCTATTTTAATCTCTAGCTGTTATTTCTGGGGTTTGTGTGTGTGTATTGACTAATTTTTCTCCTGGGTGTTCATTACTCATTCTTTCTTCTTTGATCTTGGATATTTTGAATTTTGTTTTTTTGTGTGTCTAGATTTTGTTATCTTTCTTGAAAGAGAACCGGAGCTGGTTTTGGCAGGTAGTTAAGTTACTTTGGTTTAATTTTATCCATTGGAGGCTGGTTTTTAAGCCATATGATGTTATGTGTACACTAACATAAGACCTTTTTATGGTCTCTATGAGTGCCCCACATGATCTTTGAAAACTGTCGTCTCTGATTGACTGAAATTCAGTTTTCAGAACTATGATTGCTCTGGAAATCATTTAGTTCCTAGTTCTCTGATCACTCCTGCTAAGACTGGTGGAGTTCACCCTATGCATATACTTACGTGTCTTCAGCAAAGACTTGAAAGGACTCCTGAGACTTCTTTTACTGCATACTCCTTCTTTTCAATACCCCACCATGCAATTCCCATCTGCCTCAGTTATTTGATTCATTAAAACTATTATGCCTTGTTTGGTTTTCCCCTTCCTGCTTACACATCCTAGAAATTGAATCCAGAGAGAAAGCTAGAGCAAGTGAACGGTTCCTCTTTGCTTCCTTTTTAAAAATCTTTTATTTTATTATTTTTTAAGTTTTTATTTATTTATTTTTATTTTGAGAGAGAGAGAGAGAGAGAGAGAGAGAATGGCAGAGAGCAGGAGAGAGAGAATCCCAAGCATCCTCTTACTGTCAGCACAGAGCCTGATGCAGGGCTTGATCTCATGAACTGTGAGATCATGACCAGAGCCAGAATCAAGAGTCAGAAGTTTAACAGGCTGAACCACCTAGATGTGCCCCTTTAGTTGCTTCTTTTTTTTTTTTTTTTTTTTTTTTTTTTGCTATAGGGGATCACTACTCCCTGATACCTAATCATGGCCAGAAGCAAAATTCCAATTATCTATCTGTGCATCTATTATCCATCCATTGTCTATTCATCTATCTGGTATTTACCAATTTTATGCACAAGTATTTCACTTACATGCTCATCAGTGTTCATTAAATATTCTCTCTTTTTTTCTTTCCTTGTCTTAGGCAAACTGAAGACATATGGGTCCCCAAGTATAATCATCTGACCTTTCCCTTATGTGAGATTTTTTTTCTTTACTCGCTACTTCAGATATTTCTTTTTAAGCATGTTTCTAGCTTTGTTTTTGTGATTTTTTTAAAACTATTTTCTCTCTGTTATGTTTTCCCTCTCCTTTCTAGACCACTCTTCAGGCTGACTTTTTGTTAGGTGTTTATGATCTAACATGCTTGTAACAGTTCTACTAGTAAAATTTTTTTGTAAGAGAGATTTGAGGATATAATTGGGTCTGTGGTTCACATTAACAACCACTATGTTAGTAGTCAAGCTTGAAAGACTTTGACATTTAACATTATTTTGATAAGAAAGTCATTTTTTTCCTGATGCTTATGCAGATGAAATAAAAATTACCATCTTCTTATAGTTTGCCTACCAATGCATGATGGTTAAATTATATGAAGGAAAGATAAAAATAAATTAAGAAGGTTTTTCCTTCAGTAAAACATTTGATTGCATGATTTGATTGATAAAGTGAGAATAAATTGCTTTCTTTTGTACTCTTCAGAAATTGGTAATCATTGGATGATTAGCTGATAACTTTACATTTGAAATGTGCTGATCAGCTTGTTTTACCTTAATAACCCTATGATAGTGACCACCTTATCTTGCCCTTTAATTTTAAAAATAATGAAATAATTTTTTATCGTAGTCTTTTCCACTGTTCTGCCCAATTACTTTAGTGCTGAATGGTACTTTGCATTTTTGCTGGTCCATTAGTCCCATATCATGCTCTTTCTCAACTTCCATATTCAAATATAGGATAATTAAATGCCGTCTTTTAGCGTCTTATAACCTTGACACATAAATTCTCTTTTCTCAGTGGTACAAATTAATGGATAAATGACAACCTACTAGAAATTGTAATGAGACATTACTATTTATAAAATGTTAATGTACATTAAATGCTAAACAAGAATCAATAGTATATAGCTATTATCCATATAACTGAAGGATATAAGATATGAAGTGAATATTAAACTTTTAAATTAGCACATTAGATGGTAGATATATAGAGAGATATAGATAGATATAGAGATATATCTATATAGATATAGAGATATAAGTGTTTCCAAAGAAGTGGAATTGAATTATACTTTGAATTATGAATAGAATTTAATTAAGGCAAAATATTTAAGGAGAAAAGAATATCTGTGGAGATCTTGAGAGGAGAGATACATTTAAGAAGACAAAAGAAAACCAGTGTAACTTGAATAGAGATTATGCAACATGATGTTGGAGAGGACTTTTAGGGGGGTTTATAAATACAGTATGACAAAAATAAAGGGAATGTGAAATTTTCATCTATTTGTTTAGTCATTCACTCAACACCTGCAGGACAGTTACTATGCTCTGTTTCGTGGCATTAAAAAATAAATAAGGCCTGGCCCATTCCTTCAAAGAAATCATGAACATAGTTGAGGAAGAGGCACAAACAGCATAAATATGAGCAAGAAAGTCAGTCTAAGGGACAAGTACTACATCAGCCACATTGCTAGAAATCATTATATACCATTTCCAATGAAGCACACATTCAATTGAATTATAAAGTATTTAGAGATGCAGCTTCTAGAGTGGTGGAATAAGGATCTCTCAATATCTGCCCCCTATAAAAATATAACACTTGCACATAAGGGCAAATTCAACTGTTTCTGAAATCTTAAAATGAACTGAAAGCCTTAAGAAATCCAATGATTATTTATTTAAAAAAAGAAAAAGTGGAATCTCTGTAAGAGCCAGTCTTGTCTTTTACCTTGCCCTGATCATTTCCTCTCCCACCACATCTCTGTGGTAGTTTTGGAAGCCAACAGTCTTGCAACTACAGAAACTAGGAAAACCGGGAGCCTGGTAGCCACTGGGGGAGGCAGGACAGACAAATCTGAGGTTCACCAAAAGCATCATGCTAGAAAATTGGCATTATTTGGCTTATCTGAAAATTCCCCAGAAAAGTTCAGTTTTCAGGGTTTGTTTCTATTCAATCTGAGAGCTTACTCTTTATGAACAGCTCTACCTACAGAGCATTTATAAAAAATAATCAGCAACAACTGTTTTAAGTTCACAGCTGCCTGAGGTGGCATCATCAATGGGAGTTAACAAAAGCCTGAAAAAGAAACCCTAAGAGAAAAAATGGAGGAATTGAACGGCCTTGAAGGGCTTTGAAAGCTCTTATATAAATCTGGAAACCTAGAAGGACATGCAGACATCTTCAGGAAAGATCTGAAAAGGCCTTATGCTCTTACCTCTGGCTGATCTTGAGGTTCTGTATAAGTTGCCTAGGGCAACTGTAGACTCCCTACCAGAATGTTAAAAGTTGAAACAAACACAGGCTCAGTGCCCTTCAGCAAAGGTTGGGAGATTTAAAGAGTTCAGAGAATAAAAGAATATTTCAGTAAAATTATTAGATTACCAAGATAATCAAGCAGGCAATTCAGTGGCCACGTATGACAGGGAATTTAGACTTTACAGAATTAGTTCACTAAGAAAGTCACTAATGAGCAAACAGAACATAGGCTTTACTGAAGAGGAGTTCAAGAGACTGAACATCAATGCGGCAAAGTCCATTTTCCTCCCGGAAGATGAGAAGAGGAAGCTTCTTGATTTGCTCTACAAAGCCTATGGGATGCCATCTTTGGCTGCTGCAGCAGCGCAGCGTCCCTGAAGACGTCACGGCCACCTCTCCAAGCCCTCACCCTGTGGATGGAGCCTTCCTGACTCTGGGGGCTGGAACGACACTCCTACCTTTACTCCTTCAAGGAAGATCAGGGTTCCCATAGTCAGCTACTGCTGCTCTTGAAGACTGTGTGCCTGTTTCTTCCACGTGAATACTTCGGCATGCTGTATCTCTCCTCGGACTGTGGACCAGAGTCTGGTTGAATCTGAAACCTTCCTATGGGGACTCATGATGAAAATCTGGTGCTCAATGAAGAAGCTAATGGCTAAAAAAAAAAAAAAAAAAAAAAGTTTTTTAGTTTCATTACAGAAAGTCACTAATGAGCAAACAAATAGTGGCAGTAACAACAACAAAAAGCAGCAACAACAAATCCTGGCAAGTGGGAAGGCCTCTGATTTCCAGAGCTGTTGCCAAGATACATTATTTAAAACTTGAGGGCTCCTGGGTGGCTCAGTAGGTTAAGCATCTGACTTTGGCTCAGGTCATGATCTCACAGTTTGTGGCTCTGCGCTGACAGCTCCAAGCCTGGAGCCTGCTTTAGATTCTGTCTCTCTCTCTCTCTCTCTCTCTGTTCTTCCCTGCCTGTGCACTCTCTCTCTCTCTCTCAAAAATAAATAAATACACATTAAAACTTGAACACAGGTCAATTGAGACGGTCTTATTTGAGGATCCAAAACCAGAAAAAAATATATATATATATAAAAATGGAGGTTTATAGACCTGCAGGGCACTACCAAGCATAAAAATGTATGTCTAAAGTGACTTCTGGAAGAAGAAAAAAGGAGAAGAATAAGAAAGAGGGGAGGGGAGAGAGTAACAGGAGGAGTATTTGAAGATATAATAGCCCAAACTTGCTGGATTTGATTAAAAATATTAATCTGCATATGCATGCAGCTTAAAAAACTCCAAGAAGGAAAATTCAAAGGAATTCACATCTAGATACATTATAGTCACACTATCTAAAGCCAAAGGTGGAAAGAGAATCTTGTAATCAAAAGGAGAGAAGCAGTTCACGAAGTCCTTGCAGCTATTTCCATTTTCAATGAGAAATTTTAGATGTTCCTCTTAAAATATGTCAAGTGGTATAAAGTTTCTTAAAATTCTTATTAGAGTACTAGACACAAAGGATTTGGAGACTAATAATTTAGGATAAAAGCAAGTCATGATTAATTTTACTGGAGTGGAATAAAAACAACTATGTGAAAGATATTTTTAAATCATTATTAATTGAAAAGGAATATACGAATATAGTAAAATATTCAAGTAAAAAAGTATATGAAAAGAAATGTTTCCATTTTACCTATATCCAAGTACTGCTAATGCTTTCTATAGTAGCCTATATATAGAAATGTAGACATGTACTTTTTTTCATAAAGGTCAGCATAATTTGCTTTTTTCTGTTCAATTTTTATTGCATCATCAGAAACTTAGCTCTGTAATCCAGCTAGATTTGGAGGGAAATAAGGAAAATATGGAACCCATAGAACTGCAGGGAGAGTACAAAGATTATAGGATATTTCCAGAAGAATGGGGTGGAGGGGTGCTTTCCTGAGCTACAGAAGGAATGGTCTGGTAGTTGAGATAAAACACAAGTCAATTTTTTTCAGACTTATCCACAGTCGGCAATGGTTATCTTCTTGCCACTCTTGGATCCAAAGCATTCCTTGGCTTCCACAATATTCCTGCCCTCTTTCACCTTGCCAAAGACCACATGCTTGCCATCCAGCCACTCAGTCTTGGCAGTGCAGATGAAAAACTGGGAGCTGTTTGTGGTGGGTCCTCCATTTGCCATGGACAAGATGCCAGGAGCCATATGCTTCAGGATGAAATTCTCATCAAAAATTCTTCCCATAGATGGATTTGGTGCCAGTGCCATTATGGCAAGTGAAGTCGTCACTCTAGTGCATAAACCCCAGAATAATCCTGTGAAAGCAGGAACCTTGATAGCCAAATCCTTTCTCCCTAGTACTTAGAGCACGAAAGTTTTCTGTTGTCTTTGGAACTTTGTCTGCAAACAGCTCGATGGTAGCCCAAGGGCTCGCCATCCACTGCGTTGTGGAAAAACACCATGGGGTTGACCATGGCTGGGCAGCAGCGTCTCCAAAACATAATCTGCTTTTTACAGCAAAATCTGCTAATCTCCCATATCACCTACAGATATCTCTGCCTCTAATTCTTTAGAATCCCATATTTTATTGTAATATTCCAAACTACTTAGATGGTTTCAATATTTGACTTAGAAAATTAGATTTAAGATTAACCTTCAAGGTAGCAGTTTTCTAGTTGACCTTGATGTAAAAGGCATGGAAGATAGAAGGAACAACCACAGGGGAGGTAGGAAAATGTGAAACAGTAGTGCATTGCAAAGAATGAGTGTGGTCTGTGATTGCTGCAGCTGGTTACCCACATGACAGATGTGGTAGCAAAGTGTGGGGTCGCCCTCAGAGTCATCAGCTTCTTGTTAACCTGTGGATTTTACTTTCCTATTAAAAATATACACAATAGGGGTGCCTAGGTGGCTCAGTCGCTTGGGCGTCCGACTTCGGCTCAGGTCATGATCCCACGGTTCGTGGGTTCGAGCCCCGCGTTGGGCTCTGTGCTGACAGCTCAGAGCCTGGAGCCTGCTTCGGATTCTGTGTCTGCCTCTCTCCCTGCCCTTCCCTCCCTCACGCTCTGTCTCTCTCTCAAAAATAAATAAGCGTTAAAAAATTAAAAATATATATATATATACACAATAGCCAAAAATGGAGCAACAAGCAAGCCAAACATCATCAAACTCCTCACAACTTTCTAAAACATAGCTTCTGTAAGCAAAACATTGTAATGAACTTGCTTATTTGGGGAACTCATAATGTCTGAAACAATTTGTGCAAATTAAAAAATAGTATTCCTTAGAAATTATGCAGGTGAAAAGCATCTTTGCACCAGTGTTAATGTATTTTAAGTAATCACGAATTAATGAATGTGGTCTTGGCTATGATATGACAACAAATTATTGTATAAATTGTATCGTACAGGGTAATGTTAAAACTCTATATCTTAGAAATAAACTGAGTATCAATAAGAGGAAACCAACATTTGATTGGAATTCTAGGAGCATGGAATTACTCCCAAAATAGCAACCAAAATTTTATTAGAACAAGAGATGTATGTAAGCCTCTAAGAACTGTTAGAACTGTGTAATATGCACCATTTTATTGAATGCTAGAATTTATGATTGCATATAAATATAACTGAGTTGCACTGAGTACTTTGGGAACTCAATTAAATTTCCCCCCTTCCTTAGATGTTAGATAAAAACACAACATAGAGCAACATCTTCAGACAACGTCATGGCAGGAACCTTATTTTAAATCTTCATACCATCCCAAGCATCATGTCAAAATATGTATTAAAGCAGATTTTACAACCCCATCTGTATAGTAATGTGGGATGGGAGAATTTCTTCTTTGCCTACACAAACTGAAACGATTGGCAGGGTGTTTCTCCTTGCTTATGCATGCCACTTCATTCCTTGTAGTTCCCAGGGAACCATAGTGTCATAGAAATTTTAAACCGCAGAATAGGAAGCCTAAAACCCTATGTGATAGATAAAGAAATGCTTCTTAAGAAGACTAAGCTACTCACCTACTGTCATACAACAGTTGACATCAAAACTGAGATTACAATCCAAGATTCTCATAAAAAATGGAGACCTTTGAAAAACTGTAATTCTGTTATTTTATTAAATGTTACATAAACTAACATGGATTCACCAACAAATCTAAATGTGGGTACATAATATACTTTTATATTTAAACAAAATACCAATGGTAAGTTACTTGTTTTGTCCCATTAATCTCTCCCTGGCCCTCCTTTTACTTATGCACTCAGGACGACTCCAAGACTTGAGTCAGTACCTGAAGAGTAAAGTTAATCCTAGACACTCTATAGTTTGAGGTGCAGAAATAGTAACACCTGCAAGAAAAAAAGCAAAAAAGAAAAGAAAAGCCAAGCCTAGAAGGAACCTTCTACCTGCCTTTCAGAAAATGAGTAATTGTGCATTGGAAAAGGAGAACAGAAGCTAAATCAACTGTGTGTGATATTACGCTTGCTCAAATAACAAAAAATCAGTTTGGGAGTCACAGCTGTAACTGTTGACTACTCTGCCCCCAGAGTGAATGGAGGGCAGAGGGGCACTAACAACATCACAAAATAAGTAAGCAGTTCTTTTAGATGAATAAACTCCAGGGAAATGAGTGTGAACAGGGACCGACCTTCTAAAGCAATCGGGAATGAGGACTTCTGCATGTGTGGCTGGAGGAAAGGAGGTAAGGGACATAGAAATAGGCAAGAGGCAGTGAATACTGGTGTTCTAAAAATACCACACTGTTATTTAAGACTCAGAACTACAGGGATGCTGCAGACACGGTAGATACGTCTGAGAAGCATGAAGCAGGAATCCCCACCTGTAAGGGACAGAGGCCGGGCCAGAGAATACCGGTTGTCTACCTGGACTTCTAGTGCGTCTTTCCTCACATGATTAAGAGCATCATGGACAGATAACTGTGTGTGTCTGGGAAAGAGACCTCCAGAGGAGAGTGGGAGGGATTTGGTAGATTTTCCTGGTAATTACTGTGCCACTGTGGAGAATAGATCTCTGAGACAATCAGCTTTGTGCAAGTCCCAATACACAGATTTGTAATCTCTCATATTTCATAATATTCTAGCATATCTACGTTCTATAATGAAAAGAAAATCATGCACACACGTTAATAAGAAAATTTGGATTTGAAATAATATCCAGTTTCTCAAGGCATGAGACAGACCTGTATTTCTTATTGACATAGAAAATTGTCATTTTTCTCTAAATCAGAAAATGTTTATTCCTAGGTAATCTATGTTTTATAAATAATTTATATATTATTTAATGTCATCTTTCATAGAAGATCAAAAAACTGTCTTTACAGACAGTTACACTGTCATGGGCATTAGCTACATATATAATTAGTATTTTATTTATTTTTCTACATTTTATAAAATTTAATGTACTTCCATTTATGACCAGGGGTGATAGACAAGATTAATTTTTATCACTATAAGAAGTTGTCCATTTCCTGTAGGCTAATGAAGGAAGCCCAGGGTCTCTTGCTGCCTTGATATATATATATATATATAATATAATCAGACATATAAATGCATAGGATGCTGAAGAAAGTAGGAAAATGGATTAAAAGGATGCAGGCCCTGTAAATTCAGATAAGCATTTTAATATATTATCATGAGGAAAATCAATGGTACCTTAACTGATTTGCCCTGAAGTCATGTATCTATGACCAACCCAAGAATTAGGGGATAAATTCCAAATTCTTGTGACTTTGGCCATACTTTCTTATGACTACAACATTCTGCTTTTTCTAAACCACCACTGGCACTACCTCCTCTTTCTAGGGGAAGGAACTTCCCAAAGTACGTTAGAAAACCACACCCGAAAAACAAATTAATCCAGTGAAGAAATGGCCAGAAAACTGAATAGACACTTCTCTAAAGAAGACATCCAGATGGCCAACAGGCACATGAAAAGATGCTCAACGTCGCTCCTCATCAGGGAAATAAATACAAATCAAAACCACACTCAGATATCACCTCACACCAGTCAGAGTAGCTAAAATGAACAAATCAGGAGACTATAGATGCTGGCAAGGATGTGGAGAAATGGGAACCCTCTTGCATTGTTGGTGGGAATGCAAACTGGTGCAGCCGCTCTGGAAAACAGTGTGGAGGTTCCTCAAAAAATTAAAAATAGACCTACCCTATGACCCAGCAATAGCACTGCTAGGAATTTACCCCAGGGATACAGGAGTACTGATGCATAGGGGCACTTGTACCCCAATGTTTATAGCAGCACTTTCAACAATAGCCAAATTATGGAAAGAGCCTAAATGTCCATCAACTGATGAATGGATGAAGAAATTGTGTTTATATACACAATGGAATACTATGTGGCAATGAGAAAGAATGAGATATGGCCTTTTGCAGCAACGTGGAGGGAACTGGAGAGTGTGATGCTAAGTGAAATGTCATACAGAGAAAGACAGATACCATATGTTTTCACTTTTATGTGAATCCTGAGAAACTTAACAGAAGACCAAGGGGGAGGGGAAGGAAAAAAAAAAAAAGGTTAGAGAAGGAGGGAGCCAAAGCATAAGAGACTCTTAAAAACTGAGAACAAACTGAGGGCTGATGGGGGGTGGGAGGGAGCAGAGGGTGGGTGATGGGTATTGAGGAGGGCACCTGTTGGGATGAGCACTGGGTGTTGTATGGAAACCAATTTGACAATAAATTTCATATTAAAAAAAAAAAAGAAAAGAAAACCACATTACACAATGTGATGTTTGGTTCTCTCTCCTCTGCAGCATCTTGTCTTTTGTTTGAATTCTAGGTCAAGATAGAATTGTTAAAGGGTCTATTTAACACTGAATCAGAAGGAATCAATAATAAAGATGCTGTATATTTTGAGGGCATTAAATAACCACAGCATATATTTCTTTCCGGCTTTTCCAAGAGGCAGAAATCACAATAAAATTGACAATTGCAATTTTCCAGCCAAGTTAAATTCCAAATCCATGATTTTTTCAAAATAGAAAAAAACTATATCTTAATTTTCTGAAGCAAGTTATTACAACTCAAATTGTGAGTGGGCAAAATATGCAACAAAAGTTGCTTTTGAACAGAAAGTATGAAATTGTCTTTTGAAAAGAGTAAAACAAATCAAACTTTTATAAATACTAAACCTTAGCCACTCGTTAGGAAAATGTTTTATAGCAAAGTAGTTTGTACCAATTTTCTGATAATAAAGAGACTTGTCCTAATATATCTGATTGAAAAAAAAAAGTCCTCCATTTCCTTTCAACTTTTGTTGAAGTTGAGTAATTGCCGTAATAGCAAATGGCATAAGTAATGATATGAAGGATTGACTCAAGAGTAAAATCAATTCCTGAGGAGAAGTGCTTTTCAGGCAACATAAAGATCCTTTCCTTGGCCTGTGCTTTCCTGGCTTTCACTTCAGAGTGCCATGAGCTTGTCCCTCATATTTTATTCCTTTACAACAACGTGTGTGTCCTGCAGAATGGGAGAGCCTCTCATGGGGGGACTCCTTCAGCCATCTGCTTTCCCACTATTAATTCTGATGTGTCTCCACGTAAGAAACAAATGCACTGGTCAAAAACTTTCCTTCTAACAAGCAGACTTAGAAATGAACATTTGAGAAAGTATTTCACAGAAGATATGTTTTTGCATGAAGAACATGCCATCCAGAGGTGAATGTTAGGGATGTTGTCGAATGTTCAAGATACAGTGTCAAGCCCATTTTCCAAGGTAACAATTCTTCAAAAAACGGGGAAAGAAAATGGTGTATTTAGCCTATAAAATGAAGGGCTAGAGAAAATTATGTTTACTGTTGTAACTAGCTCTTAGCAAATAGCTTAATTAAAGAAGCATGTGTGAAGATTCTTTTTAAGCAGATTTTCTAAATAGTTATCGAGTGTTGATTCTTTGAATGCGCTTTGAAGTCAGACAGAATGAAATTTGTGTTGCAGCCCAACCACCTCCTAGCTTTACGGCTTGATCAAATTAATAACCTTTTATTTTCCTGAAGTTACTTTTGAGCCCTTTCAAATAACAAAATTGAGGGGTTCTTAATAGAGAATTTTTGTTCAAAAACTCCTGTGTCTTGACTATCTGTCTTCTTGGTTTATTTTTAGATACCCCTATCAGAACATGATGTAAGCGGCGAGGAAGACATAGAAAGGAATTTTTCTTCTTGAGATGGGATGTAAGAAATTAATAGCAGGTGCTCTGGCATATGAACACACAGTCTCCAGAGGCCCAGTGTGAAGCAGCCTTTTTCCAAAAAGAGTAACTTACCCGTTATTGAATTCCTCCTAGGCAGTTAACAAATTTTCACTCCACAGGTTTGCTCTTGTTCGTGTGGTTGGTATTTTCTTATCTACTTTTAATTTATTTTCTTATGATAAAATTGAGAGAATTGAGCGTCCCTTGCTCAGTAGTAGCTCCTGGAGTGAAGTGAAAAGCTTTCTGCAGCCCTATCAAATGCTCTCCCACCACGACATTGTTTATTACTAGATAAAAGTTTGCTGGTTATCTCTCCCTAGCACACCGATGACCACTGTGTATCCTTATCCCATCCCATTCTTATTCTATGACCACACAAAGTGCATCCTTTTTTAGTGGAAACATTGAAGCATATATGAACATCCTCCAGTCCTTTTGCAAGTCGTCAGCTTCAGAACTCTATGTGTAACTTAAAAGCATATTTATCAGGTGTTATTTATAAACGCAGCTCTCATGAAACTTCATGAGGAATTATTACACAGGATACATGACATGTTGAAACACATTATTAGCATTCCTGTGGAGGTTTCTCAATGGAGAAATTCAATTATATTTCCTCCAATGCCTTAACTGCTGCTTTCAGTGGTGTTGCCAGAATCCTGGAGAAAAATAAACATAACATTTCAATTATTATTGTTAATGATTTCATACTGGTAAAGGTCATAATGCACTTTAATGCTACCAAGTGAAATGTTGTTAATCACCATGGCTTATTGATTCTCTTTAGAGATAAGTAGGAGCAAAATGTGACACAGTTTTCATTATTTAAGATCATACATACTTCAAGCGCAACAGCAATTCCAAATAGAAGTAATATATGAATTTGGGGAGGAGCTTAAATCTTGGCAATTTTATTTGTCTAATAAGCTCAGTTAACTCTTCAGTTCTTTGCTTTTAGGAACTCAGGCAACTTCATTAAAAAAAGAAGAAGAAGAAGAAGCAGTCGGGGGTGGCTGGGTGGCTCAGTAGGTTAAGTACCCAACTTTGGCTCAGGTCATGATCTCAGGGTTCATGAGTTTGAGCCCTCTTGGACTCTGTGCTGGCAGTGAGGAGCCTGAAGCCTGCTTCAGATTCTGTGTCTCCCTCTCTCTCTACTCCCCGCCCACTCCTCTCTCTCTCTCTTTCTCAAAAATAAATAAACATTTAAAAAATTAAAAAAACAAAACAGGGCGCCTGGATGGCTCCCTTGCTTGAGCAACCAACTCTTGATTTTGGCTCAGGTCATGGTCAGGGCAGTGTGATCAAGCCCCGCCTCTAGTCCCAGGTGGGGTTCTGAGCTGAGTGTGGAGCCAGCTTGGGATTCAATCTATCTCTCTCTCTTTCTCTCTCCATCTGCCCCTCTCCCTCCCTCATGTTCTTTCTCTCTCTCTAAAATTTAAAAAAAAAAAATGGGAGAGAGTTTGGTTTTATGGTTCTGTTTAATAGACTGGAATTTTTAAACCATTTCCATGTTTCTTCATTTTGCTGTATTTATTCATTATGAACAAAATATATATGAATGATAATGAAACTTTCAGGAATTGAGAAAATTAAATTGAAATATTGTTTTTAAAACATTATTTTGATAAAATATGGCTAGTGATTCATTCTAAATTAGATGTCCATATGGCAGTAAGGATATCAGTATGGAGAGCTTAATTTTAATAAGAGGTAATTAATAATGCTGTCAGGACAACTCTCTTTAGATGGTTGGTTTTACAACTTACCTCCATGATATTTTAATCTGTAAATTTTCTATGTTCCAAAATATGTTAAATAATGTGATTCCCTAAAAGCAAAAATGAACTACTGGGACCTTATGAAGATAAAAAGCTTCTGCACAGCAAAGGAAACAACCAACAAAACTAAAAGGCAACCAATGGAATGGGAAAAGATATTTGCAAATGACATATCGGACAAAGGGCTAGTATCCAAAATCTATCAAGAGTTCACCAAACTCCACACCTGCAAAACAAATAACCCAGTGAAGAAATGGGCAGAAAACATGAATAGACACTTCTCTAAAGAAGACATCCGGATGGCCAACAGGCACATGAAAAGATGCTCAACATCGCTCCTCATCAGGGAAATACAAATCAACACCACACTCAGATATCACCTCACGCCAGTCAGAGTGGCCAAAATGAACAAATCAGGAGACTATAGATGCTGGCGAGGATGTGGAGAAACGGGAACCCTCTTGCACTGTTGGTGGGAATGCAAATTGGTGCAGCCACTCTGGAAAACAGTGTGGAGGTTCCTCAGAAAATTAAAAATAGACCTACCCTATGACCCAGCAATAGCACTGCTAGGAATTTACCCAAGGGATACAGGAGTACTGATGCATAGGGGCACTTGTACCCCAATGTTTATAGCAGCACTTTCAACAATAGCCAAATTATGGAAAGAGCCTAAATATCCATCAACTGATGAATGGATAAAGAAATTGTGGTTTATATACACAATGGAGTACTACGTGGCAATGAGAAAGAATGAAATATGGCCTTTTGTAGCAACGTGGAGGGAACTGGAGAGTGTGATGCTAAGTGAAATAAGCCATACAGAGAAAGACAGATACCATATGGTTTCACTCTTATGTGGATCCTGAGAAACGTAACAGAAACCCATGGGGGAGGGGAAGAAAAAAAAAAAAAAGAGAGAGAGAGGTTAGAGTGGAAGAGAGCCAAAGCATAAGAGACTCTTAAAAACTGAGAACAAACTGAGGGTTGATGGGGGGTGGGAGGGAGGGGAGGGTGGGTATCGAGGAGGGCACCTTTTGGGATGAGCACTGGGTGTTGTATGGAAACCAATTTGACAATAAACTTCATATATTGAAAAAAAAATAATGTTATTCCCCTACTATTCTTTTATTTTAATAAGAAGTTGTTTTTAAAGCAGTTCTTGTCTGTAAACTTTTTTTAGTCTATGATTTAATACAAAAATTAAAATTAAATATTTAGAAACTATTATAGAAATTACACAGAGTAATTTTATGTCTACTGAATCTAAAAAAATCTAGACTTGTATTTTGTATGTCTTTGTCATTATTGTTTTCGTAGCAGTTCATTTTGTTAAATTTTATTAAAGTATTGCTGCATGATAGATTGATGAGAGTGGACATAAACTAGGCCCACAAACAGTTTAAGAAATTCTGTTCCAGAAGATCTTTGAAAGTTGAGCCAACATACGCTGAATTTCATTATCTTTTTCTCTGCTTGCTCTTATGTTACAAGAAAACTTGCCGAGTTGCTCAGAAAGGTAACAGAATCCTGGCCCGCATTCTCTGGCTTCAAGCAGGTTACAACCAGAATGAGATAAAAAAGCCCAGGTCCTGTAGCAGGACAATAAGCCTTTTCCAGATTTCAAGCCCTTGGATCACCCTCAGGCAACAACAAAAAGTGAATTCCTGTAACGCTCATAGCTGCTTGTAGATGTCCCTGCTCAGACTGCAGAGTTCACGTTCAAAGTGAAATGCAAAAATGATACATGCAGTATGATGCCAAGGCAGCTGCAGAGGCAAAGAGAGACTCTCAAAACTCAGGCTTTGCTTCCCCCCCCCCCCCCCCCCTTGATTGTTGATGCTGATACAATGTTCCTTGTATCCCTCTGCCTTTACCACATAGACTTTCCTTCAGGCAACTGATCTGGGGAAAACCGTAAGGAAAGTACTTTATCAGTTGGCTTTGGTGGAGGAGAGTCATTCTTCTAATTTACTGAAGAAAACTTCTAAGAATCAGCAATAACTCGGAATGCATCTTTGGGGACTGAGTTACCCTAGCCACCCTAAGAAGACTGAGTAATATTAGTGGTCAGCAAATAAACAAAGAAATGTCAAGAGCGAGGGGGCAGATGTGTAGGAGGAGTGGTGGCCAAACAGGCCCAACCTGGAAAACCCTCACAGAATAAAATTGTGACAAAGCCTCCTACTTAGTTTCTGTTTCCAGTCACATTTCTCCTTCAGTCTATTAGCAAAACACTTCAACTCCTTTCACATTTAAAATGTAACCTGATTATATGCATGAGTCCTTGTTTTCAATGACTATAGCTTTTAGAATGAAAGCCTCCTTGACTGAGGCACAAATTTACCAGGTTCCTGCCAATCCCTCTCCCCCACCGCCCTCCCCCACCTATCCTCACCTTTCCTTCCATTTCTCACTATTGGCACATATTTGCATTGAGCTTTCAGCTCCATGTTAACCAGGCCTTCTTAATGGCTGGGTCTTAGTAGCTTACCAATATTTACCTTTCTTTCATGGGCATGTCTGTGTGGGTAGGCTGTGGTCTTGCTTCATGTACACCACATTCTGGGATCTAGGCTTAAGGAATGGCTGTTCTCTAGGACATTGTGGGTCCCGTGGCAGAAAAATAAAAAAAATAGGTGTGATCGCAGTGGCTTATAAAACTTCTGCTTGTCACTTTCATCTACATTTTATTGCAAAAACAAATCACATAGCCAAGGTTATTGGGTGAGGGAAGGGTCTCAGGAAAGGTCCAGCTGAGGAGTCAAAGGCTATTTGTAAACAATATTATAGTCTGTCATATCATCCTTCAAGATTTAATGTTCTACCATAACACTGTCTGCTTGTCACTATCATACCGTACGACTCTGTAGTCAAAGCATCTGTGTCTGTTTCTTTACTATTTAGCTTGGAGATAATTGCAAATCTGTACTATGTGTTTCAAAAACTGGCATGTATTTGGCACTCAAAATATTTGTGCATGGAAAGAGAGAAGGAAGGAAGGAAGGAAGGAAAGAAGGAGGGAAGGAAGGAAGGAAGGAAGGAAGGAAGGAAGGAAGGAAGGAAGGAAAACAGGTTTGGAGTAGCAATAGTTGTAATATACTTGTAGCACTGAATCCATTTAACGGAAAAGAACAACTTGCACAAGTCAATAGTTCATTAATTATTTGGGGTATCAGAACATATAATGTCTGAAAATATATATTTGATTTAAATGGTAGAATTATGATGTTTTCACTATGTAATTTATAAGAGGCTCAACTCCCTTCGAGGACTAATAGATTCTTTTATCTGTTATTTTTCCTTTTTTTTTTTTTCTTTTTCTCCTATCTTGCTCTCTTTATAAGAAGATTATGCTTGTGAGGGCCTCCATATTTGAATCATTTCCAGCTTCCTCAGTTTGTCAGCAATCTCCTGTCCTATGACGCCTCCCTTTAACTTGGACCTGATGGTTTTCAGTTTCATGGTCATTGATCCCTTATTATATTACTCAAAACAGTCTTTCCACTATTTCACTACATGGAACTTTCTATCTCTAATATGACAATTAGCAGAGCATTCTGCATCCTACTGTCTGAAATTCTGTGGCCATTTCAATGAATTTCTTCATTTTTTTTCTCCTCTTTTCTGAACTTGAAATTACTTATTATGTCCAGGCTTTCTCTTTCTTCTGTTTCAAAGACACATCTTTTTGCTTTGAAAGCTTCCTTCTCCACCAGGTCAAATGAAGAAACAATGCTTCCTGTGCAATTTCCTGTCCCCCATCATTCTATTTTCTATTTTTAATGTTATTCTTTTTGTTCTTTGATCTAAACACCCACCCCCCCACACACACACTTCTCTATTTAAATAACAAATGAACCAAGCTCTCTCAAATTGTTCATCCCTCAAAACTAAACCTTTTTTTATCTAATATGTTGTGAAAGCAAAATATATGTGACCCTCCTCCAACTGAAATATCCACTTCTTTATTTGGTTCTTCTCTCAACAACTAGGTAATTTTTTTTTTCTGTTTCTTAAGCATACTAACCAAATCCTCAAACTTACTAATAATTAAGTGGCTTTACTTCAACCTTTAACTTCCTTAAATTCTAGAGCATGACACTAAATTTCTTCTTATCCTCTATATGTAAAATTTCATACAATGTAAATCATTGAAATTATTATTTTTTTAAGATTTTTGGAGAACCCTTAAAAAATATAAGGATTGGAAAAATGTCTTGGTGTCTCATTTATATTTCAGTAGTGATCCTATGTTGACAGCTTTTCTTCTCCAACAAGAATATCTAATATTAATACTAATATCTCAGTGTATGCTTATAATTTTAGTCCTGTACTTCTATGAGAGTTCATATAATGGTGAAATTCAATAGAGCTTACAATGTAAATATCATTCTGGTATTTCAGGAGTAACTTATTGAACATAATGGTATGCTTTATTTTATGTATCATGTATCAAGCAAAATTAAACATAAGCAGGAAATATATGAACAAATAAATAAATAAGCATTTTTGAGTAGTGCTCATTTAAAATTTCATTCTTCCATTTGAATTGAGATTGAGCATTAATATAGTTCTCAATAACTTACATCATTTTGAGCCTTTAGTTTTCCTGGGTATCTTTGAAATATTCCTCTTTTTTCTCTGTTCATACTACATACCTATAAAGCATGCTACATATATAGAAAAAGGATGAGATAGAGTGGTAAATAGAGATGATTGATAGATGCATAGAATTGGAAAGATGAAGGAGCAAATAAATGAATAGAATAAATTAATAAATGCACAAGTGAATGAATGAGTGAATGAGTGAGTAAATGATGGACTTTTGTTGATGCATCTCCATATCCCATACTTTCTCTTTACAACGAGTGCCTAGGTTTTACTTTGGATGACCAAGTTACACTATTTTAGGTTTCAAACAGGGTTGAGTCTGGATTCCACCCTAAGCTCTAGTCAGGATGCTCCTGATTAAGCGAATCTTAGTAATTCTATTGTTGCTGTTGTTCTTGACATTGTCAATGTGATTGTTTCAGGCTTGGCAATGGTTTAAAACTAAGATAAACCAACAGATGGTGCTCCTCTGGCCCTAGTGATTGGTTCAGTGGACGTAATTTAGTTCAACTGGAGGGAAGCCCGTATCTTCTCATAAATAATTATCAACTTGATGCAGTGCTCTTCTTTTAGATGTAAGTAAATAAATGCATGCATGTAGCCCAAATGGACAGCCACCTGACAACCATTAGGAAAGACAGGCTAAGGTTAAAGCCAACATAGCAAAGGAAGATTTGAAAGAACTACAAACAAATGGATGTGCAACCTTAAAGATATCAACCTGTGGATCAAGCAGAGTCTTCTTCTGCTCTAGACTTTCCAGCTTATGAGCCAATAAAGTCCCTTTATTATTTAAATGAGGTGAATTTTCTTTATTGGCTCTAACCCATATTCTAAATAACATAGATAGATACAGGTAGATGTATAGGTAGAGAGGGAGGGAGTGGGGGAGAGAGAGAGCACAAGCATTATGATACAGGATAAAGAAATAAGAAGCATTTGTCCTTAGAGTGAAATGGGATAGGTTACTAGAATGAATATTTATCTGTGTGATCTACGAAACATTTGATTTACTCATTGCTATAACAGTTGAGGTTTCCAAATTCTGTAACCAAGCATTTTATATATGACCATCTTGATCATCAAATCAGTTCATGTGGGTGACAGTTGGTGATCAATCTTCCGATGCAATATTCAAAAGAATACAATGACCATATGTTAGTTGATGCAGTTGAGTTGCATATAAATGGTTGCATTTATTCTGTACTTTGATATTTAGGAAGTAAAAAGACATTTTGTTTTTCATTTTGCAATCCCTAAAAGAACAGCCAAAGGAAATGTTTGCTTCTTAGAGTATGAAATAATAGGAGCACAGTGTGAAGCCAGCAAACTTTTTTTTTGTATTGAAGCATTTTATGAAACAAAATTAAATATCTAAATTTTTTCCAACCAAAATCCAAATAGGACTTTTCACTTATTTTTTCTCCCAATATTATCATGGCATTATTTGTGGTGTAACAAAATAGATTATACAGATCCAGAAGAATGGGGCTTGAATTCTAGCTTTACCATTTAACCATTGGTAAACTTAAGCAAGATATTAAATCTCTGTAAATTCCATATAAATTCTATGTAAGCTATACTAGTGTGTGTGTGTGTGTGTGTGTGTGAGAGAGAGAGAGAGAGAGAGAGAGAGAGACTTATTGTTAACCAGCAATGAGTCCTGGTATAAAGATATGTGTGCCTGTACATATATGATAAACAATTATATATTATGTAAAATAAGTTTAATAGATAAACCTTTCATTGATTACATAATTAGGTTTGATTTAATAATTATCTTGCCAATATTTATTTTGAGTTCAGTACTTTGGGGGACCTGTGATTTTATTTCTACAAGTGATATTACCCATGTGGGCCAGCCACCTTGCAAATAGAATTCATTGGTAAGAAGCAAAACTTTATCTCTTAAAAAAAAAAAAGTAGGAAAACAACCCAATTTTTTAAAGTGAGCCAAAGACCTTAACAGACACCTCACCAAAAAAGATATATAGATGGCAAATCAGCATGTGAAAAAAAATGTTCCACATATGTCATCAGGGAGATGCAAATTAAAACAAGATACCAGGGAGACTGGGTGGCTCAGTTGGTTGGGCGTCCAACTTTGGTTCAGGTTATGATCTCACAGTTTGGGAGTTCAAGCCCCGCATCAGGCTCTGTGCTGACAGCTCAGAGTCTGGAGTCTGCTTTGGTTTCTGTGTCTCCCTTTCTCTCTCTGCCCCTCCCCTGCTCTCTCTCTCTCTCTCAAAAATGAATACACATTAAAAGTTTTTTAAAAAATAAAAGAAAACAAAATAAAACAAGATACCACTACATACATATTAGAATGGCCAAAATCTGTAATACCGACAAAACCCAATGCCAGTGAGGATATGGAGAAGTAGGAACTCTTATTCACTGCTGGCGGGAATACAAAAGGGCTCAGCTACTTTGAAAGACAGCTGGAGGTTTCTTAGAAACAAAAACAAAAACTAAACATACCTTTTGCCATCCAGCAATCACACTGGTATTTACCCAAAGAGGTTGAAAATTTACGTCCACCCAAACACCTGCATGTGAATGTTTAGAGCACCTTTATTCATAATTGCCAAAACCTGAAGGAACCAAGATGTTTTTCAGTAGTTGAGTGGATAAATACTCCGTAGCACATCCAGACGATGCAGTGTGATTAAGCACTATATAGAAATGAGCTAGGAAGCCATGAAAAGACATGGAGTCACCTTAAATGGGTACTACTGAGGGACAGAAGCCCATCTGAAAAGGCTACATACTGTATAATTCCAGCTATATGACATTCTGGAAAAGGCCAAATCAGGGAGACAATAAAAAAGGTCAGTGGTTACCAGGGGTTGGGGATGCATGAAGGGATAAACAGGCGGAGCACAGAGGATTTTGGGGGCATTGAAAATACTCTGGAAGATACTGTAATGATGGGCCCATGTTACTATACATTTCTCTAAAACCACAGAATATACAACACCACGAGTAAACCAGGACATAAACAATGGACTTGGGGTGGTTACGATATGTCAGTGTAGGTTCTTGGATAGTTAACAAATGTCCCACTTTGGTGGGGCATGTTGACAATAGGTGAGGCTGTGCATGCCTGGGGTGGGGAATATGGGAAACCCTGAAGCTTCCTCTCAGTTTTGCAGCGAACCTAAACCTGTCAAATATCTTTTAAAACAACAAAAAACTTATGAGAGAGAAGAAGAAAATCACTGGACTTGAGTGACATATTTAGTTTTGCTCCAGCTCAATTCACAAATGACCTGTGTTATGCTAGTCATACTGCTTAACCTTACGGAGACTCATTTATCTTACCTATAAAATAGGGATAATAAAGCCTCATTCAGAGATGTTTGGAATAAATTATATCACAGATGTTTTAGAATCACTTTTGAATTTCAAAAGCAGCACATAAAATTGTGGGACTTCATTTTGAAAGATATAATTAATATATTTTTTAAAGAACCTCCAGTAATCTGTTGCATTTTTAATGTATCCTATCATCAATATTCCCTGTAAGCATATGAGTGAAGAAGTCTTTTGTAAAATTAGGTAAGAGATACAAGGCAGGAAATGGAAAATATAAATGTCACATTGAATACAAAATACAGGTATGTATAACAATAATATTTTCTCCCCCATAAGATTCATTTGCCAAAAAAAAAAAAAAAAAAAAAAAAAGCATGGGGTGGGCAGGATGAAAATCAGTATGTTATGAACTCTATAATTTCTATGGTTTTTTTTTACACTTGATCATAGCCAAAAGGCCGAGAAGCTGTTCTAAGTTTTTTTTTTAAACTCCAAGTCCAGAACTATTTACCCAGTCCTAAAGTAGACATCTTCACATTGATGTTTCAAAGCTATTGAGAATGAAACTTCCAAACATAAATTCACCATTGTTTCTGACCCAATCTTTCTCCCAGAACTGCCATTCCCTTGATCTCTCTCTCAGTAAATATATCACTCAATCACTTAAGACAGAAAACGGAACATGAGTTTCTTTCTTCCCTTTCACGCCAAGCTAATCAATCACTAAATTGTATTAATACTGCCACCTAAATATTGCTCAAGTTTGTTGTTCTCTTCTCTCACCTCCCTTACCATGACTCTAAACCTCTTTCATTCCTTACCTATTTTCCTTCAGTAGTCTTTGCTTTGTCTCTTTGGTCCTGTTCTAATTAAAGGGGTCTTCCTAAAATGTAAATCTTAGCCCATGATTCACCTGCTTGTTATTTCCTATTATTTTCAAAAAAGTGCAAATTCTTTCTTTGCATGGTTTATGAGGAACTTCATGATCTTGTCCTAGTGGACAAGATCCTACTGGATCTTGTCTCTAGTCTTTGTCTTTGTCTTCCATTCCTTCCCACCCATACCTGGACAAAATTACTCCAGTTTACTTCCTTTCGTATCTTAGGATACTGCCATGTTGCTTTGTATCACTCACATGACAATAACTCAGCTGACTTGCTCCATTCATCATGAAGGTCCCTCAGCTTATGTACTGTGTGCTTGCAGCCTTTCCTGACAGCTCAAAATTTAGCTGGGGAGTTTTTCTTCCATGAACAGCTTATCCTGCTGTATTATCATTTGATGCCTATAGTCCCCAATGGCCCCTGAGCTTTGTGAATATAAGGTCCACGCTGACCTGTTCACATTGCATTCTTATCACCTAGACTGGTGCCTAGAGCATACACATCAGATTCTCTAAGCACATTTAGTGAAATCAGGACCTTTATGGCTTTAATGAATTTAATTTGATGATCTAAACCTTCTTGGTGAAAGTGTTGTATGCTAGCCAAATAACATCACACATTCTATTCTTCACTTATGTTTAGTTGAAGCTCACACTGAATGAATTCCTTACAACTCAGAAGAAATGTTGTGACTTGAGTCCTAGCAAGGGTAACTCCTGACTCTGACCTGACTTGGCTTCTAACACCTGCATCTTTGTTTTCCAAGACAAAGTTGAATCTTGCAATAAACCTTAAGGGGAAGGAGGAACTGAGTTGGGCATGGTTCCTAAAATTCCATTGGAGAAGCACATGTGAAAGAAACCTTTCCTGGGAATTCCTCTGAGCTTCCAATTCTGAACCATGGTGACATTTTATTTCAGATTTCTGAGTAGGCAGCCTGTTTAATAACAAAATAATGTTAGGAAAAAGTCATTAAAGCTTCGTTTGCTGTCCACCTATTTGGGATAACCTGAGAACATTAACTGTTCCAGAAAAGGAATGGAAAACAAACTGAAGGTACTAATTAGCATGAATTATTAATAGAATTTATTAACAAAAATCCCGTCTTATTTTTTTTCTCATTAAGCATTTGTTTTAATGGGTCTTGAAATTTTGTAAAACGATTTTCGGTCAAGTTGTTTCCATTAAAAAAGTACTGATTTTAAAAATTAATAACTTAAAACTCTGTCTCACACACACACAGTTCAGAAATCATTTTTCCTTCTGAGGTTTTATGATGCATGGTTATCATTAACCAGTCTTTTCTATCAAGCTTAAATGGCCGATTGACGCAAACAGTCCTGAGACCACTCTTCCCCCACTGTTACTATTGGGGTGGCAGGTATTGGAGATAATATGATTTAGCCTCTGAGCTTTCTGGGAAGACTTGGTGACCTTGCCAGCTCCAGCTGGCTTCTCGTCCACTGCTTTGATGACACCCACAGCAACCATCTGTCTCATGTCACGAACAGCAAAAACGGCCCAGAGGAGAGAAACTCTCAAAACACACACAGGGTTGCCAAGAACCATATCAACAATGGCAGGATCATCAGATTTCAAGGACTTAGGGCCATCTTCCAGCTTTTTCCCCAGAATGATGATCAGTCTTCTCCTTCAGCTCAGCAAACTTTCAGGTAATGTGAGCTGTGTGACAACACAGCACAGGTGCCTATCCAGCACTGATTTGGTCTGGATGGTTCAGGATGATCACCCAAGCCATCA
Organism: Neofelis nebulosa; assembly: GCF_028018385.1. NCBI lineage: Eukaryota > Metazoa > Chordata > Mammalia > Carnivora > Felidae > Neofelis > Neofelis nebulosa. The sequence goes on along the minus strand of NC_080795.1, from coordinate 59,208,653 downwards.
AGCCAGCTGTTTCCAATGGTGGCTCATTTTTGCTGTCAGCAGCCATACTGCCATGACAAACATCTTTGACAGATATGTTCTTGACACTGAAGCCCACGTTGTCACCAGGAAAGCGTCATGGTGCCTTTCAACAGATTTTGCTTCAGTTGTAACACTGACTGGAGCAAAGGGCACCACCACGCTGGGTTTGAGAACACCAGTCTCCACTGGGCCCACAGGGACAGTACCGATTTCACCAATTTTGTAGACGTCCTGGAAGGGCAGACCCAAGGGCTTGTTGGTTGGATGAGTTGGTGGCAGCATGCAATCCAGAGGTTCAAGCAGTGTGGTTCCACTGGCATTGCCATCTTTATGGGTGACTTTCCAACCCTTGAACCAAGGCACGTTAGCCCTTGGCTCCAGCAGGTTGTCACCATTCCAACCAGAAATTGGCACAAATGCTATGTGCAGATTGTAGCCAATTTTCTTAATGTAGGTGCTGATCCCTTAACAATTTCCTCATAGCTCTTCTGCTTCAGTATCTCTTCTGTAGGGTGGTTCAGGGAATCCATTTTGTTAACACCAACATGTAGGAGTTTCACAGCCAGGTGTGGAAGCCAGAAGGGCATGCTCACGGGTCTGCTCATTCTTGGAGATAGCTGCTTCAAATTCACCAACACCTGCAGCAACAGGCAGAACAGTACAGTCAGCCTCAGATGTGCCTGCAAGCATGTTTTTGATGAAGTCTCTGTGTCCTGGAGCATTGATGATGGTCACATAATGCTTGCTCGTCTCAAAGTTCCACAGGGACATATCAATGGCGACACCATGTCCACTTTCGGCTCTCAGTTTACCCAAGACCCAGGCATGCTTGCAAGGGTTTTTTCTCAGCAGCCTCCTTCTTCAATTTTTTCTATAGTTCCTTTGTCGATCCCACCTCAGTAATAGGTCAGATGACCAGTAGTGATAGACTTGCCTGAATGTATATATCCATGACAAACATGTTGCTTTGAGTCCTTTCCTTTCCCGTTTTGGTTTAGGATTAGTGGTGGTTTTTATGTCACCTGTGGTCTGGCAGCAAAGCTGTATGAAAAAGCTCATTTATTATTTTTAAAAATTTAAATAAACAGATCCCTATGAAAGATGCATAGATAGCATAATTATATTCTGTTCACCTTTATGAAATTTGAAACATTTTTTCTTTCTCTAAAAAGGAAAGCATACTTATTATTATTGTTATTATTATTGTTATAACACTTTATTTTTAATATCTTTCATAAAGATTGCTTAAAGACTAGAAGAAATTATAAAAAGAGCTTTTAGAAAATAAGATATAAAAGGAAAGGTTAGTAATCTAGCATGGACATATTCTCTGTTAAAGTTAAACTTTGCATTCAAAAATTTTAAAAAATCTTCAGGATTGGTAGGCCACACCAAAGAAGTTTTGAGATCTGAAGAATATAAAAATCGAAAATATTAATTAGAGCAAATCTGAATATATGAAAGGCATTTAGTTTGTCCTGGATAAATGAGAAGAAAATGTCTCAAATTGATTTTTTATTTTTTATTATTTGAGACAGATAGAGCAAGTGTGGAGAAGGGCAGAGGGGGAGAGAGAATCTGAGGCAAACTCCACTCTCAGCCCAGTGCTGGACATGGTCAATCCCATGACCCTAGAATCATGACTGGAGCCAAAATCAAGAGTCTGGCACCCAATCAACTGAACCATCCAAGCACCCCTCCAATTGATTTTTATTTTACTCAGTCCTCTGAACTTTGATACTTAATTCTGAAAGGATGGCCTGACAATCCTTCTGCATATTGGATACAATGCTATCAGAATATCTTCTTCCCTCACCCCTCCTTAAGAAATTACACACCTGCAATATATCCCAGGAAAATAATTTACCCTTTCCCTATTACTCTTGTGTCCTCCGGGTGGTATAGTCTATATAGTGTAGTGCCTTATAGTAACACGTTACAAAATGGAAAGTCACGATTTTTTGTCATTTTTTTTTTCTATCTTCTTTGCTACAAGCCATGGAAGACTAACACCGCTAAAAATAATACTTAGCTCAATGAAGGGATCATTACATACTTGTAACAGAAGGTAACTCTGTGGCCAGCCTCTGCCAAGTGAGTCTTAAAATACATACATCCTCCAAATGGTATGTATTTTGAGTAACTACAATTGTATTGCTTCAGGCAAAGTACTTGCAGACCTAAGACCAGACTGGCAGAATGTGCTGAACAATTAACTTTTGTATTAAATTAGAACCACTTTCTTTTAATTTCAGTTGATCGTAAGGCATAAAAGATAAAGAAGTTAAAAATAGCTGAAGGGTGTATGACAGAAAAATAAGTCTTCACTGTTTCAAATTTACTAGTAATTAAGACAGCTGTGTGAATAATGAAACATGCATAAGTCAATTTTCCCTCCCACCATATATTCAGGGAATTTTGACCTGAGTTTATAAAAGATCATACACTCACACAAGGAAGTTTGGATGTTTTTTTTAATTTAAGGAAAATGCCATGATAAGTTCTTGCTTGTACCATATTTGTTAATTGTAGAGAAGTTAAGTGATACAGTATTTAAAAAAAATCTTAATGTTTATTAAAAAAATTTTTTTTAACGTTTATTCATTTTTGAGAGACAGAGAGAGACAGAGCATGAGCAGGGGAGGAGCATAGAGAGGGAGACACAGAATCCGAAGCAGGCTCCAGGCTCCGAGCTGTCAGCACAGAGCCTGATGCGGGCCCGACCCACAAACCGTGGGATCATGACTTGAGCTGAAGTTGGATGCTTAACTGACTAAGCCACCCAGGCACCCCAGTGATACAGTATTTTTAAAGAAGTAAATTAAAGTTGCTCAAACCCAGTAATTACTATTATAAAGTTTGTATTTTATTATATACAAATTTATTCAAAACTATATTCTATATAAATGCATTTAAATTTAGGGTAATGATATATCTATATCTATAGAATAGATAGATATAGATATAGATATAGATATAGATATAGATATAGATATAATTTTTCAAGACAGAATTTCAAAGCGAAGTATTAATTTGAACAATATTTATTGGCATTTTTGTACCATATATGAGACATTATGGCAGGTATGGGAATGGAGATGTGTGTAAAGCATAATCACTTTCCTCAATACACAGACTAGGAAGTAAAATAAAGATTACTGAATACTTGCTATATACACTAGAAATTAATAGGTTAAAAATGTATAAGAAATACTATTTTTTGAGGGTGAGAATGAATCATTGTCAAGGGGAGGGGGCCGAGAGACGGGGAGACACAGAATCCGAAGCGGGCTCTAGGCTCTGAGCTGTCAGCACAGAGCCAGACCAGGGGCTCGAACTCACAATCTATGGATGACTTTCACCAGTGACAGCTGAGGTAGAGAAGGAACAGTCTTGCCTTCTATGGCATGAATGTTGATGTGTTGAGGGATTATCAACACTCACTTTCTCAGGCCTCATCTTCAACATCTCTCTAAACCCTCTGGGTAGCACCCTCAGGAACTTCTGCTTTCTATAACACCACTGCACAACAGAAATACAATGACAGCTACAAATTTCATTTAAAATTTTCCAATAGCCACATAAAAAGTAAAATGAAACAGAAGAAATGAATTTTAATGGCATTCTAAACCAATATACCTAAAATAATGTTTCAATATGTAATGAACATAACAAAAATATGACAAGATCTTGCTACAGGTTGAATACTTATTTGTGTCCTCCCGAAGGTTATATTTTGAAACCTATGTAATGGTATTTTGAGGTAGGATCTTTGGAAGGTGATTAGGTCATGAGGATGAAGCACTCATGAATAGGACTAGAGTCATTATAAGAGACTCCAGAAAGCTCCTTCACCCCTGCTTCCATGTGAGGACAGGGCAAGAAGACAGCCCGTCTATGAACAGGATACAGGCTCTCACCACACACTCTTATCAGTGTCTTATCTTGCACTTTCCAGCCTCCAGAATTGTGAGAAATAATTTTCTGAGATTTAGAAGCCACCCCAGTGTATGGCGTTCTGTTATAACAGACCAACAGACTAAGACAGGTCTCTTACATTCTTCTGAAGGCCTTGAATTTGGTGTGTAATTCATACTTACACCGCATACTTACATCTCAATTCAGATTAGCCACATCAAGAACAGAGTAGACATACGGGGTTAGCAGCTATCCTATCGATCATCACAGCTCTGCAAAGTGTCCTCATCTATGTGTTTGTCTCAAAAAGGTAACTTAAAATCTGGCAGCCACATCTCATAGGAAGGTAGAGACACACAAATAAAAATTTGTTTCTATGCATGCCAGTATTTCTTTATGTATCTCCTGATTTTGCTCCTTCCTTTCTTTTTTTAAGCAGAAAATTATATTGTACTGATCCATCTTGGGAAATGCTCTTTTTATTTACTTGTTTGTGCCCCTCCCATGGTATTTTCCATATTACCCCATGCACCCCCCGACTAATGACAACTTATTTGAGAATGCCTATTTAATGTTGCATATCCACAATAATTAACATTTATTTTGTTCACACCACGATCCTCAAATGCTGAAGAGTCAGCGTGAACACTTACACTCTCCAGTTATTCCCAGAGGCAACTGTCCTTTGCAATTTGATGTAAAGTGCAGGTGTTAGAAATAAAAGTGGTCCTGAAAGCAGAGCTGTTGGGCACCACTGTTATGTTGTATTCTTCTTCTGGCTTGAAATTTGATGCTTTGATGGAACTACTATCTGCACTAACTTGACAAATCTCCCTATACATACATTTAATGGATGAAAAGGCGAAGGCAAAGAGGAAAGATTAATTAGCATGTCAGAGGTCACGTAATGATACAGCGACAGAGACAATAACAGAGGTACGTACCCAGGAAAATGAATTTGCAGGAATTTACACAAAATACTTGGAAATTTAATTTTCCTTGGTGAGAACCATAACACAGTACAAAGAACAGGAACTTCTGGACGCCAAACACTTTATATGAATTTAAACTGCTCAGTCATATTAGCGTCATGTAAATGCTTCTGTGTTACTTTTGTGTTTGTTGTCGATCTTTGTCACAGGAAAACTGATTGTGTCTTTATACTGACCTTTCTAACAGTTGTTATGTGTTATGTAATCTAATGATCCGTGAGATCATTACCTGAGCCCAAGTCGGACACTCAACCGACTGAGCCACCCAGGTGCCCCAAACATTAAAAAATTTTAAAAAAGAGAACTTGCAATTATAAATTCTTTCTCTGCCTTTTTGAGATGTAAATAATTACATATATAATGTTTTGTATATAATATTATATGTGTAGTTTTAAACATATATAGTTTTCTTACCAGCTATACCCCAAGACCTGACCTTCACTACCCACCTGCTTGTACTCACTGACCTTTGTCCCACATTGTTCCTTAAGCTCTTCTTTCCAGTTTATCACTTAACTCAGACAAATGGAAACCAAAACCACTCCTCAAGTGATAGCAACTCTCCTGAGAAGATCTCCCACCTGCCAAGACCACCCAGACCAGTTTGGTCAAAACCTTGAACTTGTACCTGCACAGAAGGACCATAGAGTGACTCTGACCCACAACAACCTTTACCAGATTATAATAGTAAAACCTCTGCCCAAGGAGGAACACAGGCCTTATCTACATAACATACAATGTATGAATAGGCATGTCTTATTAAGGTGCAGGCGCGGCCTTATGCCTGTCTCTACATATGGTGACAAGGCTTCCCTAAATATTCATCCTAACCCTGGGTAAAGGAACCCATTCACCCTTGCTCGGGGAGTCATGGCTTTGGAAGTTATTCCCCGTGATCTCCTTATTTGCTGCAAATAAAGTTTACTTTGTGCGACAACTCACCTGGTGTGTCTGTGGCTCACCAACAAGTGAACTCACGTTGCTTCGGTTACAGTTTTAGATATACATAATTTTGGATATGTATATAGCTTTAGCCATATATATAGTTTTAGGTATTACATAGTTTTAGGTATGTGTATTTTAGGAATACATTCAAAAGCAATAATCAAAGATTTATGAATAAGGATACTTAATATATATGTATATATATATTATATGATTCTAAGTCTTTAGTGGTTCAACAGGAAGTTCTGTCTGGTTTTCATTTTCATATTAAGAATACAGCTTTGAAATGTATCTCTGAAATGCATATATATATATATATATATATATATATATATATAATTATTCTCAGACGCAGTACTTTGAAAAATTCATTTGATTGTTTATTTTTTATTTGTATAGATTTTTTTAAAAATTTTATCTCATTTTTCCATCATGATAAGTAGACTTATTATTATATTTTAGATCTTGGTTCTTTACAATACAATAATAACTTCAAACCCAGTAAGGGTTTGGAATGAAAATATTGTATCTTGAAATTTAATCATGATTTTATATGCATTCTATCTGAAATATGATTTATTGAAACAATCTTTGTCTTCAGAAAGTATCCTGTATAATTTAAGTGAAATATCTTTTGTGAGACTAAAGAAAAGGTGTAGGTTGTGTATTTTCTCTTAATAATATCCTGTTATCCTTTTATAAAGCTGCATAAGAAAGACTTCTCTTATGTTTGTGGGAAGAATAATTGCTAAAAGGAGATTGGTGACAATATAATTATATAATGTATCAGACAACATCTTAACAAATCATTGTTTATACCATGGCTCATTTCTGCAACTAAAAACACAAAATGAAAAACAGGTCTGATTCTCACTTCATTTCAAAAAGTAAATGTCAACATATTTGAATATAATTTCTACAATTTCAGGTTGTATAACTTATGATGGTATCATTATAGGAAGTGGGAGCTACCATTCTCCATTAATATGGTTTGATATTTTTCCAAAATAAAGTGTTTTGATCTTATCTTCAAACTAAATATATTTTCTCGTGAAATATCTGCACAATTCCTCCACCTCAGAGAATATTCAAATATTATTCAAGAAAAGCTAGCACTGATTATGAAAAAGATAGAAGTCAAATTATCAACCATTTTATCTTTATTCAGTTATCATTTTATTGAATATCTGGCATATAGTAGGGTCCTTCATAAACACTTATTAAATAAATTAATCTTGCATGTGGTAGTTTCTTTTTTCTTTTACAGTTTAATTTTTAGAAGTTCAATCTCTCTTTTTAAAGATAATTATAAGAAGTTTTTATACAATAAATTTACAAGCACATTACTCTTTTACCAATTACCTTCCATAATAGTGTCTGAGTGACTAAATGTTTTTAAATATACTTCAATAGCATGAATATATTTTTGCTAATTATCTTCATTGATACTCTGCCTCTTTTCTTCTGTCACAAAAGAAGGATTGCTTTCTTATTTTCTGGTTCCTTCCCTTTCCACTTGAAGAGAACCATCATTTCACTATTGAGTCTCAACTCACCTGTATACTTAGCTGTTCCTTATTTATAACACAATTTCTCTGTCTCTCTGTAGGTTGAAATCTATTCTATATTCAGGAACCTCCCTTGACTTTACATTCTGTTCCAGTTACCACTTTTTGTCACAGTCTGTTCCATTTTTGAGACACATTTTTATTCCTTTCATGGTTTCTACTGATAAAAGCCTCAAGGCTATGGAATAGTTTGATAGTAATTCCTCATCTTGAAGATTCACATACAATGAGTTGTAAGAATTAACACGTGAATACTATACATATCTGAGGTCCGTGGTTTCAATTTCTCCTCAGTTAATTATTTATTTTCATGTAATTGTCTTGAAGTGTTGTCAAGCTTCCTCTCTCTTGCTCAGGCTTGTGGATAGAATTTTACTAGCTCTTTTTTTCATGATGGTATAACTTCTCCGACCCCTAATTTTCTTCAGGAAGACCAGCTCCAGCTCCTTATGCATATGTAGCCTATTGCCTCAACCCTTCTTGAGTGACTGTCAAAACCCCAGACCTCCATACTCCAACCTGGTCCGATTTCAACACTGTTTTCACACTCTATTTCAAATTTGCTACCTTTGGATTTTCACCCTCTATTCTCTTGAGATATGCATTCACTTACCTCTTATGGATCTTCTATTGCTTAGTTCTTTCTTGGTTTACTATTTTAGGGAAGCACTTTCTGTCCTAGCTCCCAAAGTACAGAAGAAAAGATGAATAAAAGGTGAGATTTTGAGACCTTAGATACTTTGCAATATCCTTATTCAATATGAATGCTTGATGGAAGGGTTGTCTTGGGATAAAATATTAGATTGGACATTTTCCTAAAAGTATTTAAGACTTTTTCTCAATTTTCTTCTACTTTAGAAGTGGCTACAAAAGATCTTATATTATTTTTGTTTATGAACTTTGATTATAATTGTCTGTCATTCCTTCTGTGTGAGTTTTAAGACTATTCTTTTATACACAATATTTTAAATATTTTGTGTTTGATAAGAGGGTTTTTTTATGTGCTGGGATGATTATTGATGAGTTGATCCTTTCAATTTAAAACATGATGATTTTTGGTTATGGTAACTTATTTGTCTTGTTTCATTATATATTATAAAATTCCTTTTTTGCAGAGTGTTTTGGATATTAGAACACATGAGATAATAAAATAGAAAATATGTGCCTTTAAGTAGTTTATATTCTAATAGAGGTAGACAGATTTTTAAATATATATGTATGTTTATATATATGTGTATATATATATATATATATATAGGCATTTAAGCATGGCATGGGTAATGATTAAGAGAGAAATCAAAGGTAAGTAATCAAACAAGTGGATAGTAGTTCATGAATTCAGAGGTGAAATAATGGAAGTAAGGTAGATTTTATAGGGACTTAAGGGTGTACAGTAATAATATAGTTATTTGCATAAACTAAGACCCTTTTTAAAAATGAAAATTTGAATTAATAATAACTATGCAAGGAAAATAGGCATAATCTGAAGTTTTCTTGGGTAAACCAAGACATAGGTTCACCTTAATTGTACATAATTTTAATACAGTTCATGTTACTTTGAGTAAAGTGGGGAGACAGTCCATGTGTGTGTGTGCGTGCGCGTGTGTGCTCACTCATGTGTGTGCAGGTGAGTGACATGATAATTTTTAAAGGGATAACCATTGTTACTGTGTTGAGTCCATATGGTAGGAGAACCAGGGTGAAAATAAGGAGACAAGTTAAGAGTCTCCTGTGGTAATCTGGGTGAGAAAAGATGGTGTCTCTGAATGGGGTGATGGCTGTGGAGGTGTTGAAAAGTACTTGGGTTCTAAATATATTTTAAAAGTATAAATGCAGGTTATCCTGCTAGATGGGTAAAGGCAATGAGTAGGCCATTAACTGGGATTCTATTTCTTCCATGAGAGTTTGAGGAAGCACAGAAAGAACAAGAGAGTTAAGAACGCAAGGAAACTACAATGATTGTTGTTTCAAGGAAACTACAATGACTGTTGAGCTGGAAAAGGAGGGAAGAAAGACACTGAGGGGGAAGGTGCATTGAAAAGTGAATATACCAGAGTACGATACTAAAGAATTCTAGGGACTGTCAGAGATGGACTAACAAATAGAGGAAGTGAGCCAGAAAAATAAGGTGTTTTTTTGTTTTTTTTTGTTTTTGTTGTTGTTGATGTTGGTTTTTTTTTTTGTTTTTTTTGTTTTTTTGTTTTTTTTGCTGTTTTTTAGAAAATGGGAAAGTAAAAAATGAAGAGTTGACATTCTGGTACTGATAAATTCTAGGAGGTTATGACGCTTGAAAATGAGTGGTTGGCATTGAATCACAAGACAGAAGTTAAGGAACTGGCAGAATTGCAGCAGAATCATCTTGTCTGTATCGAAGTAACAGTAATTAAAACATGAATGATGTTGGAGATAATTACAAAAGCCAGGGGCTAAATGAGTTTGGAAGTAAAAGCGAATGGCCTTGAAAGCCAGTGAATGAACACAAATGTGAGGTGTTAGTAACATAATTTGATCACATGATATTCAGTGCTGGATTTTTATGGGGAAAGGAATACACATGGACTAGAGTCAGCATCAGCCATCAGCACAGAGCCCGATGCGGGGCTCGAACCCACAAACCATGAGATCAGGACCTGAGCTGAAGTCAGAGCCTTAACCAACTGAGCCACCTAATCGCCCCTCAGTTTCTTTTTTTTAAAGTTTATTTATTTATTTTGAGAGAGAGAGAAAGCATCAGTGTGGGAGGGGCAGAGAGAGAGAAAGAGAGAGAGCATCTTAAGCAGGCTCCACACTGTCAGCACAGAGCCCAATATGGGGCTTGAGCCTCAAACCACGAGATCACGACCTAAGCTGAAATTGGACACTTAAATGACTGAGCCACCATGCACCCCACAGTATGCCAATTCAGTTTCTAACACAATTGTTTACCATCTTTGTGACCTTATAGGAGTTAATTAACATCTCTGCGCATTTGTTTCTTCATGTGAAAAATGAGAATAATACTACTAATATGGAATTTTTAATTAGGAGAAAAAATATGAAAGCTAATAAAATATTATTCAAAGCTCATAGATATTATTTTTACCATTAGTATTATTGCACCAAAACTAAAGCAGAATATTTCAATTTGTAAGCATTCATAATTTGAGTTTCCTTAAAACATTGAATCATTATGTGAATTGAGAAATGAATTTCTGCACTTTCTTTTTTATTTCATTCTGAGAAGGCTATCTTTGAAGCATATAGCTATGAACTCCAGGAATTAATTTTCCAATGTCAGCATAGACACAAAAAAGAACACATGATATAATTAAAAAGGAAAGTATCATGCTGCTACATCAGAAGCAGAGTTTGAAAAAAGAAGTAGGGATGTCATTTCATGGTGCGAAGCAGGAGGAAGGAGGCTAATTTTTTTTAAGAAAAGAAATTAAGACATGTTGAAATAGCACTCAGCCTGCAAAGTCAGAGAAGGTTAAAAATATTTATGTTATTGTTGAACCAGCAAAGAGGAGGAGTCACCACAAGGTATCTATAGGCTTTAATGACAGAATTTTCCACAGTTCACATTTGAAAAACCTACATTTCCCATTATCTAGAATTGAATTTATTTGTGCAACGATTTATAGGAACATAAATAGCAAGAGTAGTTTATGACACTTAGCTAAGATTTTTACTACTACCTTTGTAAGTGGGAGGGTTGGTAGTAAATCCCCCAATAAATGGTACTTATATCATTTTATGTGCATTTGTAGAGAAATACATAGATGCATAAGTTAGCTTTTGCTGCATAACAAATTATTCCAAAATGCAGTGGCTTAAAACAACAGCCTGTTATCTCACAGTTTTGTTGCTCAGGAATTCAGCCATATCTTGGCCAGGTTCTATGGTTCAGGGTCTGCAATCAAGGTAATGGCCTAGATGGTAATCTTAATTGAAGGCATAACAGGCTGCAGGGCTTGAAAGCAGGGAAGGACTTGTTTTGCAGCTCAGTTATTATCATTGACAGGATTCATTTCTTTAGAGGTGGTTGAAGTGAGAGACTCAGTTTCTCATTGGCTGGTGGCCAGAGGCTTGCTCAGTTACTTGCCACATGAGCCCCTCTGCAAGGAAGCTCACGATATGAAAGCTGGCTTCCATCAAAGCAAGAAAGAGAACAAGAGAAGGTGAGCAAGAGAGAAGCCAAGGTCTTCTTGTTGTCTAATCTTTGAGCTTTTCACCATATTCTATTCATAAGTAAATTACTAGGTCCAGCCCACACTAAGGGGTATGGATTATTTATAAGAGTAGAATACTAAAAGGAGAGGGTCTTTGGGAGCCATCTTAGAAACAGACTGCCACAACAGACCATATATACATACCCAAGTATGTATATAATAATAATATCATGTATCTTTATGTATATAATTATGCTGTATACATTATTTATATACATATTTATACACAAATACAGGTTTACATAAAATTCAAAATATAATTAATAATTACATATAATAAATATATATTATACATACTTATTTATAAATATGCATATGCAAGAATATACAAATAGAAATATATGTTTATGCTAAATACTGAGTAAACAATACATTTTTAGATTTAGGTTTATTTATTCTAAATTAACCATTTTGGTTGCAATTAAAATGTTCAGAGTATACATAACTTCAAATATTGCTGGAGTGTTCTTGAAAATGTATAGTTTCAGATTTCACTTTTTTTTTTTTTAAACGTTTATTTATTTTTGAGACAGAGAGAGACAGAGCATGAACAGGGGAGGGTCAGAGAGAGAGAGAGGGAGACACAGAATCGCAAACAGGCTCCAGGCTCTGAGCTGTCAGCACAGAGCCCCACGCGGGGCTTGAACTCACGTACCGCGAGATCATGACCTGAGCGGAAGTCGGACGCTTAACTGAGTGAGCCACGCAGGCGCCCCTCAGATTTCACTTTTAATCAAGAATATCACGTATAGAATTTGTAGAGCAAATGAAAAATAGCGCTGTTTTCAATACTAGTGGCTAGAGTAACCCAATTTTGGTTGGCCACAGATTATTATACCTTTGACACCTTTATTTGCAGTTATTTACGGTTTTTTAAGAAGATTATCTTCATTTTTTAAATTTTAAATTTTTATTCCTTTTTAATTTTAGAGAAAGAGAGCATGACAGAAAGGGTGAACAGGGGAGAGGGGCAGAAGAAGAGAGAGAGAGAGAATCTTAAGCAGGTTCCATGCTCGGCATGGAGCCCAATACAGGGCTTGAGCCCAAGACCCTGGGTTCATGACCTGAACCAAAATCAAGAGTTGGATCCTCAACTGAGTGAGCCACCCAGGCACCCCTGATTATTTTCATTTTTTAAAAACACTTTTGGCAAAGTAATGTATTTCAAGGCGTTAATTTCTTCGGATTTTCTTCAAACATTATTTTCAAGTTATGAAGCTAGTGACATACGAAGTGACAACTAATTAATGATAACCAGTTAATTTCTAAACAAATATGTACAGGAGCCCTTGTTTCATATAAATATGAACATAAGAAAAAAACAGTAACAAGTTAAATTTCAATTATTATCAAAGGCAACAGAGGAAAAGAAATATTAACAGAATGGGTATATTGGCCATCTTACAAAAAAATGATCCCTAAGATAAACATTAATGTGATTAATATATTTCAAAACACGTTATATTTTAATATTAAAAATAGCTTGCTGTCAGAAAATTGTTGAATTATCTCATACTCTTCTGGGGGAATTCTAGTAGCAATAGTACTACATGTTCTTCTAATAAGGGAATTCACATTTTCTGGCTCATGGCTAATGTTACCTATAATAATAGCAACTTTCAAATGAATGTCAAGCTTGCTACATTTACAGAGGCCCTTTGGAGGAGCAAGCTAGGGAGGCTCATATCAGTTCATTTTCAGAAATCCTCTTTTGGGCTCTGATTAGTCAACTATTAGATAGTGTAATTATTCAAAACCTGAGGTGAAATTCAAAATGCTGTATTTAAGAAGCACTATGGCACTGTCAGTCATCAGGGAGAACAGAGCTGACTCTTAAGTGTAACCAGAAGATACTGTTTGAATGACAGCTTAGGATAATAGAGCAGACTATAGCGGTTATAGGTGTTCTACAAATTACCTTTCAATCAATGGCTGCATGGGCATACTCATTTTCAAATTGTAATTCATATGGAAATGTACTGTGGCAGAGAAAGAAGTTTCCGAAAAAAAATAAATGTAATTTAAAGATAACGATAAAACTTGATCAATGTGAAATAATGTTTGCTAGCCCTATTCTCTATAGTTTATGATAGATACAATACATACTAGAAAGTAATTTAAAAATTAATATCACTTAGGAAACAGCACTTTAGAAACACAAAATAGTTTTTTTTTTTTAAATTTTTTTTTAATGTTTATTTATTTTTGAGACAGAGAGAGACAGAGCATGAACAGGGGAGGGGCAGAGAGAGAGAGGGAGACACAGAATCCGAAACAGGCTCCAGGCTCTGAGCTGTCAGCACAGAACCCGACGCGGGGCTCGAACTCACGAACCGCGAGATCATGACCTGAGCCGAAGTCGGATGCTTAACCGACTGAGCCACCCAGGCGCCCCACAAAATAGTTTTTTAACAATGATAGTTTAATCTCTCTCCTTGCTTCTGAATAAGGCCACTAAAGTCTTTTTCATTTATTATCACTTCTTTACTAAAAATCTTAGAGTTGCAAGGCATCATCACAACTACATCCAGAGTGTTAACAGCACTATTCTTTTAGCCCTTGATTTATCATCTTTCATCAGATTCCTACATGTGACCTTCCTACTGCAGGGACTACAAAGACATGGGATAAATACCACTTGAGACAAAAAGTGTACAAAATATAAACATAAAAAATATGCAATAATAATTCTGTAATGAAACACTTGTTTATTTTCTGCCATTTGCAAGCCTGGGAGCCCTCTTTGTAGTAGAGGGGCAAAGGACTTTAGCTTTCCTGGGGCGCCTGGGTGGCTCAGTCAGGTGTCAGACTTCAGCTCATGATCTCACAGTTTGTGTTTGAGACCCTTGTCCAGCTCTGTGCTGACAGCTCAGAGCCTGGAGCCTGCTTTGGATTCAGTGTCTCCTTCTCTCTCTCTGCCCTCCCCCACTTTCTCTCTCTCTCTCTCTCTCTCTCTCTCTCTCTCGAAAATAAATAAACATTAAGAAAAATAATTAAAAAAAAAAAAGACTTTAGCTTTCCTTATGTCCACAACTGATAGTCCCACTTCTGTAAATCCCTTCCTATCTAGAATTTCTATCATGTATTTTCCCCTTTTTAAAAACACATTTTCCACTTTTCTCATTATATTATATCTCTATCCTCAACTGAATTCTCTTCTACTTAAAACTAACCAAATTAAAAACCTTGACCTTCCATAACAACTTCCTCAATATTACCATTCTTTCATAAGCAAGATTTCTGACATGGTGGCCCACATGTTATATTCACCACTTGCTTACCTCTCATTTATCTGGTTTACCTACTGAAATTTGGTGTTAATCCTTTCCTCTCTGGGAACTCCTATGGACATTTCCCAGTATCTCAAATGGAATTGTATCTCTAAGGGATTACATATTCTGAGCAAATTTCTACCCTCTATTTTCCTTTCCCTCTGGGTACACCTTAGTCCCTTAATGAGTAGAGTGATAGAGTTGGTGTCAGGTGTTGTAATAGTGGGGGAACAAAGCAGATTTCCTCAGGAATCAGCTCTCATACAATTGGAGAATAATGGTGGTGGTAGCTGATCAGTGCTCTGACTAGAATGACTTTGTATATCCGATGTAGAAACAGCAGTGGGCTATTTCTTCTAGTTTACTCCCTGTTATGGGTTGAATTTTGTCTCTGAAGTCTTTTTTTCCCTTCAAATCTTTACTTATTTATTTATTTAGAGAGCGTGTGAGTGAGTGGGGGAGGAGCAGAGAGAGAGAGGTAGAAAGAGAATCCCAAGCAGGTTCCTTCCTGACCGTGCAGAGCCCAAGGCAGGTCTTGAACCCAGGAACCGTGAGATCATGACCTGAGCCGAAATCAAGAGTATGGGGCTTAACTGACTGAGCCACTCAGACACCCCTGAATTTTGTCTCTCAAAAGATGTTGAATTCTCACCATCAGTGCCTGTGAATATGACTTTATTTGGAAATAGGGTATTTTCAGTTGATCAAGTTAAGGTCATTCAGGCAACCCTAATCCAATATGAATATGTCCTTATAGAAACGGGAAACTTGGACAAAGAGAACATCGTGTAACATTGAAAGCAGATCAGGGTGATGCACCCGTTGCCCAGAAATGCCAGAGATTGTCCAAAAACAACCAGAAACTAGGAAAGAGTCATGGAACATATTTTTTTCATAGCTTCTCAGGAACCAGCCCTGCTGATACCTTGACCTTGGACTTCTAGCCCCCAGAGCTGTGGAATGATACATCTCCATTGTTTAAGCTACCTAATTAGTGGTACTTAGTTACAGCAGCCCTAACAAAGTAATTGTGAAAATAAATAAAGGAAAGTTCATTAAAAATGGAGTTGGGAAAAAAATAAAATAAAAACGGAGTTGGGAATCCCTGAAAGGGGACCTCTCAGGCACTACCACCACCCCTAAGAAGCAAATCTGGAATTCTCCAACTGGGAGAAGCCTACTTTACACACCTTAGTATAGGGAGAAAAAGTTTCTCCTTGCCCAGCAACAGTTCAGCCAATGAGAAGCTGCCACATCCAGCCTGTGAAAAGGTACAACAGCCCCTCCAGCTTCCTTTTTTCCTCTATAAAAGCAAATCCCTCCTCTGTTCTCCAGACTTGCCTGTGGTCAACCAAGGTTCTGAGCTGTCAGCACAGAACCCTATGCAGGGCTTGAACTCATGAGTGGTGAGATCATGACCAGAAGTGAAGTTGGATGCTCAACCTACTGAGCTACCCAGGCACCCCTGGATCTTTTTCTCTTTCTTTTCTTTTGTTTCTTTTCTTTTTTTTTTTAAGGTCAACATAATGAACTCAAATTGGTCAAACAAAGTGTTAAGAGATCATTATATTCCGCTTCTGTCAGTTTTATTAGAAATGCACTTGTAGGAAAACTTTTTTTTTTAAAGGATACATTTGTTTCCAACAATGAAAAATTTCTGGAATTGTAAACATTTATGAATTTTTAAAATGAGTAATAAAAGAGACTTTATCAGGTATGCAAGAAGGTTATCATTTTAGACTATAGAGGTTTAAATAACATTTATTGCAATTTATTACTGTAAAAACAGAACACACGTTATATACAAAGTTGAAATAAAATGCTGATGTATATGTCAGCGCGAAAAGCATTGTGTCCTGGCTCTTGGCACCGATGCACTAAAGAATTAGAGACTGGCTTCCAAAGTGAAAGCACAAAATGGTTTTATTAAAGCAACAGTATATTCTCTAGGGCAGAACAAGCAGGTTCCCTGAGGTAGAACCAGTCTCTAGGTTGTTTTAGGATTGGATTTTTTGCGGTCTCTAATGGAGGCTGCTTCCAATCATTTGGGGGACTCCTCCCACAGGTGTGGAGGGGGAGTTTTGATCCTAAAAGATTTGTACCAGACTAGTCATGGCAGCCCCTCCCCATTGGGGATGACTGTAGCCCCCATTATATAATGGGTGTAAGGGTCACCCTGGGGCAGAGGTGTAGAGGTCTCCTCTTCCAGAGTGCATGCTCTGGTCCTGTGGCTCTTGGTATGTTAGCCCCAGGGTCTCGGAAGCCACAAGGTCAGAATGTTGTGCCCCTGGGCTTCAAATGTGTAACCTCTTTATATCATCATCCTTGCCTCCAGTTCATGTCTAACTGCCTACTCTATCATTCCTCCCTCAAGGACTTGGGACTCTGAAATCTTTCAGGTCAATGAAGGTTCCTCAGGGCATTCCTTCCACTGCTTACATCTAGCTTTTACCTAACATATATATGAAGGCATAATAAAAAATGGCCCATGATATCACTTTCCAGAGATAAATATTATGCTCATCCAGCTAATTTTTTTTTCTATTTTTAGTTATAGTTCTATAATCTTATTTGAAATGTATCATCAGTATTTCCACGTGTCATAAAGTAATAATAGCAAAAAATGTTAGCTATTATATGCATATCAATTGGGCACCTATTCTCTGCCAGTATGGGATAGTATGGATTCATCTTATACTTTGACATAAACATTATATTTGTTTTCATTGTTAGCTGTTAAAACTGAAAACTTAGAGATTTTAATTATATAAACATTTTTATGCTTCTCTGAATATTTCTCTTGTGTAAATTCCTGGGTCTTTATACTGTCATTTAAAATGCTTTTGGCAAATATTACAAAATTGCACTTCAACAATATTATATTAAATTACAGTGCATTTAGAAAATTATGAGTGTTCATTTGGCTCAACCCTACCAATACTGGATGTTATATTAAAAAACAAAACACAAAACAAAACTAGCAATTTGGCAGCCATATTGTTAGTTAAATCTAGGAGCTAACTTACATTGCTTTAAACAGTAAATAAATTTGAGTCATTAATACTTACTCTTTTTTAATTACCTTTTGCAATACACATTGAGCTGTTTCTTTCTGAGATTGTTCCCAATGAAAGATCATATCCTGGTTATATTCCGATTATATAATCTACCCGTTGCTTTGCTTCAATTGATTAGATAAAATTCAGCTGGTAGACCCAACTGGAACCATCAAATTATCTTACTCAGCAATTTAGAATTGGCAAACCACAGAATTCAGTAAGTTGCCATTAGTATCTTTAACTAGGAACTACTATCAAGTTGGGTTTGAGCAGCCACTGCTGGATATGTTCATGATGAAGTAGATGATGGAGGGTTACATATGTTCACTATTCCAAATGTGCCACACCAGCATTGTTCAGTATGATGGCTGCTATCTACTGCTATGGTGGCTCTTGATTATTATTATTATTATTATTTTTTTTTTTTTTGGGACAGAGAGAGACAGAGCATGAACGGGGGAGGGGCAGAGAGAGAGGGAGACACAGAATCGGAAACAGGCTCCAGGCTCCGAGCCGTCAGCCCAGAGCCCGACGCGGGGCTCGAACCCACGGACCGCGAGATCGTGACCTGGCTGAAGTCGGACGCCCAACCGACTGCGCCACCCAGGCGCCCCAGCTCTTGATTAGTTGAAGTGTGACTAGTGGGGCTGAGGAATTGAATTTCTAATTTCATTTAACTTTAATTAATTTAAATTTAAATAAATAAAAACTATTGTACTGAACAGTGCGATTGTAGACCGAAAAGGCCAAAGGTTGCTTACAGAGAAAAGAGAAATGAAAGATTCTGTTGCATTGGAGAAATGGAGAGAATTAATGATAATCTCTAAGTGCTTTTGAGCTTCATGTTTTTTTGTTCCAGTTCCCGGTGAAGTTAAACTGTATATTTCTTGCTCTGAATTCAGTGATACTAAATGCTAGCATCATAAATAATAATTTAGGTCTTTTTTCAGGTCATTTTTCCACTTGTGTTTTCTGCTTGACTCAAACTGTGAAACATACATTTTCCTAGAAAACTGTTTATCCAACTGGGAATTTAACAATGATAAGAATTCACTATTTTCTTAAAGAACATTTTCTTCATATGGGATGGCATGTCTCTATTTTGTTGATAAGAATAGTCTGCACTCCTTAATTATTTTTTCTGTTTACTAGCTAAATGATTTCTGCTTTTTTAGTTTTTTTTCTTCCCTCTTCCTATTTATTATAATTTGAATAATGTCTTTAATGCCATATAAAGAAATAATTCTTCTAAGCAGCAGGCCAGGTGTTTTTCTATCAGAAAAATTCTACCTGAGTTAAAAAAAAATATTCCAACCTTACTTAAACTCTTTCAGGGAATATAAAAAACTAACCAAACTATAACTGATGTTTACATCATAATACTTATCATTGATATCAAAACTAGAAAAAAGTATGAGAAAAAATTATAGGCCAATCTCATTCCTAAATATGTAAAATCTTAAGCAAAATATTAGTAGATCTCAGTAATGTATAAAGAATATATCATGATATAATTGGGTTAAGCTCAGGTGAACAATTCAAGATTTATTGAAAAATAGTTTTAAAATGTTGCTAAATAATTACAGATATAAGTAAAAACCACAGAAAGAAGTGCTTTATAGGACAACATTGTCAATAGTCCTAGAACTGATGAGAAGTCACAATGTAATTATAGTTAAAAACCTACAAAAATTCTCATAAAAGTGGGAAAAATTGATTGCTTTATCTACAATTTCTGGGTCAGCAAAAGGCCAATTAGAGCAAAGATACTCTTGACAAAGAATAATAAGCTTATAAGACATATTCTATTAACTGTCAAGAATTATTATTAATTATTATTATTTAAACCCATACAATACTAGTATTAGAATAGTGAAATTGGCTCTAGGAACAGATTACAGAGTCCAGATATTGTCCCATACATATAGAAAAACTTTAATTCTGAGATATGGGACATTACAGACCCCAGAGGAAAAGAGACACTGGTCAATATATGATGCAGAGAAAAGTGATTACCCATATAGGGAAAGAAGTCACAGCACTCACACTATGTTCAAACAATTCCATCAATGTGAAAGGTCAAGCTTTAAAAAACTCGAAGAAAATTATATAAAAATATTTTCATGGCTTTAGCATAAGAAGGGGTATTATGAACAGGATAAATTTGACTACAATGAAATTAGAGAGCTCTCGCTCTCCCTCTCTCTCTCTCCTCTCTCTCTCTCCCCTTGGTTCATTAATGTACACTGTGGGGATGTCAAAGAGGCAAATCACAAGTTGGGGGAAATGTTTGCACCAAAAATGATCAACAAAGAATTTTGTACATGTGATGACAATACTGAGTGCTTCTATAAATTCATAATCTTAATAACAACAAAACAATAGAAAAATGAACAAAAGATATAGAAAGGAAACATTTCTTTACTCATTCACCAGATATTTACTTAGCATCAACGTATACTAAACAGTGTTCTGGATGTAATATATGTTGTTACAGAAAAAGCACATAGATTCTTTATTCTCACAAAACATATTCTAGTGGTGGCAGACAAAAAATAAATGAAATAAATAAGTGCAATGGAGAAAATAAAGTAGAAAAGGTAAGGTAAGGTAAAGGGGTAAGGAGATTTCCATTCGAAGGAGGTTCTCAGTAAGCAAGTGACCTTTGAGAAATGATCTGAAAAAAACAATGAAAGGCACATCATGAAGTTGTTGGGGAAAAAAAAAAAAAACACTTTCCAGGCAGAAGGAAACCTGGGAGCAAAGACTCTGAATGTCAAGTGTGTTTGATAAACTCATAGATCAACAAGAAGCTTAGTGTAATTAAACTGGAACAAGAGCAGACTTGATAAAATGAAGAAGGAGAAGTAATTGGGGATCAGGACAAATAAGCTCTTATCAGCCACAGAGAGACTTTGGTTTATATCATATGCACTCAACTCTATTCACATCAGAGAAATGAAAGTTCAGACCAAAACCAATATTATTTTATGTCACTAGAATAAAAAAACTGGTTCACAATTACAAATGTTGGCAGGGATATGAATAAACACCAGTTCTTGCTGGTAGAATTCTAAATTCTAGTGCACTCTTTGAAAGCAATGCATTTATTGATGACCTATTAATTCCATTTCTAAATTTATAGAGGAAGCCTTGTATACATGCTCCAGGAGATATATACAAGAGGATATTCATGATAGTACTTTTATTGGATCAAAAATTGGAAACAAACAACCCAAATAGCCTTACATATAGATATACAATGAAGTGTTGTATAGCAAAGAAAATAAATGAACTAAAACTGTGGTAAAGATAAACTTTACATCTATAATGTTGTTTCCTTGCCTGTAGGCACAGCTACATTTAAACTAACACAGGAGGAGAGGTGTCTGTTCTGTTCTTAAAGATTTCCAGCAAAAGGGATTATATATCCTCTTCCAGCAACACATTTTGGCATTTCAAGCATTGAATATTTAAAACCTAACTTTTACATTCCAGGGGCATGGGGAATAGTAAAACCTTTACATCTTGCACATTGACTGAGAAGTTCCAACAGTCATTAGAGGAGACTGCAAATATGAGGCACAGAAGAAAAACTAGAACAATGCACAGATTTTTATATTACCGCTGATATTATGAAACTCAAATACAGCTTGACATACCCATACATTTTGATCTTGCTTTTTCTAGTCTTTTGAGAAAAAAAAAATGAATTCACCCTTAAAACAATTTAGCCTGAAGTGATTGAAAATATATGAAGAAAGGCTTTCAAGTTCATGTCACTCCCGCAAATTTTTCTCTCTCCTACCATGTCACACTGAGACAGGGAAGAAAGCATGACATGAGGGTAAGGGGAGGATCACAAGCAAATGTGGAAATGAAAACTAAACATGAAATAATATGGTTGTTCTCTTACAGTCACAGAAAGTTTGACAATTTCACTTGATAAGATATAAAATGGACGTAGATTTGTTCCAAAGCTCTGTTGTTTTATGAAAGAGAGTTGATAAAGATGGAAGGAGCACAGTCAGCTTTGCTCGCAAAATATTTTGATTATCTCCTTTACGTTCTCAGATACATTTTCCTGACAGCATTTCCACTGACACATAGCTCAGACAACATCCCGCATTTTACAGAGGCAAGGATAGCATCTGATTCATTGTCCTCGGAAATCGGGTAATTTGGCAAGTAACTGCATTGCTGTGTCATTCTAGAGATTATGCACGATGTGGTGTGAGCATTCTACCCTCAGATAAAAAAGTGAAAACATGGGGGTGGAAATGGATCTGGCCCACCACCTAAGTGTGGTGGCAGTGAAAACAACTCTTGTATATTTCCATACTACTGAGATTCTAATACCTACTGTGTAAATAAGAAAATACAGTCTGTCTGTCTGTAAAGCAGAGACCTAAGTGTTGATTCTTAAAAGTTTCCCTGAGACCTTCTTTTGGGAAAGAATTGCTTTAATCCCAAGAGGTTTCTTGATTATTGGTATAAATTGTCTAGTATTTCTTGTATACATCTTACTCACAATCACTGTATTTAATGCAATAACTCTCAATTTTTTTATTTAATGATGGTAGTTTGGCAAAGTGCCTACGCTTTGGTGATGTTGCTTGATCACTGTACTTTAAAGAATGGCTTATAGGTGACATGCATAATATCCCTCAGGAATTGTTTAGCATCTGATACATTTAGGATTCAGTCAAATGTGAGTCTGAAGTCTGAGATAATAAATTACCACTTGGACAAATGATGTCAAGCAAAGGGACTGCAGCAACGTAGCAGCTGCTAGAAAAGACTGATCTACAGGAAAAGAATCAGGAATGGATAGAGCATCTTAAAATGTGAGCATTCTGGTAAAGGTCACATTGTATTTTCGTCTCCTTGAATATACTTCAAGATGAAGAATAATATCTCAAGAGGGTTGAATGGCATGTGATTTTTATGAAACAGTTTCTTCCCAGATACATAATTGTTAGATGATTACAACTGTTCCTTTCTTCAACTTCGAGTTTATAGGAGCAACTCACAATTCATTCTTTGTGAAAGAGTTTGTCTTTTCTACTCATCTCTAGGGATTTCATGAGCTTATGTTTGCCAGAACTAGGAAATTTTCTTCAATCAGGTAATGGTGAATAATGTCTTATAGATTAGTATGGATGTGGAGGGATAGGGGAACAGAGAGAGGAGGGTAACACACTGAACAATGGATTAGCTTTGCTCATGAAATTAATCTTCAGAAAATTGTACATTTCTACCTTAATGTTAGACATACATTTCAATGTTTTGGATTGCAAACATAAAAGAAATGCAGTCAATTCTTCAGTTGCAAAGTCTTTGCTTTAAAATTTCTTCTGTAAATAGTTTAGGACAAAAGAGTATTTTTTTTTTTTAATTTTAAGAGTATTTTAAATTATGGCTAAATCTCTAGCAAAATAGGAACACTCATTTCAAGTGGGGGAAATTATTACTTAGTCATGTCTCTGAATACAGAATGCAGTCCAGGACAAATCTTTAGCCATGGTTCACTGTTTAACATCTTTCTTTTTAAATTCTTGATCTTGAGAATGCAAAGAATTAGCCAACCTGTTCGTCTTGTACTTTCCTTGTTGTTTCACCAGGCATGTTTTCTTGAGGAGGTGTGTAGATAGAAGTAGAATAATAAACATAATCGAAGAAACTTAGAAATTCACATTGAGGGAACAGTATTTGAGGGAGGGGAAGTTGACTGTGAGTGACTGGGAGAGTTTTCTTGTCTATCAGCCCTTTATTTATTTTCCAACGCCACTGCTGTGCACTGAACAACACAACTTCAGGCCATTTTTTAATGTCGTCTTGCAAATAGGGGTATCTGTATTAGCAGAAAAAAAAGGGAGAGAAATAAAAAGAAAATACCAAATGGTGTTTAAGGGGAATAAGCAAAATGCTTGAAGATATAGATCCTAGCTTAGTCACACAACTTAGAAGTCATGTCTCAGAGCCATTTATGTGCAAGAACCATTTTCTTGGAGCGAAGCTCCACAAACATAAGTTACTCTGTATACAAAATGTTAATATGAAGAGTGATAATCAATTACAGGAATATGTGAAGTTTTTATTATAATATAGATTGTGATGTCTCTTTAAAATGAATGGGGCCCTTGTTTTGTGTCACTGTGATAGAGTATCAGAGATAATTATACTATAATGGCATTTAAATGCAGGTAATACTGGATAAAATATTTGCCATTACTGGGAGAATAGAAGTGATTCACATGTTTGGATCATGTAATTAGGAGCCAGGAATTATATATAACAATAGTGAGCTTCACAAATTGAGGAACAACGGATACTACAGGAAGAAGATTTTCTACCGAGGGCAATTTCACAAACTGATGAAAATGGCAAATGATAGAAGTATTAGAAGGAAATATATAAGGACCTAAACTAACTATATTATATGCAGCTTTGCTTCCAGGACTCAAACATACAAATTACTGAACATAGATCGATCTCATCTTGGCAACTCAAATGTCTCTGTACAGGGTCCAGAAGTGTTATGTTTTGCACTCGTGGTGATTTACAGGTTGAAATTATTTTCACTTTGGTGTATTATTTCATTAAGGGCTGTCTTAGGAAATAGGAGTCATCCGAAAAAGGAGGATGTGACACGACAGATATGGCAGTCAGCCCGATCCCTTCATTCATAGGCTAGAGGTTAGGATTTGGTTAACTGCCTTTTCCTACAACTTATGGAAGAGCAAGCATAAAATTCATATAATGTACATTAATTTAAGGTTTAAGATTTCATTTTAATGCCTCTTTAACTAAGACACTTTCTGGAGAACTAAGGATTTGGAGATGGATCCAGGACTACAATGTTGAGTTAGTAGGTAGTATCCTAGGGGGTGATGGAATTAGATTTATTCATGGAGAAAATATTTTCAATACATATGCAATGCTTTTGAAAAAGCATAGTAAATGAAATGCTAGTCTATCCTACCAGACTTGAGGAAGAAACTATGTGTTTGAGTGGATCTTTTCTTACCTCTTTTGATCACCAGAAATAAGGTGTGGGCATTCTGCTATCTAAAGGGGGGTATTTCTCTGTCAGATGGAGGCTCTCAAATGTGGGGCAATGATTGGGTGCAAGCCAATGGCGTGGGAGGTGGAAGAATTCACCTGAGGCAGAACAAAGGAGATAGAAGTTTGTTGAATACACCGCAGGGTTGCTGTGGGCAGGACAGCAAAGAAGAGGCCTTGCCAGGAGGTGTTGAAGTGGAGTGCACCATAAGGGAACAGAGGGCAGGACAGCTGAGGAGAGGCTGGAGGAGAGGCTGTCTGCAAGGGGGCAGTGGCTGGGCATTGTTTTTAAAGGGGGAACATGAGGAGGTATGGCAATGTATGGAATTCTCCCTCTTGTGGTAACTGTGCCTAGTTTTAAGCAGCCACTTGGTCAGTTGGGGCCTATGGATATTCTGAGGTGGGTTGCCCGATGGACCTGTCTGTCTTCAGCCATGGGGTGGCTGTGGGCCCCTTCTATATTCTATTACTCAAGCCCATTTAAGCAAAAGCAACCTCTACAGACATGAAGAGTCAGGAGAAAGAGGACCTATGTTTGATTTAGGCCTTATGCCAGATGAATAAAAAATATATTTTTTTAATTTTATGTTTATTTATTTATGTTTATTGATTTATTTATTTTGAGAGAGAGAGAGTGAATGCGGGAGAGGCGGAAAGAGAGGGAGTGAGAGAATCCCAAGCAGGCTCTGCACTGTGAACCCAGAGCCTAACATTGCGGGGGCGGGGGCGGGGGGGGGGCTTCATGTCACAAACTGTAAGATCATGACCTGAGCTGAAACCAAGAGTCAGATGCTCAGCTGACAGAGCCACCCAGGTACCCCAAATAAAAGGATATTTTCAAGCTGATATGGGAGTAAATGAATTAACTCAGTGTGTCTAGAGTTTTTGCAGTGGAGATGTGTTGAAGATTTACAAATATATTGAGGAACTGTGTGTGGCATCATCTCTGTGTTTTTCTTTTTTTAAAAAAAATTTATTTACCTTGAGAGAGGCAGAGACAGTGTGAGTAGAGGGTGGTGGAGAGAGAGAGAGAGAGAGAGAGAGGGGGAGAGAGAGAATCCCAAGCAGGCTCTGTACTGTCAGCTGTGAAGCCTGATATGGGGCTTGAACTCAAAAACCACAAGATCATGACCTGAGCCAAAACCAAAAGTCAGTGGCTTAACTGACTGAACTACCCAAGTGCCCCTCTGCATTTTTCTTTTTAAGCCATAGGGGCCAGTGAATGCCTGGAATAGATCTTTTAATATTCTCACAACTAAAGGAAGCAAACAAAAAAGAAAGAAGTTTGTACATGGCATATGATGAGAATACCTCCAATCTCAAGGTTGAAATAATGCCAAGTCATGAAGCTCCTGACAGTTTTCCTTCTTAAGCACCACATTGTGTAAGTGCTGAGGAAAAGTTTACTTTACAGAGGGAAAAGGAATAGCACTCCAGTTACAGACTCATCATGGCCAGTTGCATGAATTAAATTCAGTTCAAAATGTAAAAGTGAATCCCAAGCAAATTGCCAGTGTTCTGAAATATTTGATCTATTCAGGGCAATCAATCAATTTGACGGTAAATAGACAAGGTATTGAAGTGAGAAAGTTGCAAATTCTTTTTAAAATGCCTAAGCTATACTTAGGGCACTTGGGTGGCTCAATTGGTTAAACGTCCAACATCGACTCAGGTCATAATCTCATGATTTGTGGGTTCAAGCCCCACTTCAGGCTCTGTGCTGACAGCTCAGAGCCTGGAGCCCGCTTTGGATTCTGTGTCTTCCTCTCTCTCTACCCCTCACCCCCCCCCACTCTCTCAAAAATAAATAAACATTAAAAAATAAAAAATAAAATACATAAGTATAATTTACATTAACATTTCTCCAAAAATGTTTAAGGTTTTGTCTTCTATATTTAACATTTAATGGTTTATCCTGAAGAAAGTGCCTTGATATGTCACCAGAAGAATAAAAAGGAACATATATCATCAACAAAAAAAAAATATGTTTTCATCTTTGAGATACTTTGGAATATTCTAGTCATGTCTAAAAAATCTTTTGCCAATATTTTTTTTTCCTTTAAAAAGCAAGTAAAGTAAGGAAGCAGAATAGTAAGTCAGAGAGTTCGGACTTGGTTATAAAATTATATAACATGGGATGCTAACGCCAGATCATTCAAATGGAAAAAAAAAATCACATAGAACTTTCTTAGCAAGATCTAGAGTGGCCATGTAAGTTAAAATGAAGAAATCATAGGCCCTGGGAACAAACTGTTGTCATGTGGAAGAAATATGTCAACAATATAAGAGCAAAGTAGTTGAAAAACCTGGCAAAAACAGTATTTGACATTATTATTACAAAACCTAATAAGGACCCTGTGTTTAAAGTCATAACCGTTCATTCTCTACCGGCATGTTAGGGGTGATACTGTATTGTATGAATATTGATAAACTTTAGGGATGCAAATATTTATAAATGAAATAAGTTTATGAAAATATCTTTCAGTTAAAATGTCTTCAGAAAGCAATATTGCCCAAACTGCATTGCACTTCAGATCTATTATTAAAAAACAAAACAAAACAAAAAACTATTCTGAGGCTCCACCAGTGGCCTAATGACTCAGTTTCCCTGGGTGAAAGTCTGATTTTAAAAGTCTGTGATTTAAAACCTAAAATCAGCCAACAAATAAACAACAGAACTAAGGGCTACTGTTCTTAAGCTTCATTTCTTCTGTAGTTCTTTCTCTGTTTTGTCTAAACTTTATGTCTGTCTATAGTCAGATTACCATCATTTCTTAAAATATCTTGCTCTTAAAATTGGGTAAATTTGCTTTCACAATACTAGAAACTTAGTATCATTTCAGATAGTACATGGCTGCTATTCAAGTCAAAAAAAAAGAAAAAAGAAAACAAAGATAATGTGGTGTTAGAGAACTTGTTTCAATGTATCTTTTATTTGTGACAAAGGTTCAAGAGTGCAGTTGCCATAGAAAGTGGTTTAGAAATAGTTCAAGTCCTTCAGGAATGCATTATTTCTTTTTTTTTATTTTTTATTTTTATTTTAAAAAAAATTTTTTTTTTCAACGTTTTTTTATTTATTTTTGGGACAGAGAGAGACAGAGCATGAACGGGGGAGGGGCAGAGAGAGAGGGAGACACAGAATCGGAAACAGGCTCCAGGCTCCGAGCCATCAGCCCAGAGCCTGACTCGAACTCACGGACCGCGAGATCGTGACCTGGCTGAAGTCGGACGCTTAACCGACTGCGCCACCCAGGCGCCCCATCTTTTTTTTTATTTTTAAAAAGAAATGTTCATTTACTTATTGTGAGAGACAGAGAGCATGAGAAAGGGAGAGCCAGAGAAAGAGGGAGAGAGAGTATCCCAAGCAGGCTCTGTGCTGTCAGTGCAGAGCTCAACGTGGGGCTTGATCCCATGAACCGGGAGATCATGACCTCAGCTAAAATCCAGAGTCAGATGTTTAGCCAACTGAGCCACCAGGTGTCCCAGGAATGTATTATTTCAATTAATTTATTCATTCATTTAATCTACGAAATACATTGAACTTCTGAATTATGGCAGGTGCTGTGGTATGTGTTGGGTATAGGGTAGTTGATACTCCTTTCTCTTGCAGAGTTTTCAGTATAGGTCAGTGGGTGGGTGTATCTTTTGTGTGGGTGGAGATGTGTTAAGGTTTCTTTACGAAACGTCAGAATACCATTGGAGTTGGGTTTTGTTGTTGTTGTTGTTTGTTTGGTTGGTTTTTTGTTTTCCTAAACTGGAGACTTATTGAAGGAGCAATGTGTAGCCAGCAATATCTGTAACATAAATTATTTATAAGGTCTGTGATTTGGCTGACAGCAAAAGCAGATCACATTAATGTTTGCTGCTCTGTGTCATAGCAAAATTCTGACTCCAGAGTAAGCAGATAATTCTCAACTTCAGGCCAGTGTTACCTATTTAGCAGGTGTTTTCTAGCAGTTATGATGTTATAGAGCTTCCAATATATGCATGTATGCACTTGAACATACACATTCTATAGCGTGTGTGTGGTATATATAAAACCTCTTCTGCATATAGTTTGCCCGTGGTTTTTTTTTTTTTTTCCATACGTGGATGTTTGTTTGTTTTACTTTTCTTAGGATCAATTCAGTGACCTGCATCTGATAAATTGCTTTGAAAATTTGCTCTAATAAAAGACTGAAACATCAAGACCACAAGATGTGGTATGTCTACAATGTTATATTTCTGACTTAAAAAGGAAGGAAATCCTGCCATTCGCAACAACATGGGTGGACACAGAGAATGTAATACTGAGTGAAGTAAGTCAGCCAAAGACAAATACTATATAATTTCACCTACATGTGGAATTGAAGAAACAAAACAAATGAACAAAAGAAAAAAAAAGAGATGAAACAAACCAGACTCAAATATAGAGAACAAACTGATGGTCACCAGAGGAGAGGTGGGTGAGAGGAGGAGTGAACTAGATGAAGGAAAATAAGAGTACAATTATCTTGAGGAGCACCGAGAAATTTATAGATTTGTTGAATCATTGGGGCGCCTGGGTGGCTCGGTCGGTTAAGCATCCGACTTCGGCTCAGGTCATGATCTCACGGTCCGTGAGTTCGAGCCCCGCGACGGGCTCTGTGCTGACCGCTCAGAGCCTGGAGCCTGTTTCAGATTCTGTGTCTCCCTCTCTCTCTGCCCCTCCCCTGTTCATGTTCTGTCTCTCTCTGCCTCAAAAATAAATAAACGTTAAAAAAAAATTAAAAAAAAAAGATTTGTTGAATCATTATATCATACACCTGAAACTAATATAAGACTGTATGTTATATAAGAATTGAATAATTATTGAATAATTTAAAGAGCTATTTAAGAGACCATAACATTAGGGGTGCCTGGGTGGCTCAGTCGGTTGGGCATCTGACTTTGGCTCAGATCATGATCTCACAGTTTGTGAGTTTGAGCCCCACATTGGGCTCTGTACTGACAGCTCACAGCCTGATTCCTGCTTCAGATTCTGTGTCTCCCGTTCTCTATACCCCTCCCCCACTCGCATTTCCTCTCTCTCTCTCTCTCTCAAAAATAAATTTAAAAAAACATTAAAAAAATAAGAGACTATGACATTAGATTGAAATGTCTATAGTGGTGATGCTAGGCCACTGGAGAAATATAATCTAGTAGGAGGCATGATCAGATTTGGCCTGAGAATCAATTTTGGGTAGTTTAGTTGGTTAAGCTTCTATCTCTTGGTTTTGGTGCATCAGGATCTGTGCTGACAGCATACAGCCTGCTTAGGATTCTCTCTCTGCCTCCCTCCTGCTCCCATGCACATGCTTTCTCTCTCAAAGTAATAAATATAGCCTAAAAAAAAATGGAGTAGAGAAATAGGAAAGTAAAGTCAGTGAGATCATTTAGTCCCCATTTGATTGTCCAGGTAAGAAATAATGAAAATCTGTGGAGTTGGAGAGGTTGTTCAAGATATATTGTTGACACAGAATTAACAGTTTTTAGGATATAAAAGTATGGGATAGGTAAAGTTTTACAGAAAGGGATTGTTAATGTCAAGAAGCATTTCAACTGCTTTACTTTTCAGGAAATAGGCAGGTGGAGAAGGCACTCATTGGGTAGAAGTGAAAGTGTTGTTCTTGGGGAGAAATTATCAAATTAAATTTTGAGTCTGCAAAGCTTGTGACTTCTATATGGCAACATTTAGATATGTCCAGTAAGCAGTTAATTCAATGAATCTCTGTGTCAAAAGAGAAGTCCGAGTAGGACGTGCAAATTTGGGAAAAACCAGCTCACAATAGAAATGAAAGTCATAGGTGCAGCTGAAGGCAATAGAGAAACTTATATATGCTAAAAATAAACAAAGCCAAGGAGGACATGAACAAAGAGGAACTTGTGCGAAGTAGTTGTCAGGGATGGATGCTGGAAACAAGGAAACCAGAGAAGAAAGAAACTTGAGGTCCTATCAAAAACTGTTTTTACATCACTCATTCATACACCTCTACGCAAGGATCCTTAAACTGAATGTGTACTTTGAAGTAACAACCAGACCAGAGGGGATAATGGATAATTTTGGCACTTAATTAGTTATGATAATTTGATTTCCACTGGAGATATTAGAAAGACATAGGCAATCTCTTAAGAATAAGACCAGAAAGAACCCCAAAAGTAGAATAAGCTGTTTTTCCTCATTTCTCATTCTTGCTTTTCTTGCTCCATGTGCATTTCCTTCACTTTCTGACTCTTACTTGTTTGATTTCCCGTTTCCCTTGTGATAAATCACAACTAGAAGCTCTAGAGTTAATAGTTCCCTTTGTTCGAGGGCATCAAACCCACCGAGGATATTTTGTCCAAATAGAACAATGGATGGTTTTTCTCTAATTCAACCGACAGCGGGTGCCTGCTACAGCCTCAGCAGCAATGCAAAAGGGACGTCATTGTTGTGTATGAACACAGATACTCATTCTAAATTTCTTTTTTTAAGGTTTATTCATTTCTCAGGGACAGAGCATGAGCGGGGGGTGTGGGGGGCAGAGCGAGAGAGACACAGAATCTAAAACAGGCTGCAGGCTCTGAGCTTTCCGCACGGACCTGATGCAGGGCTCGAACTCACGGAGTGCGAGATCATGACCTGAGCGGAAGACAGCCGCTTAACGGACTGAGCCACCCAGGTGCCCCCCCAGATACTGACTCTAAACAAGCCTCTCGATAGCACTGAATTGCAAAGGAATATTCCTGGAGAGCTGGAGTGCTCCGGCAGACAAAACTATAGATGACCATAAATCTTAAGGTAGTGGAATAGGCAAGGCAATATTTTAAGACACAACTACCTTTAATCATCAAAACTATTCTGTTTTTTATTTCAGAGAGCAAGGATTTAAAGAGTATGCAGAGTAAAGACTACTTAGTCATCCAGATATAGCTGATGTTTGAGTTGTAGGTAGGAAACAGGAAGAATGTAGACAGCAAGGGATTTTGGAATTTACTCACATTTAACTCGGTAGCATTTGGATAGCAAAGGGTTCCTATATATAAATATTGACACTAATATGGAACCCAGCACAAATCCATGTCCTTTGAAAAAAATAATCTGTCATGGGATATTTTCACAAACTTATTGCTCTCAGGATCCAATCACAGCCTAAAAATTATTGCTTAGCACATAACAGAAGTACTTTAGATGTGCTTTCCATTTCATTGCATAGCATTTTTAAAAGGATATATACACAGTGGTGGAGATTTAATAAAATTAATTTTTACTGTTTTGAAGAGCTCTTTCTGTGTTTTGGTACCATCTACTGATGTTAACTATATTAAATATTAAAATAGAAACGTTAAATATGTTTCTTAATTCTTTTAAGGTGACACAATAAACTTACGATATGGTAACATAAATAATATTTTTATAATGTAGATATTTTGGAAAATAGAAACAAATAGAAAAAACACTGGAATTTTATTTTCCAAATTTCTTTAATGTTTGGCTTTTAGAAGATATCTGGGTTATAATGTCTGTTTCTACCTTCAATATATCACTATATGTGTTGGTTGAAGTATATGAAGAAATATGTGGTTGAAGAAGACTTAAATTGTTTAAAAAAGATTAAAGGGGTACTTGAATGTCATTGAAAAAGTGAGAAATATCTCAATAGCGTTTTCAGATAAGTGTGAATATTTCTATTTGATGTCATAGCTGCAATTTATAGTAAGTCTCCTCTCCTCTCAAGGGAGTATTATATTAAATCCTTCGGTTTTCTTGCACTCGTGCTATGTTGTTTAGCCTTGGTTAATTTTGTTCCATCATCACTGAGTGTTTGGAAAGCAAAGTTCACTGTTCTGCATATCTTCTAAATGTTGTCACATTTTACTAGAGAGTGTGGAAAATTGGTTTTGTTGATATCACTACCAATTTTACCAGAAAATTCTTTAAGTGTTGGCAAGTTTCGGAGTGGCAGATACGTTTTTCAAAACTCTAACTTTCATGTGAGAGATCAAACGCTATCCTGAGCAATCCAGTTTTTCAGTTGCTTTCCTTAAAAGGACTGGGTCACTTTGTTCTTTTGTGAGAAAAGTCAGCCTAATACCCAAGCCTGAATAACCACTGATTGTCAGTTTGTCAGGTCAGTTTTTCAGGTAAGAACGATTTGCTTTTACAAAAGAAGTGGCTAGTTCAGCCAGCAACTCAATGGCACCTGTGCTTTTCCTCAAGCCAACTCTTATATTTCAGAACATGGCAGAACCATTTTTGTGTGCTTTCCATTTAATTACAAAGAATTTTAGAAAGTACATAGGCAGGGATAGGGATTTAGTATAGTTAATGTTTAACTGCTTCATCAGGACATTCCTAAGTAAAAGTTTTTTTGGTTTTTTTTCTCTTCATGTGAGTGTGTGAAAGTAAAAAATAAAACGACTACCATAGTTTAGTAACACAGTTTCAAGTCATGCTCTTTCACTCACCAATTCCTTTTCCACCATCAGTACACCCAGTGAAAAAAAAGCAATAACGACTCAGTATTGTGATGAAAATAGTTTTGACCTTATGAAACCTTGAATACATCTCAGAGACACACAGGAATCCATTGACTGCACTACGAAAACCGCTGAAATATAATCTAGACAAGATGAGAATATTAAACGCAGACAGAAGGAACCAAAGAAACATGTCAATGTCTTTTGCTCTTTATATACAGAATAAAATAAAGAGATTATATCTAGGTGAAAACTTATCTGAAGGCACAGTAATAGAAAACATGACTTCACTAGGTGCCTTTCGAGACTAAGATTGTTGTTTAAATGTAAAGATAAAAGCTAATAGCTTTTTGAAAATGAAAGTAAAACAGTTCAATAGTGATACACTCTGTGCTCTTTATTCTATCATCTTGCTTTTATGACATTTAGTAATGCCAAATGTTTCCATGCTTCTCTGACTTCTCTGTTCTTTTGGATATACCATGAGCATTCTTTACCTAGAACTGGTATTAGGTACCATTCATTACTGTCAAAGTTACATGGAAAACTTATTCGTGCATCTTAGCCACGGCTCCCTTATCATCTCTTCGATATTATCTTCTCTGGAGTCCTTTCAAAACATGTCAGTCGTTGATCCTCCTCAACTCTATTCCTTATATCGACCAAAACACTCGGAACCATTAACGTGTTCAGAGAGC
Source organism: Neofelis nebulosa (assembly GCF_028018385.1). Classification (NCBI taxonomy): domain Eukaryota; kingdom Metazoa; phylum Chordata; class Mammalia; order Carnivora; family Felidae; genus Neofelis; species Neofelis nebulosa. Next base: position 59,174,447 of record NC_080795.1, on the reverse strand, counting down.
TCGCAGTGACCACTAACGTTAAATAGAGTCTGGATATAAAAAGCAACTTGGCTGTGTGGATGTGCATATCCAGTACATACACATCTGCCCTTGTGTATGGAGACCGGTACTCAAGGTTTTCTGCCCACGTTATATCTGTTTTGCTGTTATTTGTATCTATAGTTTAGTTTAGATATAGAGGTAAGAAAGAGGATGTTTAGTGATTTTTTTACACATCTAATTTTTTCTGGTTAACATATATAATTATTTGGCATTTTAAATAGCTGCTTATATTAGTCACGGTTTTCCAGAGAAACATAATACCCAGTAGCAGATTGTCTACATACGTATAAACATGATTTAGAGAGGTAAAGAGAGAGATTAAAAAAAAATAGTTACATGACTGTGGGAGGTGGCAAGTCTGAAATTTATAGGGCTCATCAGTAGATTGGAAACTCAGCCAGTATGTGATACTATAGTATTAAGGCAGAATTTCTTCTCTGGAAAAATTCAGCGCTTTGCTCCTAAGGCCTTCACCTGATTGGATGAGGCCCACCTGAATTATCAGGGGTAATCTTTACTTAAAGTTGACTGATTGCAGTTGTTAACCACATCCATAAAATATTTTCACAGCCACACTTAGATTAGTGTCTAATTAAATAACCCATACTTTAGCCTTTTCAAATTGGCACATAGAACATCACACCATCAATGGGATCCATGCTAGATAGGAGCTTCTCTTCAGTTATATTTCTTGATTGTTGATATAAAATCCAAGTTCACGTTTTAATCAAGAACTAAAACTGAACTTTGTGATAATTGCGCCCCAAGGGGAATGCAATCGGGAAAACTTTGGTTCATGGATTGTTTTGATTATTTTGAGAAAGAGTGTTTGAGCTGTTGAAATTCTATCTCACATTAGGCTATGGAGACTATTCTAACGATCAAATAATACATTTCAGTCCTCACAGTACCTTGTACTGGTCAGAGACAGTTATAATGAACCCCCCTCTGGGTATTGGCATAATTTCATCAAACAACTGCTTTATTTTAGTAAATAGAGTGAGGGCAGCCCAGCTGGAGACATTCTTGGATAGGAAGGGTGAGGAGCCAAGCAAAACAGAACCACAAAGAGCTTTATGTTGTGTTACTAATAATCATTTATTCTCTATCCTTTTTTCACTCTTGCAGGAGTTCTCTGTCTAGTTTCCTTTTATTCTTAATCCCTAAAAGCGTCCCATTTCCGCTGACACATTTTTCTTCCTCTGGGAAACAAAATACCTCTTAAAAACCTGCCTGGAGGGGCGCCTGGGTGGCGCAGTCGGTTAAGCGTCCGACTTCAGCCAGGTCACGATCTCGCGGTCTGTGAGTTCGAGCCCCGCGTCAGGCTCTGGGCTGATGGCTCGGAGCCTGGAGCCTGTTTCCGATTCTGTGTCTCCCTCTCTCTCTGCCCCTCCCCCGTTCATGCTCTGTCTCTCTCTGTCCCAAAAATAAATAAAAAACGTTGAAAAAAAAAAAAAAAAAAAAAAAAAAAAAACCTGCCTGGAAATCTCACGCTTGTTTTCCTGCCTAGCCTTGGCTTTGCATTTTACATTCAGTCCTCTCCACTGACACTCAGACCTACTAAAGATCACAACTACTATATTTGGAGCCACAAAGAGTTCAGGTTTTTTTTTTTTTTAATTAGAAAGTGAGTGATTTATGATTTGCAATATTAAAACTTTTTTTTTTTTTTGGTTACCAAGCAACACAGAAAAACATTAATGACCCAACACAAATTTCACATTAATTTGGACAAACCACTCAGAAGTCACAAATCAGCACTTTAAGCACAATATATTATAGAGAAGTGTCTGTATAGCACTCTTAACAACATAAATGAAATTATTTATTCTAATTGTATAAATTATTAAATCATGTATACTAAATTGATTGAACATATAAAGCCATTGAATTTTAATATAATAATATTGCAAAATTATGCCCTAAAAGTAGCAATTGTGTGTCAAGGCCATGAGGTACCATAATTTAAACCAATTGCAGGACAACCAGATAGTTTTTATAAAATAAAAAGTGGACCATGTTAGTTTCTCAAAATTTGCAATCACTTGGGATTTTGTATTTTTAGGTTGAAAATAATGTCATGATATCATATCTTCTAAATGTACTAAGAAACAAGGTTTTCACAACCCATGCAGATAACTGTAAGGATTCTTTTACTTAGTAGAACAATGGTCTTAACTGAGGAGAAATTAAATTGGCAGCATAGATATATTTAGATTTTCATCACTAGAATGAGCAAAAATCAGCCATGGTACTTGATATGAATGCCGACACCACAGTTCCACACAAGACATACTGAATCAGGATCTCTATTCAAACAGCAGGTTCATAGTTTTTCCCTTGATGACACGTTGAGAAACAAAGTGCCTAGATTTGACATCAGTAATTATTTGCTGAGGTTTGTTAATATCACTTAATCTATGCCATTAAATGGTAGTTATTGCTAGTTTGCTTTAAATTAAATGTCATAGTTTTATCACATTATCTAAAATATGTGATATTTTCTTACATTAAATTCCATATTAAAGCTACATGAATATTTATCAAACCAATTTACATATACAAATTATTTTGAATTTAAATAAATATAAGCCAATAATGATTATTAAAATAAATTAATAGAAGTTATATATGATCATTAAAGCAGTATTAGGGAAAATAAAACTAAGTGGACAGGTTGTGCATATTTTACTCTTATTTTCACTGCTTCTTGTCTAAATTGCATGTATTTTCCATTGTTTATAAACTTATTATATTGTATGCAAATTAGAAAGGATATCTACTTTTTTGGAATCCACGAGTTTATATTAAAGAATTGCAAAACCTTCTTTATAAGTTTTTTCCATTTACAATATTGAAGGGTCATTAATTACATACTTGGAATTATCAAATTAAGGAACAGATTTAGTTGTTTTAAAATTCAAAAATTACCTTTTGTCTACATTTACTAAGAATTTTTAAGTTACTGTTTTTCAAGAAATATGCTAAGTACATAACATAAAGCCTCTTCATTGTATTACTATATTTATGAGATACAAACAACAAATGCTCTGTGCACTTAAAGAAATATCAGTAAGTAAAATAGTAAGGAATTTTTAGAGAGAGTTTCTAAATTCAGTTCATTTTACTGTCTTAGAAGCAGATACTGAGACAAGGATTTGTATGCATGTGATTCATTAAAGAAGTACTCTCAGGAGCAAATCTATAAATGAGCAAGAGGAGGCAGGAAAAGGAAGGGGGAAAATCCAAGCAAGAACAAGATACAGGGCAAAGTCCTAACCACAGACTAAACCCTCAGGAGAGCTCTAGAGTGAAAATTATGTTTCCACAGTTGTCCTAACTCATGACGTGGAAGCCTGGCTTTCGCTTTTCTGTACCAGTCATTAGCTAAGGGCCTGGCATCTTTCTTTTAGCAAAATGTATTCGAGGTTCATTCATGTTGTTGCATGAATAAGTAGCCATTCCTTTTATTTGCTGAGTAGTATTCCAAGGTATGGATGTACCACAGTTCATTTTTCCATTACCTTGTTTACGTAAAGCAGTTATGACAATTTGCATACAGGCTTTTGTGTGAACATAAAATTTCAGCTCATTTGAGTAAATACAAGGAATTTGATGGCTGGGTCATACAATAACTGTATATTTCACTTTATAATATACTGCCTTACTGTTTCCAAAATGGTTTTACCATTTTGCATTTCTGCCATTGATGAATAGGAATTTTTATTGCCTTCCTTCCTCATTAGTACGAACATATTGTCATTTTTAAAAAAAAATTAATGATTTTAATAGGTATGTGGTATTCTGTCTTAGTGGTCTTAATTAGGATTTACCTAATGACATTTACCTAATATTTGATATCTTTTCATATGTTTAATTACCATCTCTTCATATTTTTTGGGAAAAGATCTGTTAGATTTTAGTATTTTACTTTTAAAATACATTTTTGTGTTCTTGCTATTGAGTATTATGTGTTATTTTTATATTTATTCTGGAAAAAAAACTCTCTTATAGAATATATGAGTTGTAAGCATTTCCTTCCAGTCTGTTCATTGTCTTTTCATTTTCTTAGTATATTTTAAAGACCAAAACTCTTACATTTTTATAATAAAATATTCTATCATTTAAAACTTTTTAATGTTTATTTTTGAGAGAGAGAAAGACAGAGCATGAGTGGCAGAGGGGCAAAGAGAAAGGGAGACAGAGAATCTGAAGCAGGCTCCAGGCTCTGAGCTGTCAGCACAGAGCCTGATGCAGGGCTCAAACTCACCAACCTCGAGATCGTGACCTGAGTTGAAGTCAAATGCTTAACCAACTGAGCCACCAGGGTGCCCCTATCATTTTTTATGTTTTATGGATTACACATTTGCTGTTACATCTAAAAACTCATTGCCACATCCAAGTTCATAGAGATTTTTCTTCCATGTTTTATTCTAAAAGTTAGGAGTTTCATATTTTATATTTAAGTTTATGATCCTTTATGAGTTAATTTTTATATAAAGTATATGTCGAAGTTCTGTCTCTTCAAGTGATTGTCCAATTTTTCTAGCAACATTTATGGCATAGATAATTTTTTGTACATTTAATTGCCTTTACACCTTTGCAAAAATCAGCTGGCTATATTTGTGTCAGTCAATTGTGGAATTTAAAGTAAAACAAAGAGTATTAAAATTATTTATAATTAGGAATAAATATAATACCTAGTATTTCCAGCTCTTCTTTTCTCTCCCACTTCAGCAAATTCATGTTGCTCATTAAATACATTTATTTTATTCATTCAAGTCACTGAATTTTGTGAGACACCATTTCTATGAATAATTAATAAGTGCTATACACACACATATGAATTCTATGGTCAAGGAAAATCTTCAAACATCATGTTAAGCAAGGAGAAATTAGTTCTCGTTAAAGGGAAATCTCATTAAACATTCAACTTGCAAGATTTCAACCACTGAACATAGATAAACAAGAAAATAAAACAATAACCATATAAACAAATATAAGAAAAAAATACATAAATATCGTACATGATTCCACCTACTGATCCTCTCCATTGTCCAGAATAAAATTGAATTAGAAGATGGGAATTTGCTTTTGGCTGAACTGGTCTAAATTGCCACTCATGTTTCAATATGTTGGCCATGTTGCATATGAAACTACATATAGTTTCATATATGTATGAAACTACATATAGTTAAACATATAGTTTCATATGCATATGAAGCTATGCATATGAAACTAATGTTTAAAGATACACATCTTCAACACAATTTGGTGTCTAAATTCAAGCCAAACATTTCGTGTGAGCCTCTACCAAGAAAACAATGAAATAGCATTAGACTATATATTTTCTTCCAACATGACCTATAAATTTAGCCATATATATTATTATATCCTGTAAAAGATTTAGGAAACTTTTAAGGGTCATTTTGAGTATTCTTAATTTTGCTTTTTAAGAGCTAACTTCTAAAGAAGATGCTAATTCACATATCAGAAAATACATTTCAAGAGAGGGAGTAAAAGCAATATTTACAAATTGATTTGATGATAAATAATAAAATATTTAATTTGATTGAGCATATAGTGCTCAAAATATATTTTCTTAAAAATTTTCTTAAAATCAGTTCTATGTAGAACACAGGGATAGAGATGCCTTGTTAAATCATAATCTTCTTTCAGATAGAGTGTAGTCTTTTCCATTATTTTAACTCTAGTCCTGGTATAATCCCTTTAGCATGTATCATTATGTATTTCTTTACATAATGAATAAATAAATGCATTGCTTGCCAGATAATTTTCAGCTCTAACTATAACAATAAACAAATGACAGGTCAATATGGAAAAATATTTGGAAATTCTTTATTTCAGATTAAGGTTATTATTCTTTCTTATATTATTTATGTTTTAAATTTAGCTTACGTTTTAATTTATGCCTATTATTTGAATTTATTTAGTTATAGGCAAATAAGTTTTGCTCTTTTCTTTGATTAAAGAAAATTTATTTCTGTCTTTGTCTTCGGCTTTAATATCGACATTTAATACTCCTTAATTTTGTTCGTTGTGTAGTACAACATTTTTTTTTTGTAGATGACCACAGTGTATTTTTCACTTATTCTTTCCAACAGACATATTTATATTTCCCTTCAGAATAGTGTTTTAATTAAATCTGATTTCAAGTTACAAATAATTGGAAAGAATTTCTAAATGTTAGTGGTTGCCAACACCAGAACTTCTGCACGAAAATATGTTCATCTCTCTAGGTATGAAATAAAATCAAGGCACTCTTGGGTGGCCCAGTTGGTTGAGCATCTGACTTGATTTTGGCTCAGGTCATGATCCCAGGGTCATGGAATCAAGCCCCACATCAGGCTCTGTGCTGAGCATGGAGCCTGCTTAGGATTCTTTCTCTATATCCTTCTGCCCCTCTCCTCACTCTGGTTCTCTCTCTCTTTAAAATAAAAATAAAAATAATAAAATTAAATTTTTAAAGAGAGTGATTTTATCTGCACATCATGATATATTCTCTGGCCCCTTTACAGTATTATATTACATTCACATACCATGTATTACTGAGGGGCAGTAATATTTTGAACATGAGCCTAGCCTTCTAAAATAATGTGTCTACATCTCTATATCTCTTCTAAATTTTCAGTGGGCATTGAGAAAATAGCTATGATATTTAACATATTCTGGACATGAAGACTTGTTCTCTAGGAAGTGAATATATGTAGGTAACAGTGACTGAAATTTATCCCTCAAAGTTGACAAATGAGAATCAACATTCCCTAGTTTACTACTCCTATCTATCAGTGATCTATCAATTGCTTCCCCTAAGCAATTTTTTTTTAATGAAGCAGAATCTCTCCTATGCAAATTATAGAGTCAGAAGGAAGACTTTAGTTCACAGTGTCCATATGATAATATTTTATTGACAAATATTTCTGGTGGTTGTTTCTTTTTTTCTTTTTTTTGCAGAGAGAGTGCGAGTGGGGGAGAAGGGCAGGGGCAGAGAGAGAGAGAGAGAGGGAGAGAGAATCTTAAGCAGATTCCACACTGAGCGTGGAACCCAATTCAGGGCTCCATCCCACGAACCTGGTATCATCACCTGAGCCCAAATCCAGAGTCCGGTGTTCAATCAACTGAATCGCCCAGTTACATATATATATATATATATATATATATATATATATATATACACACACACACACACACACACACACTTTAATATATTAATTATATGTATATTTTAATTTTCTCTGACATTTTTGTTAAATTTGAGATCTAATATCTTCCATCTACACTGGTTCTACTAGTTAGGGTTCTCTCTGTTCTCTGTCTAATGTCCAAACCCATGTAGGTATAAGCCCTGTCTTCCAGGTGACAATTTTCCCTTATTTGTAACTGATATAAAGCCTCAGATCTGTTCTCAGAGTGTGGGTCTTTTACTTGAGGACAGGATAAGTTACTGTTATTCAATTATTCCCCTACATTTTTCAATGTTACTTGCTCTTGCTGTGATGTTTGTATTGGGCAACAGATAGTAGGGTAATATAACACAATGGTTAAAACTTTTAAAACTTTTAGTCAGGAACAGAACGGATTGGATAAAACCAGGATCTATCAGTTAAACATTGAATAATTTAGGGAGTTACTCTTTTTTTTTAGCCGTAGTTTCCTCATCTGTACACCACTACCTTTAGAGTGGTAACCAAAATGATATGTTCCAATGGAGTTGTGAAGATTATTTTTTTAGCACATATAAAGTTCTTTGGATGGCAACTGGCACATAGTTAATTACTACTACTACTAATTCATTTGAGTAGATTCCTAGATGCTGCCTAACTAATGCCACCCTTGTGTTTGAAAAGAGCACTTCTTTCAACATATACATGCACCATAAGTGCATGATATAATCTTTCCGCAGAGGTCCTTCTAGGACCTTCAAAATATGGAGCAGTCCCAAATAAATATGACAAACATATATATTTTGGAAACAAACATATTGTTAATTTTTAAGGAAATAAGACTAAGGAATTTTAAGGAACTTTTTAAGGAAATAAGACTAAGCTGAATGTAAGTTATATGAAGGCATTACTCAATACAGAAGAGTGTAGGAGTAGATGACTGTAGAGAGCCATGTTTACACAAACCCTTTCAGCTCATCATGTCCAATTGCATTGCTTTATGTATAATGAACCTCAACCTGAACCTTGCTTAATATTGTAATTCAGATAAAACACATGTCTCATCAGAAGTCTGTTGGCTTAAGAAGCTAAGAAGAAACAAGTTTCCGTGTCAGGTAGATAAATGTGACCTAGTCATAAAGCATTTATTTTATTTTTTATTTTTAAAATATTTACTCATTTATTTTTGTATTTTTGAGAGAGGGAGAGAAAGAGAGAGAGCAAGAGAGAGAGCATATGAATGGGGAGGGGCAGAGAGAAAGGGAGACAGAGAATCCCAAGCAGGCTCCACACCATCAGCACAGAGCCTGACATGGGGCTCAAACCCTCAACCATGAGATCATGACCTACTCTGAGACCAAAAGCCAGATGCTTAAGTGACTGAGCCACCCAGGTGCCCCGGTCATAAAGCATTTATTTTTGTAATGGACAGATGCTGCTGAGCTAGGTGGGCTTCACTCAGACTTGTTTCTTGGCTCAGTACTCCATGCACTCTTATCTTAAGAGAATGATGAGAAAGGAAGACAAGGAGTCATACAATTTTTGCATGAGATTGAAATGGTGGTTTCACTGACACTTCTGTAGTTATTAGAGAACAAAATACACAGCCTTATAACCACTTTGAAAGAGCATCTGAAGAACAAGTGGAGAGAGTAACTGATCACTTTGCCCCAGAACATCCTATCAAAGGGCTCCTAGGATCAGAGTAGGATTAGCAGTGGTTTCTAGTAGGAGATGGTGATAACCCTCTAGGAAGCAAGAATAACTGGATAAGGATAGTTCTTGGTAGAAAATCATGAGAGGTGACAGGTAAGGGCAGAAAGCAGAAGCACCTTGCAGAAGTATGGTGGCGGTGACCTCAAGACAGTGTATTAGTGTTTGATAAGAGTGTATAAATGGTAGAACAATAGGGGACCCAGAAGTGGGGGAAAATAAAGTAATACATCATCAGACTTTTTTATGAAGTCATGTGAGAATTCCTTAGCAGCATCTTCAAAATGAGAACTTTGCAGGAGTTTGAGGTCCAGCAATCACAAAATAGAGATAAAATTCAAAAAAAGATATGAGTTGTATACATATGACATATTAGAGTTTCAGAAAATCTATTGCTTAAAAAAAGGTAGGAACACAGACCTGGTGTCTTGAGTCATCAGGGCCCTTTCCAATGGTTTCATATGTTTAAGATAATCTCCTGAGTTCTAGCAATGATGTTAAAATTCATAAGAAAATGTCTTTCCCAGGTTGCCCATCGATTTGTTAAATGTTTCAATTTATAAAATAAACTTAATGAGTGTCAACAGAGGCATATAACAATTTCAATAGGAAGCTTGCCGTCTTCCTCCTCAAACCCTATCTAATTTGTGAAAATGAAAAAGAAGAGAAGTACAAATATTCCAAGTCAAAGCTAAAGAGATTATTATATCATGATGCTGGGATGTGTTAAGGAACAACCTGGCAGGGTGAAGAGTTGGTTGAGTTAGTTTTCAGTCATGTAAGAGACGTTAAAGATTTTTGTATCTATTTGCCAAGGCCTTGGGATTTCTTCAAGAAGTTTATTTTTTGAAGTCAGTTCTTTGGACTCCCCTTAAATCAATTTTTCTTTAAGCAGATTGGCTCCAAACTTGAGAGGCCAAACAAGAGGTGGAGGGGAGCCAATAAGAAAAGGATGCCAGAGACCTAGGCTCCTAGTTTATGAAAAAGGAACTGTTGCAGTTCACACACATACTATCTCAGGTGATCAGAAATGTTTAACTGAGGAGCTCTAACGCAGTTTTTGGTCTTGTCTGATTTGCATTATATTTGCAAATTTGCAAGTATCTTTCTTGAGTGTTTAGAATGGGAAATCTGTGGCAATAATGGATTCAGAGTTTTTGATCTTGGTTATACTTGTCATGGCTAATAAATAACTAATAGGTGAGAGTATGCCAAGCACTTGTACATCCGAAGATTGACTCTGACTTGCCCTCATACCAACCAACATGGAGCATCATTGATAAGTTTTTTTCTGGTTCAGTTGTTCACTATATATCTGAACATTTTTAAGACTAGCTAAGAAGACATCCTGCAATGCAATGAAATGAGAATATAAAGCATTAATTTAGTCAACCATTCTATGCAGCAAAATACAAATAACATATTCCGGTCTATCAATTGTCACCTGTTAATAGTGACTATCGTTTTAACTCTTTCTGTCTCATTCTGAATGTTCTCTACCTCTTGGTATTTTGTCATAAAACTTTATTTTCTTTATGCTAAATTGAAATATATGATTTATAACTGGCTCCTTTGAGGAGAAAGAATGACATGTATTTAATCTTATAGAATTATTTCCAAACTGTGTATATTCACAAGGGTGCATTAGGCTTTCTGTTTAACTGTTTTCAAGTTACAGTGACTGAAAATTTCTGAGATTTCATTGCTTTGCCATTTCATGCCCATCGTTGTAGGTTAGTCTCTCATCGTGGAGGAGGTAACAAGAGGATGGTAACAACTGACAAGTTGCTTTATGTTTATCTTCCAATAGATAATAACTACTGATCATATTGACTGAAATTTACTCCTCACAATTTGTAAATTTTCTCCACTTGATCATACGATGCCAGGTGTTCTCTTGCATTGTTTTGTGAGAAAATATATACCTTCGTGGGGCGCCTGCGTGGCTCAGTCTGTTAAGGGTCTGACTTGGGTGCAGGTTATGATCTCACAGCTGGTGAGTTCAAGCCCTGCAACAGGCTCTCTGCTGACAGCTCAGAGCCTGGAGCCTGCTTCAGATTCTGTGTCTCCCTCTCTCTCTGCCCTTCCACCGCTCGTGCTCGGTCTCTCTCTCTCTCTCAAGGATAAATAAACATTTAAAAAAAGAAAAAAAAAAGAAAATATATACCTTAATATCCATGAAGTAGATTTTAGACACAAGAAAAGAAACAAAAAGAAAGAAAGAAGAGTTGGATTAGAACAGGGTTTTAATGTGATCTGTTTCTGAAGTAGTTTGCCAAAGGGTGTGATTTTATGAAAAAAACAAACCCACAAACACAAGAGTTTGATGTATAGAACACAATCTACTTTAAAATTCAAGTAAATATGGAGGTATACAAAGAAATTTCATGAAAGAATAATGACTATATGCATCTCTTCCTGATTTCAATAAATTGCAAGTATCCACAAAGTACTTTTTAGTTCCACTTAGATTGAACATTTTGCAATCAAAGCTATTCCTTGGATTTCAATAAACATTCTGGTTGTCCTTGGCGTCTTTCACTTTGTGAATGAAGAACTTTGTTCTCCCTGGTCTGGGAATACTTTTTACTGGTGATGTTTTCCCTTGGCTGGGAAACAGATTAAGGGCCTCTCTTCTGGCAGATCCTTCTTTCTATTGGATGTAACTACTAAACTTACTTAAAAGAATACTTTTATTTATCTGGCTGTTCAAATCCGTTTTGTAGATGTCTATAAATTTGAAAATTAGAGGAAATAAAAAATAGAGTTTTTCAATGTACACCTGCAAATGGGTTATCTTAAATATACCCTGGAGAGAATAAGAAAAAAAAATAATGATGATATTTTAATGGTTAGACCGCACACAGGAGTGGTTTATAACTACAAAAGCTCTATTTTATCAAAGAAATATGTATGTAAATTTATTTTTAGTCATCAGCTTTTCTGGTCTTTCACTCTGAAATGCTTTCATCCTCAGAAGAAACAAAGCCATGTGGTTTACCATAACTGTTTGCTGATTTTCCTTGAATGTATGAAATATCTTTCAACTAGAGCAGTTTGAAAAAATTATGAGACAAAGTGAAGCATAGTTTTGTTTTGTTTTGTTTTGTTTTCTAATTGTGAAGTGTTTTAAATTTGCCTGTTGAGAAGATCAGTTTTTCTGCTCCTGGAAAATAAGTTTTTAAATACTATAAACTCTTTTATTGTGGTGGGTATTTCCTGTTGTCCTGCTGGCAGCCAGTGCTTTGGAAACTGTCATACTTTGTAATGCTGACGAGCTGCAACATTTGCCAAAGAAAAATGCAGTAGACCTAAATGGAACATCTTGCACATGAATTTTCTGAGATTTTCTTAGACTCTATAACTGAAAAGACAGGTAACCTCTGGTGTAAAGTATCAAAAAGAGAATGCACCCACTCCTACAAAACTTTGAAAGCAGGATGATAAAAATCTTTTAAAACATAATTCAAGGGCCAGAGGAAAGGTTTGGAAGCTGTCTTTTCTGGCTTTATTTCCCATCTGCGCTTTGGTTTTGAAGCATCAGTGTTTGTTTTGTCGCTAACCCAAAAATGATTTATCAAATATGGATACAATCAATCACCACTAATTGCAAGCAAATTCAAAAGCACAGTTTCAGGGTACTCATTCCATTGTCCACAGGAATGGTAACAGTACATTTGAAGTTTTTCGGCAAAAGATTTTTTGGGGGGGGAAAGGACGGGAAAAAGCTGTGTCTCTTTTTTTCTCCATAAACGACATAATGAAAAATTATTGGTAACACAGTAGTTCCTTTTGGTCTTTAAAAGAACATAATTCATGGACAGATTATCAGACTGAGAGTTGTGGCTTCTATATTTCTATTTATGTGGCCAAGTTTGTGCTTATTTTTAAACCGTTCTTTCTTTTCTTTTTTTCCAATTGATGTTCTTGCTCAGAAAATGTTTTGTTGGTATCATTGTCTAGTAGCATAATGGATATATACGAATTAAGCATATCCGATATTGTAATGCTTTTCTATAAGCATAGTATAATCCAATTAAGTTTCTTTCCTTTATAATATTGAATTTCTGCTAAATGTTACTTATTATCAGAAGTCTTTTTCTGGGGGAAGGAGGGAATCAATCACCCCCTTCCTTAAGTAAAAAGAAAAAAAAATTAGCAGTAAATGTCACTACTTTTCTGAAAAAGAAATCAAACAAAAAAAGACCTCATCCCTATATAAACCAAACTATATCTTACTTCCTGAATTTGTGCACTTTCATAGGAAATTGTTAGGGCAGGAACTCTGTCTTTTCTAATATCTTGATTAGGCCAAGTACCTGTCATCACTTCACAAATAAATAAATGATAATAATGGTGGAAAAATGAAATATTAAAACCAAACATTTTTACTAATTCACTCTTCATTTCCCTAATAAACTGTATAATAATTTTAGTTAGGCTATTTATGACTAAAATAGCAAAGTCTTCATGTGAGGGCAATTGCTTTTCTGTTTAGCATGTCCATTGCTCCCATTTATCATGCCTTCAGTCTAGTGCCAAAAATGGCTTTCATAATTCTGGCTATAAACGGCTGACTGAGAATATCAAACCCTGCTCCACCCAACACATCACTAAAGAAAGAGCTATAGTTTGCAGTGTCTTATTACATTTTTAGTTTATGGGGGAATTAAGGCAGTTATAAACATTAGTTGGAAATATTGGCAAGCAAATTGGGGAGTGAGGAAAGGCCAAGGAGACAGAAGAATAAGAAAGTAGACATATTCTTAGTTAGGTTTTGGCATAACACATGGGAAAGCTAGCAAGTTTTCTTTGAGTAGAAGAAATCGATATTCATTTGAGGACCTAAATTATTCACTTTAGCTACCTTTGTTGCATATAAAGCCAAGTTAATTAACTCCATCTTTTGCTGAGTATTTGCAGCTTCTGGATGAATTGTCTTTTGGTGTTTTTGTTGCAGATATATACTATTATGACCCAGGTGGAATTCTCTTCTTCAAAATTCCTGGGGAATTAATCACAGAATTAATGGGAATTGTAATAACCTTTGGCATTGAGAGTGCTGCTGATCTGACAGAGTTACATGGTATTAGGGATCCGATTAACATGGTGTGATGAAATTCTTGTGTTACTTTACTCACAAATAGACACTTCCTCCCTAACCAGCTTCCAAACCAACATGGCTCTGAATGCATCCAGGTAGTTGTAAGTCTCAAACTCAGCCTCCACAGCCATGTTTATGTATTATATTTAAGAAAATCTCCCTCTGTCACCATCATTTTATCCCTTTCCTAAAGAAGGAAGAGGAATTGTTATGTGTGGCTGCACTTTCTGCTCTATCATTAATGTCTTTTTCTGATGCACGGACATGGGACCCCAGTGCCCATGTTTGTGCTAGGTGACCCTGTCTTGTTTCAATATCTGCTTGATTTAAAGGTGGTTATCGCTTAGCAAATCAGAGCAGGAGGACGACAGCTTTCAAACTTTCAATAATCAGAGCATCTGTCACTCTAATAGCAAAGCCAACAGATATGAAATTGTGCAGGTTGTCACATTTCCAATCACGCAGAAAAAGTTGATCTGAGAAAATCAGGCAGAAAGAAGTGATGAAAGACAGAGCAGACTTTAATAGTTCCAGTTAGCCATGACACCCAACTAAGCAGTAGAGCAGTTACGTGAAATTCGCTAGTCCCACTGGTACAGTTTCCCTCATACCTGAACTAGTTTACATTGGGTCCTACTTGTCTGAAATACAGTCTTGACTATTTCAACTTCCTTGACTTTACGTGACAAAACTATATCTCCCAGGTACCTGAAAATACTGGTGCTTGTTTCTCAAATTGTATTCTTCTTTTTTCCTTAAGTAGAAACCTCCTCCAAAAGAAGAATCTACTTAGCTAGAATGTAGCTATCTAGATATTTCTATTCTCTATAATTGGATAAATATGCAGAATCAACATTTGCTTAGGCTGCCATCAATATTCCACCACGTGGTGATTCACCTTATCTCTTGGTCAGCAGAAATGCCTTATTACTTAAAAATGAGACCACCCTGCTTGCTCTCTCCTACCCCATAAATGCGCCCAAGAGAGTTCTTAATATCATGAATATAAAAAGATAGCAACACTATATTTTAAAAAAAACTGAGAAATAGTGAGGAAAATAACAAACTCTCAGTCTGAAGTTCTGGCTTTATACCTCACCTGTGTGCCTACTATGATGCTTTGAGAAAGTCACTTAGCTACTCTGGGAATGAAAATGAACTTCCTCCTTTGTATGGAAGGGACAGAAATATGATTTATATGGATATATGGAGATATATAATCTTCCATTTGCATAAGAATCATTTATAGAGACAGCACCACTTTTATCAAGGAGCTGTTAGTACAATACCATTTCAGGTTCAAGTACAAGTGTTTGAGGATGAGTCATTTTGCATGGAGGCTTCAGAGACGATGGTAAGCTGCAGGTATAAGCGGTGGAGGGAGGAATCTTTTGATGCTTGAAATGGAGAAGGGAACTAAAGAGGACAGATTTTATGGATGATGACACCTGTGACAGCCTGAAGTGGAGAAAATGTGCACAAGTAAAATGTTGATAGGTAATTTTGGAGACAAAAGATAAATGTGATATTCTTCCCAAGAATATTGAGTATTTATGAGTATGATTGATTTTTATCATGTCCCAATATGATGAAATAGAAACGGCACCAAGTTGTGTCACCCCCCACCCAACCATTGGTAGGTACCTATTTCTGTGGCATAAATGAGTTTTAACTAGATGTTGCTATTCATGGCTTAGCTTTGCAGGTCCCATTTTTTCTTTACAGGTAGAAACAGTGTCATAGTTTTGGTCTCAAGATCTCAACTGACATAATGTTTCATCGGAATCAGGGCCTTATCCCTCACTGGCTGGCTCACTTTCAGTGGATATATAACTTCTATTGACTCAACTATTTTATAATTATTGAGGAAGTGTTAGGAAACAAAAAAAATAGGTCATATTTAAAATTTTAATATATTAGCATTTCCTTTGATCCATTTTAATGGGAGAATTATAACAATTTGTTTCAAGTGAAACATCAATGCTTTACCTATTTTATATCAACCTCATATTTGCATAATCTCAAACAAAATTTTAAGAAGTATTCTGTACACAAAATATGAGTCCCATGAATTTTCTTTTTTTTTACCATTACAATGTTCTGAGTTATAGAAATCTTCAAGGTTTTGTTAGAAAAATGTGGGCCACTCACCCTCACTTGCTCTTTGTACTAGTACTTCTTACATAAAGGTAACAAAACAAAACTGGTTCCTATCTAGATAGGACATGGATAAATCATAAGACTCTGTAACATTATAATCTATAAAAACATTCAAATCAATGTTTAACTTCTATTTCATTGTCTATGTAGTGTAGTTAAGAGTATGGGCCCTCGATCCAATACACCATGGCACAAAATCTGGATTTTGGTCAAGTTACTCAAATTCTATGGGCCTTAGATTTCTCATCTATAAAAGGAAATTAATAATAGTATCTACTACTATGAATGTTTGAGACATTAGTGAAATTACACTCGTGGAACACTAGAACAGTGCCTGGTATACAGCAACCACTGTATTAACGTTGACAATTAATTTTGAAGCCCATGACTTGCAGAACAGAGCTGCAGTTCTGATGGGCAAGGTATTTCAATCATATTCATAGGTCCAGTCATAGAAACTCTGAAATATTAAAGAAAACAATGTTTAACAGATCACACAGATACCTAGCGTCCTGCCCAAGTCTACTAGGAAATTCTGCATATTGACAGCTGATAAATCTAAAGCTACTCTAAGACTTGCTTAGGATGAGCTCATGAAGAAGACGGTATACTGAGATGAGCAGAGAAGAATCAAAGCAGAAGCTACCAAAATTAATTATTTAGCTCAAAGTTTGTCCCATACTGAACTCGTTTCCTCTTGCTCACCAATACTGTCTACCTTTAACATGGAATCAGCTCTGTAATTTCAGCGATCACTTCCATGTGGATGAGGGCACAGTCCTTTTTCCGCCCCTTTTTGAGTTCTCTCCCTCAGGCTCCTGGTCTCCATCAGCAACAATCTCCTAGACACTGACCCTCATATACTCAGTTGTCATCCCAAGTCTTTTTTTCCAACTTAACATTTTCTTTCCACCAAAGCTGACTCCCACACCTGAATTCAGTGTCACCACCCACTCTTCCCTTAGGATTTAAGGCATGGATCCATATTGGACTCCTCTTCGCTTGCATAGAAAATCAGCCCCTGACTTCTCTTATTGCTTTTCCAACCTTCCTTTCCTTTTTATAAGCACGATTCTTCCTCTCTCCGGACAAGTGCTCATCACACCATGGATTTTATTTATTTATTTATTTATTTATTTATTTATTTATTTAATGTTTATTCATTTATTTTGAGAGAGAGAGAGACAGAGAATAAGCAGGGAAGGGGCAAAGGGGGGAGGAGAGAGAGAGAAAGAATCCCAAGCAACTTCCCTGTGGTGAGTGCAGAGACTGATGTGGGGCTCAATCTTATGAACAGTGAGATCATGACCTGAACCGAAGTCAAGAGTCAGACGTTTAACTAACTGAGCCACCCGGGCACCCTGTCCATGGATTTTAGTAAAACGCTCTGCATTTGGTCTCTCTTCTCCCAAGTGCAAAGACGTAAATGGCTTACACATAGATCTTCTTATACTGTGTTCACTGTGGGTCACCACTGTGTAGAGAATTATGGTTACTTCCTGCTACCAAAAAATAATTCTTCAGCTTCCCTTTCAAGGCCCTCCACATTTGTTATAGACTTATTTTTATGTCATTCACTCATTCATGCACCATTCACTTATTTACTCATTTGCTTATTTGCAAAATATTTGGAGTTTCTGTCACTTTACAAACAGCCATTTGTAATTTAGCCTAGTTAAAGTGCTTATGAACTATCTCTAAAGATGTTTTACTTATCTGTTAGTTGAATCAAGCTACCATAACCAAATACCACAGACTGGAGGGCTTAAACAATAGAGATGTATTTTCTCACAGTTCTAGAGACTGGAAGTCCAAAAGCAAGGTACCAGCCAAGTTCCTTCCTGGGGAAGCCTCTCTGCCTGGCTTTCAGAGAGCCATCTCTTCACTGTGTCCCCACAAGGTGTTTCCTCTTTGTACTTGCAGAGAAAGAGAGAGCTCAATGTCTCTCCCCTTTTTTATATCGACATCAGTGCTATTGGATTAGAGACCACCATTCTGAACTCATGCAATCCTGATTACCTCCTTAAAGCCCCTATTCTCCAAGTAGTCACACTGGAGGTTAGGGTCTCAACACAGGCATTTCTGGGGGGGGGCACAATTCAGTCTGTAACAACATCCCTGTCTTTAATCATTTATACTGTCATATATTTCCAGTTTACCATACCTTCACTATTCTTATCTGTACCTATTCTTTCTATCTCTTATGGAGAAATCTTTCTTTAAAGATGCCTTTTCTGTTCATATTTCTTTATAATGCATTGCCCTCCCTCTACATAGCTTTGGAATTTATGGTTTGTGTCACGTACATGACATTCGTATGCTGTATTTTCATCTCATTTCAAATGCCTATGAAATATAATAGTCTCTTTAGGACTTGAACTATATATGTTATAAATATGTATGTATATATACACACATACTTTTTTTTTAGTTTATTGATTTTGAGAGAGAGAGAGAGAGAGAGCAGGGGAAGGGCAGACAGAGAATCCCTAGCAGGCTTGTGTTGTCAGTGTGGAGCCCGACATGAGGCTCGATCCCTCAAACTGTGAGACCATGACCTGAGCTGAAATCAAGAGTCCAACACCTAACAGACTGAGCCACCTAGGTGCCCTACACACACACTTTTAATAAGTATAGTACAAGCATAAAAGTAAGTATAGTATAAATAAAAAATATATGTGTGTACACGTATATTTTTTATTCAGAGTAGAATTACAGATTTGCATATAGAAATCCTTTACTTTATTGACTATGTTGACTAATTTTTAAACTTGATTCAGAATGGATTTTTGGAAAATTAGTAAGCACTAAAAAAATTATGCATATGTTTCGTAAATATACTAGCCAATGGTACTACGGTATAATTCTAAACATGGAATATTATTGCCGCATAAGAACAAGATAAAGAGTCTTCGTATAAATATTGTTTAAGGTGTCTTTAAAACTTCCTTTTTCGTCTTATATTTTCCCACCTTAGGGGGTTTCTTACCACGATTGGCAGTGCTCCCACTGCTCTTGTTAGGAGGAAAATCATTAGGCTAAATTTACGTCACACTAAAATGTTACTTACAGTGTTTTATCTCTCCCAGAACTATTTGTTTTTCGAAAAGAAGACTTTAGGGATGGCATAATATTTTTCACAAGGGCTAAAATGCAAGGTAGCACTTCAGATATTAGCTATGACTAAAGGGAGAAATATCTCTGCAATAGGACACATCATCTTCTTAAATTGCACTTTAGAGGCAACCACACAGTCTACCTTTTCAAAGATACCTAGCAACAGAAAAAACACGCAAGACATTTCACACATAAAAATACGCTGGTTCTTTCTTCTCTGCTCTCTTCTTAATGTTGAAAGGTAATTCCCGATTGTTCTCTCACGTCTATACATCTTTTCAAGGATGTTTATATAGCAAACAGCTTAAGAAGACACAGATAGTTTCTCATCTGGCGCAAAGGTCAGGTGGGATTATATCCATAGAAGACATAGAGTCTTCTAGGGCAAAGGGGGGAGCATACTTACTGGCCATTAGAAAAGATTCCAATTCCCTAAGCTCAGATTACTTTTCTTGCACTGTGAACTACTGCATGTTCCTGTGCCCTTGAGCTTTCTTTATAAAGCCCAATGTCCTCTAGGAGGTAGGGCTCAGGGAACCAGGAAAAAAATGCTGATAATCTGGCTATTGCTATTGCTGTGAGTACCAAACTATCCCTCTTCTCTGATCCCGTCAGAATATCATATATTCTACCAGAATCTCCCAAACTGTAAACTGCTAACTTGTTAGCTGGTACGTAGGTGAAATATCAGACTCGTCAAGTTTTCTGACACCAAATACTCCTATGTATTGATGAAGCTTATGCCTTCTTGTTCTTTCTGTCTGAAGACTCTTTCTTTATATAATAAATAATCTAGATTTTAAGTTTTCAAATATGCTTATTATTTGTATTAGTCTGCTAGCTACCCTAACAAAATACCGCAGACTGGGTGGCTTCAACAACAGAAATTTTTTCCCAGTTCCAGAGCCTGAAAATCCAAGACCAAGGTGTTGGAGGGCATGGTTGCTCCTAAGGCCTCTATTCTTGGCTTGTAGAGGGCTGCTTTCTCACTGTGTTCTCACATGACCTTTACTTGGTGTGTGGATATCCTTGGTGTCTCTCCCTCTACTTATAAGGACACCAATCATAATGGATGAGGGCCCACCCACTTGGCATTCAACCTTAATTACTCCTTTAAATGCCCTATCTCCAAATGTACTCACACTGGGAGTTGGGACCTCAACATATGAATTTGGGGAGGACTCTACTCAGTCCATAATACTATTCCCATATGTTCTACAATTGTCCACAGTTCTCTCTCATTTCTACATGTCTTGCATTGAGAGGCACTAACTACCTTTTTGTTCCGTGCTATCTTTTGAAGGATATGTGTAGGGGGGCCTGGTGGCTCAGTCAGTTGGGCATCTGACTTGGGCTCAGGTCATGATCTCAGGGTTCGTGAGTTCGAGCCCTGCATCGGGCTCTGTGCTGACAGCTAGGAGCCTGGAGCCTGCCTGGGATTCTGTGTCTCCCTCTTTCTCTGTTCCTCCCCCTCTCACTCTCTGTATCTCTCTCTCAAAAATAAAGATTAAAAAATTTTTTTAAACAAAGGATGTGTGTATGGCCAACAGTCTTGGTTAGTGCAGGTTTGTTTATAGTTCAGCATTATATTGACAGTGTTTCCCACTGGGGTACATTTATTGTCATTATAGAAGATTTGGGTTTCCAAAATTTGGGTCCCCCTCTTGTTATGTAACACATTTCAGTCCCTGATACTTTGCTGTTGTTGTGTGACCTTGTAGGAATTGGGGTTCTGGAAATTGGTACAAGAAAATGGATAATTTGAGTACTATTATTGCTGTAAGTAATAATTTGTCTTTTGTGCCAGCCCTAGGAGTTTCATATCTTCTGCCAGTGTCCATGAAACTGTGGCAGGTTCACTTGTTAGCTTGTAATAGGATAAAACCACAAACCCTGGGGCACCTGGGTGGCTCAGTCAGTAAAGTGTCCAACTTCTGCTCAGGTCATGATCTCACGATTTGTGAGTTTGAACCCCATGTCGGGTTCTCTGCTGACAGCTCAGAGCCTGGAGTCTGCTTCAGATTGTGTCTCCCTCTCTCTGCTCCTGCCCTGCTCATGCTCTCCCTCCCTCTCTCCCTCTCACTCTCTCTCTCTCAAAGAATAAATAAACATTAAAAAGAAAAAAAAACCCAGACCCTTCACAGTTTTTGACACCATCTTCTAATTTCTTATTTCTTTTAATTTTTATCTTCAGTCCATGGGAGGGTGGGAAAAAGAAATCTTCCTTCAATTCTCCAACAGACAAATTCATTATATCTCTGCCTTAAAAATAAAGCCTTCTAAACAAAGCTTTGTCTACATTGCACAAGCCGACTTAGTCACCTTTTAATCTAAAAGGTACTGACACTTTGTTAACCCCCTCACATAGATAGCTCCTTGTCATTTTTCAAATCTCAGTTCCAGAGCCACTTTCTCAAGAAGTACTCCACGAACATGTTATTGGAATTTGGTCTCCCCTGTCACCTAGCACCTCATCCCATTTAGTACTTTTAAATCATTCAGAACAATCAATATTAATCTAATTTATTCACTTTTACATATTTGCTGTTTGTGTTTCTTATTTGATGCAGGTTAGAGACCTGATTAGTCTTTTTTTTTTAATTTTAAAATTTTATTTATTTTTGAAGGAGAGAGAGACAGGGTGTGAGGTGGGGGTGGCAGGGAGACATGGAATCTGAAGCAGGCTCCAGGCTCTGAGCTGTCAGCACACAGCCTGATGTGGGGCTCAAACCCACAAACCGTGAGATCATGACCTGAGCCAAAGTTGGATGCTCAACGGACTGAGCCACCCAGGTGCCCCAAAACCTGATTAGTCTTATCCACAGTTTCATCAATGGCAATAATTCTCAACAGAGTATCATTTTATCCCCCAGGAGATATTTGTCAATGTCTGGAACCAATCTTGTTTGTCAAACCTGGGAATAGAGTACTACTGGTATCTAGTTGGTAGAGGCCAAGGATGCTGTTAAATAGCCTAAAATGCACAAGACATGTGTCCCCCAAACAAATAATTATTTACCGTAAAATGTCAGTAGAATCTGACTGCACAAGACAGAGAATCTCTGACTTGCTGAGTCCAACACAATTAAGAATAAAAGCTGTGTTGATTAATTTGAAAGAATACCTGTGCTACAGTATTTAGTAAATTATAATTTGATTACACTAGTCTGGCCTCCACTGTTAGTTGCTTGCATAAAAGCCATGTCCTAAGTGCTCTTAAATTCAAGATAGGATATGATACATGAAAAATTGAGTAAAAGACATCTAAAAGTAATTTATGGAGATGTATAAAAGGTGCTAGAGTTATGGTCTAGACATTGCTCTGCAACTGTCATGCTGCATGAATCTCTAGAAAAATTTATTTCCTATTTTATTTTGACTTCCATCTTAAAAAAAAATATTGCCACTCAGCTTCCCAGAAAGGATGCTGTGGAAATTAATAAGAAAATTAAGGTAAGAAACAGAATTATATAATACTTAATACAACCTATAATTATCACTGTAATATTTATACAATGTTTGTACATATGGCTTACATAATGGTGACAGAGACTTTTGGAAACAGATCACTCCTGTTAAAAATACAACAATGTTAGTACATTAGGCGAGAATTTTAATCAGTGTTGGAATTATAAATATAAAACCTGGAAAACTTAAAGTATGTCTGAATAAGTCGAAGCTTTGAACAAATTTGCCTATTAGAGACAAAATGATCTCTTTTCTTACAATCTGATTGATTCCACACAATTCATCTTCAGTTGAAAACCTTATAATTTGACCAAAACTTAATGGTACAAATCATATAAACTGATTTTGTGAGTTTGGTCAGCTCCTATTTAAAATAATTTCTACTTCTTGTTAGTGCCAAATATTAAATTCATCTCTTTTAGGCAAAGCATTGATATAGAAGTTTGGGGAAGGAAAAATATTGAACAGGGAAGATGTATAGTACACAGCCCCTAGCCTAATTTAGTCAACAAAATATGACACTTAAATATATCATATTTATTCCTGTTTTCCCTATCTCTGAATTAAAATCTAACCTATGCTTGGCCCTATCATAATTGAATGTGTATATTACCTTATTTAGTCTATTTAACAATTTGAATAGTATGGCATTATTATAATAATTTGACTTTTAAAGAAACAATGTATTTAAACAAAATCTCATAGGTTATAATTGAAGCACCAATAATCATACTTATATTTGCTTGAGATCAGTTCCTGTTGTGACTGTGGCCCAACGGTACATAGACCACTCCAGAATTTTAGTTGAGACCCACTGAGTACTACAGATTAAGAGTGAAACTGAACTGGTAGTAGAAATGCATTACATATACTAAGCTGAACTATAAATCAGTTCAGTTATGGACTGAATTATGGTGATCTGATTCTAGTAATTCTAGTTTAACTACCTGTATGAGACAAAATTATATCAACTCTGATAGAAAATAATATTCTTCAAATCTGCTAGTAATGTTTATATTTTTCCAGAAAAAAAGTCCATAATTAAAATTAAAAAGAAAAAAAACAGGGATAGTAGGGGAGAAGAATATAAATTTAAAAATAATAGAAAAATAATTGAAAGGGCCAAAAGAAAATTCAAATAGAATTGGACCATAGAAATGGAAATTTTCAAATGAAAATTCTAGAGTTTAAAAGTAAAATGACTGGAATGGAATATTCTTTAGAGGCGCTCAATATTAAATTTGAGCTGGCAGAAGAAAGAACCCATGAATTTGAAGATAGCTCAATAGAGATAATGCATCTGGAAAAGAGAAAGAGAAAAAAAAAAAGAAGAATTATGGACAGAGTCCAAGAGACCTGTGGGTCCCTTTAAGCATGCCAACATATACATAATAAGACTATCAAAAGAAGAGGAGAAAAAACAGGAAATATCTACTTGGAAAAAATTCCAAGTAGAATAAATACAAAGATACCCTCATTTAGACACATGGTAGTAAAACTATGAATAAGAGAAACAGAAAATCTTGAGAAACTAGACTAGTCTTTTCTTCCTTATTTCTAGAGAGTATATGAAAAACTAAGTTCATGTTCACCATATTTGCAAATATTTTTAGTGGAGAAAGTTGATCATAGCACTCTCATTACATCTGTGGGTCTCTGTCTTTATTCATTTTCTTGCCTGATATTTTCCTACATTCTCATCATTCATATATTTTTTAAAAGTGTGTGTTTAATAAGGGAGTCTTAATTTTTTGGGCAGAATGATCCCTATAGCTACTTAGACTCCTAAGACATAAGTCAGTCTAATGACAATTGTTATTTGTCCCCTCTAGAGATAAACAGTTCACCTTTCCATTCTCTAGTGTGCTACAGGATTTGCTCTTTTCTCCACTTAGATATTTCCTCTCTAGACACATCCCTACCTCTAGTTTATCTGTTCTTTCACATAACAATTATCATTTGACAAATAAGTTGGTTCTTTCTTTGTCTTCAAGAGCTATGTGGATTATACTTGACTCTTTGGAAGACTCTTTGGAAAGTTCCTTCTTAAAACGACCTCTCTCAGGTAGTCCACATATAGTTGGCATAGGCAATTGATATACTAAATAAAGTTGTCTAATATAATTTTTCACAATAATAGATATGGAATTCTTGCTATTTCTAGTCTACTATTTTTCTGTTATTCATCAGTTTGAAAAATTTAGGTTTAATATTTTCCTAAATGCTTTTCTGTATTTTCTTGAATTTGATAAGCTTCATCTTATACTAAAATCTTTGCACACCAGTTTCCTCTGCAAGAAGTCCTCCTCGATCTCAGTGCTAGGTAACACTTACCCATCCTTCATCTCCTTGTGTGCATATAGATGTGTCTCAGTGTCAGAGTTTGTGCTGAGTGACTATAACACACTTAAATACTGCATTACTGTTAAAATCGATCAAGTTGAAAAGTCTTCTTCCAAATGTTAATTGCCAAATTATATTTTCTCGTACATTCCTTACACTCATATGTATGACACTTGTAATACAGTTTCTAAACTCAACTAGAATATTCTTACCTAATATATTTGATTCCATATACTTCAGAAGAGACCTAGATGCGGAGAGTGGAGTTCCTTGACTATTTCTTGCAGCATATCTGATTCTATGGAGTAAGTTATCTGACTAGAATTTTATTTTGAATACATCTTGGGACTTTCACTAAAGGGACATCAATGAAAGGGAAAGAAGATACATGGGAAATAAAGTAAAAAACAAATCTGCTAGTTGCTGAGAATCTTTAAAGAAAATATTTTTATATGATGCAGACTCAATATTTGCTTCTTTTCTTACAATGCAATGTTTAATAAAATTTATTTCATTAATATGTCATGTAGAATAAATGACAAGAGCACTACCATTTTCTATCAATGAGTGTACTTATTTTTACAAATATTTTCTTCCTATTGTCTCAATCACCAAGAGATTTAATAAATGTTAGCTAGCTTATTTTATAATATTTTCTATTGCTCTATTGGTATATGACACTCTTTTTTTTTTGCTTCCAATATTGAAATTTAAATTGAAAAAATAAAACATTTGGCATTGCTCTTTCTCTCCTCAAAATGTTGTTTTTAGGTTGCAATATACCCTATGTGAACTTACCACTTTTTAAAGTACTGCTATTTGAAAACAATTTTTTTTTCAGTCTATAACTGAGGTTGGCATGTATTCAAGGTTATTGATAGATTGATAGCTTTCCGGAAGGTGCATTAAATCTCAGAAAGGATGGAAGTATACAAACAAAGGCTATTATTTAATCTATGAAGACAGAGCTAAGCTTTTTGAACCATCTATTTATCACTTCCCTCCACTTGAAGTTGCAGCTATGTCAAGGGTTTCAATGAATACTGTAGGTGAACATGAATACATTTTATTACTGCATACAATGTTAAGATTCCTGCTGGTTCTATGTTTACTATGGTCTGGCAGCACAGGGCAGGAAGTGGACTGGCTCTTCAGAGAAGGACACACTTCTGCTATGTAAAGTAGCTCTATATTGGAGCCTCAGCTAAGGAAAACATTCTATTTTACTATAATTCCTAAGGTTTCAAACTATGTAATTTCTACATAGAATTTCTGTCTTCCCATTGCCCAAGGGGTAACTTAAGTTTCTATGAAAATGCTTATATGTACATAACCATCATAGCTTTTTTTGAGAGCGGATATCTTTAGACAATGTCAGTTGACTTACCTCATGTAGAAACTTCAGCCAACTTTTGCCTGACATGTGATTTGTGAATTGTTTTAAATAAATTATTGATTAATGGTTATTATATGTGCAAATAAAATACATTATATTTTATTGACATATTTATATTGGCAAAGCTCATTCTTCTGCTAGACAAAGTTATGGTAGAATTGAGAATCAAGCTTATTCCATCAGAACCAGTCCAAGCAAAAAATGAAATATTGGTATAATAAAATGGCTAAATGAACTGTTTTGGGAAAACAAAACTAACACTCCTGCTTTGGGAAAATTCCCTCATTGGACAAGTATGTGACCCTTCTGACAACTGTCTATATGGTAAGAAAGTCTATAATGACCTTAGTCAGGGACTCAATGCCTTATACATACATATATATATATATGTATGTATATATATATGTATGTATATATATATACATATATATATATTCAATGCCTTATACATACATATATAGATGTATATATATGTATGTATATATATATATACATACATATATATATATTAGAGAAAGAGTTTCTATAAGCCGTTCCCTTCCTAGAAACATCAATACTAAATTAAAGTTCTATCAATTAGATACTTAACACCTAAAAAGGTGTTGCCTATAATGATTAAAGATGCCATATACTTGCATATATAGCTGTCTTCTGAGGTGAATGTGCACTGTGTGGGGGAATTTCAATCTGAAACGGAACTGGAGTACATAAAATGGAAAATCTCATGCATGTGCCATCAGGAAAACAAAATTGAGGGACAGAGACTGCTTTCCTGTAAATGCCTGATTTACAGAAAACTGGTAATATGGGAATTTTCTTAAATGCTAGAGAGTTGGCCAGGAGCTGTCTCATCACAACCTTGGGAAGTTTTGTTTATGGTTTCCAGAGGCATGAACAAGAAATGACCCAGGTCAGGATGGTCTCACAAAATAAGCTGAACTGAGCTTTGTTTGTATGACCGGATTGGTTCTGTCTGCTCAGGGAATTTTCAAAGCTGGTCTCCATTTGCTTTTGATTTTAACAGACTCTAACTGAACTCACCCCTCTTTCCCATGAATTTGCCCACAAATTCAGTCCACCCCAAACTCAATGGACTTGCCTGTAGCTTGCTATAGTTTGTGTCTCCTGAATTGTGGTTCCTCTGCGATTCTCAAATAAGCTTGTCTTTTTAAAAATTTTGAGCTTGCCTCAATTTACCTTTGATTTAGGTCAACAACTGTTTGCTGACAACGTGGAAGGTACACTTTGCTTCTATACTTTCCAACAAAGCTACATTTCTGTTCTTGGAAGTGATGTTACACTATGCTCCTAGCAAAAAGGTAAAATTGTAATATGATTTTTGTGTTAATTTTGCCTTCCATAAGTTATATTGCTTCTGCTCCCATCATAGCTGGGACTGAATACAGTTCTATATGGTATCCAAATGTTGGGGTTTAAAGAAATCATGGCAGATTGGGCTTCTGAGAAAAATATATCTGCCTCCTTGCTTAGGTAGTTGAATGTAAAAGGGTTCAATATCCTTAATAAGGAACAGAAACTCATCAGCTATGGGAAAATCAAACCAGGGACTATATCCCTTTGATCCCTCCAAAACCCTGGAATATTTGAGAATATTATTATTTTTTGAGAGGCTTTTGTAAACGATTCAGGTAGGAAAACACAATAATCCCATGTGAAAGAAAACTCACCAGAGGCAGAAAAAAAATTGTAGATGTCTTTAAAAATTCACTGGCAAAGCTATCATTTAACCATCTATAACCTGATCAATATGAGTATGTGGACAATCTTGTAGAAAAAGCAATTATTTGCACTGACATTACAGTATTATTGTTTCACTTTCTCAGAAAACATTTTATAGCACATCAAGAATGCATTCATTGTTCTTTCATCTCATTACACACTGTTTTTTACCACAAATAACATAATAGGTAAAATTTAGGATATATTCTGTATAAGTCATGGATTAAAGTGGTTTACGTAAGATGACTCATTTAATAATCACAAAGCAACACTGTGAGACAGGTTTGAAGTTATCAGGTCCATTTTCTAAGAAAGGAAACTGAGTTGGGGTGAGGTTGAGTAATTTGCCCATTGTGGAGGTGGGATTCAAACCGAGGTAGTCTGGCTCTAGACTCTGCCCTTAGCCTCCAATGCTGTTATTTTCCAAATTAATAATACCAGTATCATTTTGCAATGTTTAGAAATTAAAACCCAGCAAGAAATGGACTTCTAATTTTAAAAAAGACTAACTTGGGGCACCTGGGTGGCTCAGTCGGTCCAACTCTTGGTTTTGGCTCAGGTCATGATCTCATGGTTTCGTGAGTCCAAGCCCCACTTTGGGCTCTGCACTGGCAGTGTGAAGCCTGCTGGGGATTCTATCACTCTCTCCTTCTCTCTCTCCCCTTCCCTTGCTCACACTGTCTCTGTCTCTCTCAAAATAAATAAATAAACTTAAAATAAAATTAAAAAATTAAAAAGACTAATTGAAGATAATTTGGTGAAGATAGGTTCAGAAATATGTGCAGAGTTAAAGAAATCATGAAATCATGAAAAGGATATTAAGACAACTGGGAACTAACCAAAAACAGAAAACCATCGTCATTCAAGTCTGAAGTAGCAAAGACAGTAAGGATGCACTTGCTAAGGAACCTGGAATCAGAGCCAGAGCTTTTTTCCTAGAAGGACTCAGCATCTTGCAAAAATGGGGTAACATGACAAGAAGAGAATAGGGATGGAAATATGTTGACGTCTCTCTCCTCCTATTCAGCAGTCTTCTGCCAGTGCATCCCACCCTCTGAACATAATTGAAAGCCAGAAATCAGAGGGTTCAGGTTGACTTAGCCCATTAGTTCAGCCCATCACAAAGAAGAGAAAGGCAGAGAAAGGTTCTGTAGGTGGAATTATGGTGGTGGCAAATGGAATCAGTAACACATGAAATAAAATCAGTGTATGCTTGCTTCCAGTATAACCAGTGGAGTTACTAAATTAATTATTCACAATTAATTTATTATTAGATCTTATTATAATTGTAGGTTATCTCAATTGTTCTTTCTTCTGATTTCTCAAAGTGGATCTCTATCATAAAAATCATTGTAAAATTCATATATCCCTATTATTGTAAGTGGCATGTGAGTCATGAAATGTTAAAACTAGCTTATTAAACAGTGTTATTTGAACATAGTCATAGTACTTTCAAAGTAATGAATCATACTACCATAATCCAAACATTATTTTTCAAGGAATAAACTGTTAATTTAGAAAGCTATGTGTAGGTTAAAAATAGTTTATCATTTATATTATCAAAAATTAAGTTGGGCATTAAAATTTCACTAACAAATTATTTATTTAAAAACCCAAATGTAAATCCAACAGCTCTTATATATTTGAATAACATGGCTACCAGATTTAATTGTGGCAAGAACACAACGTGTTGGTCTTTGGGTCACACTGTGGAGGTTAGAATAGATTTTATAGTCAGAAACTGCAACTCCTTCTCAAACCCACGATAACTGACAATGTCTGGAGCATGCAATGCTTCTGAAGGAAGGATGCAATAATCATTCATTCATGATGATGTCCAGGAAAATGAGCTCAAGAAAGTGAAACAGATCATTACTGCATTTAATATATTTTAAAAACACAGTAGGGTTTCCTAAGGACTTCATTTTCAGCACTGAAAACATTACCACATTGTGAGATGTACAAAAATAAAGGAAAAAAGAAAAATAAAATGTGATTTTTCTCTAATGCTGCTACAGTTTATGAAAAACCATTAGGCACTACATGATCCACAGCAGGGAAAACAGCTAACATTTTATTAATAATCACCATAATATTATATGATTTTGCCTATAATGTACTTGATATTTTGATAAACATTTTATATGCATTATCTCATGTGATCTCACAATAACTGTATGAGTTAGGACTATGATTACCCATAGTCTTCAGATAAAAGGGACTGAAGTTCAGAGCAGTTAATTAACTGACCTAAGGTTTTACATGTCATACGAATATGAGCAGAGAATACTCTCAAATTGTATATTAACTCTAAATTTAGTTTTTAGTATATACTAGAATACAACCTCCCCCAAAAGGGCAAGGACTTTGGCATGTAACTAGTACCTGGGACATATTAGGCATTGAAATATTAGTTGAAAAAATGAATTTGAAACCTTGTTGCAGACTTTGAATCTGGAGTTCTCTCTTGTCCATCAAGAGAGCAGACACAGAATTGAATACTAGAAAGGCTAATGTTTGGGAGGAGACAAGAGCCCTGAACAGGGGTTTTATCTCCATATTTATTGAGCTCTTAAGGGTTTACATATGTGGTGAACGTGCAGAAGAAAACGATAAGATAATGACCATGCACTTGTGTGTGTAAAAAGCAAAGGGCCAGGTGAGTGGCATTTGAAGTTGAGATTAAAGCACAATGATATATTGGCACCAGACATAAGATGGACAGTGTTTCTCTGTGGGTGATACAGCCAAGTAGCTGTTATCTCCAAAGTTTAAGATTGCTGAAGCATGCTGCCTCAAGGCTAACAAGGCACCCTTTTAGCTAACCTTGGGTGCTTTTGCCCCATAGCGGCTTTCCACCTCTAACTGTTCTTGGATGCTTCCCTTGTGTCGAGGCAACTTTCCACCCTAAGCCTTGTTTTACTTAGTGAGTAACCTTGGCCATTTTCTCCTGATGGTGGCTTTCCACTTCTATGCTTTGTCTTACTTAATGACTGGCCTTGGGCTTTTGCCCTGTGATGGCTTTCCACCCTAAGCCTTGTTAACCCATTGGTGCGAGCATACAGAATTTTTCGATTTATTTCCCACAAACACAAATCTACCTAAGTCTGGGTATTACACTCTCAACATCCACACTAAACTGCATAGTAAAAAAATGGCTTGAAAAGAGGTCATTGGAATGCTTGACATATTTTAAATGTTTGCCTTGGCAAATAAAAACTTATTTGGCTGTATAAACATTATAGGACAGTATGGTTACCTGCAACTAACATTTATTAGAAAACTAGCAAAAATTTTGATATGCATAAAATCTTATATATTTTATTTAAACTATTTTTAAAAATCATGAATGTAATATTAATATTATAAAAATTGAAAAACTAAACAAACAGAAATCTTAGGAAAGTATAAAAAGTAAAAGCAATGTATAGCAAGATTAAAAGCAAAACAACATAAAAACCAAACTTGGGAAATATTATAAACTGATCTCCATTTCATACTGTTGGAAAGATTTCAAATAGGACCCAACAGAGGAAAAGAAAACATGCAGTATCATAATTTCAACATGATGACTCACCTAGCATGTTTTTTTAAGAATAATAAATTAAAAATTCATAGACATTTTTCAGCATTGTTCAACACTTTCAACTGAAATTTGTCAAAAATTCAGTAAGTTGATAGTGCTATAAATCTTTTCTAAAATAAATTGCATTATTTCATGTCAAATCCTCTTTAGGGGCTATTTCTTTTCTTTTTTTAAATGTTTATTTTTGAGAGAGAAAGAGAGAGCATGGGTAGGGAAGGGGCAGAGAGAGGAGACACAGAATCAGAAGCAGGCTCCTGGCTCTAAGCTGTCAGCACAGAGCCTGACATGGAGCTTGAACTCACGAACTGTGAGATCATGACCTGAGCTGAAGATGGATGCTTAACTGACTGAGCCACCAGGTGTCCCTATTCTTTTTTAATGTGTTACTTATCTACAGAATGCTCAAGACATTGAGATAAAACCAGAAATAAACAATTAACAGATCATGGGGAATGTTACTTTTAACTAGCTAGTTCAGTTATATATAGCAAATATTTCAGTCCTAATCTTACTAAACAATTAATTCCTCTAAGATGAAAATTATTCATAAGATATGAATCATAAAACAAAATGTCCTAATTATTCTTTCAAATATAATTTTTTTTGCTGTCATGTAGTAAGAACCTGAAAAAAAAATCTTTCATTTTTGCACTTGTGTGTGTGCTTAAGTTTGCTTCAACCTGCATTCCACTTCAGCTTCTAAATGTATAAAGTGATTTACCATATCTGGAATTCATTTTATTTAAAATGAAATTTTAACCCACATGAAACATTTTTCTTTAAGTTGAAAAATCTTTAAAAATCTTTTAAAAATTAATGTTGGCCCTGTCTTTAATGTTGCATCTGATTAAAAACATCACTTTTGCAGAATGTTGATTCAGAAAAGTAAAGTCTACTTAAATGAAGATATACTGTCTCTGAAAGAAAATGTTCACATAAGAAACAGATTAAGCCATAGCATGTAATGATGAATGATCAAAAGGAACCTTGAAATTTAATTTTATTTTAAGGTAAAAGAGAAAAATTAAAGCATAAATTGATTTCCCTTAATCATTCTGAAATATTTTGGGCCGTTAGCATAATCACCATTTGCAGATCCCTGGAGCTTTTGAGGAGTTATATACATACTGAAAATCAAAAAGAAAACCCCAAAACTCAAGGAAAAAAATGAAATAATTTCAGTATGACTAAATGAAGTAAAATCATTAGTCTAATCTGTGTTTCCAAGAAACACAATGACTGCAATCAATGTAGACAGGTACAAAAGGCCTTTTTACCCCAGTTCATACTGAGCAATTGTGTTCTTTGCATCGTGAGTTGTACTGAAATCCAGAAGGCAGAAAGAAGTCCAAATGACGTATTGGATAGATTACCTCTGTCTCTTAAGGTCGACCTGGTTCTTGGTTTTTGTATATTTTTACACAGTTTTGCTTTTGGAATAGGTGAGAAGATGTCAGTAGAAGTAACAGAATCTCATTTTCCCCTTTATTTGTAAATGAAATATAACAGGTGGTCAGTAAGCAAATTAAATACAGGCATCCTGGATGGTCCTGGAGGCAGGGGCGCAGGGGAGACAGGGAGGGATACAATCCGTGCCCATAGAGGCTATGGAATGACAGAAAAGTAAAGTGAAAGTGTATAATCCTTCGTGTGAGTGTGGTGATATAGGATGCTTTGTGAACATATAGGAAGATTACTGGATAACAGGACATGATGCCTGAGATGGTAGGAGGAATAAGAGTCAGCTGAAAGATGAACAGAGGAGAGCAAGTCATTGTCCTCAGGGCAAATATATTTCACGATTTGTTTATTGTTCAGTATTATAAGAAAGTAAGTTGTGTAAGGTTTACATATTTATAAAAAGTTATATACATATTAGGATATAAGCATACAGTTATAAAGTTTAGGATATATATGTTATATATATATGTTAAGTTAAATATATTATTATATAAGTATATGTTATATCAGATATTACTACGTTTTATATATGTGTGTGCATGCTTATGCATGTGTGTTAAGGAAGAAAGGAGACAAATAATGTTTTTTTAATTAAAAAAATTTAATGTGTATTTATTGTTGAGAGAGAAAGAGACAGAGAGAGAGCACGAGTGGTGGAGGAGCAGAGAGAGAAGGAGACACGGTATATGAAGCAGGCTCCAGATTCTGAGTCATCAGCACAGAGCCTGATGTGGGGCTTGAACCCACAGACCGTGAGATCAGGACCTAAGCCAAGTCCAATGCTCAATAGACTGAGTCACCCAGGCAGCCTAAAGAATGTTTTTGATGTTTGTATGCCATTCTAAGGATTTTGAACTAGAATGTTATGGAAGGCACCAAAGAAATTGGGGAAAAAGGGGGGGCAGGGAGAGAATGTGGGATTTATGTTTTAGAGGACCCAGTGGTAACTCTCTTAGAATTGATTGAAGGGGATACAATATGAAATGGGATGAGAAGGATTTTACTCTAATGTACATAAGTGGTAATGAAAGAGGAAAAGGTCTTAATTTGTTAAAAAACATAGAGATGGCACAAAAACAGACACATAGACCAATGGAATAGAATAGAAACCCCAGAACTAGACCCACAAACGTATGGCCAACTCATCTTTGACAAAGCAGGAAAGAACATCCAATGGAAAAAACACAGTCTCTTTAACAAATGGTGCTGGGAGAACTGGACAGCAACATGCAGAAGGTTGAAACTAGACCACTTTCTCACACCATTCACAAAAATAAACTCAAAATGGATAAAGGACCTGAATGTGAGACAGGAAACCATCAAAACCCTAGAGGAGAAAGCAGGAAAAGACCTCTCTGACCTCAGCCGTAGCAATCTCTTACTCGACACATCCCCAAAGGCAAGGGAATTAAAAGCAAAAGTGAATTACTGGGACCTTATGAAGATAAAAAGCTTCTGCACAGCAAAGGAAACAACCAACAAAACTAAAAGGCAACCAACGGAATGGGAAAAGATATTTGCAAATGACATATCGGACAAAGGGCTAGGATCCAAAATCTATAAAGAGGTCACCAAACTCCACACCCGAAAAACAAATAACCCAGTGAAGAAATGGGCAGAAAACATGAATAGACACTTCTCTAAAGAAGACATCCGGATGGCCAACAGGCACATGAAAAGATGTTCAACGTCGCTCCTTATCAGGGAAATACAAATCAAAACCACACTCAGATATCACCTCACGCCAGTCAGAGTGGCCAAAATGAACAAATCAGGAGACTATAGATGCTGGAGAGGATGTGGAGAAATGGGAACCCTCTTGCACTGTTGGTGGGAATGCAAATTGGTGCAGCTGCTCTGGAAAGCAGTGTGGAGGTTCCTCAGAAAATTAAAAATAGACCTACCCTATGACCCAGCAATAGCACTGCTAGGAATTTACCCAAGGGATACAGGAGGACTGATGCATAGGGGCACTTGTACCCCAATGTTTATAGCAGCACTCTCAACAATAGCCAAATCATGGAAAGAGCCTAAATGTCCATCAACTGATGAATGGATAAAGAAATTGTGGTTTATATACACAATGGAATACTACGTGGCAATGAGAAAAAATGAAATCTGGCCTTTTGTAGCAACGTGGATGGAACTGGAGAGTGTGATGCTAAGTGAAATAAGCCATACAGAGAAAGACAGATACCATATGGTTTCACTCTTATGTGGATCCTGAGAAACGTAACAGAAGCCCATGGGGGAGGGGAAGGAAAAAAAAAAAAAGAGGTTAGAGTGGGAGAGAGCCAAAGCAAAAGAGACTCTTAAAAACTGAGAACAAACTGAGGGTTGATGGGGAGTGGGAGGGAGGGGAGGGTGGGTGATGGGTATCGAGGAGGGCACCTTTTGGGATGAGCACTGGGTGTTGTATGTAAACCAATTTGACAATAAATTTCATATATTAAAAAAATAAATAAATAAAATGCTGAGAGGCATAAAAAAAACAAAAATAAATTATAACTGTCTTTCCAACAAAGGAAATAAAAAACAAAAACAAAAAACAAATATCCTATCCAACTACTATGCTACAAACAATAAAAGCTGTCACTTTAGTAACACAATAAAAAAAAAACAAAAACAAAAACAAAAACATAGAGATAGGGGTCAGACTTTTCAGATTCAGGCCCTCCAAATGCCAATCCTGTGACCTTTCTAAACCTCAGACTTTTTGAACCTCAATACAAATGTGATAGTAACATAAATCTCAGAGAATATACTCAGCCTACTATGAGCATATTAGTTATTCTTTTAATAAGGCAAAATTATAGCCCTATTGAAATATAATTGATACACAATAAATTTCACATATTTTAAGTGTACAAATTGTTCAAGTTTGACATATCTATACAACTATGAAACCAACACTACAATCACTATGGTGAACATATCCATCACCACTGAGTTTTTTCATGCTTCTCTGTAATCTACATTATTTTTCTTTAAGATGATTACCTTTTATTTAAAGAAAATTATTTTAAAGTAATTATAACTTCACACAAAGTTGCAAGGATATTAAAGACATCTACTAAGCATTCTGTATTCAATTTCCCTGAGTAGATACATCTTATATAATTATTGTACCATATCAAAACCTAGAGATTGACCTTTGTACAATGTTGGCGTATATTTCATTTTATCACATGTGTAGATTCGTGTAACTACAACTACAATCAAGATATAGAATCATTCTAGCATCACAAAGATCTCCTTGTACTCTCCCCATTATAGTCACACCAATTTCTCCCCTTCACACCTCCCTCTTAATGACCATTATGCTCTTTGTAGTTTTATCATTTTATTATTTTATTTTATTATTTTAAATGTTTATTTATTTTTGAGAGAGAGACACAGACAGAGCATGAGCAGGAGAGAGGCAGAGAGAAGAGGGAGACACAGAATCCCAAGCAGGCTCCAGGCTCTACGCTGTCAGCACAGGGCCTGTCGTAGGGCTCAAACCCACGAACCGCGAGATCATGACCTGAGCTGAGGTCAGATGCTTAACCAACTGAGCCTCCAAGGCACCCCAATTTTATCATTTCAAATGTGCTATATAAATGGAATCATACAGTATGTGACTTTTGATATTGGCTTTTGTTTGAGCGTAATATTCTTGATATCCATCTAAGTGGCCACATGTCAATAGTTTATTATTTATTGTTGAGTAGTACTCCATGGTATAGTTATGCCACATTGCTATGAACAATTGTGTATGGATTTTTGTGTGGCTATTTTTATACCAATGGGAAAATATTCAGGATTGAAATTGGTGGGGCGTATATAAAGTGTACATTGGTCTTGGTTTTGTTTTCTTTCTTTTCCTTTTTTTTTTTTTTTTTTTTTTTTTGAGAAACAGGCAAATCTTTTTCCAGATGGGATATATCATTTGCCTTCCTACCAGCCAATGTGTATAACTGATCCAGTTTTCCTGAATCATCACCAGCACTTGCTACTGTCATTTTTTAAAAAATTTACATGTTCTAAGATATATGCAGTCATATCATATCATGGTTTTAATTTGAATATTCTTGGGGTGCCTGAGTGGCTCAGTAGGTTAAGCCTCCGACTCTTGGTTTCAGCTCAGGACATGATTTTGCAGTTTTGTGGTTTTGAATCCCATGTCTGGGTCTGTGCTGGCACCTGCTTGGGATTCTTTGTCTCCCTCTCTCTCTGCCCCACCCGCACTCATGCTGTCTCTGTATCTCTCAGGATAAATAAATAAACAGAAATTTTAAAAAAATGTGAATATTTTGATGGCTAGTGATGTTGAACCATCTCTCCATGTGTTTATTTTCCATGTGTATGTATCTAGCCCATTTTATAATTGGATTATTTTTGTTTTTTTGCTATCAGATTTTGATAAATATTATATTATATTATATTATATTATATTATATTATATTTCATAGATTAAATATTATGATTAAATACAATATTATAGATAAATTTCTTTTGTAAGATATATGGTTTAAAATATTTCTTACCACTCTGTAGCTTCTCTTTTTATCCTCTTAACAGGGTCTTTTTCAGAGAAAAAAATTAATTTAAATGAGTTCAATTTATCAATTATTTTCTTCTATGAATTGTGCTTGTGTCTGGTCTAAGAACCCTCCATCAAGCCCTCTATCCCACAAAATTTTTAGTATGTTTTCTATATTCTTTCTAAAAGTTTTACAAAGTTTTAAATCTTACATTTATTTTATTTTTTTAATGTTTATTTTAAGAGAGAGAGAGAGCGCATGCATGTAGGCGCACATGAGTGGGGAGGGGCAGACAAGGAGGGGACACAGAATCTAAAGCAGGCTCCAGGCTCTGAACTGGCTTAATTAACTGAGCCACCCAGGTGCCCCTAACTTAATTACCTTTCCAAGGACCCCATCTTCAAATACAGACACATTCTTAGATACCAAGGATACTTAACTGACTGAGCCACCGAGGCACCCCTGTCTTACATTTAATTCTATGATGAATCTTGGGAACTTTTTGTGTAGATCAGTGTTCATTTTAGCATTGTTTCACACACACTCACACACACACACACACACACACATATGCATGCCTGCTTATATATGCTTATACACTTATTCATGTATGTATAAATATATGTACATATATATTATATGCTTATACACTTATTCATGTGTCTATTTAAAATCTTTAGCTGTTTTTAATGAGAGGATTATGGAGAAGCATATTTATTCCATATTTTCAGAATGGAAGTCCTCACTAAATTGATCTATGAAAACGCTGTAATAGCAGTGATTGTGTGGTTATTAAATATGTAAAGTTAAATGTATGTCAACAACACCACAATGGGCAGAACAGAAATGGGACCACTGTGGTAAAGTTCTTATATTTAATGCAGTTCTATAATATTATTTGACTATAAACAGAGATAAGTTAAAATGTATATTATAAACAGAAACACAACCTATAAAAATAAACAAAATAGAAATATATGGTTAATGAGCCAACAAAGATCATAAAATGGAATCATAAAATATATTGAATTAATTCATAATAACAAAGAAGAGGGGAACAAAGAATGGAAAGTACTAATTTATAAAACAAATAACAAGATGATAGATTTAAACCCAACATATGACTCATTAAGTTAAATGTAACAGGTCAAAATATACTAATAAAAAGTCATCAATTGTTAGAATGGATTCCTAGAAGTATGGTATCATTTAAAAACAGACTGAAAATGAAGACATACATTTTAATATAAATGGGTGAGAAAAGATACATCATTGCAACACTAATCAAACAGAACCTGGGGGTACTATATCAATATCACCCAAATTATATACTAGGAATAAAGAGGGTCATTTAGTAAATGTCAGTGGAGTTGATTCATCAAGAGGATATAAACATCTTAAACATGTCTGTGTCTAAGAACAGTGACACATGAATTGTGAGCTTATAAAATTGAAAGGGTGAATAGAACAATTCACAATTATGGCTATAAATTTTAATTCTAGTCTTTCAGTATTCAAAAGGAAAATAGAAAATTATTAAGGACATAATAAACTTGAACATTGCCAACCAACTTCATCTAATTGATATTTATAGAACACTCAAATCTGCAATAGCACAGTACACATTGTTTTTAAAGTGCCCACAAATCATTTATCAAGATAGACAATGTTTGACAGGGATTAAGGAGTGCACTTGTGATGAGCACCAGGTGTTGCATGGAAGTGTTGAATCACTCACTATATTGTACACCTGAAACTAACTTTACACTGTATGTAACTAACTGCAATTTAAATAAAAACTTAAAAGAAAAGATAGACCATAATTGAGCATTTAAAAATGTGTCAATAAATTCAACATGTTCAGATAAAATTAAGTATTTTCTCTGGCCATAATGCATTTCAATTAAAAATAAATAACAGTAAAATACCTGGACTAGCCCCACGTGTTTTCAAAACAAAATAACATTGATCTTTTCAGTGCATGCAGAAAATAGAAAACCAAAGGGAAAATAGAAAGTATTTTGAAAAGAATGAAATAAAAACGTAACATATAAAATTTGTCTCATTCAACCAAAGCAATGCTGAAAGGAAAATTTATAGCACTAGGATTCCTAATCACATCATTGATTTAAGCTTCCATCTTAAAAAATTGAAAAGAAAGAGTAATTTATATGCAATGTAAACAGAACAAAGGAAATGACAGAGATAAAATCAGAAATGAAAGAAGTAGAGAACATAAAATAGAAAAAAAATCAATAAAACCAAAAGCTGTTTCACTAAGAAAAGCAATAAAATTGATAAACCTCTAACCAATAAAGTAAATTCCCATTATCAGGAATAAGAAAGATGACCACTGATGTTATAGAAGTTAGAAGGATAAGAGAATATTATCAACAACTTTATGCCTATTATTTCAACAACAGATAAAATGGACAATATTTTTGGACAATTTCTAAACTACAGATATTCACTGAAGAAGAAATAGATAAACTGAATAGTTCACTGTCTACTAAAAAAAAAAAAAATAATAATGTTTAGTTAAAAACCTACTCACATAGAATACTTCAGGCTCAGATGACTTCTCTGATGAATTCTTTTGTTTGTTTGTTTTGTTTTAGAGACAGAGACCATGAGAGGGGCAGCGGCAGAGGAAGAGAGAATCTTTTTTTTTTTTTTTTAATTTTTTTTTTCAACGTTTTTTATTTATTTTTGGGACAGAGAGAGACAGAGCATGAACGGGGGAGGGGCAGAGAGAGAGGGAGACACAGAATCGGAAACAGGCTCCAGGCTCCGAGCCATCAGCCCAGAGCCTGACGCGGGGCTCGAACTCACGGACCGCGAGATCGTGACCTGGCTGAAGTCGGACGCTTAACCGACTGCGCCACCCAGGTGCCCCATGGAAGAGAGAATCTTAAGCAGGCTCCAGGCTCACCATGGATCCTGATGAAGGGCCTGTTCCTACTTCCCTGTGATCATGCCCTGAGACAAACTCAAGAGTCCCACGCTTAACCGACTGAGCCACCCAGGTGGCCCTCCCTGGTGAATTTTATGAAACATTTAGGAAAGCAGTAATACCAATTCTACACAAAATCTTTAGGGAAATTGAAGAAGAGGGAACTTTTCCCAATTCGTTCTATGAGGCAAGCATTACGCTGATAAGAAAACTAGCAAAGTCATTATAAAGAAACTACAGACTCATATTCTTCATTAACAGAGATAAGCATTTCATAAAATTTTAGTGAATTGAATCTGACAATATATAAAAAGGTTACTGTTGGGGCGCCTGAGTCACTCAGTCAGTTAAGTGTCTGACTCTTTGTTTTGGCTCAGGTCATGATCTCACGGTTCATGAGTTTGAGCCCTTGCATTGGGCTCTGCGCTGACAAAATGGAGTCTGCTTGGGATTCTCTTTCTCTCCGACTCTCTCTTCTCTTCCCCTGCTCATGCTCCCTTTCTCAAAATAAATAAATAAACCTATTTTTTTGGAAAGGGATAAGGCATCAGGACCAATTTGACTTATCCCAATTATACAAGAGTAATTTAACATTTAAAATTAATCAGTGCTTTTTATTATATTAACCACCTTTTAAAAAGTCACTTGTGATGATCTCAATATATGCAGCAAAAGCATTTCACAAAATTCAACATTTTTACATATAAAAAACTCTCAATAAACTAGAAATATGTGGAAACTCCCTAAATCCAATAAAGGTATTTATGAAAAACCTACACCTGACATCATTCTTATCTGTGAAAGATAGAAAAGTTTCTCTCCATTTGGAACAAGACAAGAAGAATCCTCTCACAATATGTTGTAAACACTATATTGGAGCTTGTTAGCAGTGCAATAAAGTGAGATAAAGAATTTATAGGCACACAGATTGAAAAGGAAGTAAAACTCTATTTTTAGATACCATTGTTACCTGGGTAGGAAGTCCTTAGAAATCTAAAAAGCATCTAAGAGGAAAAAAAAAAAAAAGAATTCTGTAAGGTTGCAGGATAAGATTTCACCATACAAAAATTCACTGTATATCTAAATACTGGGTACCAAAAAGTCAAAAGTCAAAATAATAGAATGTTATTGACAATAACACCAAATGTGTAATACTTAGAAATAAATTTAGTAAATTAATACTTGAGTCCTCTACTCTGAAAGCTATTACTTTGTTGAGAGAAATAAAAAAGACTTTTGAGAAATTTAAAAGGCATGAAGCAACTTTCTATGAAGCAGCTACCACTTCTACTTTGCCCAAGCATTTTATGCTTTAAATCTCCCAATTAACTCCATGTGTCAGGAAACAGGCTCAGAAAGTTTATGAACGTTGCCCAAAGTTCAGCAGCTTTTAGGTGGTAGAATAAGATTAAAATCAATGCAGGTTTACTCCAGACCTATTTTCTATCTTTTTTTTTTTCCAGAACCTATTTACTTAAACTTTTTTTTAGGGGCTATTTGTAAACTACATGAGAACAGATTTAGTGAATAAGTAGTGTTATCACTTGCACTAAGTTAGAACATAAATGAGTCACTTATTCATTTATCCATTCACTTATTTATTCATTGTATATCTACATTATATATTCAATATTTAGTATATATATTCAATACATACTATAAGCATGGTCCTTTGTTAGGTATTGGACAGGCAAAAAAAATGTTGAGATCTGTATGCTAGAGAAGCTATAATACAGTAATGGAATGCACTTACACTAAAAATTTGGTCTAAAAAAAGTATTACTTAGTAGTTAGTAAAGATTATCTCTTTTTTAAAGGTTGTAAAACAAATGAACATTAATTATCACATACTAAGGCAGAAAAGACCTTCAGAGAAGGAAACATTGAGGATATAGAATGGAGATAATGAAGAAGAGATGGTGTAGAGATCAAGGTTCCAGAGGAGAAGTGAAGTGTGGTTACAAGTATGGAAGAAACAGTTCCTGAAAGTTGTTGGAGTGATACCCCTGTAACCTATCTATTATAAACTGAATGTTTGTGCTCCTGCTCCTGAGTCATATTTTGAAGCCCTTGACACCCAATACAATGGTATTTGGAGGTAGGGCCTTTGGGAGGTAATTAGGTTTAGATGAGGTCATGAGGATTGGATGCTCATAATGGGATTAGTGTTATAAGGAGAGAAAGACCGGACTTGGCTTGCTCTCTCTCTGTCTCTCTCTGTCTATTCTCTCTGTCTATTCTGTTTCTCTATCTCATTTTTTCTCTCTCTCTCTTCATCTACCACTTAAGGGCAGAGCAAAAAGACAGCCATCCTCAAGCCTGGAAGATAGTTCTCACCAGAAGCCACATCTGCTAGCACTTTGATTTTGGCTTATGTCATCTTCCAGAACTTTGAGACATAAATATTTATTTGTTTAAGCCATCCAGTCCATAGCATTTTCCTATAGCGGTCAGAGCTAAGACAACTACCTTCCTTGCTTTCATTTTGAATTAATGAGAAAAAGTATAATAAAAATACTGTATATTTGTAAAAGAAATATAAATATCTAGTTCATTTGGGGAAGATTATCTCAGCAAGAAATGTTATGAGTTTCAACACTGTAAAATTTATAGCTGTATTTTCTAAGTATGCATGTTTTGTCCAATGAATTATAGAATTCCTTATGTAAAAATTAAGCTTTATTACAAAAAAAAAGGAATGAAAAATTTGAGAGACTTAAGATACTATTTCTTACTCCTCAAAAAAGCTTGTTAGTGCATTCAGAATATCTAGGATAATTGGTATCTCTAGAAAGGGGGATTCTCCAAAACCTCTTTATGCTGTGAGTCAGAAAATTGATTTTTTTTCTAACATAAATCCTTTCTTCTACAAATTAAGTTTATTGGATGCCCTTTTTTTTTTTTTTCATTTGCTTTAAATTATTGAAATTAAATACAGGTTTAAAAACCTTTATTATTATATATTTAATAGGAATATATCAATATTATTTTGATTTTAATATGCTAAAATTAGGTTAAATGGAGAAGGATGGGCACTTACTTTTTAGAATTACAGAAAATAGTTACATTAAGAAGAAAAAATCAAGTTGTACTAGTAGTTACTATGAAATTTCAAGGAGAATATTTATAATAAACTAGAAAAAAATAGAGAAGACATTGTTAGTGAATAAAACAAA
Organism: Neofelis nebulosa; assembly: GCF_028018385.1. Taxonomy (NCBI): domain Eukaryota; kingdom Metazoa; phylum Chordata; class Mammalia; order Carnivora; family Felidae; genus Neofelis; species Neofelis nebulosa. The sequence continues at coordinate 59,130,478 of NC_080795.1, read as the reverse complement.
GTGTTCACCATTTTCATTTACAGCTGCATACGCTAACAGAATTACTAGTTATTTCTCAAATTGGAGATAGCATTACTTTAGTGTGTCAATTGCCTATTCCTCCCTCTCTTCAAAAATAAATCCACCAGAATTTACCTGTTATTCAAGCAGAGCTAATGTTATTAAACCTACTATCTCAAGGAAGAATGACACCTTAGGAGAGTTTTAGTAGTGTGTTAAAAAAAAAAAAAAAAACAGCAGGATATTTATAGGCTTGACATCAATGGTTCAAGGCGTAGTATTAAATATGGGGAACTGATTTGAATTACCAAAGTGCTTGATATAAGAGTTTAATATTGCTGAGGATCTTGAAGAAAATTTTGATTAGTAAACACTGTTTGGAAAGCAAGCTTTTTTATTAAAAAAAAAAAAAGCTTTTTAATGTTTATTTTTGAGAGAGAGAGAGAGAGAGAGAGAGAGAGACAGAGTGTGGGCTGGGGTGGGGCAGAGAGATAGATGGGGAGACACAGAATCCAAAGCAGGCTCTAGGCTCTGAGCTGTCTGCACAGAGCCTACCGTGGGGCTCCAACACAGGGACTGCTGGGATCATGACCTGATCTGCAGTCGGGCACTTAACTGACTGAGCCACCCAGGCACCTCTGAAAAGCAAGCTTTTGCCTAGATCATCAACCTATTGTCATGAAAATGAACTGTTTGCCTAGGCAAGTAAATATTTGGCCAACAAACTTTTTAATAGAAGTTTCTGAAGTTAATACTTAAATTATTGATTTCTGGGCTTACATTTTGGGCAAGAACTTCCTACAGCAAATATGTAAGAAATGTTAACAGTTGGTCTCAGTTTTCAGTCTTCATAGTTAAGATGGATAGGGCAAACTCAATTCTCAAGAGGCTGTTACAGATAATCAATGAAAAGTCCCAAATCCTGAATGGGTTAGACTTTCCTTGGAAAAGCTCACTGTGTGTACAGGCTCTTCTCTCATTTGCAAATGAGTAGTGAGGTATTTTACCTTAAGTCTCTAGACTGTCTACTCTATTGGCTTAAGGCTATAGGACATAGGATAAAACATGTATATGTGATTTGCTAATACTGTAATTAGGTACAACAACCATATTTGAAACTTAAAAGCCCATTTTCTCTTGGCAATACATTTTAAATGGAAAGCTGAATTTTACAAGGAGGCATCATGATTTCTGAATGCTTGGGTTTGTTCAGTAAGTACCTAGACTTTACTTAATCAAAGCTATTAAGATTTACATCCATTGATCACCTTTTTAACATTATTTCAGGAAGCAAGAAATCGATGTAGTTTGTGCTGTGGGATCTTCTCCGCTATAATAAAATTCTTCGTAGAATTGTTCTTCCATTGAGTAGGCAGGGCAAGTTCTAGACCCTGGGAGATGTATAGGCTTTTGAAATTAAGCCTCTCTTCCCTATCCTTAGTTTGTGGCTCACCCTTGCTTGTGGTGAGAAACTAAAATTCTTGCTGAAATTCAGGCTGGAGTTCTACCATTTTTTTTCCCTCCACAGGGTCAGAGAGGTGAGGCAGGCAGCATTAAAGCTTTTGTGTATTTTATTTATTTATGTGACACTGAGTTCACTGCACAAAAGTTGATTATTAATCAGATAAAATAAAACCTGCTCTTGGTTCCATTCTTCGAAATCAAAAATTTGTCTTTAAAATAATACATGCTACCACCTCTCTGCAGGAAGTCCAGTGTGGTGTTTAATCCAGAGGTCTGCCTGAACTGTATTCTAATGGCCCAATTCTGTTTCACATTGGTGACAAAGAATACACAGACCTTGGTCCTTATAATTTTTTCTCCGTAACTTCTAACCACATTCTAATGACATCCAGCTATTTGTGACTTTTTCTTTCACGCTGTACTACAGATTTTCTAAGGGGATGTGTGTGGAAGTTTATGTCATGGACCACAGAATATGCAAATTTTAAAATCCACTTCCAGTGTATCTTTGTTCCATAGCTCTTTCTCCTTTCTCTACCACTAATAATTACATATCTTTTCTTATTTCCCCACTTAGGAGTTTCTTCTAGCATCTGTAAAGTAGAGAGATTTAGGTCTGCTCCAAGCTTATTTACCACATTCATGTTTTTCCTCAGGAACACCACCCTGACATCAACAGAGGTTCTACTTAACACAATCTATAGTCTATGGAGAAAGTTTATTGCTCATATATTGTTACTTAGGCACATAAAAATCCCTCTGAATTCCATCCCTACTGGGGTAGGAGCTTGATAGTAAAGAGAAGGCTGTCCTCAGCTACCACTAGGGGTTTTGCATTTTATTCTTCTAGCTTAAAAACAAAAACAAAAACAAAAACAAAATTGTATTCAAAAGAGGCATAGGTGTTCAGAGGGGCACCATTGCTTTTCTCAAGTAAGGGAACTTATTATTATTTTTTTTATTCATAGAGGAAAAGAAAAAAAGACAATTCCAGTTACTACAACAATGATTGATATGCTGTTCCAATACCTATTAAAACTTTTTTTTAATAATACCTTTTGGGGGTGTCTGGGTGGCTCAGTCTAGGCTCAGGTCATAATCTCACAGTTTGTGAATTAGAGACCTGCATCTGGCTGGACAGCTGGGACCCTGGAACCTGCTTCTGATTCTGTGTCTCCCTCTCTCTCTGCCCCTCCCTCGCTCGTGCTCATTCTCTCTCTCTGTCTCTCTCTCTCTGTCTCTGTCTCTCTCTCTCTCAAAACTTATAAATAAACGTTAAAAAATAAAAAAAAATTAAAAAATAAATAACACCTTTTGCCTGGGAGGATGGATACTAGCGATTAAATGGTCATTTGTGAAGTGGTCAGTATGTAAATACAAATGCAAATGCTGGAGAGGATCAGATGGTTTTCTGAAAAATAAATTGGATCATGTGAGGCTGGATGAAAATAATTTAAAAAAAAATGTAAAGTCCATGACCAGAATAGAATGTGTCCTGGACTGTAGAAAACAAATATATCTAATGCTATAAACTCCTTCCATCACTTGTTTTTTGACATGTACAGCAAGATATACATAGCTTACAACCCTTCTGATCCATTGAAACCTCCGGGCACACTATATAGTACAAAAGTCAATTCATAGGTTACATTTCCTGCTGTTCATATATACATACCTCCTCAGCCAATTGAAACCTTTAATTTTCTCTATGAAAATCTCTTACCTAAGACTACAAAACTTACTTAGCCAGATCATTTCCTACTCTCTCATCTTGCATATTATTCAGATGTATGATTCCACCAAATTCACTAGACAAATCTGTACATGGTAAACTATATAATTCATATCCAAGTAATACAATGCCAGAGATATATTCTCTAATTGTATAGGATAGGAAAAATTTGACCACTACAAATTACTGCCATTATAAAATTCTGTATCCTCTCAGAATTAAGAAAATTAATCTCTTCTATCCTGTTCACATTGAGAATTTAATATTTTCTTTTAATTCTTCATTCCAGCCAAATGTGGCTTATTCAGGAGTGTCTTTCCAGGGTAGATTTCTTCATCATTTGAAATTGTCTGCAGTATTTTTCCTAGACCCATTCCTTAAGGAATTTCTAATTAGGATATTTCTACTTCATGAATTTCTTATTTAAATTTTTTTCAGAATCCAATTGAAAATTGGATTATTTGCCCCAGGGGAACTGAATAGACATTTTTCCAAAGAAGACATACAGATGGACAACAGACACATGAAAAAATATTCAACGTCACTCATCATCAGGGAGATGCAAGTCAAAATCACAATGAGACATCACCTCACACCCGTCAGAGTGGATAAAGTTAAAAACACAAGAAACAAGTGTTGGTGAGGATGTGGAGAAAAAGGAACACTTGTGCACTGTTGGTGGGAATGCAAACTGGTGCAGCCACTCTAGAAAACAATACAGAGGTTTATCAAACAATTAAAAATAGAATTATTGTATGCCCCATTAATCCCACTACTGGGTATTTACCTAAAGAAAATGAAAACACTAATTCAAAAGAATATGCATGCTCATGTTTATTGCAGTATTATCTATAATAGCCAAGGTATAAAAGTAACCCAAGTGTCCATTAATAGGGGAATGGATAAAGAAGATATATAATATAATATAATATAATATAATATAATATAATATATATGTATATATATTATATAAACATATAATGGAATTGTGTATATACATAATGGACTCAGCCATAAAAAGAATGAGATCTTGTCACTTGCAACAATTTGGATAGACGTAGAGAATATTATGGTAAGTGAAATAAGTCAGACAGAGTAATACAAATACCATATGATTTCACTTGTATGTGGAATTTAAGAAACAAAACAAAGAAAGAAAAAAGACAGACTCTTAAATACACAGAACAAATGGGTGTTTGCCATAGGGACAGTGGGTGGGGTTGGGTGGAATAGATTAAGGGGGGTTAAGAGTACAGTTTTGGGGAACCTGGGTGGCTTGGTTGGTTAAAAGTTTGGCTCTTGATTTTCACTCAGGTCATGATCTCATGGTTCATGGGTTCAAGCCCTGCATAGGGATTCAAGTCCAAGTGCGGAACCTGCTTAGAATTCTCTCTTTTTTGCCCCTCCCCTCCCTGCACATGCTAGGGCTCTCTCTCTTTCTGTCTCTCTCTCTCAAAATAAATAAATAAACTTAAAAAAAAACTAAACAAAGAGTATACTTGTGATGAGTACCGAGTAATATATAGAATTGTTGAATCATTATACCATATATCAGAAACTAATGTAACATTGCTTGTTAATTATACTTCACTAAAAAAATGCAAAAGGTAAAAGAATATAAAGAACCAATTTCACCAAGTTGAGAAAATATAATTAAGTACTCAAAACACATGTGAGCATTGCATAATTATTTTGTCATCTGTCTTATTTAGCAGTATCTCGTTAACAAAAGAGGTACTCTCAAAATTAAGTGCATAAATTGTGTTCTGGGCCCAACTTGCTGTTAAAAAGATGGTAGTCAACACCAATTAGGGAGAAATAGTTAAAAGAGAATAAAAAGTATAAAACATATAGCAGAAGAGAGATAGAGGGTAATTATTTCTCCAGATTGTCATGCCTTAGGTGACAAAAATCTCACATACCATTTAACGCTTCTCCTTACAGGGTAATATAAAATAATTTTACCTTGAGGTATTTTTTCTACTTATAAGCTTGCAACTAGTAGATAATAAGATCAAATGTACAATATAGTGGTTATCATCAACATGACATTATATACATTTCAAAATTGCCACAAGACTAGATCTGACCGGTTCTCATTACAAAAAAGAAATGATAATTATGAGACGTGTCAGAGGTGATAGCTAAAGATACAGTAGTAATCATGCTGCAATATATAAATCCATTAAATCAACACATTATATACCTTAAATTTACACATGATCTATGTGAATAATGTCAAAAATTTAGAAATAGCAGAAGTAAAACTATCGGATCTCTGAAACAGTAATTAGTAAGAGTTTATTGTGCACAGAAAAACAATGTGTAACCTGGGAGCTCTCAAACCAGCAGTGAAATGAGGCACACTGGTATATTGTTATAAGACAGCTGATAGAGTGAGAATGCAGAGGCTCTTTATTCTTTACAGTGACTGTTTGTAACATCAGAGCTTCCCTAGTGATAGGGGGATGGTTAAAAGTAGTTACCTCCTGTCAGTTTTGGGGAACATTTTGAGGATTGTTTATAGTTTTCAGAGGTCTTTACGAGAAGCAAAGCAAATTAAGTTTTGCTTGTTTGGAGAATAAGCTAAATTAAGTTTTGCTTGTATGGCTTAATTGGTTAGGTCTCCTCAGTAAATTATCAAGGCCAGTAGCCATTTTGTCTTTGATTTTGACAATTGTATCTCAATCAAAAAAAAAGTTGGTTGGCAAAATACTCATGAGCTCCATTCATGTCATTGCAAATGGCAAAATTCCATTCTTCTTTGTGGCTCAGTAATATTCCATTATATACATATATACATCACATCTTCTTTATCCATTCATCAGTCATGAATGGAGCTAAAGAATATTATGCTAAATGAAATAAGTCAGTCAGAGAAAGACAAATACCATATGATTTCACTGACATGTGGAATTTAAGAAACAAAATTAGTGAGCAAAGGGCAAAACTAAGAAACAGACTCTTAACTATAGAGAACAAACTGGTGGTTACCAGAGGGGAGGAGAGAGGGGGGTAGATTGAATAGGTGATGGGGATTAGGGAGTGCACTTGTGATGAGCACTGGGTGATGAATGGAAGTGTTAAATTACTGTACACCTGAAACTAATATAACACTATGTTAACTAACTGTAATTAAAAACTTAGCCAAAAGCTGGTATCTTCAAGTCTTGGAATTTTCTAGAGGCGCCTTCTTGTTCATATCTATTCTGTGTACTTACTATGTATTAATTTATCTTTGGGTAAGTCATAGCACTTTAAGCATCCCAATCACTAGGCTGAATTCTAGATGTGCGTATTTAGAAGCACAGTATATATTGTCTCTAACAATGGCAAATATATTTAAAACAAGATATAGATAAATAGATACACATAAATATCATATATGATATTTATGTATATATATGTAATTGATATGTAATTTGTATATGCATGTATGTAGTACATATATAATAGCATATAGTATATGATATGCATTTTTCAAAGTCACTTCTGATTTTCTGTTTATATTTCCTTAGCCCTAAAATGATCCCCCAGTCTTCTTCATCTGACTTATTTTTCCCGCTATGATGTCTTCTCTTTCTACCTCTTCCTCAGAGGTCTTCACTTAATCCCTGACACCCAGATAGGTCTTCCCATTCTGTTCCATAGTTACCAAGGTGGGGATCTTTTGTTAGTTTTAATTTACAGCTGTTGCTGTTTGTACTATCAAAGGTACTAGTTCAAAGTCCTAAACCAAATGGATACATTAACTACTTAGTGATCTTTCACGGATCCTTTCCTTTTGCTAGATTTGGAATTATTCTGAAAACTTTGAACAAACTTAATAGTGACAACAACACTGAAATCCTTTTTTATTACCTCTTTTTAACAGAACAGTTATTCCTGTCAGCACTTGTTGTGATGTCTCAAGGGACTACTCTGATTTGTATGTCTTTCTCATATTTTATGTGTATTTCCTTCCAGAAATTTTCTGTAGCTTTAATTAATGAAGGGCTGCCTCAATTTAACATTATTCAGCTTGTTGAATAATGGGTTTTTTGTTCTTCACCATGTATATGGATAACCCGTTTACTAGATTCTAATGTCTTTGTCTGGTTATTCTTTCTCATAATTTTTGTCCTGATCAAGAATTTCATATAATTAAATTTTTTTTTTCACAATTTATGCTATCCTCCTTTCAAGGTCAAACTGATAATATTGTTTACATTCTAAAAACTGAGAAGATTTCATCCACTATGTTTTTTCCTCTTCCTTTGAGCAAACCTGATACCTAAAGTTTCGGAGTTACAAACATAGATTGGTTTTATTTTTTTAATGTTTATTTATTTATTTTAAGACATAAAGAGCTCAAGTAGGGGAGAGGCAGAGAGAGAAGGAGAGAGAGAATCCCAAGCAGGCTCCACACTGTCAGCACAGACCCCAATGCATGGCTTGATCTCACAAACACTGAGATCGTGACCTGACCCAAAGCCAAGAGTTGGTCTCTTAAGTGACTGAGCTACCAAGGTACCCCAGATTGGTTTTATTTTTTAATTAGATAGTGAATTTGTTTGTGATAATGCTGTTAGAACACAACTGTGTTCTTTATTTCAGCCCAAGAAATTCAAACATCCTTGTAATACTAAGGTCGCTCATTTCTTTAATCTTTTTCATTTGCTTCTTTATTTTAAATACTATCTTTTTTTACTATTTTACAAGGGCTAAAGAATGTGTATAAACTATGTTTCAATTCATGACATCAGGCTGGTCTGAGTGCAGTGGTGTTTCCATTTAATTGATCACAGCCAGTTATAGATTTCATGACATCAAACAAGCAAGCTTTTTATTAACAGAAATTTATTTATGGATCTTAAATAAGATGCACTTATTATCAATGATTTCAATCTGAGATTACCACTGAAAATGTAGAACAGAGTAGTTAGGTACTTGTATTAATGCTGTATATAGAGGCAGTCAAATGGTTAAGAGAATATAACCCCATTCATTCATTTATCTTATTTTCTTAACAAAAATTACAAAATAGTTTAGACAACCCAAATTCATAAAGAATAGTATAATGAACATCTGTGTAATGATGACCTAGCATAAGAAAAAGAGATGAAAAATGTATAACCTGTGTATATTTCTCTTCTCAATACAAACTACAGTTTCTTGCCTATCTAAAATAACAACTTGTAAATATCTATTATGCTGAATTTGGCATTTTCTATTTCTTAAAACTTTTATGTACTACATATCTATAATATAAACCATTATACAAACTATATATCTATATATCCATATATACTATATATATATATAGACACACACATGCACATATGTATATGTGTACACACACATGCATGTATGTATACATGTACATATGTATGCAGATATGCAGATATGCACTTTGCACAATAGCATGGGACAATGATAATAACCACACAGGCTGAAACCATGACAGTGATATTAATAATCAATGGAAAAATTACAATTTTCCAAAACTTTTGAAAAACTGTCAAGTACTAAAAATCTTTCTTACTGCCAGTGACAAATGTGTAGGGAAGTGAAAAAAGCGGTAAAACCAGTATTTATTTAATACCCTGTAATCTAAAATATTAAAAACTTTGGTAATTGAGGTATTTTATTTCTTTGAAAAAAAACCAGTGTGTTTTGAACAGAACTTGCTTTCCCATTATCTGGATTATGATACAGATTGAGCATCTTTTTTGACTTCAGAATTGTCCTACTTTTTTCTAAGTTTCAATAAGCTTCCACCATTTACCTTTTGTGCTTTTGATGTTATGACATATCTATAACAACTCCTTTAATATGAACATTTTTGCTGATGGGGCTCCCTTTGTTTTCCCCACAATCATTTTTTCTCATTTATTGCAATAATTTTGCCCTCGCTAAGTTTCTCTAGCTGCATAGCTAAAGCCTCTTGAAAAGCAACAGTGTCTACATTCCAATGGTCAGCTATTTCTTCTCTAACCATAGTTACATTTAATTTGAATTTTACTTCCAGCATTATCACATGTTACTTCTTTGCTGTGCTTTTATCTTTGTTGGTCACTTTCCTTTTTTGATTACCCATTTAAAAATATGTATAATGTGAGTTTATCATTGGGAGACACAAAGACAACCAAACTATGTGAATTGCTGTCTGTGCACGAACAGAATAACAGATGCCCAGTGACCAACAAAAGACAGACTTTGAAAGAGATGATGTGTTGGTCGTGATCAGGATGCACATCTGTTACTTACAGAGTGAACTACAGACAGAAGAGCTGGCGGCAAAGTTTGTACTTTATATAATTATTCACAGATATTATATCATGTAACTGAAATTTGAATTGTGTTATGGGGTGACTGATGTATTTTTAACTATGGTAAGTGAATTTCATGCATATTAAAACCATACAAAGTGGAGTAATATTCTACATATTTTTACACTTTTTATAAATGATATTATACTCAGCTTTTGCTTACAAGTGACTTTATCCTTACAAATATGTTTATGTGATTCTTTTGTGCTTATGTGTGTACCATTAGTTCATTCATTTTTATGGCTGTGTTTAATGCAATTAAAGAAATAAAACATGCTTCTGTGTTTAGTCTTATATAGGTAGTAATTTATATTTCCTCAAATATTTTGTCATTACATATAGTACTACTATGAATATTTTCCTATATGATTGGCTCTTTAGATTTTTAAGACTTTTTTTGAGTTTATTTATTTTTGAGAGAAAGAGAGAGAAGGGGCTGGGGAGGGGCAGAAAGAGAAACAAGGAGACCCAGAATTCAAAGCAGGCTCCAGGCCCCGAGCTGTCAGCCTGATGTGGGGTTTGAACCCATAAACTGTGAGATCATGACCTAAGCCAAAGTTGGGCACTCAACAGACTGAGCCACCCAGACGCCCCACTTCTTCAGATTTTATGTGCATAAGAATCATCTAGGGATGGGCTGCCTGGATGGCTCAGTTGGTTAAGTGTCCAACTTTTGACTTCAGTTCAGGTCATGATCTCATGGTTCATTCGTGACATAGAGCCCCATGGGGGGAGGAGAGTCTGCTTGTGATTCTCTCTCTCCCTCTCTCTCTGTCCCTCTCCAGCTCATTCTCAAAATAAATGAAGGAACTTAAAAAAAATAAAGAATCATCTTGGGAGATATCAAGATATACAAAAAACCAATTTCCATGCCTAGAAATTCTGATTCAAATGATTTGATTTGGGGCCCTGGACAGTGGTTATTATCAATTAATTAAGTTCTAGAAATTCTCTATAAGTAGTGTACAGTCTGGATTGATAACAATTATTCTGGAATATATTAACTGGGGTGAAAATGCTAACTTGTGGCCTATGTGCATCTTTAATTTTATAATTTGTCCCCCAAAATGGTTGTAACAATTTCTACTTTAACCAGAAAAATATTAGACATGTTCCCATATTCCTGAGGAGATTTTGAATTTTTAAACATATATAATGGTTATAAATTTTGCTACTGCATGGTTTGATCACAGGTTCATATATTTGTAAATGTCATCTTCCAAGTTCATATATTTTACCAATTTTCTAATGACATTGTTTAGGTTTTCCTCATTGATATTCAATTTTTAAATGTATTCTGGCTATTAAAAGTTTATTATATGCACTTAAATATCAGATTATCTTCTGGTCTTTTTAAACTTTATGTATTATCTCTTTAAATATACAGACATCAATTTTTTTCAAATTTGGGAACAGTGTTTACCAAAGTTTCTGTTTTATTGTTTAAGAAATTCTTCCTTATACAAATGACATAAAGTTGCATTCTGATATTTTTGTTGAAAAGTTCAAAATTTTACTTTTGTTTAAATCTTTAATCTACATGGAATATGTTTGGTCATAACGAGGACAATAGGTATCAAACTTTTTACATTTGTTAGATAGTATGAAAGATATACAGATGCACCATGTGAACCAGCCTTCAAGAAAGAATTTGTTGGTCAAAGGTGAAGAATATAGTTAGCTGACATCCTAGGCCATGCTATTCTCAAGGCAGCCCCCAACAATGAATGTATAATATAGAGATAGCCAAGGGAATGTTCTCATTGGGGCCCCAGGTAACCAAGATGGTAGTACAAAGGACTCGTCATTTCTGTCCAAAGTAGGACTCAGGACCCCTATGTCAGGCAATCTTTGCTCCCAGGCTCTCTTTTTAGTGATATCAAAGTGTTCAGAAAGGTCTAAAGGGATATAAGGAGAAGATTGTTCCTTGAAGACAGCACATGCTCCACTGTGAAAAGTTGATATTATATCTACAGTTGCTGTGTTGTGATCTAATTCCTGCCTAACCTTTTCTGATGAAGAATTTTCTGGGACTCTGTGGCATTATCTAACTCCCTTGTCAAGTTCTGAATCATAGTATATGAAAATTTCCCAGCTTTCCAGGCCTATTGAAAAGTATGTAGTAAAGAGCCTTGAGGACAGAAGAAAGTCCAGATTTCTCTGTGAGGCTTCACATTTAGTTTTCAATTCAAGGTCTATTTGCATTCATCTTAAATCAATTTATCCAAAGCTCTCTTTTTCTGTAGGTGAATTAGCAAGTCAAATTGGACCCTGGATTATATCAGAAAAAATACTGGAAAAAAACCCCCAAAACCAAACACAGATATCAGTTTATTAAAATAAAAAAAATCTATTTTTACTTTCCAGATAGACATCATGAGACATTTGTTCCACAAATCCAATTTCACCTTTTGGGTGCCAGGTAAGAGTCTATATTCAACCAAAATATCTCTATGAAATACTTAAATAATATTGTATAATTTCAATGACTTTGAAAAAGAGTGATCTGATGCCAAGCAAATGATTTATAGTGGAGAGATCACAAGGAAGATCTCAAGCCATAAAGAAGTTGAGCTTAAGTAAGACACTTTCACTGCAAGATATGTAAAAGAGACACAATCTCCAAATAAATACTTTCTGATTACTGTCTTTTATAATTTTTTTTCTTCTGTGAAACTTCAGCACAAAGCCTAGCTCCTATAAAAGATCCCTAGAAATTATTTTCTGTGAAGACATGATTATCCCATCTTAAATACAGTGGATTCAAAACTATGTCCACAAACTCATTGATACTTCTCTGATGAAGAGATACTCCTCTCACCAATTCAGGTCCACCTCTTCTTGGGTGTGGACTGGACATAGCGAGTCAAATGAATCGTATTTCCAATGAATAAAGTGGAAGTGTCATTGTGTATTTCACTGACTTAGTAATAAAAGACCCTGTGGCTGGCTGGTTATTCTCTCAGCAAGTTATTAGGTAAGTTGCTTTAGGAGAAGGCTGCTGCCATATTTATCAGACCATTGTGAAGTCCTAAGTGGTATGTAACTGAAGCATCCTAACAATATTCATCAAAGGACTAATGCCTCCAACCAATGGCTATATCAATCAGATTTCTTAGTTGTAGACTTCTAGCTCTAGTAGAGCCTTTAGATGATTACAGTCCTAGTGGGCATCTTGGCAGTAATCTTATGAGAGATCCTGAGTCAAGAATACCAAGCTTAGTCACTCTCAGATTCTTGACCCATAGAAAGAAAAGAAGTAAGATAAGAAATATGTATTGTTTTAAGTCACCATAATTTTTATGAGTTTATTTTATTTTGAGAAAGAGAGAGAAAAGAGAGAGAGGGTACAGAGAAATAGGGGAGGACAGAAAGAGAGAGAGTGAGAGAATCCCAAGCAGGCTCCATGCTGTTAGCACAGAGCCCAACAGGGGGCTCACTCATGTGAACCATAAGCTCATGACCTGAACCAAAATCAAGAGTTGGATGCTTAACCAACTGAGCCACCCTGGCACCCCTAAGTTGCCACATTTTAGATTAATTTGTTATGCAGTGATTGGAAACTAATTCACTAGCTTTGATATAATAGGGGGTGTTAACTTTTGACAGCTTTATCTCTTGGTATGTTTGCCATCTTGAAAAGTTACTCAGTAGTTGATTCCAATTATTCAAGAAACCAATTAATTATAAGAAACTAGTACTAAAGAAAGCTGAAAAGCACCCAAAGTGGAAACACATCAGTTGAATTGACTATATATCATATATTTTAGCAAGTCACAAGGAAATTACAGACATTAGATTGTCTGTATTGTGTCTAAGGAATGTCTAGTATTAAGGATATAGGTCTTCTAAGTTAAGTAACATGTGTCTATGGGAAATCCAGTACAATGATCCATCAAAGAGGAAAGAAAACACTTAGGAGAATAAAAAAATCAAATTTATCCAAACAAAGCATAATAACTATTGATTCTGGTCATTTGGATCTTGCTTGTTGGTTTTGGAATTTGTATATATCCTATAGAAGTTGTGTGATCTGGTGTTCTGGATGGATGCTACCTGCTCTTCTAAGGACCATCTATTTCTAAAAGGTTCCTAAATATCCCCAGCTTTAGCTTTCAGATCATGTGGTGGTTAATTTTATGTGTCAACTTGATTGGGCTAAGGGATGCCAAGCTAGTTGGTAAAACATTATTCATAGATATGTCTGTGAAGGTGACTCTGGAAGAGATTAGTATGTGAATCAGTAGTTTGAGTAAAGAAGATTGCCCTCACCAATTGAGGTAAGCATCACTTAATCTCTTGAGGGCCTAAATAGAAAAAAAAAGGGGGGGACTTTACCTTCTCTGCTTCAGCTGAGACACCCATCATCTCCTGCTATTGGACATTGATATTCCTCGCTTTTAGGCATTTGGACTCAGACTGGGACTGATATAATCAGTCCCCTATTCTCAGGCCTTCAGATTCACTCAATTACATCACCAGCTATCTTGGTTCTCCAGCTTGTGGATGGCAGAACCATCTTGGCTTCCACAACCATGTGAATCAATTCCTATAATAAATCTCTGCTTACATATACCTATGTTTCTCCTATTGTTTCTCTGTAAAACCTGACTAATACAGACTATAACAGCATTTCGGTAAATAGAGTGTTAATTATTCTCTTAGAAAGATGGGGTTCTAAGGATTCATTATTTGAGGTTTTATTGGTGTGGTAGCTGTGAAAGAGTGCCTGATTATTTTTTTATAGACTGTTCAGACACTTTAAAGTTTTTTTTTCCATCATGATAAGTGCACTCTTTAGTCCTAATTACATATTTCACCCATGCCCCTACTCACTTTGCATCTGGTAACTGTCATTTTTTAAAAATTAAAGTTTCTTGATATTTCTTCTAGAAGAGTAGAATTTACTTATCCAGATTTTACAACATAAAAGTGCTATTTTGGAGAATACTGAGAAAAGACTATAGTTTGCACTTTGGATGATAAGACTGGGTTTATTAGAGAAGCCCTTTGTAACATTTTTCATATCTATTTTCAATAGGGCAGTACCTAAGAAGGAAGTAATATTGGTAGATACATAGTTTTGTCTATAACTATCTCAACAAGGGGAGAGTTGATGAACACTAACAGGGATCAATTCCATCTGTAGAGCCAGTGGCATATCCTAAGTAATGGAAGCTTAAGTGTCTCAGGGAACTTCGCTAATACTAGTTTAGTATTCTGCCTTTTTCATCTTTCCCAAATATTAGAGGTGATATGGTAGTGAAATTTCAAAGTAAGTGGAGAAGTTGTCAAAGCTATTTAGTGAAAGTATCAACAAAATGTGCCTCCTTATTATTGAATGGGTCGGAATTCTCAAGATTGGGGACACCAAATCAAATATTTTTTTGTGACCTTGAGAGCTATAACTCTCTGGCAAGGCAATTTTTTACTCCATCTGTGAATAAGTAGTGAGTAGCTCATTTGCAAATCCATTAAGGCAAGAGAGTAAAGTATTAAAATACTCGGAGATGATCAAGAATCTTGAAGCTTAGGGTCTTGTCTGTGTCCAATATTGTCACTTTTACCAGGATTATACTGGTGACAAGTCAAACATGTACCAGAAGCTACCCCAGCCATTCTTGTAGTTTCCCTACCCAATATTAAATAAACACCAATTTTCCCTTGCTGCAATGGATAATTTCATACAACATCATAAGGCTCCATTTGAAGTCATCCTCTTGTGTGATTTACAAATCAGATTTTCCAACATATTTTGTTCTATTTTTTTAATGTATATTTATTTTTGAAAGAGAGAGAGAGAGCACAAGCTGGGGAGGGGCAGAGAGAGTGGGAGACACAGAATCTGAAGCAGGCTCCAGGCTCTGAGCTGTCAGCACTGAGCCTGATGCAGGGCTCGAACTCATGAACTGTGAGATCATGACCTGAGCCGAAGTCAGACGCTTAACCGACTGAGCCACTCAGGTGCCCCTGTTGTTCTATTTTTGAAGCCAAACACTGTCCTTCCATAATAGTTTTCTGGTACTTCTCCAAAGATTAGGCCTTTGAGTGTTATTACGGATTCAAATATCTTAGTAAAGTCTAACTGTATGGCATAATTATCAGTTAGGGCACTTTTCTCCTCTCTTTTTACATGGTTTGTACCATTACAATAGTTAAATCCTCAGAAAATATTAAACGTTCTTTAATCTCTTTAACTTTTTAAATTGGAGTGACTGTTGCAGTCAAGAACTCAATTTTTGAACCATTCAAAATCATGGGATATATGATCACTACACATAGCAACACAGTTATTTCTTGCTAATTGGCAAACTCCGTTGACTACAATGAGTGAAATATCATCATCCAGGTTGATTATGCTTCTAGCAAGGTGTCTTGGTACAGTGATGCAAATTAAAATTTGTAAAGGTGGTTCCAGCCTGTTAATTCTGTTTTTTTTTTCCTTTGTTTGTTTTTGTTTGGTTTTGTCTTAAGGTTAAACTATAACAAACAATAACAAATGTGGAATTACTATAAGGGTCTTTAAAAGTTTGATGGGTCATGGACAATTCTATAACAAAGCCTAGCTAGTAATGAGTTTCTTCCTCTTCTTGTAGTAGAAGGACAACAGCAGATGTTTAATTTTTACAATGTTATATGAAAATGTGTTTGAGAAAAAGTAATAGAATTTCATAATGGGCAAGCCACTTGTCACATAACTTTTGTATATTCAGTGTGCAACAAAGTTTGCAAGGTGTAAGAGACCATCAAAGTTAAGGGAGAACAAAAAACAATTTGGTATTAAGTCTCCACTGGTTAAAGTGCAGCTGTTATTTTTCTGATATAAAATGGGAAGAATTGGCTTTGGGTGAGAGAAAGACTGTAATTAACCCATAATCTCAGATTATACTCATGAAATTGAATCAAAGTATCAATTACTGCCCCTATTTCTCAAATATAAATAGGTAACAAGGTTTATGACAGTTAAGTGTGAGTGATTATTGAAGAGGCCATTTTAAATCTCAAAGTGACTGATCACATCTAGGTTCAAAGGAAGGCATCTGATACCAAGGACTTGATTAAATCATATAGCACAGATAAACGTAGTAAAACTTTTAATATTTTTTTAAAATAACTGACCTGGAAAAGTTTTGAATGGCTTATAGACTGTCAGAAGTGAAGGATTTATCTCATCAGAATGAATGAAGTCTTAGGTAATACATTTTATTTTGGTAAATTTAACTTTTCTTTGGAAGTTTTTTTTGGGGGGACAAATCAGCAAGTACACAGTTTTAGAGCTTATCTCACAATCCGAACATTGCAAAGGTAATTGGATGTAATATATTGGAACAAAAGAAGCATCATAGGGAAATTTGAAATTCTTAAGGACTTGTGATAATTAGGAGGGTGCCTCAGCAATATTCTGGAGTAAATTGTGGTACACTGTTGATTTTCCTGGGAAAGGCACATGGAACAATCTAGATAACCTCAATCTAGAAAGACACTAAAGAAAGCAGAACACAGATCAGTGATTATAAAAGATGGAACCAGAAGCAGAACTGAAGAGGAAATAGTATTTGTCTTTAGCATTATGGGAAGCAGGGAGTTATTATTTTATTTATGGCTCTGAAGTTATGAATAAATGTACATCTTTGTTCATTGGTTTTCTTGACCAGGAGGATTAATTTATTACAAAAACCTGTACAAGGTATGATTAGTACATTAGGCTTTCAAGTATTGGCTTTAGTTTTATTTCTAATTTCAGAGAGGAATACATAGATAATTCCCCAATTTCTACACATATAAGTAGAAATTAGTGATAGCCTAAATATCTCCTAGAGATCTTCAATTTGAGTTTGATTTAGGCACAAGGATACCAGTAAATAAATTTCCATATTATCTATAACTACATTATGAATAACTGGGTCCCTGGGGCTTTCCAGGAAGGCACCTTCAGGAAACGATATCATCTCACATTTTGTTTGCATAGTGATTTATCAACCAGCTTTTGTTTAAAAATGCCCTGTTTTTTGTACTGTAATGTTTAATCTTAAGTTAGCAATATGATGTCATTGATTGAAGAATAGAGGAGGGATGTGCATAGTCAGCTCCCATAAGACAGCACAAGCTGATTCAAGCACACCCTTTCTGTGGATGTCACAAAGGTTGAAGGGACTTTTAAAAAAATCTTTAAAAAATTTTGTTTATTTATTTATTTTGAGAGAGACAGAGACAGCTCCAACAGGGAAGGGGCAGAAAGAGAGGGAGAGAGAGAATCCCAGCCAGGCTCTGTGTTGCCAGTGCAGAGCCAGACGTGAGGCCAGAACTCAAGAAACTGTGAGATCATGACCTCAGCTGCAACCAAAAGTCGGACGCTCAGCTGACTGAGTCACCCAGGTGCCACCAGCAACTTTTTTTTTTTCTTAAAAGAAGGGTGAGAATTATAGGATGGAACATCAGGATTTTCAGCATTGTAGCTCTCTGCCACACAGACAGTTTGGAGAAAGTTATGTGATGGTTCAAGGGCTTCAAGTAAATGCTATAAAGCACATTTTAGTTAAACGTGTTCAAGGTTATCCTTTAATATTTTGTGACGTGTCTCCTCATAAGTTTAAGAGTTAAATGGAAAGATTAGGCACTTGGTTCACCTTTCATTGGAGACCTTGATTCCTTACATATTTTTTTCCCTTTCATTTTCTCAGCTAAGGCATTACAATTATTTTTCCAATTTGTTTTCTGCTTACAATATCTACAGGTGTCTATTTAGAGGTTTCCTCCATTCACAGTTTTCACCTGGATGGGAGCATGAACTGGTTTAATATGTAAAGTCATTAGTTTATTCTAGGTCTTGCTCTGCTTGTGTTTTAAGATTGATTCAAAATCTGTAGCAAGGTGCTATGCATCCAGCAATGGGATCTTCTCACTGCCGCCTTTGCTAGTATATCAAACCCCCTAATGGCCTAGTAGAGGCCGTTCACACAAAGTGAGAAGAAAGTAGGGGTCATATCCGAGCCAGGTACCATTCTTGAATCTTGTCAAATGGTGTTGAACATTTCTCTCTGAAATCTACAATGGATTTATCTTTTCTTTGCTTACAGAACTGGATTCGGGCCTGACATAATTTCTAGGAAAGACTTCCAGAAGAGTTTGTCAAAACGCCATAGCTTTCCTAAGCCTTCTGACATCCTATGGGATTTGCAGTTTAAGGTTTGTAGGCTACCCTCTGCATCTTCCCTATCTGCCATGGCCAGCGTTAATTTTTGTTTTTTATAATCTAAGGATCTTAGCCACATGTGAGCCATTTGATATACACTTCACAGTCCTAGATTTCATGTGTGTAAGACTATTTAAAATTGTTCTGTATATTTCTATGTCCCCATCTAAGCTTTGAGAAGAATGAACAATGGCTCTTAGTTTAGACTCAGAAGAAGATTTAATATCAGCTGTTAAGTGTCCGTCCCTATTTTGAATGGATTTAACTTAATGTCAGTTGACTTTTCAGGGTTTCAGTCTTACCAGAATGAAAAGAAAGATCAGAGGGGAGGATAAAAGAGGATCAGAGGGAAGAGGAAAAGCAGGATAAAAGCAGTTGGGTTCAAGCTTTGTTTAGGGAGATCCAAAACAAAAACACTTTTTCATTTTTCTAAATCATCCATGTGCCTTTGCAAAGGAAATGAAAAAGTGATTTTGGAGTCCGAACTTCTTTATTCTTTCCATGTTTACATCATTGGTTAATGTTTATATCATTGCATTTTTCCCGTCTTTTCCTCAGAAGTGTGTGTGTGTGTGTGTGTGTGCATGCATTAAAACAGATAAATGTAACCAATACCTCTTTTTGGCTCCAGAACGATGTAATAATAGGTGAATGTTAATAATTTTAATTGGCTCAGTTTTTATTTATTTAAAAAAATTTTTTATAAGGTTTTATTTATTTATTTATCTATCTATTTATTTATTTATTTATTTATTTTTGAGACAGAGAGAGACAGAGCATGGGCAGGGGAGGGGCAGAGAGAGAGGGACACACAGAATCTGAAGCAGGCTCCAGGCTCTGAGCGGTCAGCACAGAGCCCGATGCCGGGGGGGGGGGGGGGGGGGGGGGGGGGGGGGGGGGGCTTGAACTCACAAAACAAGAGATCATGACCTGAGCCGAAGATGGATGCTTAGCCGACTGAGCCACCCAGGTGCCCAGTTTTGATTATTATTGTCTTAGTTCTGCCTTTTTAAACCCCCAATATTGATCCTTTAAAAATATGCAGTGATTTAATTTAAATGTTTACTAATATTTTTGCTTACCCTTTTCCCTTTTTTTTTTCTCAATCTCACACCTTCAACCTAGGTTTACTTTCCTTTTTAAAAATCAGCCAAATATTTTGCAGCTGTTTGATAGAGTAGCCGCTAGACATATATAGATACAGAAATTTTAAATCATTAAAATTAAGGAAAAGTGAAAATTCTGTTAATCTGTCTCATTTGCCACATTTTAAGCACTTGTGAAGACATGTGGCTAGCAGCTCCCATATTGGATCCTGCAGATATAGAACGTTTTCATCACACTGAAAGTTCTATTGGGCAACCCTGATCTATAGAGGAGGTCTGTTAATATTACCCTGGCTGGTTTTGTGTATTTTGGAACGTATACAATTTGATCTAATGATTTTTGATAACACAAAGAGATCAGTGATTGTGAGACACTGAATTCATGACTGTTCCAGGCAATGAAAACCTGCACGACGATGCGGTTTCCAGGACAGTGTTCACACAGGTCTTACGCACACTCAGTGACAGCCGATTTCATTATTTTGAACAGAAGCACACAAAGATGATCATCGGCCACTGCACAAAATTAAGACTGCTTCAATCATTTTCCTATTTCATTCTTTTCCAGTTCAAAGCTGGTTCATTCTTCTAGCCCCTGGTATATTTTCAAAGAGCAAAGTTTCTTTAATCTTATGATTTTAAGAGTACATTTTCTCAGTAATGTTGTTTTGTATTATAAAATATCCCATTTCATTTCAAAGAATAAGGTTTCTAAGTATTTTATGTGCTTGATGCTCATTAGCAGAAACAGCTTTACAGTTTCCCACACTTGAATGAGAGTTTTTTCTAGGATACAGAAATTGAAGTTGACAGTTATGTTCTCTCAACTTTGAAGATATTATATCACAGTTTTCTGGCATATACTCTTACACTTGGGAAAACTGCTGACAGTCTAATTATGGTTGCTTCGTAAGTAATCTGTCTTTTCTCCCCAGCTGCTTTCATTTAGTTGTCTTTGGCGTTCTCCTGTTTTAGAATCATGCATCTAGGCCTGGATGTCTTTTTTTTATGTTTGGGATTCATTGTGCTTATCAAGTTTGAATATATATCTCTTTCAACAATTCTAGAAAATCTTACCTCACTCTGTCTTCACATGTTACTGCTTCCTCCTTTTCCCCTGGACTCTAGTGGGATAAATATTAGTCTTGTTCAATCCCCCAGCTTCCTTTACCCCTATTTAATACTCTTGCATCTTGCTGTTTTTATTCTCTAGGTTTCATAGAACTAATTTATTCAGATCTCTCTTACAATTATTAATTCTCCTTAAGCTACGTCTATAATGTTGCTTAACCCATCCACTGAATATCCCTTGGAAATAGTCAAGAGTTTACTGAATGTCTGTTCAAGGCAGTGCTGAGGATATCGGATTCCCTAGAGCTATGTAGTTCATTTGACTTTTTATTTACTATTGATTAAGATATTTTACAACTCTCTGAGGGTAAAGGTTAACTTGTGGCAGACTTATTACAATGCAAATTACTCTTGTCTGAGACCAATGCAAATGATTGTTGCCCTGTTAAAATGATAATCACAAAGGTTATCCTTTATTGCCCCCAAAGAACATTTACTGTTTTGTATCTCATTTGCAATCTTTATTTTTTTCTTTTTTAATGTTTATTTAATTTTGAGAGAGCAAGCGTGGGAGGGGCAGAGAGAGAGGGGAGACAGGATCTGATGTGGGCTCTGCACTGACAGCAGTGAGCAGGATGCGGGGCTCAAACCCACCAACCATGAGATCATGACCTGAGCCAAAGTTGGACGCTCAATAGACTGATCCACCCAGGCGCCCCTCTCATTTGGCAATCTTAATCTACCATTTATATTTTTTAAAAAGTTCCTATTAGAGAATATAAACTTTCCCTCACAAACGCCATAGAAAACAGCTTTACCATCTTACTGGTTCCATCATTTATGAGTTATTTAATACATCTTTGATATGCATTCATTTTACATGTGTTGGAATATCGCATTTTCAGCTTTTGAATATTACCCTTTACATGTTTGGGGGCATTGCCATCAAGATGCCTGTGATCACTAACCAGCAGGGAGCAAATAGTATGCCGACCAGGAAGGATACCTCATGCGCTGTTAAATCCCAGGCAAGTCTGTCTTGGCTCTTTGAGTGATTCCTGAGAAAGATTAATAGATTCAATATATAAACTTGTTTGCTTGTGGTTCTTAGTTAAGTTTGATTCCGGTTCTGGTTGGCTTTTGACCTTTTCCACATTGGTGGTAGCAAGGATCAAAAATTTGGGTTCCTCATCTAACCGTTTAGTGGCTTCTTTTAGTAGAAATGGGAATTTATTCTCTGTTGAGTGAGAGAACAGAAAAAATAGGAGGTTTTTTTTTTTTAATTTTATTGTTGTTATTGTTTATGCTATTTGTTAGCTCAAAACAATTAAGAAAATATATCAAGACCATTGAAAAGACAGACCTTTAGAACTGGAACATATTATTGAACTGGCAGTTCTTCCTTTCCTCTGATTATTGCCTGAAAATTCTGCTATAAACTACAAGCTAGAAATTGGATTTCTGAAAAAAATAGTGAAAGGACTACTAATAATTGATGCTTCAAATAATAGTTTTGTATACAGACATGTGCTCTGAATTTTCTTTGAAAATTATCAGATGGGACTAAAAAACTAAATTATGATTTCTGTGTTTCTTCTTTGTCTAGACAAGACATCTTCAGAAGCTGATTGCTGACCCACCCTAACAAAACAGGAATTATTTACACAGCACTCTATAAGCTGATTAGACAACTATATTTCTAATTATTTGTTTTTGCAAAAATTACTATGTTTAACCATCTCTTTTCTGATGAGTAAATGAGGAAGTGATTTATTTTTCTTTATCTTTAACCTGCATATTAGTAGACTATGCTTTCACAAACTGAAATAAAACACTTAAAAATGTCATATGACTCACAATGACACTCAAAATTCAAAAATAAAACATTTTACTGTGCCTTCTTCATTTTCATGGCAATACAGTTATTCTAATGTTCTCCTTTCTAACAGAATATAATTGAACAATCAATTATGTAACCAGGGCCATGAGTGTCATATTGGAGAATGCCATTTATATAATCATGCGTGATAAGCCCACCACTGAGGATGAATTGCTGTACTTCTTATGTCAATGAATGTCAACAAAGCCCTTGGAAG
The DNA here is from genome assembly GCF_028018385.1 of Neofelis nebulosa. Lineage (NCBI taxonomy): Eukaryota > Metazoa > Chordata > Mammalia > Carnivora > Felidae > Neofelis > Neofelis nebulosa. The sequence continues at coordinate 59,107,505 of NC_080795.1, read as the reverse complement.
AAGTTGGCATGTTACCTGTTGTATGACTTATGGAACCAAACCTCATAGTAATAAAGATGATTTCCTTACAGGCCAGGAACCTTGGGAAATTTTTGGAACCTCGACCCAAAGTGGAGGTGAATTTCTTGGGCTTGATTGCCTAACCTCACATAGAAGAACAAATATTAAATCCAATTGAAAATACAATCCTAGATTCCTGACAACAACTACAGACGGACATTAACTTTCTGGTCTAATAGTTGCTTAACACCAAATGGTTCTACTTAGATGACCAATGTAAGGAGATTTATACATGTTAATTAACCCTTCCTGTGCCTATACAAGCAAATCAGGCCAACATATATAATGAGACCATCTTTTTGTGGTAAAGAATAAATTTTGAGAATTATTTATAAATCTAAAAGTGAACACTGTTAATAAAAATATCTTAAACTAGGTGATTGGCAAATGAACCAGTGCAGTATCTGTTAATTATAGTGCTGGGCACTGTCTAGCAGGAATTATCTGAATCTCTGGGGGTATGTATATGTATTAGGCATTCTATTTATTATTGATTAAAATAGTTTACAAGTCAGTAGGGGTAGAGGTTAACTTATAGAAAGTCAAAAGCAATAAAGAGAATTCTTGATAGATAGAACTGAAAATAATTTCTGTCAGTAGAATAGATAACCCCAAAGGCTATAATTTATTGCCATATAGTACTTTAATTTTATATTTAATGCTAGTAATGCTACTCCAATGTTACAAAAATTTTTTTGTTGGAATATGTCAATATTTCTTCCTCAAAAATTTTCTGAAACACTACCATTTTACTGTATCCCTCAGTCTTTTAGTTAATAAAATGTTGATGTATACTAATTTTACATATTTATGAGACTTCTACTTTTAACTTTGGAAAATAATATTTTAAGAGAAAGGATTTATCCATATTCATCATTTTGATATATATTTTTAAATGGTCCTCATGCAATCTAACTTTTCATATCTCCAGAAATAGAAGTTTTTCTTCTGTCTTTGGACTCCATTAACTTTTCTGTACCATCTATTGATGGGCTTGAGACCAGCATGTATTTTGAAACTTCTGATTAATTTTGGAGTCTCTTCAGAAGATAGTGGGGTATGGTGGGGGTGGGATAGAGAGTAGAGGGATTCTTAGGCCAGTAAGACACTAGGATAGTTTACTTGATTTTCTGAGGTTCTCACTTAAGATAAAGGGTGAGAAATTTCCTGGGGACTAAGGGAAACACCAGATCTCTGACCAAGCTTAGAGGAAACTTTCTAAACTTCCGTAACTCCAAATATGTTCCAACATAACCTCATGGATTCCACAGACATAATGACCATATTATTCCTTTGCAAAATGTGTTCTTCTTTGTTACCACAAGGTTGCAGGTGGCTGCTTTTGAGCAATGCACTTCTAGGTACAGAATTCAGTTGATGTTGTCTTTCCCACAGGCTTTTATCTGCAGTTTGTGGTCCCAAATGCATAACAGAATATGATGCTCTTAAAAAAAAAAATGCTTCTGGGCTTCACCTCAGACCTACTAAATCAAAATCTTTGGAAAATGGCCTCTGGGATTCTTTTTCTTTCTTTCTTTCTTTCTTTCTTTCTTTCTTTCTTTCTTTCTTTCTTTCTTTTTTTAAGTATCACAAGATTATTCTCAAACTTGAAAAGTAGAAAGTCATTGATTGATCCCAGTATTTCCCAAATTGTGACTATACAAATAACCTGTGGTGCTTTTTTAAAAATACAGATTTTATGCCTCACACCCAAAGCTTTCAAATGAGATCAAATGAACTTTTTCTTTTTTTTTTTTAGAAACAGTGATCTAGTCTGTTCAAGATCAATTAAATATTAGATTGATCTTGTAATTACTTATAGAGCTGTTTCTCTCAAACTTATCCATTCCTTAATCACAAAAATGTCAGTAAATATTTCTTGTAAAAGGATAATACAATTATCAAAAATAAAGGTTTTTCTTATTACCAGCTCTTTTGCGTTTGTTTTCCAAATAAGAAAAAAAAAGTTGGTAGGACATTGTATCATTGCATTATTCTAGGCTGATAATGAGAGAACATTTTTCAGTTGACCATCAGATAAGAGGTTCCCAGATGATTTGCTGATTATTAGGAGGTAATCACCTCATGATTAGTTTCTTCTACCCTTGCAAACAAAGTCCCAGTACTACCCAGGTTTTCTAGTCCCCGTGCTGCTCACATTTCCTACTGTTGCAATCTTTCAGGTAAAGAAATTTTGACACGGTTTGTCCAGAGAAGAGAGGGCACCCGTTAATTCTTAAGCATGAGACTATGCTGATAAGAAGAGGGCAAACATGGAATAAATATTTACCCAAAAGGAAAAACACTGTACTTCTTTTCCTACCAGGTAGTATTAATGAGGAGCTGGGTAGGGAAGAGGCAACTCTGTGAAAACCAATAGGAAGGGAATATGTCTTTTTAAAAAAAAAAATTTTTTTTAACGTTTATTTATTTTTGAGACAGAGAGAGACGACAGAGCATGAATGGGGGAGGGTCAGAGAGAGGGAGACACAGAATCTGAAACAGGCTCCGGGCTCTGAGCTGTCAGCACAGGGGCCCGATGTGGGGCTCGAACTCACGGACCGCGAGATCGTGACCTGAGCCGAAGTCGGCGCTCAACCGACTGAGCCACCCAGGCGCCCCTAGGAAGGGTATATGTCTTAAAAGAAAAGAGAATTGTGTACTATATGAGAGACCTAAGAGGATCTGATTCCCAAAAATAACTTCTAGGCATTGAAACTTGGAGATACATAGTCAAGTCAATAAAAAACTAAAATAATTCTAAAGCATTAGGAAGGTAGCAAATGTAGGAAGTAGTTACCATCCTACAAGTGATAAAAGGAAAAACTTAGAGCTTAGAGGACAAGGCTCTATGGAGCTTGAAATCAGACCTCTGATGGGGAGGCACCACTTGGTTAATGTTGCCATCTTTGGGCATGGGGAGAAAGGACTGTGGACCTAGAACCAAAACTTGTGAGAGGAAGGTGCTGCATAGCTCATGCCAGTGACTCCAAGATGGGGGTGCATAGACATATCAAAACTATTTAATATCATATAAAATTGAGACACCATTACGGTTGGGAAAAAATCGCATGTTTTCTTATCTTGTTTTTTATGTTGTTATTTGCAAGCCTTATATTACAAATCAATTATAAAATCCCTGCAAGAAATGAGTATTTTCTTACATTTTATTAGTCTGTTCCTTCTACAGTTATAGATAAATATTTAATCAATTACATGTTTATACTTTTATTCTTTTATTTGAGAGAGAGAGAAAGAGATTGTGAGCAGGGGAGTGGGACAGAGGAAGAGAGAGAGAATCTTAAACAGGCTCCACACTCAGCATGCAGCCTGATGCAGAGCTTGATCTCACAACCCTGGGATCACTGCCTGAGCTGAAATCAAGAGTTGGATGCTCAACCAACTGAGCCACCCAAGTGCCCCACATGTTTATGCTTTTAATAAAATATATATTCAACTAAATACTGTTAGGTGGAACCAAATAATGTTTTAGCTACTTTAACTCATAAGAAAAATTCATTCCATTAAATAATTCTGTTCTTCAGAGTTCCAGAAACAAACAAAAAAATCTGAAAATATTGAAAAAACAAAACCAAACTTAGATACGGTAACAAAGATTCCAAATTTGCAAAGAAAAATATCTAGAATTTTGATGTGTGTTTGTGTTTGGTTAATATATTTCCCTGAAGATACTTTCCAAGTATTGGCCAGTTGTTGGCCAGTTGTATTTGAAAAGAAAAAAAGTGTATTTGGATCCTTTGCCCATTTTTGAACTGAGTTATTTGTAAGATTCCTAGGACAAGATATAGGTAGAAAGTTCCTTGACATTGGTCTTGGCCAATTTTTTTTTTTATTTGACACCAAAATCAAGGGCAAGGAAATCTAAAATAAACAAGTGAAACTACATCCAACTAAAAAGCTTCTGCATAGCTAAGGAAACCATCAACAAAATGAAAAGACAATCTGTGGAATAGGGGAACATGTTTGCAAAGTACACATCTGATAGAGGATTAATATCCAAAATATATAAGGAACTCATACAACTTAATAGCAATAAATAAATAAATAAATAACCCAATGAAAAAATGAGCAAAGCACCTGAATTACTAGTCATCAGGGAAATACAAATTGAACCCATCATGAATTGTCACCTCACATCTGTTAGGATGGTTATTATAAAAAAGACAATAAAAAATGAATACTGGAGAAGTGGGGGAAGAGAACCCCTGCGAACTGTTGGTGGGAATATAAACTGGTACAGCCACTACAAAACCAATATGGAGTTTCTTCAAGAAATTAACAATGGAACTACCATATATGATCCAGCAGGCTCACTTTTGAGTGTATACCCAATGGAAACAAAATCACTGTTACAAAGAGATATCTGCACACCCATGTTTATTGCAGTATTTCTCATGATAGCTAAGGTAGAGAACCAACCTAATTGTCTGTCAATACACGAATGGATAAAGAAGTATAGTATATAATATGTAATATGTATAATAATGGAATATTACTCAGCCTTAAAAAAGAGGGAAATCCTACCATTTGCAACAACATGGATGAACCTAGTGGACATTATGTTAAGTGAAGTAAGCCAGACAGAGAAAAACAAATGCTGCATGTATTACTTTCATATGGAATTGACAGAAAACTTAAAAGTTGGACTCTTAGAAACAGAAAGTAGTTGTAGGAGTTGAGATAAAGGGACATGGGGAGGGGCTGGATGGAGGTCTAAGGAACTAATGTATGACATGGTGACCATAGTTGATATATTGTGTTGTGTAATGGAAATTTGGTAAGAAAGTAGATCTTAAGTGTTCATCAAGAAAAAAAAAAAAGGTAAATAAGTGAGATAATGAATAGATGGGTTTTTCAACTCTGCTATGAGAATCCCTTCACAATATGTATGTATATCAAATCATCACATTGTATAGTTTAAATATATGTTATAATTTTATTTCTCAATTATATCTCAATAAACTGAGAAAAAATTATACTCTTTGGTTGTGCTAGAAACTTTCCATTTTGCATCAGTCCCAAACACTATTACTTTTATTTTTTTTTATTTTTGCAGGTTTTTTGAGATATAATCAACAAGCAATAAACCACATATTTAACTTTTTTAAAAATCTTTGCTTGATATATAGAAAATGATGTCTCATTGATTTCATTCACATTTCTTTAATTATAAATGAAACTGAGCTTTAAATGAAAGTCAGTGTTACTGTATATTAACTAAGTTAAAATAAAAGATGGCGCCTGGGTGGCTCAGTCAGTTTACCATCCGACTTTGGCTCAGGTCATGATCTCATGGATCGTGAGTTCAAGCCCAGCATCAGGCTCTGTGCTGACAGCTGGGAGCATAGAGTCTGCTTCAGATTCTGTGTCTCCCTCTCCCACTGCTCCTCCCCTGTTCACATTCTGTCTTGCTTTCTCTCTCAAAAAATGAACATTTAACAATTTTTTTTAAAAGTTAATAAAATAAGAGAAGGAAAAAATTAAAAAATAAACACAAACTTCTAAGTAGTAGTGAGAATAAGTATTTTAACATTCAAACAAACATTCAGTGAAGCAAATTTATCTCCAACTTATTTCTCCAAATATATCATAAATATGTTTACTCAAGTCAGAGTAGTTTCTTTAAAAAAATTTTTTTAACGTTTTTATTTATTTTTGAGACACAGAGAGACAGAGCATGAACGGGGAGGGGCAGAGAGAGAGGGAGACACAGAATCGGAAGCAGGCTCCAGGCTCTGAGCCGTCAGCCAGCACAGAGCCCAACGCGGGGCTCGAACCCACAGACCGCGAGATCGTGACCTGAGCTGAAGTCGGACACTTAACCAACTGAGCCACCCAGGCGCCCCGAGTAGTTTCTTTTAAAGCAGAGAAGATGTTCACTTAATTACTTACTCAAACCATTTTTATTAAAAACTTATATTGTTGCAGGAACTGCAAGAAGTGCTGAAAATGCAGTATTGGATAACGTAGACAGATTTTCAGGTAAATGATATATATGCAGAGGAACAATAATGATACAGTTATACAAGCAAAGGGCAAAGAAGTGGGGGGTGGTCATCATGTGTTATGGAATGCCCAGGATGATGGCAGACCTAAAATTTTCAGGTCAGGGAAGAATCCCTGGGGAAGCAACATGTATATTAAAGAATAATACAAGAGAATACATTATCTCTAGATAATGAGGCATAAATCTTTAAAAACAGACAAAGTGAAGGTTGCACAAAGCTTTAAACACTATGATAAATGTTTTAGATTTTATCCTAATCATAATGACGGTCCAAACAATAGTTTGGAGAACATCGTTTAGAAAGGAGGACTAGACTAAAAACAAATGTTACCACTGAGAGATTATAGGTTGAAGCGGTGAGGTGAAAGTTGGAGGTGAACAAAATAGTCAAATTAGAAAGATATATCTGATGTGGACTTTATAGGAATTAGTGATTAGATGTAAGAGACCAAAGAGAAACTTGGAGAAAGGCTAAATCTTTGCACAATCAGGCAGAAAGTCTGTCATTCATAAAAGTAATACTCACATGCTTGAATATATAGCCCTGAGGGTCATGAGAAATATCTGTGCTAAAAATATCAAGGGAATTCTTTTTTTTTTTGTAAATATTTGTTTATTTATTTTGAGACAGAGTGAGCAAGAGCATGAGCAGGGGAGGAGCAGAGAGAGAGGGAGAGAGAGAATCCCAAACAGGCTGCACACTGTGAGCTCAGAGCCTAACATGGGGCTTGATCTCATAAACCATGAGATCATAACTTGAGCTGAAACCAAGAGTCAGATGTTCAACTGACTGAGCCACCCAGGTGCCCCCAAAATATCAAGGGACTCTTAACGGTAAACCAACTATGCCACATATTTACCCAGTGTATTCATTTAATTATACCATCTTGCATTTTCTTTGGAGAAATTTTTTTTCTTTGAAGCCCTTTATACTTGATTTTTTTTAGAAATAATAGATGTGGAACTAAGAAAACTATTCTTTGCTATTTTATTAATTTTTATATTAGGCAAGTTGCCTTATTAATAAAAATTTAAATAATCAATTTTATGTATGGCACAAAATGTTGCAAAAACTATAACATGTAATGAAGTCTATTCAATAAAAAAATTATGGGGCTCCCGGTGACTTGGTTGGTTAGGTATCCAACTCTTGATCTCAGCTCAGGTCTTGATTTCAGGGTCATAGGTGTGAGTTCCACATTGGGCTCCATGCTGGGTGTGGAGCCTACTTAAAAAATAATAATAATAAATTAAAATAAATAAAAATGAAAAAGGGGACCTGAGTGGCTCAGTTGGTTAAGTGTTGGACTCTTGATTTCAGATCAGGTCATGACCTCACAGTTCATGGATTTGAGCCCTGCTTGGGATTCTCTCTCTCTCTCTCTCTCTCTCTCTCTCTCTCTCTCTCTCTTTCTCTCCCTCTCTCCCTCTCTCCCTCTCTCTCCCTCTCTCCCTCTTCCTCTCTCTCTCTCTCTCTCTCTCAAAAATAAATAAGCATTAAAAAATAAAATAGAAACAAGTTAGAAGTTAAAATATATGCATGCTTCATGAGAACTGGAGTCAGGTAACCCTTTGGAAGAAAAAGAAAAGCTGTACCCTGTTCTTCTCTAATGGGCCTTATGATCTCTTATCTCAGCCACTGTCCTACATTTCTCTTCCATTCTTTCAAGTGACTTCTTCATGTTCACACCCAACACTGATGTTATCTCTGTGACTACCTAACACTACGATTATAATATTATAAGCCGCCAACTTTACTAATGTCTTGGTAGTACGTGACTAGCACAGATTCTGAAGAGACACATGTCTGGTTTCTGAATGGTCTTGGATCAGGTGTACAAGTTAGGAATCACTGGCCACAGAGATGGAATCCTGCACTATGTCATCAAATCTATGACGCTCTTCATTTGAAACTTCATCACTTTCACCTATCTCTTAGAAGGAAAAATAATACTATTTACTTATAAATTCCAATCAGAAATAACACATGGGATAAAATGTACATTTCAGCATTAGTGAATCATAGTGATACACATTTCACTCTTATAACAAAGGCCAAGAGGAGAAGCAATTTCTAGAGAAAGAAATTATATGTGTTTAGGTCTCTCAATATTACCTATTTAGACCCATCCTTTACCAGCCCTGCTTTTACAACCTAGTTGATTCTGTAAGACTTAAACAAAATTCCTTCAATTAATAAAATCTGATCAGAAATACAATTAACCCTTCCATATTTGTGTGTTACCTAATGCTTATTTGTTCACCTGTTATTATAAGGGTAACATTGCACTGTGGTGGAGAACGGATGATCTTTTCATTACATGATGTTGGGTCAATTAGATGTCTACATAGGAAAAAAAAAAAAAAACGTTCACCTTTACATGATGTCCCAAAGAATAGAAAACTTAATTTTAGATATTTTAGATATCTTTAGAAAAGAACACAGGGGAACTTCATGATTTTGACATAAGTGAAGATTTCTTAAACAGAACAAAAAACACATTATTCATAACAAAAAATCTGTAAAAAGTTTTCATTAAAATTAAGAATGCATGGTTATCCAAAATACCATTCAGAGAATAGTTATCTTTTGACCTTATCTGAGAAGTATTTGTGCGTTATTTTAATGCAGTGCGTGTTTAATTAGCCAACACAGAGGCACTAAGTGACAGGGCGTGGTTGTTAATATGATCTTTTTATTTCTTTACTCCCAGAACCTATATTCCATTTACAACAAAAATACATAAATCTCTAATTTAATTTATTTTTGGCGGATTTTCAGCATTAGGAACCTGCAGACACCTCCTGTGCAGGTCAGTTCTATTTCAAGTTGTTCATTGAACACCTACTATATTCACTGTTCTACTTACCACCTCTGTAGTGGTGGAGTAAATACTCTAATAAGGATGCCGGATAAACATGACAGGATAGAATAGGTCTTCAATACATTAGAACCAGGGGGCTGTTTTTCTCTCTGTTATATGGATTAGTTGCCACAGAAGTGAACAGTGAGATATTCTAAATGGAGGTTTGGGCATAAATTTAGGAATACTTCTGTACTTATTCAAAGTGGGGAAAGCATTATGTATTGAGGAAAAGGATGCATCTGTTAAAGCACAATGTAAGCAAAACACAAAATGCCTCAGAATAATATATCAGAGACCTAAAGTTGCATGAAGAATTACTCAGAAGGATGAACAAACTTGGATTTATATATTTCATTTAGAGTATGTGAACCAGGCACAGATTTTAATAAATCCTTCTCCAATCAAGTAGAAAAATAAATCTAAATTAAATTTTTGGATACAATTTTCTTGGCTGAATGAGAATACAATGAAAATGTTATTAACCCATTTTTAGAAAACATGTGGTATGTCATTTGATAGGAAGCTCAAGGAAACTTAATCAAAAATCCATATCAAAATCAGTTTGCAATAAAAAAACACTGGCACATAAAAAGCAACAAACATGGATAAGATTAACTTCAGATGGTATTATGGAGAGATGTCTATGTACTAAGCTGAAATAGAAGCTTTAGATTCATTCAGCTCCTAGGAAACTCCTACACAAAGGGAATGAATTTAAACACTTAACATTGAAAACGACCTTATTGAATCCTTAGATGCAGTGCCTCTTTACTGTCACTAGAGGGGAATCTGAGAGGGGTTTAGGAGAAAGTTTATAGTTAGAGCTGTAGGTTGAGTAAAGGATCCTGTGTGAATAAATTTTCTTAACAGCATGCTTACTTCAGGGGAAAAATGAAGCATAGAATGTCTGAGAAAAAGCCATATTGTCAAGCTATATTGAAATAATTGTTTCTCAGCAAGGAACAAGATTTGTCAGATGCCTGTGTTTAGACTCAAGTTCTCTGTTGCCATATGTTTCAATAAAATGCATGATATTTTATCAAATAGTTAGAAGAAAACTATCAACTTAAATAAATGTTGTAAGGCTCATATCACATGATGAATATCGATTTAAAAACAAACAAACAAACAAAAACAACCAACCAACCAATCAACTAAAGAAAAAGCGGCAACAACAAAAGCAACTATTGGTTGAATATCAACCTTCAGCTCCGGAGCCAGGGAACAGTGTGACTCAGGTTGCTAAAAAGTAATCCTTTTCCTCCCATGATCACCAGAGCAAATATAGCAAGAAGTTGTTGTAATAAATACGAACATTATTAATTTGAATGGCCAACTGTTCTGTTCAGCAGAAAAGAGCATGCAGGAAGGATAGTGGAAAGTTTAGATTCTCCTAGAATTGTGACATTCTCTTTCCCTTACCAAATGCTAAATGCTTGTGGTCTCATATAAAGTGTCACTGTCTAGCTCTACTCCCTTCTGCAAGTTTTAAAGTGTTTGCTACTCATTCCATTTAGAAGTTTTGCAATATTTATTCCATTACACTCTTGTTTCTTGTTTATATTAAAAAGTTGAATTTTATCACAAAAGTGCCTTAAATAAATGTCAATTCCGTAGATCAAAGCTGACAACCTAGACGGTCAGAATATGTGATTTAGATCAATTCTCTCAAGCAAAAATGCAGAAAATATTTAAGACAAACCTCTTAAAACATTTGAAAGCTAAAAAGAAAGATAAGGCTCACTATGTTAATCTAAACAAAAACTAAAATGCAGAGTTGTAAGTTTGTCCTTGAGAGCTCATTATGTCTTGGCCTTCACCAATTCTGAATAAGGACCTGGAAGTATAAGCAGTACTTTTGATAGGCCTAGAGGAGAAAAGAGAAAAAATTGGGGTCTGGGGCACATCGAGAGTGAAGGTTATAAGAATTCACCCTCAGAGTAAGACAATCAAAAAGTAAACCAATCCTCATGAGAATTGCTGTCCAGCTTCAAGTCTTCTCAGTGGTCCTTCCCAAAATTTCCCACACTGAATTGGATCAAAATGATCTTAGAGTATAAGCTCTCCTTGCACCTGGCAGCATGAAACATCTTGAGAGAGAGATTAACATCATCCTTGGTCTGAAATTATTTCTATAAATAGCATTTAAATCTCAAGTCCATCACATAATTAAAGATAATCAGTTCCATAAGGAGATAATAAGAATTGAAAACATACAGAAACAACAAACAACAGAAACAGATGCACAGAACCTCAGATAGTGAAATTATCATAGAACAGATGGTAAAAACTATGTTTAACATGTTCAAAGAGATAAACTCAAGCTTGAACATTTTGGCTGAGAACCAGAAAGAGTAAAAAGTGATTTCGCATAGGAGAACAACAATTAAATAGAAATGAAATTCTAGAACTAGAATGTATTGTAGTCATATTATTATTTCAAAAGATGTGCTGAACAGCAGACCGGACACCTCTAAAGTCATAATTAGTAAATTCATCAATCAAATTTTTCTTGAAGAAGAACAGAAAAACAAAATAATGAAAATAGGTATAAGATGGTAAGGTATAGAGGATATGAGAAGGTATGCGGTAGACTGCATTTAAAAAAATATTTTAGGGGAAATTTTATTTAAAAGCTTTAACCTGGGTATTCAAAGTTCAGACTCTGGGACATTTCCAGATCTGAAGCTCCAGTTGTACTTCTGAGATTTTCCCCCCAGTTAAAGGCCACATTTGTCATCTATATCTGCTGACAACATGGGATATTTTCACAGATATCATTTAAGTTAATTAATAGATACCCTTTTGATAGGATTTGATCTCATTGATGTAAACGTGGTTCCATGAGTGGTTTTGCACGCTAGAATGTGACTGGAATTAACCTTTCTAATTTCTGAGCAGAAGATTTAAAAGACAGGACATGATTCTGCAATTCCTCTTTTCAATCAGATGCAAGAAAAGCATCCTCTAGAGATAGGGGCTGCTCCACTAGTCTGGGTATCAAAGTGGCAAAGATATATAGAAAAGGGCTATAGTTGGACAGTGGCTGACAGTAACAGGAAAAAAAAAAGTCATTTTTTTAAACCACTGAGATTTGGGGTCATTTGTTACCATCCTATAACCTAACACAATTTGACTTAAGCAATGTCTGCAAGGTTGAGTTCAAGTAGCAAAATAACAAGAGATAACAAAGCGAAAACAGTATTTTAAGATGCAAGGCTCAGAACTTTCCAAAACTTATGAAAAGCATCAATATATTAATTTTATTCTAACAAAACCAGTAACTATAAAAGTGTTTTTAAAAGCTCACATTCAGACATATCTTAGTGAATCAGATTTAGAAAAAAAGCAAAGAGCAAGCATACAAAGCAACCACAGTGAAGACCAGGTTATCCTAGAGGAACAAAAAGTAGGCTGAATCTGACAGCTACCTTCTCAGCAGACACATGGAAAGGTAGATTAAGACGAAATAATGTTTAGAAATGTTAATGAAACATCTCCCAATGTAAAATTCATACCCATAAAACTATCATTTAAGAACAAAGACTGAGCTAATTCACCATCAGCAGACCCCTACAAAAGGGAATTCAAAAAATTGTTTTTCAGGCACAGGAAAATAATGGAAGGTAAGCAATAAAAGAAGAGTTGAAGAACAATGACAATTGAAATGTTTTCTGCATCTGAAACTAATGATTAGTTTGTTTATGGAGAAAACATTTTCTGATCTCAAAGCTTCTGGAAACACAGAAAACCAGCAGTAGTATGTACAAAGTGGAAAATAAATGTAACAACTGAAATATTGTAAAACCACAATCTATGATTATATTATGACAAATATATATATTTGTTAAGAGGTATGGAAAGAAAAAATTATTTTTTGAGATACTTGTTGATTCATATACAATTGCAACATTAATACAGATAGGTCCCACATTTCCTTCACTCACTTTTCCCAAATAGTAACATCTTGTATATCCATAGTGCAGTATCACAACCAGTTAATTTACATTGATATATTCTATTGATCTTGTTCAGATTTCACCAATTTTTCATGTACTTGTGTCTGTGTTTAGATCTGTGCAATTATTGCATGTGTAGATTTCTGTGACCACTACTCCGATCAAGACACAGAATGGTTGTATCATAAGGACCCACTGTGCTACTGTTTTATAAATATATCCTTCTCCCTCCACCACACCCCAATGCAGCTGACAAGTACTAATCTGCTCTTTATGTCTGTAAATTTGTTGTTTAAAAATGCTATATAAATGATATAATATAATGTGCAACCTTTGAGATTGGCCTTTTTCCACCCGGCATGATTCCCTTGAGATCTCTCCAAGTTGTTGCTTGTATCAAGATTTCTTTTTTATTGCTGAGTAGTACTCCAAGGCATGAGTAAACCACACTTCATGGGAACATTTACAAACTGAAAGACATTTGGGTTGTTTTTGGCTTGACACTATAATGAACAAAGTTCCTATGAGTATTTGTATACAAATTTGTGTGTGTACATGTTCTTATTTCTCTGGGTTAAATGCTTACGAATTTGCTGTGTCCTATGGTCATTATACCTTCAGTTTTTATCAGAAACTGCCACAGTCTTCTTGACTGTATTGTTTTACATTCCCACTAGCAATATATGAATGCTTCAATTACTTCATATCCTTGCTAGCATTTATTGTTCAAAACAAAACTCTAAGGAAAAAGTATCATATGGGGTGTCTGGGTGGCTCAGTCGGTTAAACTCAGGTCCTGGTCTCAGAGTTCGTGGGTTTGAGCCCCACGTCAGGCTCTGTGCCGACAGCTCAGAGCCCGGAGCCTGCTTCGGATTGTGTGTCTCCCTCCCTCTCTGCCCCTACCTGGCTCGCCCTCTGTCTCTCAAAAATAAATAAACATTAAAAAAAAAAAAAAAACATAGCCACAACACACCTGAGGGATTGTTCAAAGGAAAAATGAGAATGTTAATAAAATATTGAGTTGAAAAGGCATGAGACATTCAGAGGGAAAAATATTAATATTTTTTGTCGAATTTTTATTTCATTGTATTCTTTTCTCCACACATTTCCTGTATCACAAAGTTCCGTGAGGAGGTTCTAATTGCTAAAATACATGGCTTATGTTTTTACTTAATAAACTTACTTGTTTTAGAGAAGTTTTAGGTGCACAGCAAAACTGAGGAGAAAGTACAGAGTTTTCACATACCCCCTGTCCCACATATGCACAACCTCTCATTCTTTCTATATCTGCCACTACAGTGGTGTATTTGTTATAAGTTGATAAGCCTACATTGACACATCATTATCACCAAAAGTCTGTGGTTTACATTAGGGTTCACTCTTGGTTTTGTACATTCTATGTGTTTGGACAAATGTATAATGGTATGTATCCATCACTATAGTATCGTAGAAAGTAGTGTCACTACCCTCAGAATCTCCTGTGATCTGCCCACGCATTCATCCCTTCTTCCCTCCCAATATCTGGCAACCACTAAGCTTTCTACTGTCTTGGCTTGACTTTTCCAGAATATTATATAGTTGGCATCATACAGTATATAACTTTTTCAGATTGGCTTTTTTTTTTCTTAGTAATACACATTTAAGTTTCTTCTATGTCTTTTCATGGCTTGATAGCTTTTTTAGTACTGAATAATATCCTTTTGCTTGGATGTACCACAATTTCTTTATCTATTCACCTACTGAATAATATCTTAGTGTCTTAAGTTTTGGCAATAATGAAGAAAGCTGCTATAACTAACCATGTGCAGGTTTTTGTGTGGACATGTTTTATCAACTTCTTTGGGTCAATCCCAAGAAGCATGATTGTTGGATCATATGGTAAGAATAGATTTTGATTTATAACGAACTGCCAAACTGTATTTCAAAGTATCTGTACCATTTTCCACTCCCACCAGCAATGAATGAAAGTTTCTGTTGTCTGATATCTTCACCAGCATTTGGTGTTGTTAGTGTTCTGGTTGGTAACTCTAGTAGGTATGTAGTAGTATCTCATTGCTATTTAAATTTACAATTTTCTAATAACAAATGAGTTGAACATCTTGTCATATGCTTATTTGCCATCTTTCTATCTTCTTTGATAAGGTTTCTGTGAAGGTCTTCTCCCCTTCTTAATAAGGTTGTTCTCTTATGGTTATATTTTAAGATTTATTTGTATACTTCAGATAATAGACCTTACCATATGTATCTTTTGCAAATGTTTTCTCCCCAAATGGCTTGTATTTATTCCTGATTTTATTCCACTTTACTGGTAAGTTTTTAAAAGTTTTACTCCATTTTATTAAAACTTTCAAAACCAGTTGATTACCAAGAAATGACAGTTTTTCCATATGGACATACTATTCTCTCTCAGCATTAAATTAACTCATTTGTTTCTGCCTCCTTTCCAAATTTGGTAATCATTTGTTCTGTAAATATTGTAGCTATATGGATCCTCAATTTGTGGGAGGCATCAGGGTAGGAGCCAGACACATAAAAATAAGAAGTACAGAATATTGGCCTATAGCTTCCCAAGAAATTCATTGTCTTTTATTTTAGCAAGATACATTTTAAGTTGCTTTCATTTATATTTTCCTAAATACTGCATAAATGCTAATGACTTTTACCATCTGCATCTGCACCACCATAATCCCCACAGGCCGTTGGACCTCTTCGCTGGGTTTCTTAATTGATTGAATTATAATTCATACTATTTTTTATATTAGCAAATTTTAGTGTGAATTCATTCCTTTGACATGTATCTTTCTGTTAACATGACATTGGTAAGTGCATTTCTTTTTTTAAGTTTACGTATTTATTTATTTATTTTGTGCATGTGTGTGTGAGATAGTGTGAGAGAGAGAAAGAGAGGGAGAGAGAGAGAGAGAGAGAGAGAGAGAGAGAGAATGAATAGAGGATGAGAAGGGAGAGAGGGAAAGAATCCTAAGCAGGTTCCATGCTATCAGCACAGACCCCATTGCAGGGCTTGAACTTATGAACAGTGAGATCATTACCTAAGCCAAAATCATGAGTAGGATGCCTAACTGACTAAGCCACCCAGGTGCCCTGGTAAGTGCATTTCTTAACTCCATTTTGAATATGCCCCTTTTCTTTACCTCACAATTTGTTCTCTTTATTATCTCTTGAGTTTTTAAGAACAGTTTCCTGCCTGATCTCTATCCCCCTTAGTTGGGACCACACATTACGTAATCATCCTGTATACATTTTTAATTGCTTGCCATTTAAAAAAGTAATTTTAAACCTATTTGTTTAGATACATGTGTATATTTGTGCACATGTATGATATTGGACAGATACATATAATCTAAATCTATCCATTTACCTCTCTAGTTTCTTTGTGTTTAAATCTGGAGATGAAAATGAATAGTTATGGGCTCAGAAGCTGCTAAATTATAACTGCACAATAGCTTGTAGATATTAAGGAAGTTTACAAGTCAACACATTCCTTTTGAGATGATTTTATGAGTGAGACATGAACAGCTTTCTCTGAATAGTATTTACTCTTCATTTGTAATGACTTTCTATTTTATTCTTCAGCAAGAATGTATTTCACTTCCTCTGACACCTGTAATATATTCATATATTAGCAGTGACTCCTGACTTTTGCTATGAAAAATATAAATCACCAAAGGAAGCGTGCATAAACAAAGGCCTGCAGGCTATAACATTGTCACTCTCCTCCTCTGTCTCAATTAAGAGAGAACTCTCATCTTTCCCCTGTGCTTTGTGAAAGATGACAAATAACTCACATTGCAGAATTGTCTTCTCAATTATAAAAATAACATCTACCTGTTTTTTAAAATTACTTTCATTTGAATTGTTTGTCCTAACATTAATTGCATATAAGTGATAATCTATAAAAATATTTTTTATATCTTTGCATGTCGATTCCCTATATTTTTTCCCTCCTCTTTCACAATATTCAGAGAATGTTTGAATAAGGAAAGGCAGGAGGATTTTTCATGTTAAGAAAGCATACCTCAATGATAATAAAGATCACCTTGAGAAATTCGGGTGGTCCTTATTTAAACATTTCCAAGGCAATCTGATTTTGTGAAAAAACATTCACATAGATAATTAAAAACAGAAAACTGTATTAAATAAGTAAATAAAAAATCGTGTCAAATAATGAGGTGCTACTAAATTTTCACTTGAAGACCTGGATTCAAATGCAACCTGTACTACTGGTCACAAAAGTCCCCATGGAAAAATCATATTGTGTAATTTATTTGACCCAGGTAAGTTTTTTTTTCCTGCAAAATGGGAGATATAGCCTAGCTGCAGTCTGATTTTCTTCTATTTTTATAATTATTAACTCTAAAATAATACAACTTTAAAGGTATTCTTAACATATAATAGGCATTGAATATATACCATCATATTCTATACTAAAAATAAGTCCTTAAGTGGTCACTATTTTATTTAAATTTAAATAAAGACATTGATGCTGAACAATAAGAAATCTTCTCAAAATCACAATGCAGGAAATATCACCTGAATCTAAGAGTCCCTGTTCTTTAAACTAGGTAATAAAAAAGACTATATTTTAAGAATAGACATTAATAGTTAGGAACCTTCCTCCTCCATTTTTCTTTGTAATTAATAAAATCTCAGCTCAAATTAGCTGATGTATTGGGGAGACTTTATTGGTTCATATAGCTGGACAGGGGCAAGTTTGGTATTACATATGGTTTGATGCAGGGTTTAATTTATATTTCTCGAAATGACTTCTCCATGTACTTCCTAGCTTCTTATATTTTTTCAAATGATTCTTTTTATACCACTCACAGCCTCATCCTTTGAAATATGAATCCTAAAAAAAGTAAATTTCCCAAAGATATTCCTGATATTCATTATGATCACAATGCTTAAATCACAAACTAGCCTTGGCCCAATCAGTGTAAATGAGAGAAAGTAATGATTCGTTGACTTACGCTGGGTTATGTGTTCCATATCTACACCAGACCTGATAGTGAGTTATAACATGTCCTCATATGAAAGTTGGGGTTGTTATCAAAAGAAGACAGAATTGTCTGGAAAACTAAAATTCCCTAAATGGACATTCTTTATTAATGGTCACCTGAGTTCTAGTCTATTTATTAAGGAAACCCACATTTCCCACAGGAGAAATTCTATTATTTCTAACATAGTCCATGCTATTGGGTTTAAGGAAATGAAATGATGTAGCCTGTATACCCAAGAATAAACTATATCTAGCCCTTGACAAGCAGAGATTCACATGCAACAGATGACATGATTGTGAGATGTGATCAAAACATACAAGACAATAAACTAGTAAGCCAAGAACTAGAAATAATAAAATATTTTGAAATAAAATTTAATAATAATTCTTAAAACAAGAAATAGGAATGGAACAATAATAAAACAATAATAAAAGGTCATCATCAAAAAACATTGGATGGAATTAAAGTAAAAAAATAATCAAAATGTTAATGAAATAAAAAGTTTGACTAAACAGCTGATTAAATGCAGCTAAAAAGAGAATTGGCAAATGGGAAGACAGATAATCAAAATGCATCATAGACAGATAATATATGTAGAATTTTAAAAAGTAGACTAAGAGACTTTGAATATGGAATGAAAATATCTCATAGTGAAATAGGAATTCTACAATGAAAGGGTAAAAATAACAGAAAAGGTGATAATCAAGAGATAATGGTTGAGGAACATCTAAAACAGAAGATACATTTTAGATTAAAGAAGCATGTTAAATATATATGATATATAATATTCACATATACAATAGTCCAACTTCACATAGAAAAGACAAATAGAAATATTGAAGACTTATAGATGAAAATAAATTATATTAAAGGAATGATAATTAGACTTAAGATAGGCTTTTTATCAAATAATAACACTTGAAGATAATAGAAGGATATATTCAACAATTAGCAGAAGTGTCCTTAGCTAAACTAACATGAATAAGTAATAAATTTTCAGAGAATTTGTGACAGAATTTATAGCTTGCAGTTTACCATTGAAGAAAATGATTAAGAATGTCCTTTGGAAAGGACAATGAATTTAGCAATTAGAGAAAGTTACAGAAACAATGATAAACGGAATTTCCAAAATTATAGGTGTAGTATAAGAATAACAAAAAAATGTCTAATTAAAGCATTTTTTTAAGTTTATTTATTTTTGAGGGAGAGGGTATGAGTAAGAGAGGGGCAGACAAAAAGAGAGGGAGACAGAGAATTCCAAGTAGGCTCCACTCTGTCAGCTTGGAGCCCAATGTGGGGCTCAAACCCACCGACTGTGAGATCATGACCTGAGCCAAAATCAAGAGTCAGACGCTTAACTGACTGAGCCACCCAGGTGCCCCTAAAATGACTAATTTAAGAGAACTTTCAAACAAGGTGGAACTAATCTACACAACAATTATAACATGGAAATTTGGTAAGGATAATGATAATAATACATAATTTTGACTAGAATTTTAGAAACTGAGGATTGGAGTTACAGGATTCTGGAAAAGGATAGAAATACTATGTATACATAGCAAAATTTAAAGAAACCATTAAAAGAATATAAACTGAGTTTATAAAAATAAGGATAAATCTAAGAAATAGCATGAAAACAATCTAATAGAAGGTTAAGGAAGGAATTTAAAAAGCAAATTAAATAAGAGTAAAATGATGACACAAAATAATAAAGTATAATTGATACTAAATGTATCAGTAACCAAAATTTATGTAAAGAGACTAAAATCATCAGGTAAAGAAAAATATTTTCAAATGGGTTTCAAAAATAACAAAAAACTCTATTCAGATGAAAGCTCATTAAATGGGTAGAACTTAAGGCAAATTAGGAATAAATGGTTAATGACAAAAGATATAATTCACCACAAAAACAAACTAATCTACATTGGGTATTCATTAACAAACTAATCATGCATTCGGAAAGAAACTTTGAAAATGAGTGCTTTTCAATTTCAACCTCCACCAAATGTACATTTTATAACCAAGTCTTGAGATTATTTTGAAATTATTCACAGCCCAAACCAAGAATTGATTTAAGAAAAATTTGAAGATGTTCTCCATGAATCCCCCCAATTTTTACTTTGAGCATCGCTGCACTCACACACGTATAATGAGGTGTGCTAAAGATGTTCAATGCTCTCTTGCCTATACTAGCAAAATATCAGAATCAGTCATTGTCAGGGAAGTAAAAACACAGTGTTATATTCACTGTGCTCCTCTATACAGTATTTAAACAGAATTAATTAGATCAGAAATATATAAACATAATAAATAAATATTAACTATATGGGATAAAACATTCAAGACATTATATAAGGTATGGTTAATGTTTAAGTAAAAACACATGACTAGGTTCACATGGTTAATCATAAGGCTAAAATAATGGTCATTCATGGAAAAAGAAAAAGAGGAGAATATGATTGGGATACTCTAAAATGACCTTCGATCTATAACATTTTTAGTATAAATATATAGAAAATATAACTTATTGTTGAATTTGAGCAAAATCAGATGAATACTTTATCAATTTTTGTAATCTTCTGTAAGCATGACATGTTCAACAACTCTACTCTGTACTGTAAACATGCGGTATTATTTTTACACATATTTTATTTGTGTTCAATGCTCCGAGATTGAGCTAATAATATTTTATGTCTTCTATGGTATATAGGATAGAGCCTCAAACACACCCAGAGTTTATTAAATGTGTTATTATAAAGACATGAATAATTGAAAGAAACTTTGAAAATGAGTGCTTTTCAATTTCAACCTCCATCAAATGTACATTTTATAACCAAGTCTTGAGATTATTTTGAAATTGTTCACAGCCCAAACCAAGATTACTTGTTCTATCTTGAAAGCAGATGATTCTAAATTTCATTGAAGTGACATTTTGACGAAGGGTACAGGCTTTTTACTAATTAATGATACCAAAATATTTTGCTAGTTTCTGAGTAATAAGAAACTTCACTAACTCAGAAAGTGATTTTTCTCCACTCTGCTAGAATAGTTCAAAATCCTGCTGAAAGATTTACTTTAAGACATACTTGCATATATGAATATAAATCTGAAATGAAACTGCTTTAAGTGTTTCTCTATGCTAATATATGATTTTTTTGCCTTAGAGAGGTTTTAAGGATCAAATACTTAAATGCTTTAAAAGAAAATTAAAATCTCTCTGTAATATCACACAAAATCATGAAGAATATACTTTTCTTTAAAAAAATTATGGTATCTTTTTTTTTTAACTAGGTGGAGAGAGGTAACTTATTCTTTAAAAAAAATAAAAAACCACATCCTTTATTAAATCTTCTGTTGGAGCTAGAGTGGTGCGATTTATTTTTATTTTTATTATTTTTTTTACAGTGGTGTGATTTAAAGGAAGGAAGGGACAGAGGAAGGGAGGATGGAAGGAAGGAATAAGAAAGAAAGAAAGGAAGAAAGGAAGGAAGGAAGGAAGAGAAAGAAAAAAGAAAGAGAAAAAGGTTGTAGGTCTAGATTTGTAGATTTCTAGATGTGTATATTAAAAACCTAATGATCCTTTAGGAAAGGGAATGACATGAGATAGTTGATTTTTTTTCTTAAATTAAGTTCTTACTTAAATTCCAGTTAGTTAATATACAGTGTAATATTAGCTTCAGGTGTAGAATTTAGTCATTCAACACTTACAATGTTTGGTTCTTATTACAAGTGCCCTCCTTAATCCCCATCACCTATTTAATCCATCCCTCCACCCACTTCTCCTCCAGTAACCATCAGTTCTGTATAATAAAGGGTGTTTCTTGGTTTTCCCCTCTCGCCCCACCCCACATCCATGTTCGTTTGTTTTGTTTCTTACATTCCACATATGAGTGAAATCATATGGTATTTTTTTCTCTATCTTATTTCGCTTAGCATAATACTCTCTAGCTCCATTCATGTCATTGCGAATCGCAAGCTTTCATTCTTTTTTATGACTAAATAATATTCCCTTGTATATAAATACCACATCTTCTTTACCTATTTGTCAGTAAATGGACATTTTGATTGTTTCCATAATTTGGCAATCAACAAACTAAGTGGCAACTTACAGAATGCGAGAGGGTATTTGCAAGTGACATACGTGATAAAAGGTTAGTATCCAAAATATATGAAGAATTTATAAAACTCAAAGCCCAAAAAACAAATAATCCAGTTAAAAAATGGGCAGAAGGCATGAATGGACATTTTTTTTTTCAATGAATACATACAGATGGCCAATACACACATAAAAAGATGCTCAGCATCACTCATCATCAGGGAAATACAAATCAACACTACAAAGAGAAGTCACCTCACACTGGTCAGAATGGCAAAAATTAACAACACAGAAAACAACAGGTGTTGGCGAGTATGTGGAGAATATGCATTCCCACACTGTTGACAGGAATGCACACTGGTGATGCCACTCTGAAAAATAGTACGGAGGTTCCTCGAAAAATTAAAAGTAGAACTACTCAACGATCCAGTAAGTACAATACTAGGTATTTACCCAAAGGATACAAAATTACTAATTTGAAGGGATACATCAACCCTGATGTTTATAGTAGAATTATCAACAATATCCAAATTATGAAGATATTTGATTCCTGTTAGAAAGATGTCTCTAGTTCTTCAGGGACCTGGGGAAGAATCTTCTCAGAGAAACCTTACGTATCTAGCACAACTCTACAATCTGATCCAAATCCAAAATGCAAGGCAATATAGCCCACAGTCTCATTTGTTGATTTTCCTCTGTTATTTCTAAATCTCAGATTTAAATTTCTAAATCTAAATTTCTGTGAATCTCTCAGCTCTGAATCCTGCAGGAAATTTCTATATGTCCATATTTGCTTAGTACTTACATTCTAATTTCTGGGAAGCATTTCTGCCTAGCAACTGGGAGAATGTCCATACTGTGTCCCCTGGAAAGCGGGAAAGTGTTGGCATCCTTACCTGAACACTTCTCTACAGGGTCATCTTTGCTACAGCATTTCCCACAGAGGAAACTCACAAACTGACACTGAGTCCCTGTCCAGAAACCACTGAAGTCTGCTCCAATTTTTTTTCTTGCTCCCTTTTCAGTACCTTGTTCTTTTGACAGATTCAAATTTTGTTCTGCTTTAGACCTAATTATGTTGAATTGCCACAGTTTTGTTTTTTTTTTTAACAGGAAGGGAATTTTTGCCCTTAAGTTGTTTTCCTAGCTGCTTTTGTCTTGCAACAGCAGCCATTCAAATCTAAAATCACTTCTTGTCTTAAAAAGATTGTTTTTAGACACTCCTTTTCTTTCATGTATTTCCAGATTCTCATTTTTCTGAAAATGTTGTCATTTACACATTTTATTCAATAATTAAGTGGAGGGATTTGATTTTGGTTTAAATGAGACCTCCTTTCTGATCACATGAGAATTTACATTCATGGGGAAGGTTACTTTTTTGAAATATTAATGCACATTCTGTGTTCGCTGCTTTAGAGGAAGTAGAGATAACGAACTATTTTGTGTGTGTTGTTTTGTTTTGTTAGTTTTTATCCCTTCCTCATTGAAGGGATGAGATATATCACTCTACTCACTTTCTTACTTTGGGAGTATTTGCAGAGAGTTCATAATTATAAACAAGAGAGACCCCCTATAACTAGTTTTAGCTATATGTGTATATATATATATATATATGTATATATATATATTGCTTATATATGTATACATATATAAGCAATATATATATATACATATATATGTATACATATATACATGTACATACATACATACATACAATATATACATACTATATATATATACATACATACATACTAGATATATATATATATTGCTAAAATAGTTATAGGGGGTCTCTCTTGTTTGCATATATATATATATATATATATGTATATATATATATATATATATATATATATATTTGATAACTCTTACAATTTTCCAAAGCCCAATGGTCAGAGTTGCAAGTTACTCAGCCAGGAGAAGTGTCCAGCTCAGAGCACACAACCTCTTCAGCAAAGACACTTTTACAACCATCACTGGGCATAGGTACCACAGTTAACACTGCCAAGTCTCTCTACTGATCACTCTTTCTAACACCTCTGACATGACTACTTCTGGGTCAGCTGGATTGGACATTACATTTGCTAGAGGATACTCAATAAGAAGCATACTTGGAATTTTTGCAACTCTTTTGAAGTTGGTATAAACAATTGGGATTGATGTAGTTCACATCAAGTGCCTGCAAGTAAGGTGGAGAAAATACATTTCTGAGTTCAAACAAAAGGAGACACAGTAATAAGATCTAGACCTTTCTCACTTTTGAACAGGATGTTTCAAGATTATAGGCAGCCAGGAACTAAAAGAACATATGCAACGGTCCACCATTTCCACTGCTTAACATCAACATACACCTCTATTCCATACTCAAATTCGAAGACACAAAAAAACAATAACAATAGCAATAGTAGTGCCTCTGCCTAGCATCATATAAGAATCTCTTCTGTAGTTAAAAACATTCTTATTCTGTCCCAAAATGAGGACTAGTTTCATGAAATCCCTTATTGAGCTAAAAAGCCTATAATCTATGACTTCACTTCTTCCTAAAATTCTCCTCTTAGTTTTGCCTCAATATCCTATGTGGTATTTAGTAATCTATGGAATAAATTGCAAAATTAGTTAATATATAAATATATGTGTAGCATAACATAGAAGAAAATAAATTAATACTACATTCTTTATTTTTGCAATTGATTTTGAGATTTTATATGTATTTCTGTTTTCCCCACCACTTTCCATATTCCCTTGACCCTTGCTGACATCTCAGGTGATTTTGGACTTTTTTTTGGTATTTTTTTAAATGGTGGATTGATCCAATTTTTCCTGAGAAATATAGTTTTTGGGGATCCTACATTTGTGGTATTTTAATTTCACTGGTTCCTTACTTATTTCTTGCTCTATTTTGTGGCATGTATTCTATTTCTTCATGAAGTCAGGGTCATATACCTACCAACATTGTGGCTCCTTTCCCTTTCGCCTGCCTTTGCTGTTCTTCCAATGGCCCAATAAGCATATATGGAGGGGGGGGGACCTCAACTTCTAATCTTCTGGTAACATTTTAGGGTCCCTTGCTGGAAATATTCATTCTTTGAGTACTGAGACCTCCAACTCAGCAGAGGCCAGAACTATGATAGAACATTTGCTAGTAGTTCATTAGATGTAATAGTGAGAGAAGCCACTCTCCTTTCAACTCCTTATTTGCTGAGAGGAGCTATTCTCATTTCCTTATTCTCCTGAGCATGGAGAATCAGCATCATAGTTATGGATTCAGTGTCCTGTAGTAAACATAGCACAAAGCTAAAGAAATGAAAACTGTATAATAATCTACTTTAGTCACTTAAATGCCATATTGCAAAATATCCTATTCTTTACCCTTAACCAAACTGAATGTGTGAACTAGTTGTTTACCTTGGAAGAAACTTGGATTAATTAATTTGGCCTGAAGCAAAATTAAAATGTTTATTATGCTTCGAACTCCATCATAATTGTTTTGCTTGTTTTTGTCATTTAATGTAGAATAATAAGACCACTTTTTTTCCTGTGAAATTATTTTTACGTCTGGGATTGTTTTTATTCAGCTGTATTATAAGCCTTCAGATGTAGGTGAATTGGTGAAGCACACTTTAGGTAATTGTTGGAATTCATGAAACATGAGTATGGAGTAACTAGTAATAACTCAGCAGTGGTCTTTACTGTTAACCTCCTTGCTTGTACCTGAACTCACAGTGAACTCCCTGAGTTCTCAGTCCTAGAGCTATGTTTTTGCTTTTTCACCTAAGCTATAAAAATCTCAGCGTAATTTCTGCTTTTGAAGAGCAGCCTACTTTATTGTCTTCTCTTTTTGATGTTTAATAAAAGTGCTTCTGACAGTTTCAAAATTTAAAACATCAAGAAGTTTTCTGTTTAGTTTTCAGTCGCTTTCAGTACATGTTCACCAATCATCCCATATTTGCATTGTTTTAAAACTGTTCCTTTTTTACACGTTTAGTGAGTTATTGAAGCTGGGCCTAACCAGGATGGTGTTGGGAGAGAAATATTCTTCCCTCTTCTTCACCTGTGCATGCACATACTTTTTAGTTGCATTTGCAAAAGGGTTTTGCTGGGTATCATTTGGGGCTGATAGAGGGTAAAGAAAATTCACGCGTGGGAACTCTGAGCTCAGATACAACCAAAGACAGGAAAATGTGGTTCCTCTTTTTATGCCAAAGGAGAGAAAATACACATCTGGAAGCAAAGGATTCTTATTAATTAAAGAACTTTATACCTACTCTACTCAATCAAGATCAAGACAAGATTCAACAATGAATAAGGAAAGGTATAGTAACCTCGTTTCTTTATAGAACACACTGGCAACCCATGCTCAAGTGTGTTACCTAGAAGGAAAGCAAAAGTTGTCACGGCAGAAAGGCAGCATCTATGGAAACACCTGCCACAGATATTGAGGCATAAAGTGTGCAATGAGTGCGCACATAAAGAAGCTGGAGAAGAATGTGTGTGACATGTGGAGCAGCTAAGGCCAAGATAGCTTGGAGACACTCTGTGGATGCCTTGATACCTTGCTTCACCATGGAAGGCCGAATCTGGCAGTAGAATTTGGATATTAGGATAAAGGGAATGTTATCTATAACAGACTGATATAGCCTTAAAGCATCCAGGTACATTTGGATCTTTTCCTCTACTAGTTGGTGACATAAAATTAGACTGCTGAATATTGGGAATAGAGGAATGTGAACGTTTTTTCCCCTTTTTTTCTGATTATATAACTTACGTGTCTAACCAAATCAATGTATTAGTCATTATTAATACATATGGGAAAAGTCTAATTTGCATTTTTTTCTCTTGGCTGTTTCCATTTAATCAGCGTGCTCCGAATTTTGCATAATGAACATACACCACTATTAAAATCAGAACAAAATCTTTATGTTCAGGAGCTTAACACGTGATCCTTTTGATCCAATACTCTATGAGCTTTTAGACATACAGAACCAAGAAAAGCAGAGATTTGGAAATCAAATATGCAATTCAGTTGAAAGCTTTTGCTAAATAGGTTTAAGTAAAGGAAGTAGATGTTGTATGTTAATTTTTGCATCATATATTTGCTTTAAAGTACCTCCTTCATTGGCTACATGCATTATCTATATTATTTTTATACGGAAATGATCTATAGTCATCTATGAATTATCAGAAAAACTCTTACTCAAAAAACATAGAGGCTTTTAGTAAGAAAGTCCTTTGGTACCTTCTTCATATCTCAGCTCATAGGTGCCCTCCTCTGGGAAGCTTTTTTCAAATGCTTCTCTCTGGTTATAATGCCCCTCCTCTGTGTTCTAGAGTCATTACCAAACTCTCACTACATTGTAGCTGTTGCTTTATTTCTTTGCTTCCCCAGAAAATTATAAAGTCTGGGCTGGGTCTTATGCATATGGATGACCACAATACCTAAATCTGTGTTCGTTATATGTGATAAACAAATCCCCAAGTATTTAATACATAAATGGAGTGAATGCTTTCTGACTTCTCTTATTTGATTGCTGGACACTAATGAGTTTCTGCATCTAACTTCTGACAAAATAATTATGCTTGAAGAATACCTTAGGCTTTAGCTTTGAATTTTACGTATATTTTGGAAACATAAAATTGAGTCATCCCTCATTCTTCAGAATAAGAAAAAAAATATCATGAAAAGTAAAATTGGAATTTGGGTAATATACAGATGATCTGTTACTTAGTTTATGTACTGTACACATGTCTAGAAATATTACTACAATACTATGTCTCAATAGTAGCTTCTAGAAAGAAGATCATGGTGGGGTCAATTGGATTGTATGTGTAATTGAGAGACTTGTCTCAATTCTTCCCTTCATGTTGTAAACATGGCTGGTGAGTTTGCTGAGTTTGCCAATCCGACATGTATAAACAAAATTTAAAATGTTTTATAAATTATGCATAATAATGGCATTTCCTGATGAGACTGAGTTTTAAATTCAGTTTTGTGAAAGTCTTAATTTAATTTACTATATTCAAAGCCACAGATGGAAAAACCAAATATACTAATTCCCATACTAAACATTTCACATATTATGATACTTTTAGATTTTATAAACTATTTGTATTTGCCTGCATTCAAAAATAGAATTAGCTTAAATTGCATCCAATAAAAATCAATTTGCTTTGCCTTTTGTAAAGAAGTCAAATAATTGTCTAATAAATCCATAATTTTCTCATCACCTGACTCCAATTTCCACCATAATATTTTCAGGGACCAATTTCCTCTATTACTATCTATTTCCTGTGATTTTATTAAAATCTATTATTGCTGGAAAAACATATGCTAATCAGTCTTATATTTTCTGATCCTCTAATTAACTTTGTAACCTGTATGCAAGGTATAACTCTTCTCATATTATCCCTTTATGAATGTTCAATACAATAATGACAATGGAGATGATAATTCAAAAACAGCAAATATTTATTCAGCACCCATACATGCCAAGTGCTGTGCTAAGTTTTGAATGTTATCTATGAGCCTATGTGAAGTCAGGGTCTTACATCACAATTTTAGTATGGATTCATTTATGGCAAATAGATCCATAGTAAATATATAGGAGGTTTGCCAAATATATCATGAAAAGATAGTTTTGCTTTTTCTGTTTATAAGAAATTATTTAAGATGCTCATTATGGTGTAATTATTTTATGCTTCTCCTATTAAGAGGAAAGAACTATGTACTCTCCCCTTGGATCTGTCACTTTTCTAACCAGTGAAGTATAGTAGAAGTGACACTAGGTGATTTCTGAGGCTAGGTAAGAAAAAGCCAGCAGCTTATCCAGTTATCGCTTATATAAGCTGTCTGTAAGAAGTCTTTGATGTAAGAAGTCTGAATACTCTGAAGTCTATATGCTGTGAGGGAGCCAAGGCCACAGGGAGAGATCATGTATGGATGCTCTATTCAATAACCTCAGTGGAAGTTCCAGCTGACTTCCAGCATCAACCACCAGATATGAGTAAAGACACCTCCAGATTGTATCAGCTCTGGCCATAAAATTATCCCCATGTTTTGATGTCAGCCAACTTCCTTCAACAGTTTCCCATGGCCCTGCACAATGGACTCAAGAACAATGTGTGCATGGTGGCAGGGACAGAGATTATGAAGTAAGCATGAGCTAAGCAAAGTGAGCAATAAACCAACTGCAGGTAGGACCCTGTGCAATTGCACAGATCACATGCACATGAAGCCAGCCCTGACCACAATTATGTTGGACTCATTGAGAGTATGGTCACAGGATTCACATGCCTAAGCTTTAATTCTATTTTATTAATTTTTTAGCTGCTTGACATTAGACATATTACTTAATAGCTCTCTGCCTCAATGCTTTTATTTGCATAAAACAATGATAATAGTATCTAATCTATGGAGTTATTTTGAAAAATGAATAAATTAATACATGTAAAAATCATAGAATCATGTCTGACATTAGTAAGTCTCCTCAAAAAATTAACTACTATTAATTTTATGTGAAGCAACTTCTTTTGTATTTGAAAAACACAATTGATGAATCAACTCCTGTGAACAATCCTTATCTCACCATTTCCATAAAACAGCATCTTTTATTTGACACTAGCTATTTTTTTTTTTTTTTTGAGAACCACTGACATCAGGGAAGATCAGAGCAGGCAGAGTACATGTTTACAATATTATGGGTTTATGCTAGTTTGGCATTTACTTAAGAGACAAAATTAAGATCAATCCAATCATTATTTGCTCATGACATTATATATAGAAAACCCTAAAGACTCCAACAAAAAACTGTTAGAGCTAATAAACAAATTCAGTAAAGTTGCAAGATATAAAATCAATAAGCAGAACTCTTGCATTTCTATACAGTAATAATGAACTATCTGAAATAGAAACTTGGAAAACAATTCCACTTACAACTGCATAAAAATGAATAAAATACTTCGGTATATATTTAGCCAAGGTGGTGAAAGACTTGTGTATTCAAAACCACAAGACATTAATGAAGAGACTGAAGAAGACAAATAAATGAAAAGATAGTTCATGCTTATAGACTAGAAGAATGAATATTATTAAAATGTCCACCTTACCCAAAGCAATGTACAGATTCAATGCAACCCCTATCAAAATTCCAATGGCGTTTTTCATAGAAATGAAACAAATAATCCTCCGATTTGTGTGAAAGCACAAAAGACCCCAAATAGACAAAGCAATCCTGAGAAAGAAGAACAAAGCTGAAATCATCACACTCCGTGATATCAAACTATATTACAGAGCCACAGTAACTAACATAGTATAATTTTGTTATAAAAACATACATATAGAGATCAATGGAATAGAGAGCCACCAAATAAACCCATGTATATATGGCCAATTAATTTGTAACAAAGGAGCCAAGAATACACATTGGAAAAGAATAGTCTTTTTTATTTATTTATTTATTTTTTTAAATTTAAATGTTTTTATTTATTTTTGAGACAGAGAGAGACAGAGCATGAGCAGGGGAGGGGCAGAGAGAGAGGGAGACACAGAACCGAAAGCAGGCTCCAGGCTCTGAGCTGTCAGCCCAGAGCCTGACGCGGGGCTCAAACTCATGGACTGTAAGCTCATGACCTGAGGTGAAGTCGGATGCTTAACCGACTGAGCCACCCAGGCACCCCAGGAATAGTTTTTTTTAAATAAATGGTTTTGGGAAAACTGGACAGCTACATGCACAAGAATATAACTGGACAACTATTCTATGCCACATATGGAAATTCGCCAAAGTGGATTAAAGACTTAAATGCAATACCTAAAACCACAAAGTTCCTAGAAAAAACATAGGCAGTAAATTCTTTGATATGGGTTTTGGTGATGGGCTTTTGAATCTGGTACCAAACAGAAAAGAAACAAAAACAAAAATGAACAGGTGGGACTACATCAAAATAAAAAGCTTCTGCACAACAATCAACAAAATGAAAAGGTAACCTACTGAATGGGAGAGGTATTTGCAAACCATATATCTGATACGGGGCTAATATTCAAAATACATAAAGAACTCATACAACCCAACGGTAAAAACCAAACAATCCAATTAAAAAACAAGCAGATGATCTAAGTGGACATTTTTCCAAAGAAGACATATAATGGCCATTAGGTAAATGAAATGATGCTCAACATCATTAATCATAGGGGAAATGTAAATCAAAGCCACAATGAGATATTATTTCACACCTGATAAATAGGTTGTGATCAAGAAGACAAGAAATAAGCATTGACAAAGATAGGAAAGGAAACAGAAGGGTTGTTCCTTTTTCTGTTCAGCTTTTTACTTGTTAAGATGGAGTGGCAACTTCCAAGTTCCTTACATGCCCGACTGGAAACTGTGATTTAATTTTCACTTCATTTCTTTTTATTGTCAAATGATGTCTAGTTGTATGAATATACTAAATTTTACTTAACTATTAATCTTTTAATGGAGTTTAGGATGATTTCCACATTTTGGCTGTTATACATAATGCTGCCAGGAACATTTGTGTACATCGTGTGGGGGGGCATATATTTTAATCTCTCTAAGAGTGGATCTGTTTGGTCATGTGGTAACTCTATGATTATTTTTCAGGAATAGTCAGACTGTTTTCAAAAGTAGATGCACTACTTTTACATTCCCACCTGCAGAGATAAGGGATTCGATTTCTTCACATAATCACCAACAGTTGTGCTTTTTCTTAATTTTTTTTTAATTATAGGAATCACAGTTTGTATAAAGGAGTATTTCGTTGTGGTTTTGATTTGAATTTTTTTTTTCTGATGGCTAATGATGTTGAATCATTTTTCATGTGTTTAACAGCCATTTGTGTATCTATCTTTGGAGGACCTTCTGTTTAGATCCTTTGCCTGTTTTCTTTTTTTTTTTTTAACATGGTTATTCTCTTTTATTTTTGAGGGATAAGAGGTTTTTTTTTTAATATTCTATATATGAGTTCCTTATTGTTAAGCAGAGTACCAATTCCAAAAGAAGACTCTCAACACTTCTGACTATTACATCTTTTTTTTTATGTTTATTTATTTTTGAGAAAGTGAAAGAGCACACAAGAGTGGGGGGGGGGGGAGGCAGAGAGAGAGGGATAGAGGATCTGAAGTGGGCTCTGCATTGACAGCAGAGAGCCCAATGCAGGGTTTGAACTCAACCAAACCATGAGATCATGACCTGAGCTGAAGTTGGACGTTTAACCAACTGAGTCACCCAGATGTCCCTGGCTGTTGTGTCTTGATGTCCGAGTCCCATGGAAAACAGAACACAGTTAAGCAATGGAGGGAACACTGCTGTACTTTCAGAGATAAGAGACTGTTCAAGACTAGCCTCAGTATGTGTGTTGGTCCCCTGGGACCACTGGGTCTCTTCCTGCAGTTGATGCAGGGTCATGTGCACATGTATACCCTTCTCCATCACAGTGGAAGGACTCTGTACCCTCCTGGCAGAGGACAGATAGAACGCTGGGTTGGCTAGCTGCCATATGGTGCACATGTTTTGAGCAGACACAAAAGAGCACTCATTGAGCCCAAAGCAGGGAAAGATATTCCCACACAAGGTGATAAGCCTAGCACAGACTGTATGAACTCCTTATCTCTTGGTAAGGAAGTGCTCCAAGCCCAAGGCCCATTTTTATGTGGATAAGTGGAGATCTGAAGACTATTAAGACCACCTTTTGCAACCCTTATTACCTACACATTTGTTAATATTTTTTCTCTCAATCTGTGAGCTTTCTTATTACCTTCTTAATGGTTTCTTTTCAAGCACAAGAGTTTTTAATTTTGATATTGTCCAAGTTTTCTATTATTTCTTTTGTTGCCTTTCCTTTTGGGTCATAGCTAAGAAACTAGTACTTAATCAAAATTAGAGATCATTTATTATGTATACAGTTTCACCTTTCCCTGAATGTCCTATAAATGTGATCATATACTACAAAGCACTTGCACACTGATCTCTTCTTCTTAATAATATACATTTGATATTTATCCATGTTTTTGTGTGGCTTAATAGATCTTAGATCTTTTGATTTTATCACTGGATAGTATTCCAGCATATGAATGTATAGCAGTTTTGTACCCATTCACTTGTGGAAGGACATCTTGAATTATTTCCAGTTTTCTACGACTGTGAATAAAGCTGAAATAAACATTAGCATGCAGGTTTTTTCATGAACATACGTTTTCAGATCAATTGGGTAAATACCTAGAAGCACACAACTGCTTGATTGTTTGGGGGGGGACTATGTTTAGCTTTGTAAGGCAGTGCCGAGCTATCTTGCAGAACATTGTTGCCACTTTACATTCCTACCACAGATGCCTTTTCACTCTTTGCCAGGAGGTGATATTGTTGGGTTTTTGTTGTAGTTATTATTATATATATTTTTGCCATACTCATAGGGTGGTAGTGTTTTCCATATTTAGTATGTATATATGTATGTATGTATGTATGTATGTATGTATGTATGTATTTACTGTTGTTAATAAGAACAGGACAAGAAGCATGCTCATCCTCTAATCAAGGGTTTTCAAGTTGTGCTTCACTGCAAGTGGCCAAGTTTACGTAGGAGCTACTTCCCAGTGGGAAGCTTCTATATGGAAGAAAGCATTCACTGTAAGAGGTTTTAAAAGCCCATTCAGTAGAGAAAAGCATTCCATGAATTGTGTAGCTCAGACACAGATTCTGCTCTTTGTCCTTTTAGTTTGGTTCTCTTCTTACCAAACCCTTAACCTTGGTTATGATCCTGGCTCTTTTTCACACATTTATTTTCTATGCGGGTTACAGTCATCCTTTCTAAGATCTTCATATAATACACAGTTCGCCACTGTTCATAATAGCATTGTCTTCTCCCTTGCACTCTTTTATCTGAAATGGAGTACCACTTTCACCAAGCACACACATATTTTGTGCACCTTCTAGCTTCATTCTCAACACCTTGATCTTTCCCAAACTCTATAATTTTAATTACTCTTTCTTAATTTTTGGGAGAGAGGGAGAGAGAGAAAGAGAACAGAGCATGAGTGGGGGAGAGGCAGACAGAGAGGGAGACACAGAAGCAGGCTCCAGGCTCTGAGCTGTCAGCACAGAGCCTGACGCAGGGCTCGAACTCACAAACCATGAGATCATGACCTGAGTTGAAGTCAGATGCTTAACTGATGGAGCCACCCAGGTGCCCCTAATATATTCTTTCTTGAAATTGCTTTTGTCCTCTTTTTTCCCCCTCTGATAGTCATTACATGTTTCTCAGAAAGCATGACAAATATTAGCTAAACTCAATAGGTCAATGGCCTAGATCTCATGATCATCTCTTCTCCTGGATATCAAGTTGTGTTGAATAAGTTTTGTGATATCTTGTAACTTAAGTATTGGGTCCAAATCTGCTACAGCAAGCTGTTCATTTGTTCTAGGTTTCCTGATCACCTGAGGGACAGAGATCCTTTCAACTGGCCTGGTCTCCTCACTCTTTATAAACTCTGGTGATTCTTGTAAAACTCATCACTGACTTAATGATTTGTGCTAGTTGTGTGTGTGGCCCAGTCCCCTCCATTAAGTAGAAGAATTGCCAAGGAGCAAAAGCAGAGATACTTGACAGATACTCCAAATGATCTCCTCCTCTTCCTCTCTCTTCCTCCTACTGTTGGCCTTTGGCCGGCCAGTCACACAGAAACAGCCTTGACATTAATCAATGGGCAAAACCATAATGCATAAGCTTAATATATCATTTTGTCTGTTAGCTAAAGCTAATTGTATTCATATTCATATTTTTAGTCTGTTATTACTCTGGGTAGCAATTTATAGACTTTTGCTCAGTGGTCTAGAAAACATAACAAAAAAGTCCTATGTTTCTGTTTTATGCCCAAGAAATAACCTTTAGGGTTAGGATTATAATTTCTGGGTGGAATATTTAACATAATTACATTCATATTCAATAGGGAATCTTTTAGAAAATCACTGCTTGGAATGCAGTTCTATAAATGTTGTATCTTGAGCCAAATTAAACATGTAAAATGCCAACTTCTCAATCTAAGGAAAAACGTTCCCATCTGCTATAATTATATAGAATGAGAAAGATAGTGAATGTATTCACATTTACTGAACACAAAAGAGACACTTATTTTAAGTAAAATTGTTGGGCTTTGTTGGTTCAGCTAGTGGAGTTTTCACTTAATCAGAGTAATGTGTACATTTACTCAGTGGAATGCATTAGGTAGTTAACTATATTCCCATTTTACTAAAACCTTGTAAATGCTTGTGGCCAGGAGGAGAGTGCAATCGGACATGATTCTGTCTGTAATTGGTTAGAAATATCCAAATTGACAGTTTGCTTTGGTGACAGTTTCCTGGGGATTTAAATATTTCTCTGATGAGGTAAAAAAAAAAAAAAAAAAAGTAGTTTCCCTAAACTCAAAACTTGTACTTAAGGGAATTTATACTTAAGGAATTTATACTTAAATTAAAAATACTGACACATGTTCTCCAACATTTCTGAAATTCTGAAGCATTTTATGCAGTGCACATTTTTGTAAATTCTTTCTAAATTTCTTTGATAGACAATTTGTGTCCTAATAAAAGAGGAAGAAATAAAATATGATCAAATTTAAATACTACTTACCAATGAACAAAAGATTTATGTTTGCTAGGTGAATGCAAATTATCCAGACTTTATGAAAAAGTAAGAAAAAAGAAAAGAAAAACATTGCTCATCATCCCTGATGTGGGCCTCATAGTTACACACTTTCTGTATCAGAATGAAGTATGGATCTCGGAAAATCTACTCTATTTTATTCTCGATGCCACTGGCATTTCTCTTAGCAATCTTAGCTACCTTCCATAAATTGGTTTTTTTCCTACAACATCTATTTCTCTCCTTCATACTACAAAATACATTATTCATGTGTATGCCTAATTCTGTTATTGGAAAAGGTAAGTTAAATCTTAGAATTATTGATTTTACTTTGTCAGACATGTTGTTCTTTTTTCTTTTTGTGACTAAAACAAAAAGATACACGAAAGAAACAAAAAGTCAATATTTCTCTTTAACTATGTTACTTTAAAAATACATTTCGGTTCACAGAAGTGCGGGGGAAATGAAGAAATATTACACGGAAACTGAATGTTCTAGGCTTCTTCCCCCAAGCAACTTTCCCTCACCACCATCGCTCTGCTTCTCTCTGTAAGCACCACACCTGTGTGCTTCAATTCCTCGTGGCACTACACTTACTTTATTTATTATAGTTATGAGTATGTTGTTTCCACCATATTGTTAGCTTATTAAGGATATTAGATTGTGTTATTTATGTCAGAATATGCTGTCCCAAGCATAAAAGAAAGGATATAATACTCATGGTATTTGAGGTGGACTTTTACATTAAAGAGCAAAGGGCTAAATTGTTCTAGTTTCTTCTTTAAATGGACTCATATGGGGTGCCTGGGTGGCGCAGTCGGTTAAGCGTCCGACTTCAGCTCAGGTCACCATCTCGCGGTCCGTGAGTTCGAGCCCCACTAGGCTGATGGCTCAGAGCCTGGAGCCTGCTTCCGATTCTGTGTCTCCCTCTCTCTCTGCCCCTCCCCTGTTCATGCTCTGTCTCTCTCTATCTCAAAAATAAATAAACGTTAAAAAAATTAAAAATAAATAAATGGACTCACATTGTTTTTCTACGTGAAGTTGGTTTAGTGGGTGTTCTTCCTCCTACCTCAGTGTGGATGGCTTCAGAAGACCACAGATTACAAGGGGAAAAGTGCAGAAAACACAATACACATAGGTTTGGGCTAAGCCAAGGAATAAATATAAAAGGTTAATAATATTCAAAATAAAAGCTCCTATTTATTAGGTGCTTACTATGAAGCAAACACCTGCAACACCTGTTATAAATGATACTAATGATGACTTTCTTACACAGGTACTTTTAGATTGAGAACATGTCACACTACTTTCTCCTTTCTTTATTCTCCTGCAGCAGACACAGGAGCCGACTTGCCCCTGTGTCTTTGGGACTTGTTATATTTCTCCTTGTAGAAGACCTGAGTTTCCAATTGCTCTGTACAAGCACTATAGCTTGGGGCAGAAGGGAGTAGGTTTAATTCAGGGAGATTGTTAGCCTCTGGTGCATTGGGCTGATACTGAAAGCTTCCAAGGAAAGAGATTTAGTAGCAAAGTAAGAATGGGAACTTCTGGTGGTGACTTGTGATCGAGTGAGTTTGTTTCAGTGATGGGTTAGTAAAATTAGACAATATGGATTTTTCACTTCGGTGGTTTGCAAAGCCAGCCCTGTGCATGCTGCCCATCTTTAGAATTGTGTGCTTTAACTGTTACAGATTTGACGGTGACTCTAACAAATGAGACCTTGTCCACAGGTGAGAAGTTATTTTTATACAGGTGAATGGCTGTTTTTATAAGGTATTGGATTTAATAGGAACACGTGAACTCATCCAAAGTATTAGTTTGGGACTTACTGCAACTTTGAGCTATTTAAGCACAGTCATTAAAATGTACATGTGGGTGCTGAGACGTATTTTAGTAACCAGGCACTTCTGAGGAAAAGTTTAGGATACCATGGAAAAAAAAAGACTTTCCATATTTAGAATTTTTAGACATCAAAAAATGAAACAATTCTTTGCTACTTTGATTGTGTTCTTTTCTGCCCAAGATGCAGGCAGGTGGAATAAATGGTTTGTGTGTCCCAGAGACCTAGTTTGTGAGGTTCTGGACTTTAGGTAGTAGATGGTAGAGTAGCTGAGTGAATTTCCATCCATTATTTGTGGCCAAAGAGTGGCAAAGAGGCATAACCTGTGGGACAATTTGAGCCAAGGGGTGATCCTTGCCTTCAAGTAGCTTGTCCATGGGCTCAAGAGACATCCATCCTCTATCTGTATGTTCAAGTTGGCTTTGAATTGTTTAGTTACAGACATTTGGATGCCGGGCCATAGCTATGAAATTTGGAGTCCTAAATTTGGAAACTAGTCTTTGAAAACTAGTTTTCATTGGTTTCTAAGGGACCCATTGCAAAGGTAATATGACAACTTCATTTTAAGAAATCTGTTGAAGATTATTCTCCAGCTGAGGATTCTCCAGTGGATAAGGAAAACACTTACTCTAAAAGGGAGGT
Organism: Neofelis nebulosa; assembly: GCF_028018385.1. NCBI lineage: Eukaryota > Metazoa > Chordata > Mammalia > Carnivora > Felidae > Neofelis > Neofelis nebulosa. The sequence goes on along the minus strand of NC_080795.1, from coordinate 59,069,345 downwards.
TTCATATGCCCAAGCAATTCTGTAGCAGAATGAAGAACAGAGGAAAAGATCTGTTCAAAAGAGAGTGGATGCTATGTCAATAGACCAACCTATGCTCAATTTGGCTTCTGGAATTTCAGAAACATGGAGAGTAGAGGAGACATGAATATTCATATTAAGTGGTTTCAATAAACCATATAAAAAAAGGAATGACATCTCAAGGAAAAAGCAGTATTTGGGGGCCGCTACCACTTCCAATTTGTAAAAATTGCCTGTAGGCAGCAATGCCTCAATTGACATGATCTAAATATTCTCTATGTGATAAATAATGACAAAATTAGCAGACTAATGAGAGATTCCCTCAATTGTATTGAAGCATATTGGTCATGAGCTAGATGACCAGTATTGACTGACCAAAATGCATCTATTTCTTTTTTTAAATCTTCTACCTGTAGGAGAGAAGAGTATTACTTCAGCTTTCTTATTGGATGAAAAGTGAGTCCAAAGAGAATAGCCCTACATTTTGGAAGTACCTCAAAAATATGCCTTGTTTTTCTTTTTCTTTGTTTTCTTCCAAAACTGTACATCTGCTTATCCATCAGCCTGCCTCTGTATTGTTGAAACAAAAAGCGGGGGGGGGGGGTGGTTAGGAGAAATAATATGGTAGGGTATTCCCAAGTAGATGAGAGAGCAACACCTCTAGAATCCAATGTATGAAGCCATTTTTTCCCCTATTTTTCCTGTCTCTATTTAACCAACCTTGGAGGGACATGTACAGACCAAAACAGAGGGAGTGAAAAAATTATGTGAAATTCAGCCCAAGACTGCCTGCTTCTCTTTAAGCTACTGATGTTGGAAATAGAACGCTGTGTGGAAAAGAAAATGTCCATACTATTCAAAGCATCCATATAAATTAGCCATTATTTTTTTTCAAAACTCCAATGGCATTCTTCACAGAAATAGAAAAACCAACCTAAAAATTTGTATGGGACCACAAAAGACTCCAAATAGCCAAGGCAATCCTGACAAAGAAAAACAAAGTTGTGGGAATCACACTTCCTGGTTGTAAGCTATACTATAAAGCTGTAGTAATTAAAATAGTATGGTGTTAGCATAAGAAGACAGACCAATAGAACAGAATAGGGATCTACAAATTAAGCCCCTACATATATAATCAACTAATATTCAACAAGGGAGCCAAGAACACCAAGTGCAACAAATGGTTATGGGGAAACTGGTAAACACATGCAGAAAGATAAAATTGGACTCTTATCTTACGCCCCTCACAAAACTTAAATGGGAATGATTAAAGAGTTAAACATAAAACCTGATACCATAAAAATTCTAGAAGAAAACATAAGGAAGAAGCTACTCAACTTTGGTTGTTGTAATGGGTTTTTGGATAGGACACCCAAAGCACAAACAACAAAAGCATAAACCAACATGTGGGACTAAACTGAGTGAAAAAACATCTGCACACACACAAAAACTCAGCAAAATAAAAAGACAACCTAAAGACTGGGAGGGAAATTTTATAAACCATACATCAGAAAAAAGTTAATACCCAAAATATGTAAAAAATTCATTTCACTCAATAAAAATCTGATTAAGAAATCGACAGAGAAACTAAATAGATATTTTTTTTTCCAAAGAAGACATCTAAAGGGCAATGAGTACGTGAAACCATGGTCAACATCACTAGTTATTAGGGAAATGCAAATCAAAACCACAATGAGGTACATCACATTGACTATAATAGCTCTTATCAAATTGACAAAACAATAACATACTGGTGAGGATGTGAAGAAAAGGAAGCCCCTGTACAATGCTTGTAGAAATATAATTTGATTCAGCCATTATGAAGATTCCTAAAGCAATATGAAACAATATGAAGATTCCTAAAAAAAATTAAAAAAGGACTACCATAAGATCCAGCCGTTTCACTTCTGGGTACACACCCAGAGGAAGGCAAAATAGGATACTGAATAGATATCTTCTTTCCCATGTTCATTGCAGCACTATTCACAATAGCTCAGGCATGGAGACAATATAAGTGTCCACCAGGGAACGAATGGTTAAAGAAAACAATATGTATACATTCAGCCAAAAAAGGACATCCTGCCACTTGAGACAACATGAATGAAACTTGAGGACATGCTAAGCGAAATAAGTCAGACAGAGAAAAAGAAATACTGTATGATATCATTTATATGTGGAATCTAAAAAGGCCAAACTTGTATAAAAAGAGAGTAAAACAGTGGTAACCAGGGGATGATGGGGAGGAGATAGGACAGATGTTGTCTAAGGAGACACACTTGAAATTGGTAGTAAGTCCTAGAAATCTAGTGCACAGTAGAGTGAATATAGACAACATTGCTTTAGTATAATCATCAAACTTGCTAAGAGACTAGATATTAATTATTCCCAAAGCTAAGAATGAATGATGATTATGTGATGTGATAGATGTGCTAATTATCACTACAATGGAAACAATATTACAATATATAAATGTATTGAATCAACATGTTGTACACTTTGAATTTATACAATGTTATATATCCACTACATTCCAATAAATTAAAAAATAATTAAACCAGGGGTGCCTGGGTGGCTCAGTTGGTTGAGTTTGACTTCGGCTTAGTTCATGACCTTGCGGTTCATGGGTTTGAGCCCCGAGTCAGGTTCTGTGCTGACAGCTCAGAGCCTGGATCCTGCTTCTGACTCTGTGTCTTCCTCTCTCTATGCCCCTCCCCTGCCGGTGCTCTCTCTCTCTCAAAAATAAATAAATATTAAAAAAATTTAAGCCATAAATAAATATGTTTTAACATAAACACCTCTCAGATTGAGGAACATGAGACTGTGCCTATAACCTAGTAACTGCAAATTATGGCTTAAGGCCAAAATACTTTCAACAAAGGCATTATCTAGAAGTACATTTTGATATGGCATAATAGGAGTGGAATTTGAAAAAAAATAAGTCATTTGTGTGCATATATAAGTGAGCTGAGAGATCTTAATAACCAAAATACGCTGGTGGACATTTTTAAGGGACTGGTTTTACATAAAAGGCAAGTAGTCCATTCCCTGTAGAATTCAGAAAGGACTCAAAAAAGAGTACTTATCTGAACTTTGAAAAGCCTGGAGAAATTTGTCCCTGACAAAAGACATAGTGAAACATAAAGTGTGGACAAAAAGAAAAACGTTGGGAAACTTTGAAGGGCTGCAGTGAAATGAGGGGGCCGCTTTCATGAATGTTCTCATAGGCCATACTAAGGAAATTTAACTTTATTTTGAAGACCATAGGGAGTTACCAAAGGGGTTAAATCAGGAGGATTATATAATATCAGCAGTGAACATCTCTGAGAGCGGTGTAAAGGACTGATGAAGATAAAGTCTAGAAGCAGACCCGAGAGGAGTGTTGGATGAGTTATTATGTGGTCCTAGTATGCAAAGAGACCATAGAAAATTGGAAGAGGAAGAGTATCTGAGGTTATAAGTGGCCAATATTAATAAGAATAATATCTCATCCACTGTGTGTGACATATTGAGGAAAACTAAATATAGAGGATGGGTTAGTATTCAGGAGATTCTAAGTCAAACTCTTCTACTAATTTGTTCAAAAAGGGAAATTCAAAATATAGAATTGACGGTAGCAGATTTTGAACAGAAAGAAATCTAAGTTGGAATTCAGGAAGATAAAGGTAGTAAAATCAGTTATTTTGCATTTCCTGTGTGCCAAAGGTCCCACTAGACACCTTACGTAGGTGATGACCTGAAACCTCTCATTAGCAGTATAAGGTAGATAGGCATCATCCCACCTGTGCAGATGAGAAAACTGTAACTCAGTTGTTCTAAATGGCTCACCAGGTCTCACCGATCATAAGTGTACAGTAAAGCTTCTAATCGTCTATACACGCACCAGCATAAAACACTGTGGTCCTAATTCAGAAAAGTATTCCTAAAAACAAAAATGACTCTATTCAGAACAATGGATTGTAGATAAATTCTATGATTAGACAGACAAGTAAAGTGAATATGCAATGCAATGTTTTTCTAAGAAATCGAAGACCTGTGAATGAGGTTCCGCTGGATCCTTTGAAATAGATTCCAAATAAGGAGGCTGAGAGAGACTAGGCAAATTTTAAATGGCACACTCAAAACAGAGCCCCCCAACCCCAGCTCTGTGACTCAGGTGACCAGGAGCAATACTTAAATCCTCCTGATAGCAATTTTCTCATCTTGAAATGGAAATAATCACCATACAGAATTCATAGTCCAGTTACATTGTTTAGTTTACAAAGTTTTTTTAAAGCACTGACACTGAGTTTGTTCTCTACAAATATTAAGTAACATTATTGGAGACTAACAGACAAATGTCCTATTTCTTATAAAGTGCCCAATTTCAGGGCTTTTGGAAATATAATCACCTTTCCTTTTTCTAAATTTTGGATTATATAAATCATATATATTCTGACATAACATTCTGTAGTAACAAGTAAAAGAAAAGACTGATTTTGAAGCAAAAGTGTAAAAGTAAACAAATGTACTTTTCTGGTGAAAACATCAAAAAATGGCAAACATATGGCAAGAATATCTCATATATAAAAAGATGGGGGATTGGATATTTTTTTCTAATATAAATTAATATATTCTTTTTGACAAAGCAGATGGACCTGCCTTCTTCCGTTTTCTCTTCCTTTATTCAAACTTTCTTTTATGATACATATAGATCACAGGAATTAATCAACATTAAAAAAATCTTGCCACTGAACATTTGTCTGTAATTGACAACAGGTTTCTTTTTATGAACTTCATGTTTACCTAAAGCAATAAAACATACTTAAAAAAATAATTCATCCGATTACTTTCATTCTTAGGATAACTTCTTGGTTCTACTTCTAGCAGATGTCAATATTTTAGTATCCGGAAACTTGGATATTTTTCGTAAAGTTTAACCCACTGCAGCTGGTGTATTCATCCAAAAGACTGCAGCCCAGTAACATGACAGCTGTCATTAGGAGGGTTTCCAGGCATCCTTGTAACACAATATTTTGGTGAATTTTTATGTTACTTGCTTTGAAGAAAATTGTAGAAGATCTTTCTTCCAGGGTTATGCATTTGTAGGATCCATAAAACATTTCAGGTGAATGTTCTTAAAATCTTCCTCAGAAGAGAAAGCAAACATTTCCTTAGTAGAAGCTGTCAGGATTAGTTAAATTGACTGAATAAAATTTTAAAGTGGTTAAATATTTATTACACACAATAGAAAGGGGAAAAGTAAAAGAAATATATGTGCTTATATGATTGCACAACAGATCAATTTGGGATATTATGAGCATCACTTAACTCTCTTATTTATTTATTTTTTTACATAATGGAAGCTTCACATGACCCTGAACACTGTATTTGACTATTGAAAACTCTGCTCGAGATTTCCTATCAATTGGGCAGAAATGTCAAATGAAGTAGATCTAATACATGCAGATATTTAAAAATTATAATTCTTTGTAGAGTCATCTTTTTACCCGATGATTTCATTATCAATCAGTGAGTGGCTATTTTGCTGTCTTTTTTTTTATTAATTCATTTAGCAATTATGGAGCATCTTCAGTGTCCCAAGCACTGTTTTCTGCAGACATTCAGATGGATTATGCAACCATTATTTCAAGAAAACCACAGCCAGTGGTAGCGATGACTAAATAACACAGCACACTGATATCTATCTAGTGCTCACCACTCTTTGAAAATCTGTCATTTCGCTTGCAAATAGTGGCTATCCTAACCACTTTGGTTCTGCTTTGTATTGTTGGTCCAGTTTCAGGTGGTTCACTTTTTATCTTACCCTTGTTGAGGAAGTGCTTTCCCATCCACTCTACCCTTTTGGGATTTGGAGACATTTTCTTGACTCATCTTCAGGTATGTTCCAGCCTCACTTTGAGCAAAAAGAAAACAAAGTCCCTAGGACTCCAATGTCCAAACATACGGATTTGACAGAACTGGTGCTGGGAGAGGTGGAGAAATCTTGTGAAAGGGTGAGTTTACCTGCAATCTTAGGGCAGGCATGGATGTCATTCAACTGGAAGAGGAACCCTTGAAAGGAGTTCTGAGCAAACAGTCCATTTGAAGAGCTCAGAATGTGACTGAAAGTTGGGGTGCCCAGAGTCGGAGGGCGCAGGAAATGAAACAGCATAATAATGATTTAATTTATTTTAGGATTGGTGTATACAACCAAAGGAAGTATTCAAGGCAACATGTCTGAACAAAAGAAAAATTTGTAGAGCAATCCAGTGAAACATAGGTATATTGTTTTGTTTTTTTTTTAAATAGCGATATTGTTAATGACTAAATTAAATTACAAAACAAACGAATGAAAATGTAAGGCAGCTATTTTTATTTTTAAGTCAATGTTTGATTCTTATTACAAAAAGTCTAAAAATACTAGGTGTGCAAATATATTTAAAATAAGGGTGTGCAAATATATTTTCTAGACAACAAAAATCCACATTCTATATGGAGGAAAATTGTGTTAAGTCACTTTAGTTAGCATACATTAAAATATTTAGGTCTGTGTCAGGAAGACTCTATTTCTGACAGTTTTGTGGTAGATAGAATATTTAAAAATTTACCTTCTGACTGCTTGCTAGTAAATTTTGCAGAGCTTTCATCTGTACATGCAAGCACAGAATGAAATTTCTGCTGTCAGGATTACATTGCTCTATATAGATGTGGCTAGAAAATAAAAGGTGGAGAAGATAAATAGAAGAGAAAAACACTCATCATTAACAGAGAAAGAAACACATCGTGACAACAATAACAGGAAAGAATGAAAGGAACTATTTGATGATGAAAGAAAACAGAGGGTCAGACATAACAGGAAATTAAGAAAAAGACCACTTCTTCCATGTAATATGCAATGACCAAATTGTTTACTGAAGAACCCTCTTAAATGAAACTACACAGAGGTAAATAACAAAGTGAAATTACTTGTAGCTTTTTAAAAGGTCCACTGGGAAGCAAATAAGTGTTAACAAAACAAATCAAAAACCAAACCTTGCCTCATGGATATTTTGTCTCATGGTTTCCTCATGACAGCCTGAAAATATATTCAGTTCCTATCTTCTTTGTTTTTTTTTTAATCTTTTACCATACCACTGATCGCAAAGGATATTCTTCAAGCAAAAGGGGTGAGGGCAGCTAAAATATTACCATCTGTTTAAAAATCTTGTCAAAATGCATCTAGGCTACTTCACTGAGCATTTTATAACCAAATCATACCAAAGCATAGTTTACATTAGATGGAGCACAGTAGGGTTTGGAAAAAATGATAGGCTGTGGAGATGCCTGGTTGTTTGTTTGTTTGTTTGTTTTAACTAGTGAAGGCACCCAAGGTACTGCATTTAATAGAGCTAATATCAGGAAGACAGACAAATCACTCCACAAACGCCAGTAAACAACCCGTTATATATGTCTGGATTTTTGGCTCCCTGAATTCTTCTGCTTCCGGGTAGAGAGTTTTCTCTTTATACTGGTATTCACCCTGGTTAGTTGTTTGAATTTACCTGCAGTTAGGACAACTTGTATCAACTGATCATTTATTTATGTACTTTTTAATTGAAGTGCCATTGACATAAATCATAGTAGTTTCAGGTGTACAACATAGTGATTCAACATTTATATGCATTACTAAGTGATTAATCACTTATATATTTATGAATATTTGAAAATATATAGGTAAAGGCATTTCGGATCAATCATTTGACAGCTATAGCATGTCTAACACTCAGACTCTAATCGGTATTCTTTTTGTTTATTTCTCATGAAAATGAAAAAGAGAAGGACAGAAAATGTTAGGGGGAAATATTTTCCCCCTAAATAACTATCATCAAAATTATTCGAAACTCTAGATTAATTTTAAAAGATGCTTAAGTAAAGGTGAACAACTTATATTTATTTTTAAGTAATCTTTGTTATTATGTCATTAATGCATGCTCACTGAAGGTCTTTAGATAATAACAAATGTTAAAGCTGGAAAAACTATACAAAATCCTTTCTCTTAAACAAAGCTGTTGGTAATTTTTTGTTGTTTTTTTTCTCAATAATTTATTCTTTGCAACATATAATGTTGGTGTTCATGAATATGTATATTAAAGGTTATATTTCCATTCATTGCTTAAAAATGAGATCAAAGGGGCAGCTGGGTGGTTCAGTCAGTTAAGTGTCCGACTTCAGTTCAGGTCATGATCTCATAGTTCACGAGTTGGGTGCCGCCTTGGGCTCTATGCTAACAGCTCAGAGCCTGGAGCCTGCTTTGGGTTCTCTGTCTCCCTCTCTCTCTGCACCTCCCCTGCTCACACTGTCTCTGTCTCTGACAAATAAATAAACATTAACAAAAGACTAAAAACATATATAAATAAAACAACATTTCTGGATTTCCCTTGATCACAGTTCTTTTAATAATTCTGTTGGAATATATATATATATATATATATATATATATATTCCATACATATACATATATATATATATATATATATATATAGACAGAGAGAGAGAGAGAGAGAGAGACAAGAGCCAAGAGACATAGAGAGATTTTAACTAGCTGCCAATCTTTGTAAGTAAATTTTTTTATGTTCATTGTTTAGAAGTATTACTGAATTATGTCCAATATGAATTTATTTGTTTTATTCTGCTTGCTATTCATTGACCTTATTGGATAGAATGTAGAAATTATGTAATCCTTACATCTTTGAATATATTCTCATTCATTGCTGTTTCTTCCTGTGAGCTTCCCATTGATAGATTTTAAATCTTTATTCTCTCCTCATTGTCTTTCATATTTTCTAATTCTCAAGGAATACCAATACTGCTGGTCCAAACAGTACTTTGAATAATGAAACTCAATATTATCTCCTGTCTTTCACTTTTATAATTCTTTATGGAATTTTTTAAGGCAAGTGATATACTAGTTATGTTTTCATGAAACCTGTACCACCTCCTGTAAACCTTGTTAATGGTATTGTCATGTAAGTTAGCCTTTCACTCATTTAGCCCATATAATTAAATAGTTATATTGATGATTCCTTCCACATTGAAAATATTTTCCTATTTTCTTAATTCCTATTGATAATACATTGTTCAGTCTCTTATCCTTTCATGCTTCCTTCATTGAAATAGCCTCTTAAATTATCCCTGTAATTTTAATCTAACTCCAACTAAATCAGATTTGTCAATAGTGTGATCTCCCAGAATTACAAATAGGATTTCACCAAGGCTTAAAACCATTCCATGTCTTCCCATTATTGATAGTATCAACAGCAACAACAGCAACAACAAAATAGTATATCTTGCTTTCTATCTTTTTTGTTTCATTTGCTGAAGCCGCCCAAATCATCCCTGTAATAACTGCTCTCTAAGAAAATAATCAAATGAACAAAATGTCACTTCCCTTAAAGTTCTTCTCCCTTGCCAAATACAGATAACTTCAGATGATTCTAGCAGGATAAAGTGATTGAGAACCATTGCAGAAATAGAATATGGAGAAAGCACATCATTAAAGATTAAGAATTTACTTTTTTGGCTTTCATAAAGGAATGTGCTTATAAAATAAATTACAGAATATCCTCATTTCTGCCATTGACTTGGTTTATTACAGGCTTGCAACATTAAAAATCCAGTTAAGTATAAAATTATCTTAATGAATCATGGCTAAAAAATATGTAACTAGATGATTTTAATATCATATCTGTAATGCAATTAATAAATTGATGCTTTAGTGTCAAAAAATCTAGCTGACTATAATCTCAGAGTTGAGATCAACTCTGTCCATCTTCATTACACCAATTCAACTTGGAAAATTTCCGATCCTGAACTAATTTCTTATTACTATGAAAGGAAGTTCATATGTTGATCCAATTTAAGCGTGCATAGATTAAACTCATTATATGATGGCTTTTTTCCTAAAAACGACTTCACATTTGAACCGTGTTTATATGGTTGTATTTTTTACTTCTATTGGCTAGTTGTACTAGAATGTTTATTCTTCTTTGTTTTCCTTTGATATCTTGAATTTGTCTAAAGAATAACCTAAGGTAATTCATATTTCAATGCCCACCGTAATTAGCACACTGAAATAGATTTTGAAAAGAGCCAAGAGCCATTGAGATATTATACATGGATAGAATATAGTACATAAAAATTAAGGAAATGACGGCACCTGGCTGGCTCCATCAATAGAGCATGTGACTCTTGATCTTGGGGTCATGAGTTCAAGCCCCACCTTGGGTGTAGAATTTACTTAAAAAAATTAAGGAAACAACAAACACATAGAAAATAATGTGTTGTTCATCATGGAAGACAAATAAGAGATGGAATTATTGCATATTGTCCCAGGCAATAGAGAGGTACAAGTGGATAAAGAATAAAAAATAGTGCTTGTCTTGCTATTTTAGAGGTAATATTGTATTGGGTACATAGTTGAAAAAAGTATTCTTTACATTTCTTCTTAAAATATAATTCTAAGAATCCATAAAACATATCAGTTATTCTTAATAAGTTTGCTTTTAAAGCATTGCTAGAGGATTGTTTTATAGGAGGTCCCTCTAACTCAATCCCTAGCGTGTAACTTTTCCTCTTCACTACCATCACTCTTTTTTTTTTTTTAATGTTTATGTATTTTTGAGAGTGAGAGAGAAAGACAGAGTCCAAGCAGGGGAGGAGCAGAGAGAAGAGAGAGACCCAGAATCCAAAGCAGGCTCCAGGCTCTGAGCTGTCAGCACAGAGCCTGATGTGGGGTTCTAACTCACGGACTGAGAGATCATGATCTGAGCCGAAGTCAGACGCTTAACCGACTGAGCCACTCAGGTGCACCAACTACTGTCACTCTTTAGATTAATCCATCCTAATTTTGCAGCTGGAATGTTGCTATAAGCTTGTTAACTGTTCTTGCCAAACTGAACCCATCATTCTCACTGTTATCAGCTTTACATTTCTCAAACAGAAATCTATATGTACTGTGTCTGTACCCACAAATCTCTGATATAATTGCTGTTATATAGAGGATAGTATCTAAAGTCCTTGACCTGATATTTAAGGCCCCTTAATATTTGGCCTAACCTATACTTGAATCTTTATATCCCGCCACTTCTCTACTCTGTTCCAGTGGAGGTGAACTTCTAGCCATTCTTTGATGATGTTACCATGCCTCTTCTTCAGTGTACTTATTTTCTCTGCTTAAGATATCTTCTTCCTTCCTTTATCCTTCATCATTTGCAATCTGGTTCAAATGTCATTTACTCTTCAATGCATTTTATTACTAGGCAAGACAGCCAAAGAGAACATGTTCACCTTCTATGTTTTCACGACATTTTAATGTCTTTCTCTGTGTGTCTCTGTCTCTTCTGTCTCTCTCCCTCTTTACATGTTGAACTAAATATCTAGATTCTAATGCTATGTAAAACATTACTAACTTTTGTAAGATGTAACTTGACTTTAACAATGTTATGGAAGCTTCCTCGTGTTTTATTTCTATCATAGCAAATGGGAAAATATGCTTTATGCTCTTTAGTTTCAAACAAATGTAATTTGATAAAAATTAATTAATCTTGTTATCTCATTATTTGCATAATTTTCCAACCGATTCTTAGATTTGATTATGCAATGTCACATTGTATTTATGTAATGTAAAAAAATTATAGCATTTACATCCTTCTGACACTAATGTAAGTCATGAAATCCTTGATTTTTCCCTTTTTATACATGAGGTTCTTGAGATTATATCTATTTCTTAATCACAACTGATCTAGGTCTTAGAGTATAGAGGCTCTTAAAGTGCCTGGCACATAGTAGGAAATCAGTAAATGTGCACTGAATTTACTTGAATTAATTTCTCCTAAGGGACCAACAACAATTTGCAGATTAATGTAAATATAGCAGAAAGTTGTCATCCCCTTCAAAAAGCATGGTTTAAGATTTGGTGTCATTTAAATTATATTTATATTTATATATAAGGAACTTCTGGTTTATCAGACTCATGATTTTATAACTGAAGTCAAAAGTCAATAGAAATTAGATTCACTTATAGAAAATTGTACCTTTTAGAAAATGCTAAAGAAACCACCTATTTGTTAAGAGATAAGCAATTCAAAGGTTAGTGCTTTCATCTGACTTACACATTCACACTTTCATTTATCTTCACAGCAAAGTAATAACAGTAGATTTGTAGCACAAGATATAGGAAAAAATTCTCATCAATCATTTCTTTGACAGTGACTCCAAACTCTCTTTAATAATTAAGTGTAATCAGGGGCGCCTGGGTGGCTCAGTCGGTTAAGCGTTCAACTTCATCTCAGGTCATGATCTCACAGCTCATGAGATCATGAGCTGGGCTCACATTGGGCCCTGTGCTGACAGCTCAGAGCCTGAAGCCTGCTTCGGATTCTGTGTGTGTCTCTCTCTCTGCCCCTCCCCTGCTCATGCTCTGTCTCTCTGTCTCTCTGTCTCAAAAATAAATAAACATAAAAAATATAATTAGATGTAACCTTACATCACAATTTTTTCCCTGTATTCCCATCTTTTTTTGATAGGGAAAGGGAAATGAGACTGCTATTCATTGGATACCTGCTGTAAGAGGGGCTGTATGCTTGGGGCTCAGTGAATTCTTACAGGAAATTTTTGCTACAAGCATTATAGTCCCTACTCCATAGATGAGAAAATTGAGGATTGGAAAAATTAATTTTAGTTCAACAGTTGTGATACCCCATGTATGTTAGCTTTGATTTTTCCTTTCCTTTTTCTTTCCTTTCAGCCATTCAAAACTTCTGAGTCAAACACAGAAACATTTTGTCACCTATTTCAAAATGTGCATTTACATGAGCTTGGTGGTATGATCTTTTCTCTCTTCTCCATCTGGTAAAAACCTATTTATCCTTCAAAATTTATCTCAGATGTTACTTCTTTATAAAACTTTCCTTTGTTTAATGGGACAAAAGTAATTTTTTCCTTTTTCTTTCTTTCTTTCTTTCTTTCTTTCTTTCTTTCTTTCTTTCTTTCTTTCTTTCCTTTCCTTCTTTCTTCTTTCTCTTTTCTTTCTTTCCTTCTGAACTTCCCATAAAAAATTACACATACTTATAGTGAACCCTTTAAAATCTTTAATACAATTTTGTTTTGGGTTCTTATCTTCTCTACTAGATTGTAAGTTCCTTGAGAACAATGCCTTTATATTAGTTTTCTTTGTTTTATTCCCATCTGCCAACAAAGACTCCAGGACTAAAGAATCAAAATGAGTCTAAATGAAGCACCATATTTTAGCTCTTAAATATCTTTTGACAAATTAGCAAATATTTTGGTGATTCTTAATTTGAATGTTCATTGAAATCATTTGAAAAAAAAATTGAGAATGGAGATACTCCCTCCTTCATCACCCTCTCCTATACTGTGGCCATATTGTGTGGCATTATTCCCAATAGGCTATATCATATGGTGTTGGCCAGGTTAAAGATGTGCTGCACTAAAAAGTCAACACCAGGTCCAGTCTTTTATGGTTTTAATTTTACAGATCCATCTATCTATGTATAAGAACATCTCATAAGAGGCTCTTGTACAGGGAGGATCCCATAAGGCATCACAGAAGCTAGGTACCAGACTATTATCAGGCATATTTTCTTTATTTGAATTATCTACATAATACTCTACTTCCTCATCCTTTTAAGTGTCCATAATCATATCCTCATAAAAATATTTCTAAATGGATTCTGGATTATCTTACTTGGTGAACAAAATCATATTTGATGATACATGCATTATTTTAAACTTCATTTTAGGGTAAACACAAACGACTGTGTGTTGCTTTTTTCAGCAGATTTTCTGCCCTTAGTTTTCCTTCATCCTAGAAGTATTTTTAAGCCTTGAGGGCTCAAGTGCTGACTTTACCTAATCTTTGAAACTTGTTTACTGGTGTTGATAATGGCATCGGGATTTATATGCTTTTTGGCCAGTGGATGGGATTCACAAATCACCTTTAGGTTCCTTCAGTAATAGGCAAACCTACATTGCATTTTTTCTCTTGACATCAACAATTGGCTGGTGCCAATATTCTATTGCTTCCTTCTAAATTAGACTCTGTATTTTGTGCTGCCACGTGGAACCACTTTAGCAAAAAAGAGAGGCTGAGTGAGATACTGTGTGAGGCTGCCATTTGATGAAAAAGTTGGAGGATGGTTTGAATATGGATGAAAGAAATTGTTTGCTTCGGTGACGTTTTTACCAAGTAAATATAAAACAACTTAAAAACAGGAAGAAAAACCTTGATAATGCTATTTTTATTTTATTTTTTCTGCAAGCACTGAAAAGCAAGAGAAATATTGGCAACCTAAGCAATATTTTAATGTGGTTTTAAAAGCTGCATAATGACATATTACCTTTCTGTAATCTAAATTTCAAAGGGCTGTAACGATTCAAAATTGTAATCAGGTGTTCAGAGTCAGTTTCCCTGGGATTTTAGCCCAATAAAAACAAATTCATTGGAACATGCTAGAAAAAAAATGTTTAAAAAGTTTTTAAGGACTTTTTTTTTCTATTTTCAAAGTTATGTTTTTACTACCACAGGGACACAAGAAGAGGGCGATGGCGGTTAATCTTCCTGGTTAGAAGGGAAATCTATAACTGAATGATTGTTATAGAATTAAAATTTTTTATGCACAGACAGAAGTGAGAACAGATCATTCTCCTCTCATTCAATTGAGCATTTTGTTTACAAGTATCATTTTAAGATAAACAATTTTGTAACAGATATATAGCTTAATGAGCAAGCTAGAATTAAAACCTTCATATTACAGGAGAAGTATCACCATTAACACCAGCTTCATTCACCTAAATGACTGAACCCAGAACCCCAATTTCACTATGTGTACAGTCCAGCACTAGAGGAAGCCCAAAATTATGAAAAGGTGATAGGTGAATGTTCAAGTCTGATTTGGTGCCTAGAACACCACACAGCATGGGGGAAGGAGACAAAATGCCAGAGGAAGAAAGGTAAAGCCTCAGAACTAGTTAGGCAGAAATCATCAGGGAAGTCCCACAGGAGGAATAGGGCTCTGACGGGCAGATTCTTGATATAAAAGGAGTTTTCCAGAAACCGGCTAGAGCAAGCCTACACCACACCCTAATAATTAACAGCAGCAACAGCAACAAAGGTGATGTAAATAATATGACTGCCATTAAGAGAGGATTGAGGGACTCCACATGCTATTTACATTGAATCTGTAAACTGCTCTTGGGAGATAGGCATGATTTGTCCAACTACACAGCTTGTAATCGTGAAGCTGGTGTTCTGTATTTCATTAGGTCCCTGAGAATTGAGAGACAGAAAATATGCCAAGAGCATTTTTAACTGTATTGGATCACAAGCTGTGATTAAACCATGGAAATGGTATCTATATATCTATATGTCTACCTGTCATGTAATGGGAAATTTGTACTGTTAATTTTAACTCAACTAAGTCAATGGCTTTCAAAATTGTTTTTAGGAGGACAAATCATATTTAAAATTTTTTAAATATATATTTATCTTTTGAGAGAGGAGAGACAGAGTGCGAGTGGGGGATAGGCAGAGAGAGCCTGAGCCACAGAATCCAAAGCAGGCTCCAGGCTCTGAACTGTCAGCACAGAGCCATGGGGCTCAGACTCACAAGTGGAGAGATCATGACTGAGCTGAAGTCAGATGCTTCACTGAGCCACCCAGGGTCCCCAAATCATATTTTAAATTAAGGAAATAAATAAATAAATATTTAGGTTCCCTAGTTTCTGAGCAACCCCATTTTTGTCCCCATCCCCACAGCCTAGGGATCTTGTAGGCTTTTTTTTTTCTCTGAAATCAGTAAAAAATACCTGACTACCATTTATGACTTAATTATCTATGGGGCTAACATATTCAGGTTTTACTAAGACTGAGGCACAGGTCTGTTTGCCCTGTCAGTGGATTCTCTGGCCTTTAGCATATATTTCCTGACTTCTCCTTTCTCTCTTTTTAACCCAAACAGGAGCTAGACAGGCAGCTATGCATAATTATAGTAGATATTTTGAACATATTTTACAGGTTTCAGATGCATTACCAGCACTATCTTTGAGAAAGAAAAAAAAGATATCCATCAATGAATTTATATTACCAAATATCCTGTTTCTTTTTCAAATTTCACATTGCACACGAGTGCCTTTGCACTGGCATGTAGTTCGTTTTCTTCGGAAGGGTGGGTTTAGACAGAGATGGAAGAAGAACCAAATTCTGTATTTATTGACAAGGCAGAACCACTTTGCTCATCATAGAGCTCATTTTCTTGCTGTTTATTAAGAAACTTGGTTTATTCAGAGACATTTGAAAATAGGTTATGTCTTCTCATGGTGACATAACTGATCTTAGTGGTGGAACTGATGATATCTAGTAAGTGGTATAAAGAATTGTTTGATTCAATATGTTTTTATGAAACCAAGTCCTTCCTTATATTTTAGTTCCTGGCATTCTTCTGTTCTACCGATTTGTCCCCTAACCTTCCATCTACTTTGATTTGCTCATCTTCACTTGGACTCTCTTGTTATAGTTTAACTTAAAAACTCCCACAATCTTTAAAAAAAAATTTAATGCTCCTACATTCTTCAAATCTCAAAATTTAAAAAAAAGGTTAAATGTGATTTCTCTATACCTCATTTTGCCATATTAAAGGTTTCTTACACTTTTAATTTATTCATTTGTATATTTATTGAATCTTACACTTTTAATGTTTGCTTGCTTTTTTGCCATTTATCTCTCGTTATGTTTCTATTTTTTTATCCCCTTACAAGATCATTTGTAAGACTCATTAATTTTTCACAGTATGAACTATATTGCACATGTAGCATATTTTAAATTAATATTTTAATAAATACCAATTCATAATATATCAATACTTACATATGATAATTATATTAATATTCAAATTAAAATAAAAGTATTTATTTTTAAATAAATAAAAAGTATTTATTTATAAATAAATAAAAATAAATAAATAAAAATAAATAAATAATAAAAAATAAATAAATAAAAATAAATAAATAAAAAGTATTTATTATTATTAAATACTAGTATTTAACTAGTATTCGATGTATATTATTTCTTTCCATTTAAAATTAATAGATTTTATTAGGAATATAGCTTCTTTTATTTTGTGGATGCTTTCTGAACTAACATTGTCATTCAACATTAAATTGTTTCTATCCACTCCAATTATTCAGCTTTGCATTTAATTTGACTTCCCACCTGTTCTTAGCTAGAGTTTTTAGCTATTGTTGCTTTAAAAATTGTGATCAGTGTACAAGTGAAAATGTACTCCTAGTAGCCAAAGGCATGATAACACACAGTTCTAGTGGGAAAATACATTCTCAATAATTCCCTTTCTATTTTATAAAATTTCCACATATTCTTATGTGTGAGTTTGAAGGGTATTTCATGGGTTTAGCTATTTTTTTTTTAATGTTTATTTATTTTTGAGACAGAGAGAGACAGAGCATGAACAGGGGAGGGGCAGAGAGAGGGAGACACAGATTCTGAAACAGGCTTCAGGCTCTGAGCTGTCAGCACAGAGCCTGACACGGGGCTTGAACTCACGGACCGTGAGATCATGACCTGAGCCGAAGTCGGACGCTTAACCGACAAGCCACCCAGGCGCCCCGGGTTTAGCTATTGTTTCTACTTTTGGATATAATTCAACCACCTGAATATCATTATCAGAGATGAAGGGAACCATGAAAAGAATGGGAATAAATTAAGAAATAAATCTGCCCTCATCCTCCTTCCAGTTATAAACTTTTATTCCTTTGGTTCTAATGTGTGTGTGTGTGTGTGTGTGTGTGTTTTCTCTTTCATTTTATCAACTATAAGCTCTGTCTTTTATGTAATGGATGCTTACTCTGTGATTATAGAATTCTCAGATTTATAGCACATATGACTTAGCAAAAGCAACTGCAATATTCTATGGATCTGAAACACTATCATTTCAAAGACAGTAATGTTTTATTCCCAAATGACTGCTTACTACCATAAAGTAAGTGGCAAGGAAATAGATTTTTTTGAAAAAAAATCAGTCAAGTGTGAATATCAAGTTTATCAAGTCCTCAAAGAATAATAGACTCACCTAACCAACTTTAAAAAGAAGATTAAACAGCTGCTTATTAAACATGGACTGTATGATACCTTTCTCTACATTATTTCTATATCAGAAAACATTCCTAGAGGGCAAATAGTATTCTCTTCCTCATACAGATAAAAAAAAAATGAGGTTAGTTTAAAGAAATTCCAGGTGTATATAACACAAAAAATGCAAATGCCTTCCTCATGCCACGCTCTGATTAGAATTAATGGTTTACATTTTTCTAAGATAAAACAGAAACTATAAAAGTTTAAAACCGGGGCGCCTGGGTGGCATAGTCGGTTAAGCGTCCGACTTCAGCCAGGTCACGATCTCGCGGTCTGTGAGTTCAAGCCCCGCATCAGGCTCTGGGCTGATGGCTCGGAGCCTGGAGCCTGTTTTCGATTCTGTGTCTCCCTCTCTCTCTGCCCCTCCCCTGTTCATGCTCTGTCTCTCTCTGTCCCAAAAATAAATAAAAAACATTGAAAAAAAAAATTAAAAAAAAAAAAAAGTTTAAAACCTAATGAATCATTTAATATAGATGAATGCCCAAAGAAAAAGAATATGTAATACAATCATCTAGAAATCTTGAAGCTACATATGACATAGTTTTGAATTGTATTCTGTGAGATCAGGTAGGCAAAGAAAGAATATTTTGTGGTTTTTTTCCCCATGATGATTCCTAATTTCTCTTGTAAACCCTTTTCTGCCGAGGTTGCAGAAACTTTCCCTGTTACTGCATCAAAACTCTGATAAGTTAAATGCTGAGTCAGGTGGGAGAGGGTTTCATAGGGTGCTTGACATCATTCAAACACACTGGCATTGACTGAGATGTACTTTGTCTTGTTGGTTTTGTGTGCTTTCTCTCTTGTTTTTAACTATTCCATCCTTTGTTTCTATCTCAGTAAGCCTTGGCTACTCTATGGAAATTCTATGATGCCCCCTCACATTACTAGGTAAGACCTTTTGCCACCTCTGTGTAAGTGAAAATTACCCTACTGCGCTTTTACCTCCTGGAGCTCCACAGAGTTTTATAAAATCATTACCGAAACTTCTAAGCAAATATACTAGGCAGTAATTTCTGTCTTGTTTTTTTTTAACCCATATTCTCATTCTTCATGGTACATGCCTACATGTTAAGTTCTCAGATCCAAATTTATCTGATTCAATCCAAAAGTTCTATCTGTTAGTTTTTATTTTCTCCTTTTCTGTTCAAGTCTCTGCCTTTCCATCTCTACCTTTTCACATTTGGCAAGTTTTCTAGTCTGAGTAACATACTTTGTCATTACTCACAGTGAATGTTTTATATATATGGAATCTCCATAATGCCAAACTATTTGAGAGCCATAAAAGTTCTTTGCTTTCTCCTTTATTACCCCTTTCCTAAGGAAACAGACACAGGAAGCTTTGTTCACTAAATAGTTGAAATTCCAATTGTACAAAGAACTATGGGGTTGAAAGAAACATAGGATTAAAATTTTTAAAATACTATGTTCCCTGAGAGGAAATAGGAAAAAATAAAATTGGTTGTGAACACGGAAAATTTGGTCTTCCATATCTATCATTAAAAATGCCAGCTTGCATAATGATAATCTCTAAATTTCCACATTTCTGAAAGAGACATAATCATTACTTTGCTCCATCCATATATAGTTATTATTCTGTCCGCAACCCTCCCCCCCCCGGCACTTCTTTCCTAGAAAGAATTTGTTAAGATTATAATCATTTTATATATGTGTCCACTACTTTTTTTTTACTCATTTCAGTCCAATCTAATTTAAGTTTCATGACATTATGAAGTTTGTCTTTCTCATTACTATGACCTCAGTGTCTAGAAGGGTTCCAGGAGAGTAATCAGAATTAGTTTTTCCATACAAGACTAGTACTTTTTCCCTCATATATACGACCTTAAAATTAGGGAAATTTATGGATATTTCATCCAGATGCTTGTTCTCATTATTTTTATTTTGCTACTCCAAAACTACTCTCTACCCTTCATTAGAGTTCTCCACCAATCAGGATTTCACTGAGATAGACAACATCAACATCTGCCTTCTAAGTGGATTCAGCCATTGGCGGGGGAGGGGGGACTTCACAAGAGATTCAAGGTTGAATAAAAAGTGAGGGCAGAGTTTAATTCCAAGGACTTCCTCTTAGTTATGTTGTTGGAATTTGGTGGCATTCCTCAATCGAGGGCCACAGTTTCTTCAGATGGCTCATTCTACAGAGCTATTCTAGATTCTGGTAACCTGAGCTTCTTTGATTTCTCAGATCTAGAATATAAACTGTTCCTTTTGTAGTTACCCCTAAGGGTCTATGCTATTCCTTATAGTTTCTACGTTTATCTTTGAAAATGAACCCTTTACTATACTCCCCTCAAGTTACCTGATTTGAGTGCATCACATATTCCTTGACAGATCTTAAATATGTCACTGAACCTCAGTTTTCTCATGTAATAAATACAAATCCTTGGACAGATAATCTGTGAAGACATATCTTGCTCAGAATTCTCTTTGATTCTTATGATGAGTACCGTCTAAGTCAAGGGATACAGAAAATGTCAACCAACATAAGGACACGTGGGTATAAACCAGTAAAAAAAATGAATTTTCAATACTAGTGTGAAAAATGAAATCATGAAAGCCATGTTCTCATTACTAATTTATTTCAAAAAGCAAGATCAGTGGCAAACTTTGTCAAATGGTCAACCATATTGAATCTACAAATTATTTTAGATAAACAAGATATTGAGGGTTGATTTGAGTCAGTCACTGGAGTATTATTTCAATGATCCATTTAATTCTAATATATTTATATACCAGTTATTTATTTCATATCAGTACTGATATCAGGAAGAATTTAATTTTTTACAACTCTTGAGTAATCCTTCATAATTTTGTGCCTTCAAGTTTTCCTTGGTGCTCTAATAATTTTCTAACTTAATTTCCACATGGCATCTAAATTATTTGTGGACTCGAATGTGTATGTGCTTCAAAACACATAAAAATATATTCTACAGATTTAAAAAATAAATTTCTGACTCTATAAATAAAACAGATTTAAGGGGCCCTTGGGTGGCACAGTCAGTTAAGCGTCCAACTTGGGCTCAGGGCATAATCTCATGGTTCATAGGTTTGAGACCAACACTGGGCTCTGTGCTGACCGCTTGGAGCCTGGAGCCTGCTTCAGATTCTGTGTCTCCCTCTCTCTCTGCCCCTCTCTTGCTTGCACTTTCTCTGTCTCTCTCAAAAATAAACATTAAAAAAAAACAGATTTAAGAAGCTTTTTATTAGCAACATTAAATCTTATTATGTGTAGAAAGTATTTCTTAGTATCAAAAATATGATGGTTAGAAAATTAAAAAAGAAACATTCTATGGACAATTATGTTCTTAAATGTTTAGTAAAAGTTTAGAAGTTTACTCTGGTTGGAGGTATTTGGCCTTATTTACACTGTTTGAAGGTATTTGACTCATTTACCATATGTAAAAAATAATAATAATAGTGCACATAAATGTATTATGAGGATTGATTGCAGTAATATATGTACAATACCTGGCAAATCTAAGTTCTCTTTAAATATTGCTGTTATTATTGTTTGTGTTATTGTTTATTTACATTTTCTAAAGTCTCTAGAGGAAGAATATGTTGTTTTTATAAAAAGAAAGAATACATTTAAGAGCTAGTCTCTGTCTTCAGGCCTTGAAATTCTTTTTTTTTTCTTTTAAATTGAAATACAGTTGACATACCATATTCTATTAGCTTCACCAATACATCATAGTGATTTGATATTTTCATATATTATGAAATGGTCCCCATGATAAGTCTAGTTGATATTCTTTAATTTAAGGTGACACTGAAAATTTAGAATGTTTAAATTTGTTTTAGACAAAATAGATCTGTCCCTTTTTTCTAAAGAGACAAAAACAATGAATTCCCTTTCATTCACATAGTTTCCTCCATGTGAATTTTTAGAGAAACATACACTATAATTTGGAACTGGAGGACTGAGAAGTATCATGTATATTACAGTACATTTTCAAGTCACAAAATACAATGAACTCATGAACATTATACAAGTGGTAATTGCAAAGCCAAGATCACTCAACCATCACATGGCCAAAACCTTATTAAACCAATTTAATGTTTTGACTACACCATTCACATTTCAATTATTTTTTTTCCTATAGGCATCTTCATTCGTCTTCAGAACTAGTAACATAAATTGCATATTTTGATCTTCATTGATTTTTTTCAACAAATATGAGTGCATATTTACATGCCATTCACAAAGCTAAATTCCTACCTTAGAAGCAATATTCTGCAATCATAGAAAACTAGATCACTCTCTCTAAGTGACAATCCATGCTATTGGGATCCATGTACCTGCTATGCCAGCACTGAGTTGCTGATTACTAAGGCTAGTGGACATCAGGTTGATCTAGTTACTTGTGCATTTAATGTACAGTCTGCCAGCAACAGAGACCAACTCTGGACTTCCATTATGGCACCATTTCTAAGGGAAGCTAACTGGCCACTTGAGTATAACTTGACTTTATTCCGCTCTTTTCCCAATGGGAGAACATTACCTTTAACTGCTATCAAAGAGATGGCAAAATGAATTCTAGTGTACATACTTTGGACCCCTTATAAGCTATAGCTACTCAATGTAAATTCAGATAACATCAATTCTACTCATCTATTAAAATAATAGAGTTATAGGAGTTCCTGTGTGGCTCAGTTGGTTAAGTGCCTGACTGTTGATTTCAGCTCAGGTCATGATCTCATGGTTTGTGAGTTCAAGCCCCACATTGGGCTCTGTGCTGACAGTGTGGCACCTGCTTTGGATTCTCTCTCTCCTTCTCTCTCTGCCCCTCCCATGCTCGCACCTTCTCTCTCAAAATAAATAAATAAACAACCTTCAACAAATAAAAACAATAGAGTTATGCAAATTTGTGTGGAAAGAATAAGAAAGTCTCCACAAATCCAATGATTTATTTGTTCTCATAGGAATATGTGCTCCACTCGCATGGATTCCTACATAACCTTGCATCAGACCAAGAAATCCACTTAACACAAGTGAGGTATGGGAATACAACCATGATCATGAACTTGACTGATCACAACACTTACTACACTATTCAGCAGCTACTATCTTAGTAGAAAGATGGAACTGTCTGCTAAAGGGGCAGCTGAAGTTCTACCATTGAAACAATATTCTGCAAAGATGGAAAACCATTCTGCAGGAAGCAGTATGTAATTGAATCAAAGACATTTATATTATGCTATATCCTAAATACAAACAAAACATGGTTTCAAATGCAAAGGGGTAGATGTAGCCATGACAGCATTTACCACCACTCTTAATGGACCATTAGGAATTACTTTGCCACCCATTTCACAACCATGGACTCGGCAGCTTCTGGTGTGCAAAGGAGCCGTGCTTTATCCAAGGTACATAGTAAGAATTCCATTAATTGATAAGGTGTGGCTGATGCCTGTGTACTTTGGGCTCCTTCTGTTCAGGGACTAGCAGGCAAAAAGAGAAGTTGTCATCTTGGCAGAAGAAACTCATCATCAAGAGACTCTTGTATGATGGAAACAGAAAGTAATGTGTGTGGATCCTAGGCTTTTCACTTGGATGCATCTGGGTACTCCCTTGATGGGAAATGAACAAATTTAGCAATCCCAGTCATAGAAGTACATGACAACCTAAGACTCAACTCCTCAGGTATAAAAGTCCGAATTAGGTCACCAGATAAGCTAGCTGGGGTAAGTGGAATCTAAAATGATTGATGGGAGAGTTGAATGATGAAGATTGATTGGGGCCTAGAAACAAACTACAGGGGACAAAAATACAGGGTTTTTTTGGTTTGTTTTTTACTCACTAAGGTTCCTCTTGTCTTTTTCTTCTCAGAAAAAAAGAGGCACCAGAGTCTTGGAGGAAGCGTTTCCTAAATTTGGAGAGAAAGATATGACAAGCCCCAAAGTGAACTTCAGTAGACACAGAGGTCTGCTAAATTCCCAGTTTAAAGAAGTATTTGTGCTCAGGTGTAGGAAGTGAGGCAGCAGATAACTTCCTTCATGGCCGTTCAGGCCTTTGAGAGCTGATTCAGTTCTGGAGAGTTGTCAAAGTGGAGTAATTTGCATCCTTTGAACAAGGAGGATTGAATTGTCCAGTATTTTAGACCTGGATAGAATGCTGAAGATATCTATATCTGTCTATGTCTATGTCTATGTCTATGTCTATGTCTATGTCTATATCTATACCTATACCTATATCTATATATCTATATCTATATCTATATCTATATCTATATCTATGTCATCATCTATATCTATTCCAGAGCTCCTCACCAGATTGAGTGAGGCTTTGTTAGACTTGCACTGCACTTTGGTTTTGGGGTCTTTGTGGTTCCATACAAATTTAAGAATCATTTGTTTTAGTTCTATTTAAAATTCTGTTGGTATTTTGGTAGGGATTGTTGGTCGCATCACAATTCCAGACTTCAAGTTATATTATAAAGCTGTAGTAAACAAAACAGTATGGTACTGGCACAAAAATAGACATATCTAAATGGAACAGAATACAAAGCCCAGGGAAAAAACCCACGATTGTATGGTCAGTTAATCTTCAACAAAGGAGGAAAGAATATGCAAAATAGTCACTTCAAGAAAAGTGTTGGGAAAACTGGACAGCTACATGCAAAACAATGAAACTGGACCACTTTCTTACACCATACACAAAATAAACTGAAAATGGATTAAAGACCTATATGTGAGACCTGAAACCACAAAAAACCTAGAAGAGAACACAGGCTTTGTCTCTCTGATATCAGCCATTGCAACATCTTTCTAGATATGTCTCCTGAGGCAAGGGAAGAAAAGCAAAAATAAACAAGTGAGGACACATCAAAATAGCAAGCTTCTGCACAGCAGAGGAAACAGTTAACAAAACTAAAAAGACAACCTACTGAATGGGAGAAGATATTTGCAAATGATATATCAGATAAAGGGTTAATATCCAAAATATATAAAGAACTCATATGACTCAACACCAAAAATATAAATAATCTAATTAAAATGGGCAGAAGACATGAACACACATTTTTCCAGAGAAGACATACATATGGTCAACAGACACATGAAAAAATGCTCAACCTCACTAATGATCAGAGAAAGGCAACTCAAAACCACAACAGGATATCGCTTCACACCTGTCAGAATGGCTAAAATAAAAAACAAAAGAAGCAACAAGTGTTGGCGAGGATGTAGAGAAAAAGGAACCCTCGTGCATTGTTGGTGGTGATGCCACTGTGGAAGACAGTATGGAGGATATTCAAAAAATTAAAAACAGGGGTGCCTGGGTGGCACAGTTGTTTAAGTGTCTGAATCTTGATCTTAGCTCAGATGATAATCTCACAGTTTGTGAGTTTGAGCCCCACATTGGGCTCTGTGCTGATGGCGTGGAGTCGACTGCAGGTTCTGTCTCTCGTTCTTTCTGCCCATCCCCTGTTTGTGCTCTTTCTCTCTCTCTCAAAATAAATAAATATATTTAAAAAAATTAAAAAGAGAACTACCCTATGATTCAGTAATTGTGTTACTGGACATTTACCCAAAGAATACAAAAACATTAATTTGAAGGGATATATGCGCTCTTATGTTTATTGCAGTATTATTTACAATAGCCAATTATGGAAGCAGCCTAATGCCTGTTGATAGACAAATGTTAAAGAAGATGTGGTACATATACAATGGAATATTACTTGGTGATAAAAAAAATGAAATCTTTCCATTTGCAACATTATGGGTGGATCTAGAGAGTATAATGCTAAGTGAAATTAGCCAGGCAGAGTAAGAAAAACACCATATGATTTTACTCATATGGGGAATTTAAGAAACAAATGAACAAAGAAAAAAAAAAACACAGACTCTTAAATATACAGAAAAACAGAGGCTTACTAGAGAGAGGTGGTTGGGGTGATGGGTGAAATACGTGCAGGGGATTAAGAGTTCACTTCTCTTGACGAGGACTAAGATATGGCATTGTTGAATTGCTATATTGTACACCTGAAGCTAACACAACACTGTGTGTTAAATACACTGGAATTTAAAAACATTTTCTTATGATTCATAACATAACATATGGAAATGTTGATCACTATGTTGCATACCTGAAATGGATATAATATCATGTATCAACTATACTCAAAAAGTTTTCTTTGCAGTTTTAAAAGAAACTATATTTACCAATAGATATTTAAACTCATTTTTGTTTGATTTATTTTTTAAAAAATTTTTAATGTTTATTTATTCTTGAGAGACAGAGAGACAGAGCATGAGCAGGGGAGAGGCAGAGAGAGAGGGAGACCCAGAATCTGAAGCAGGTTCCAGGCTCTGAGCTGTCAGCACAGAGCCCGACGTGGGGCTCGAACTCACAGACCACGAGATCATGACCTGAGCCGAAGACGGACGCTCAACCGACTGAGCCACCCAGGTGCCCCTAAACTCATTTTTGTTTTAAATCACCATCCATCTCTATGAGAGATGCATGTACAGTACAATTTTGTTTTTTTTTTCCTTAACAAATATTTATAAGCATTTCTAATAATTTTGCTGTCGTGATCAAGTGTGTACTACTATTACTTTTAGTTACAAATTAAACTTTAACAAATAACACTTAAGCCTATAAATAAAAAAATCAATTTTGATCCATGTATAATAAATCAGGACACATGTGGAAATTTTCTTTTTCCATTGGTGGTCACTATTTCACAGGAAACAGAAAACCCAAACAAAGTCCAAGGAATACAGATAAATATAATTTGGACTTTTAATAAAGAAAAAATAAATGTATCACAACTCTACTTCTAAAACTATTATCCAAGTGCATAGCGAGCCACTAATTGAAAAAGAAAAATCCCCAAAACTTTATTGTTTCTACAGTAAACATACAAGTATGGAGGGGGATGAGAACAAAGGAAAATGTAGGTCATACACTACTTGTTTTCTGAAAATCAAAATATAAAACATAGGGCTAATTTTAATATCTCTTTAAAAACAATGCTTTATTTTAACAAACATAAAAGTTTTTAGTAAGTTTTGAAAATAAAATCACTTATAAGATTTTGTTCTTTAAGAAAAGTTGGAAAATAAGAAAAAACAAATTTAATTCCAGACAGTAAAAATTATGTATCTTACTTTGAAGAAAAAAGTAGTTAAATGGAGTAATGCTCATCTTATGCTCTTTTCGGTTATTGTAACTAAAATCTTGGAAACACTTTCTGTGTTGACAACTGTGGGCATAAATAGTCTCTGTTTCAGGATACAAGATGGATAATTCTGGCATTTGTGTGTAAATTCTCTATTCTTTCTCTGAGGGGAGCCAAATATATATGCAAGATTACAACAGACATATTACGCATGAGGCAAATAGTTGCTGAAGGAACCTGAATGAAGGCATAATGAGACACTGTCAGGACCACTGGAACTGAATGAAATTATGCAGTGGTGTGAAAACTGGCCTGTGTGTCAGAGAGTTCATGCAATTTACTTGAGCAGAGCTAAATATGAACAAAATAATGCAGTATGAACTGCATGGGTAAATGCTAAGGGGAAAATCAGTAGGAGAATTATGATTTTACTTGGGTTAATTAGGTGAGAATTCTGAGTAGATGGGTTTTTAGAATAATTTTATAACTGGACAAAGAAAAACAAATCAGAAGGTTAAAACGTAAAGTAGGTTCTTTCTGTTGGCTCCTTGAAGCAAGGGCAAAGAAAATGAAAGTCCTTAGTACTGGTGCATCACAACAATCTTAACCAATAAATACTGAATCCAAACATACTTTCTTTTCCTTATGCTACATAATACTAGAAACAGGTATGATTTCCTCATCCCGTGCTAAAATAGTACTGACAACAGATAAATATGGCTGAGTGTCTTGCTTTCAGTAATATTTGCTCCTGTAAGATAATGGACCAACTAAATTAGTTTATTTATCAAAAATAACAGATGGCTTATCAAGACTTCTTAAGAACCACACCTTACTATGTACAGCAATCCAGAATGATTATGCACTAAACTATGCCCAATTCCAATCAGCTCTCTCTTTTGCAAATTTCACCGTAAAATCACAATCTTAGGTATAAAACCCTGGGACATCTCCTTTACATCCACATTTTAATAAACTCAGTTTTATATGTTCAACACCTTTTTCTGGAGCATTTTGGAAATG
Organism: Neofelis nebulosa; assembly: GCF_028018385.1. Classification (NCBI taxonomy): domain Eukaryota; kingdom Metazoa; phylum Chordata; class Mammalia; order Carnivora; family Felidae; genus Neofelis; species Neofelis nebulosa. The sequence continues at coordinate 59,040,980 of NC_080795.1, read as the reverse complement.
GATAGACAGTAATCTGAGGCTAGGCAAATTATCTTGTTAATAATTATGTTGGTAAACCCACCATATTCTAAGAAGGAAAACAAAACAAAACTAAACTAAACTAATGAAAAAGGAAACCAAATAATTTTCCATATAATCTTTCTAGTTATTTAATAGTTCAACAAGGTGCAGACATTTGCTTGAGGCTAAAAGCAACTCAGACAAAAAATAGTTATGTTTCATATTTGTATTATCTACTGTCAGAAAAGAGGAAATTTAGTATAACAGGAAAACAGAATATGGGAATAATGAAAGGAAAAACAAGACCTTACAGAGATGGCTACCTATAAGGCTGACCAACTGCTAAAATTATTGCCATATTTTATACTCCTAGTGTGTTAACACACAAGGTTTAAAAGATAGTATATGTAAAATTTTACATTTATGTCATGATAGACAAGAAGGGACTCCATATGGAAATTACATGTTTGGTGAGATAAAAAGAACCAATCACTGAGTGGCAGTAATACAGCTGTGGCTCATAGTTCCACAAATTTATTACCCTAGGCAGTTAGTGTCTCACATATGAGGAAATAAACAACTGAAATCATGAAGAACTAATATTAATATCCTAGTGATAGTTGCCCAGGTTAATTCACAACAAAAACACTCCTTGAATTTTATATTTCTACTTTTACAAATTGCTGATATTATATACTTACATACAGACATTACATATTATATACTACATATGTTTAATAAGACCATTTGCTGTGTATTTAAAAACAAGAATAACCAGACCAACTTGAACTCTAAGCTTCTTGCTAGCACAAGACAAGGAAACCAGTTGAGGAAGTAGAACTTCACTTGGGCACCTTTCTATTTTATTATCTTCTAAGCAGCAGAAGCTAGTTAATGTCTCTGTTGTCACCCCATTATTAAAGGCACCCAGGTAATTCCTTCTGGGTCCACTTCCCTCCATATGACTTTATGATTCTGTTCATCTACTAATAGAATCTCTTCAAGTCAGATCCCTGTGTTCAAGTATCTGATTCGTTTAAGTATCATATTTCTTGGGAAAATTCATTAAAACTCATAGATGCTTGATGCTGAAGAAGAAAAGAAAAAAATCTCCTTTGAAAAATTAGTGTCAAAAACCCGTTCCATAGATGTATAGTATCCACTGTAGAATTATCTCTATTAAGTCTGTTTTTGAGGGATCATACTTTGTTCATGCTTACAGATAATATGTAAAAGTTAATATAAATGCTATTTTGGCAAAACATCATACACAGATTTCTACAGATAACATTCCAATGAACTTAAATAAAACACACTTAGTAAGAACTAACAGGAACTACATACAACCAAGTGAGATCCATAATTATACTGATCATGGGAGGTAAGACCCACTAAGGAGAGCAGAACACTAAGGAAATAAATCCTAAGAATAACAGTAAACATAAATAGACCCATCCTCTCAAGGATTTAACTACCTGGCTCAAATCTGATCAATTTCTGATCGGATTCAGGTGATCTAGGATTATACAGCATAATGCCTAGGTGACCAACAAACGCTAATGTGAATTCTTTCTGGAAAAAAAACAAAACAAAACATCATTTGGATATTATGCTTGCTTCATTTGTTTTGTACACAGTCTGTGTACAAAGGCACTCTGTACCTATTTAGCTTTTGGATCTCCTGATGAGATGAAGGGTATGTGCCTGCTGTAAATCCTGACTTGTAGCCATCTGTAAAGCTACGTAAATGTAGCATTAGATCGAAACCTAATTGTGTTTGATGAGTCTGATGGCAATCTGAAAGCCCAAATGTATGTTGTGTTGCCATAGTTTTTATGGGAGATTAGACAGAGGTGAAGCTAGAATTAGTGATAGATGCAGAAAAAAATAGAACAAAGCATAAGTGAAAAGAGAAAGAAAATACAAAAGCCAAGAGATGTGGGAAATACAGAGAAAGGGTTTAATATTTAGATGAAATTTCAAAGAAAATAAAGAAAAATTGTATTATGGCTACATTTCTTCAGCTGTTGGGCACAGAGTATTCATCTTGTTCTTTAAAATGTGAATACTATTGGGGCGCCTGGGTGGCGCAGTCGGTTAAGCGTCCGACTTCAGCCAGGTCACGATCTCGCGGTCTGTGAGTTTGAGCCCCGCGTCAGGCTCTGGGCTGATGGCTCGGAGCCTGGAGCCTGTTTCCAATTCTGTGTGTCTCCCTCTCTCTCTGCCCCTTCCCCGTTCATGCTCTGTCTCTCTCTGTCCCAAAAATAAATAAAAAAAAAAAAACGTTGAAAAAAAAAATTAAAAAAAAAAAATTAAAAAAAAAAATAAAATGTGAATACTACTTATGCATACATTTGTAGTTATTTCATATCTAAAAGTAATAATTAAAATTTAAGACCCCTGTCCTCTGGCAAGTCACACAATCTAGGATAGAGGTTCTTAATTAAACTTAATAATTATTTTTATCACTTTTCAGGGATTGTATATAATTTCTGAAGAAAAAAATACATACTCCCATATAGTGGACATTTTGAAGATAACTTAGGGAGTCATGTTCTAAAAACACCTCATGGAACAATAATAGCAGTAAACACAAAATGGAATTGCAGGTTTTAATTAGGGGTGTTGGAGAAAGCTGAAAATTGGAGGTAGGGATTCATTCATTGCCATGGCAGGCCCTTGATAAATCAGACCTTGAGAAGTAGATGTAGTTATGCCACGTACATAAAGGGGGAAAGTATTTTTAGTTAGTAGATATACACTATACGTTGTATATTTGTATCTATTTATAAATTACATCAAATAAACTGGCATTTAATATACACTAAAAGTACCTATAAGTACTATATTAATCAAATCTTTTCCAAAATCAAAAGAAAATATAGTAAGAATTAATATAGTTCAAGTCTACTTGCATAGTTTGCCAAAACTGCAATATTCCTAATACATTATATTTAAATTTTTTATCATATATAATTTCTTATTAGTTGCAATCCAAAATGCACCTCTTTCCAATATCCTCACTTTAGTGCTTTGAATCATAATTACCCCCGAGCTACTAATCAAGTCTGAGTTAAGGCAGAAGGGGAAGATACTTAGGATTTCCACTTCACATGAGAACTCATTAAGTATTTTTGCAACAAGTTGTCTAATTAAACATTCTCTAAATCATTCTGATCAGCAACGATACATTCTTTATTTTTAGCTATGCCAAATGCCCTGGGCATTAGAGTAAATGTAACAAAAGTTAGAATTACTTTCTGTAACATAAAAGCAAAATTAATGAGTTTAAAAAGTTGTTTATTTTATTCATCAATATAATTAAGGACTTGTCAACCCATGTAGTTCTCCATCTCCTCAGTGACAAGCATTAGCATTACATATCTTCCAGCAATTTTTACTTAGTGACGCTCATTGTATATAGAGAAGTAAAACTGAAAAGCAGAGGGCAATTATAAATACCAAGGTTCATAAAAATAAAAATACATTCTTTAACAAACTCAAATTGGGAGTGCGATTTTCTTGAATTAGCTGCAGAAGGGAGAATTATTAATCAATTAGATTTTTGGCAGTTAGGCAGATTTCCATTTTGTTCAAATGATAAACTCTAATAAATATTGGCTATATTAGTTTATTCAAATTATTTGCTTGCATATCTGTTATTTCTACTAAAATGTTAAACCCTGGTTGTCTCATTTGTAGCTTGTTCTCTACTCCTGGGATATCTCTCTTCACACAGTATCAGCCAAAGGTGTCAGGAAAGAAAACTTCCGTAATTCATCAACTTGGCAATAATATGGCCAGGTGGTGATTGATCTTTGAAGAAAGGAGACACTCTGGAGAAAGAGAATGACTTTTTTGAAAGCCAGAATTTAGACAGACACATCTTTCATTCACCTTCTAATGAGGCAATTCTTCTTGGAAGTCTTTTCAAAACACACTGGAAATATTCTTAATTGTGTTGCAGTAATTGTTAGTGTTTTTAGATAGTGGATTCACACCTTTTTATGTCTCTTTGCCCCAAATCCTCATCTTTGACCACAGGATTGCCTCCTCAGGACACAGCTTCACTTCCTGCTTTGTAAAGTTATACATCATAGGAAGGAGAATTCCTATTAAATCCACTGCTCACTGAGGGGAGGCTTTAAAAAAGAACTACTTTGCAGAATCAGTAAAATGTATCAAATGAAGACTTATGTTTCTGGGGATGAAGTGATAGAGATATTGTATATGCTTTCTTGACATTTATTCTATCCACCAGTTTACTTTTTTGTTTTTTGTTTGTTTGTTTTTTAATTAATTAATTGTTAAAAAATTTACATCCAATTTAGTTAGCATATAGTGCAACAATGATTTCAGGAGTAGATTCCTTACTGCCCCTTCACCAGTTTACTTTTAAATGTCTGATTTGGATTATTTATTTGAAACCTGTTATTTGGTTTGCTATGCTAAATCTATACCATGTATTTGTTATGCTATATCTATACCATATACGGTATAGATTTCAATGCAATTTTTTTTGAATTGCATTTTTTTCTGTATCCTAATATAAAACAGTGGGATTCTATACATTATCATAATAAACATTAATGACTTCACTACTCCATTAAATTGAATATTGGACCATTCAGATTGTTAAATTGGTCATATGGTGTAGGAAGACCAAGGATTTTGCCACTGCTCAAAACTGTCTTTAACTTCTATTTATAATTTCTTTTTGAAATTATAGTCAGAATTTATAGTCAGACTTGTGGTGTGTGTGTGTGTGTGTGTGTGTTTATAAAAGAATTCTTAATCTACCTATGGGATATCTCTACCACCAAATGAATGTTTGTTTTTTTTTCTCATACCAACAAATGCTCTAACTCTCCTGGAATAAACTTAACCAAAGAGGCGAAAGATCTGTATGCTCAAAACTATGGAAATCTTATAAAAGAAATTGAAGACGATGCGAAGAAATGGAAAAACATCCCATGCTCATGGATTGGAAGAACAAATATTGTTAAAAGTCAATACTACCCAAAGAAATCTACACATTCAATGAAATCCCTATCAAAATAGCACCAACCCTCTTCACAGAGATAGAATAAACAACCCTAAAATTTGTATGGACCACAAAAATCCCTGAAGAGCAAAAGTAATGTTGAAAAAGAAAACCAAAGCTGGAAGCATCACAATCCCAGACTTTCACCTGTATTACAAAGCTATAACCATCAAGAAAGTATTGTATTGGCACAAAAACAGACACAAGATCAATGGAATAGAATAGAGAACCCAGAAATGGACCCACAAATACATGGCCAACTAATCTTTGACAAAGCAGGAAAGAGTATCCAATGGAAAAAAGACAGTCTCTTTCACAAATGATGCTGAGAAAACTGGACAGCAACATGCAGAAGAATGAAACTGGACCACTTTTTTACACCACACAACAACATAAATTCAAAATAGATGCAAGACCTAAATGTGAGACAGAAAACCATCAAAATCCTACAGGAGAAAACAGGCAGTAACCTCTTTGACCTCAGGATCTCATCAAGATAAAAAGCTTCTGCACAGCAAAGGAAACAATCAATAAAACTAAAAGGCAACTGACATAATAGGAGAAGATATTTGCAAATGACATATCAGATAAAGGGTTAGTATCAAGAATCTATGAAGAATTTACCAATCTCAACACCCAGAAAGCAATAATATAGTGAAGAAATGAGAAGACATGAACATACACTTTTCCAAAGAAGACATCCTGATGGCAAACAGACACATGAAAAGATGCTCAACATCACTCATTATCAGGGAAATACAAATCAAAACCCCAATGAGATACCACCTCACACTGGTCAGAATGGCTAAAATTAACAACCCAGAAAAACAACAGCTATTGGTGAGGATGTGGAAAAATGGAGATGTGGAGAACCTTCTTGCAAATTGGGAATGCAAATTGGTGCAGCCACTCTGGAAAACTGTGGAGGTTCCTCAAAAAATCAAAAGTAGACACCCCTATGACCTAGCAATCACACTACTAGGAATTTATCAAAGGATACAAAAATGCTGATTTGAAGGGCACACGCACCCCAATATTTATAGCAGCACTCTCAATACTAGCAAAAGTATGGAAAGAATGCAAATATTCACCAACTGATGAGTGGATGAAGAAGATGTGGTATATATATACAATGAAATACTACTTGGTGATGAAAAAGAATGAAATCTTGACTTTTGCAATAATGTGGATGGAACTGAAGAGTATTTTTTTTTTTTTAATTTTTTTTTTTTTCAACGTTTTTTATTTATTTTTGGGACAGAGACAGAGCATGAACGGGGGAGGGGCAGAGAGAGAGGGAGACACAGAATCGGAAACAGGCTCCAGGCTCCGAGCCATCAGCCCAGAGCCTGACGCGGGGCTCGAACTCACGGACCGCGAGATCGTGACCTGGCTGAAGTCGGACGCTTAACCGACTGCGCCACCCAGGCGCCCCGGAACTGAAGAGTATTATGCTAAGAGAAATAAGTCAGTCCGAGAAAGGCAGATATCATATGATTTTACTCATATGAGGAATCTGAGAAACTTAACAGATGACCCTAGGGAAAGGGAAAGAAAAATAAGATGAAAACAGAGGGAGGCAAACCATAAGAGACTCTTAAATACAGAGAACAAACTGAGGGTTGACAGGTGGGGGTTGGGGGAAATGGGTGACGGGCACTAAGGAGGGCACTTGGGATGAGCACTGGGTGTTATATGTAAGTGGTGAATCACTGGGTTCTACTCCCGAAACGAAGACTATACTGTATGCTAACTAGAGAATTAAAAAATAATGTTTTTAAACAGACCAATAATAAATGGAGATTTGTTGATGAGAGAGAAATATCAGAAAACAAATTTTTCAGAGATAAGAACCAGGTCACACAGAGTATGGATTTTATTCAAATTTCATTTGGAAGGTATCCAACTGGTTTAAGCAGGGAAGAGAGAGAAGCAGATTTATGCTAGTGCAAATTATTCTGGCTTTCCTTTGGAGAAAAGATGGACGGGATTCAAGATGGAAGCAGAGAGACCATGTAGGAGACCATCTGGGTGGTCTAGGTCAGATGATGCAGGTGGCTAGACCAAAGGCCATGAATCCGAGAGAAGATGATGTGTTTCAGACATGTTTTATAGCTGGCAGTGACAGGAGCTGGATGTGGAATTGAATGAGACAGAGGAATCAAGGATGATTCCTAAATCTCTGGTTTGAGAGACACAGCAGATTTTGGTATTTTTAACTAGGATAGGGAAAACTGAGGATTTTGAAGGCAAAAATGTTTGGAATGTTTATATAGCTTTCAAATAAATATATCAATCTGGCATTTAAATTTATGAGTTTGACTCTGAGGAGTTGCAGGGCGGTCTCTATCTTTACTGACATACTTTGCTATTAACATTTGCAGTTAGCTTAGAGTTCACTTTGGCCAGATCCTTCCAAAACATTCCTCAGGTTGGGTTTCTTCTTTCACATATTCCAAGCTACAGAGGGCAGTAGTAAAATGAATTATTCCCTGGAGTTTCAATAGTCACCACCAAACCTATCTAATTTTGAAAATTATGTATTATTTTTGTTTTCCTAGTTTTGATTGCTTCATCTGATTCAATGTTGATGATTTTAAATTAAGCCTGAATTCGACTCACATGAAACTTACATAGTTTCATTCTATACATTTAGCTCAGCTACATTTTCAAACTTGAACTCTAGAGCTGAAATGCTTTCACTAACTTTAAGCACCTGATTTACCTCTGGCCAGCCTCTCACAAAATGTCATCATAAAACACCCTCAGGGCCAAGCCTTTCCAGATTTTGAAAAATCACACACATTTTCAGCATACATAGTCCTAAAATGCTGCGGGCTATCTCTAGACTATTGTTAAGTTTAGCTGTGTTACTTAAGATAAAAATATATACACTATTATAATTCTTAGCATCAAGAATCAAGTTGTCACCATTGTAGGTAACCAATAGAATATAATACACAGTCTGATAGTAGAGTGTTTAAAAATGCTCTGAGCATTGGTACTGGTGGATGAAGCCAATAATTACTTAAAATACTTAAATATTTTAATACAAATCTGTACATATCACTGTTTTAGTTCTTAATTAGCATGACTTGTACAGACAGTGCTCTTTTAAACATGCTAATTAAATCAATTAATGTACTTTAGAATAAAACAAGTTGTTTAACTTTTTCTACAGGACAGAGATTCTCCAGATATTAGTGACCATTCTATTCCATAACAGTTTTCTAAATGTAGAGATTTTCTCAATTTCAATACAGAAGGTCCAGTGTGGTTTTCTGGATGTCCTGCAAAAATCTTCAGGTCCTATTTCTTTTTTCTTAACCTGTCTTTTTTTCCCCCCCTCATCTTTATTGGAATATAATTGACATATAATACTGTGTGAATTTAAGGTATATAACCTGATGATTTGATACACATATATATTGTGAAATGATTACTGGTCCTTTCTCTTTTGATGTTGACAAAGACCAAATCAGAAATCAATTAGTAATTGTAAATGTATTATTCACCTGAGTAGCTCACAATTACCATGTTAAATTCTTTAATGATTTGTAAATTTATATAAGGATTGCTAAACCTAAGGATGACTCAATGTGTGTGCAGCAGCTGTGAAATCTCTAAAGATAACTTAATGAAAGCAGGCCATTCTGTCAACATTGCTATACAAATTGTACCATTAAAGCGGGTGACAGTGATATAAGAGGTTTGATGGTTTCATTCATTTAACCATTATTTCCTGAAGTCTACGTATGCCAAGAATCTTGCTAGGTGCCAGGAATTTGGGGTGGAATAAGAAATAGGCGTTGCTTTAATGGGATCATTATTTAATGGGAGAGACAAATGCAAGCAAGTAATTATAGCACAGTGAGGTAAGTGCTAAAATGAAGGATTATAGAAGGTGCTATGGAAGCACAGAGGAGGGACAACCCCACGCTCCTTGCTTTTTGAAGGGAAGAAAATCATAAATTTAGCCTAATAGTGTTCATAAGACCTTTTTGCAACTTAGGGAGGGATTAATCAATGAAGACAGAGGCATAACTCATGTTTTAAGATAATTACAGCCTAGAAACTTGAACAATTTAAATGAAATGTTATGAGACTTACATGAAGACACATTATTAAAAAAAAAAGCATCGCCTACAGGTTTGTAGGTGTACACATAATTTATACATCATGATATTCTTTATTCAATACAGAAAATGGTTTGAAGACAAAAGTAGAGGGATGAGTGCTTGAATAATGATCAGTTTGAATGACAGAATCACTGGATGGATGATTTGTGCCTTTTAGGCATTTATATCATAAAAGTGAATTGCTTCCTATATTATATTTTGATCTCAACATTTCAACCCAATTTAGTCTATATAAATCTTCAGGAGAAACTGGTTTTATTCTTTGCTTATAATTTTCTATAATCAAAAAGTGACCATTAATGCATTTGTCGTATGCTTACGCATATACACATACACATAAGTGCAACACACATGGGGAAAAAGAGAATGGTACACACCAAAATATTAATAAAATATTTTAGATTTGGATTACACATTTTTTCTTTGTGTTTTTCTATTTTTCATAATTAATGTAAATTGCTTTTGTGATCAGAAAAGAATAAAACTTTTAGTAAAAAAAAATATGGTCACCATAAAACCCAAACTGAGTTAACGGAAATGTTATCCTCTTCTGTATGGAGTACTAAATGGACATGACAAATAACTGAAATCTAACAAAATGCTAAGAGAATGCATATATTACTATGTATTAAGCCATCCTCACTTTTTAGAAATGTGGTTTCTCCGTCTTAGGATCTCTTCTCACCTACCCCCCTACAAACAAGGTCAGGTGGTGATGGAGTCCATCTCACTCTAAGACTATTGTGGGCTGAATGGTCCTGTGGCCACAATTTTCACATCTTGAAGTTCTAACCCCTAATATGATGGTGTAGGGAGGTCAGACCTTAGGGTAAGTGGTTAGATCATGACAGTGGAGCCCGTTTAAATGTGGTGAGAGCCCTCATAAGAAGAGGCACAAGAGTTTGCATCCTTTCTCTGTCCTCCGCCTGAGGATACAGTGAGAAGAAGACCATCAAGAAACCAGAAAGCAGGCTATTCCAGACACTGGATATGCAGTTCCTTTGATCTTGGATTTCCCAGACCCCCGAAATAAATGTTTGTTATTTAAGCCACCTGTCTATGACATTCTGTTATAACAGTCCAAACTAACCAGGACAAACTCCAAAGAGATCTTATTGACCACATAAACACTTCTAACCATGACAATGAGACAGTACCCAGGCAGCCTGCACTTAAGAGAAGCATATTTTTAGAAAGAGATGGTAAGGTTTACAAAATAATATAAGGTGTTCTTTGGTGTCCCTCTTTTTTTTTAAGTTTATTTATTTATTTTGAGAGAGAAAGAAAGCACGAGTCAGGGAGAGGGAGAGAGAGAATCCCAAGCAGGCCCTGCACTGTCACCGCAAGGCCGACTGGGGCTCAAGCCTGCAAACTGTGAGATCATGACCTGAGCCAAAGTCAGACATTTAACCAACTGAGCCACCCAGGCACCCTCTTTGGTGTCTCTTCAGAGCATTCCTCTCCCATCATTTTGTTAACCCAGATTACAAAACCATAGGAAGGAATTTTTAGTTTGTAATTCTAAGATTCTAGGATTCATTTTTCCTTCAAGAAATTCAACATTGCAGGGGTGACGGTGAAAAAAAAGGGAAAAAAAATCAACATTGTAATTTGAAGAATAACATTACCATCATAAAAAGCTAGTTCCAATAGGTGGATGGCAGTTTCAGAGTCCTTCGTTGAGAATCACAGACAAAAATAAAGAGGTCATTGATAATTCCTGGTCATTAAGACAAGTTTCTTCAGGAGTCTGTGTACTGAATGTCAAACAGTGGCAGTTTCAAAAGCTCTGTTATTTTTACTTTTAGGCTCATTTATTATAATTAATGCTAAAATTTTTTTTAAAGAATTAAAGTTTCCATTTTTGTGCTTTGCATGTGTTGTTGCTGCTTTTTACCTTTTTGACATTTATAACTTCACCTTTTTTTCATTTCCATTTTAATATAATTCTGTTTATTTTTTCACAGATTAGTCTGAAGGTTTTTAAATTTTTTTTTAATTTTGAAAACAAATACTTGACTTTGTTGATTCTATTTTTTTTCTCTTTTCCATTTCATTAATATGTGTCTTAATATTTTAAAGAGAGACTTCTTTTTTATCCATTTGTCCTGTTATTCTTTGAGTAACTCATTATGTTGAAAGTTTATCTCCGTACTTTCCAGTCACTTTTGTTCTCTAATATTGTGTTTAACAGGGTAATGAATTTTGCTACAAACATTGTTTGTAAGGTTTGTAACATTACGTGTAGTGTTTTTGTTATAAAACTTTAAATATTTCTGAATTCTATTATGATTCTTTGAGCTGGAAGTTATTTAAGAAGTAAAATATTAAAAAGGTTATGGAGGGCACCTGGGTGGCTCAGTTGGTTAAGTGTCTCACCCTTGGTTTCGCCTCAGGTCATGATCTCAGTGTTTGTGAGATCAAGCCTTGCATCGGGCTCTGTGCTGACAGTGTGGAGCCCACTTGGGACTGTCTCCCTCTCTCTCTGCCCCTCCCCCACTAGCGCTATCTCTGTCTCTCAGAATAAATAAATAAATTAAAAAAAAACAAACAAAAGGTTATAAAATTTTTCTTCATCTTTTGTTATTTATTTATTTAACAATGATAGAAAATATGCTGTTAATAATGATGATTGAAAATTAGTTGAATCTAGCTCAGTGTCTCATCATACATGGTCAATTTTGTAAACATTCTGTGAATACTAGAAATCGTTGTGAATTCTCCATATATTAGTGGCACTATGTATACAGAAATTAGATCATATTTATTTACTGTCTACATTCTTCTATTTGCTTACTGCACCCTTATCAGCTTGAGTTATCGTAGACACAGGGTTTTTGAAAACTACTATTGTAATTTTTTTCCTTGCAGTATTACCAATGTTTACTTTATATATTTTAAATATCTGTATTCTCTAAATATAATTATTAAGTTATTATTTCCTATTTTGTTGAAACTTTTCTCAGTATATAATGAACTTCACGCACTTGAATCAAGTTTTTGTTTTTAACCTGGAATCTATGCTTTGTGCTTCTACTTGACTGTTGTGTTTTTTCTCAATTTATTTTTTAAAGTTATATACTATTATATATAATATATATAGCTATTATATATAATATATATAGCTATTATATATTATATTATATTATATTATATTATATTATATTATATTATATTATATATAGCTGTATGTTATACAAATATTATAATTGCATATATATATAACTAATTATATATAATATATAATATATTATCCTCAAAAAGGTGCAGCATAACTCCCTGCCAACTAAGTGTGGCTACACACGTTGACCTTTTCCCAAATAAGTGAGAAAACATATAACCTTATAGTGGAAGTATGTAACAGTACCTCAGCCAGGTAATCAAGCTTAACATCATCAGTATTAAGTCATGTCAGCAAGTACCTTGATGCGATGAGTGTCAAATGACACTTTGCTTCTATGATCTTTTCCCCAAAACCTTTAATACATGTCTAAACATGAGAAAAATATCAGAACTCAAATCAAAGGGCATTCTGAAAAACACCTGATCAGTAATCCTCATTATCATCCAGGTTATCAAAAACGAGAAACACCTGGGTCATTCTTAAGTCTAAAAGAGCCTAAGAGAAAAATGACTAAATGAAATGCATTATAGATACAATTCTGAAACAGAAATAAACAGTCACAAAAAAATCTAAATATATTGTGGAGTTTAGTTAACATTAATAATTATTGGTTGGTGACAAATGTACTATAGTGATATTGTTATTGTGATGTAAAATACATGTGTATTTGGTTATTTGCATGACCAAAATATTTTTCTCATATGTATTTGGTCTTTGTCCATGTTTCCTGGCTAACAACTCCCAAAAGCCTTGGAATTTCCTGAGTGATAAGAGCAATGGAGCATATTTTGTCATAATATTTGGTCTTTTGTTCTCACTTCCTGAAATCTCTTCAGAGCCATAAAGGTGAAATGAGTGTCATGTTATGTATTCATCATGGGTTTATGTTAACAAGGAAACTTTGGGGAAGCACCTAAGAATGGGGCCTGGTTTCCAGGGGAAGCAGCTATGAATAAAGGGTTTGAGTGTTTATTTCTACTTCCCTTAGCTCCTGTGAGGGGAGAAGGGTTTGAGATTGAATTGCCAATGGCCAATGATTTGATTATGCCCATATAATGAAGGCTTCATTAAAAACCCAAAAGGATCAGATTTGGAGAACTTCAGAGTCAGTGAGCACATGGCAATTTGGGGAGTGTGGCACTCTCAGAGGCAGAATAAGAGTTCCATTCCCCTTTCCCATACCTTCCCTATGCATCTCTCCTTCTGAATATTCTGAGTTATATCCTTTTATAATCAACTGGTGATCTCGTAAGTAAAATGTTTCTCTGAGTTCTGTGAGCCACTCTAGCAAATTAATGGAACCCAAGGAGGTGGTTGTGAAAGCTCTCATTTATATCCAGTCTGTCAGAAGTACAAGTAATAATGTGGACTTGAAATTGGTCCCTGAAGTGAAGAGGCAGGGGCAGTCTTATGAGACTGTCCCCTTAACCTATGGGATCTGATTCTATCTCCATGTAGATAGTGTCAGAACTGAGTAAACTTTTGGACACCCAGCTGGTGTTGGAGAATTTCTTGATGGTGTGGGATTGCCCCAACACACACATATGTGCGCACGCGCGCGCGCGCGCGCACACACACACACACACACACACACACACTCGTTGACATTGGTGAGTATAATCTTTAGCAATATAAGATGTTAATAATAAGGAAAACTGTGTGTGAGTTATACGAGTACTTTCTGTAATATTCTCGAAGCTTTTCTGTAAATATAAAAGTATTATATTTAAAACTTTATTAAAAAGTAAGTAAAATTAAACATAAAACAATGGACACACACAGAAAATCAGCGTGAAGAAGATCCAGCTTGAATTTGGATTTTGAGTTCAATGAATCTGTAGTTCAATCTGAGAATTACTATCTTTACGGTATTAAAGCTGTCAATTATGGTGTATCTCTTATCTCTTCATTCAGTTAGATCTTGTGAAAGTTTTCTTACAATGTTTTATAATTTCTATTTTACATAGAGATGGTGGAAATCTTGTATTAAATTTGTAGCTAAGAATTTTGTTTCTCAGGTGTTATCCTGAATGGAATGTTTTTTTTTAATGTTTATTTATTTTTGAAGGAGAGAGAGACAGAGCGTGGCAGGGGCACGGGCAGGGCAGGGGCAGAGAGAGAGGGAGACACGGAATCTGAAGCAGGCTCCAGGCTCTGAGCTGTCAGCGCAAAGCCCAACGCGGGGTTCGAATTCATGAACCCTGGGATCATGCCCTGAGCCGAAGTTGGATGCTTAACTGACTGAGCCACCCAGGTGCCCTGTGAATGGAATGTTTTTAAGTCCCAATTTTCCTTTTTTTGTGGTTAACATGTAAAGCTATAATTGGTTTTATGTATTGATCTTTTTCTGAACTGTGCTAAATTCACTTGTTAGTTCAAACAGTTATTTTGTAGAGTTTTTCAGATTTTTTCCTATGTAAGCAAGCATAACTGTAAATAAAGTCAATTTTATTTCTTCCCTTATCTTCATGTCTTTTAGTTCTTTTTATGACCTTCTTGCACTGGGTAATTGCTCTAATGCAATACTTAACTAGAAGTAGTGAGAATTTTTATCCTTGCTACATTCCTGATCTTAGAAGAACATAATTATCAATCTTTTATCACCAAGTGTATAGTTAGTTGGAGTATTTTTTTTAGAATATATACTTTTAATAATTTTTTAGATTCAATATGTTAATATTTTATTAAGGGTTTTTATGTCTATGTTTATGAATGATATTTTGTATTTTTTACTATACTTCGTGGTATATTCATTTTAGTTACACTGGCCTCATAAAATAGGTTTCTCTCCCTCTGTTTACTGATATATTTATTGTTTCAACAATGTTCCATTCTTTTTATAACTTTTTTTTCCATTTGTTTTTATTTTGCTGGGTTTCCCCCCACCGCATACACAGAGTAGGAGCACACGTACATCAGAGTAGAAACAATACTCATTTCAGTGAGTTGCCATGAAGTTTGAATGGGTTGTTATTTGTAAAAGATCTTGAAACCATTCATCGAACATACTAAGCACTATATAAGCGTGTCTTAAACTTTAAATTGCAAAGAAAAGTTCATCCATAAGTGTTATGGTCTGAATGTTTGTGTTCTTCCCACTCCAATTCTGATTTTGTATATAAAAGAAACATAGAGTTTCCTAATGGTATTTTCTTAGAAAGGGATTTACCAAGGGGAAGGTTTTCTCTTTCTGAGATTTTAACTGATCTGGACTTTTGTTTTTTCTAGCAGGACCACCATGTCCCTGCAACTAATCCTGAAGCAGAAGTCCTATCGACCTTCCTTCTCAACCTCTTTTTTTGTTTTCACATTTCTATTTTGTCCTTTTTCTGCATTGACTTTAAATTAATTATTCCAGAACTATTCTACTGTCTCCGAATCATCTCTTCTGTGGTATACAGTCTAATATTTAATTCATTCAATACATTTTTTTTCAATTAGTGAATTTTTGATTTTTTGTTGTTGTTGTTCTATGCATCAACTGTGGCCTGCTTTCAGGTTAAACACAATGAAATGTGTTTCTCATATTAGGCAATTCCCTCTTTTAAAGTATTGACACCAAAACCACTTCCAAAATTTGTCTCCTCTTGTTCACCATATAGAGCCCTCAGACTTTATATATTATATATATTTTTTAATTTTTTTAAATGTGTGTTTATTTTTGAGAGAGAGAGGGAGACAGAGCATGAGCAGGGAAGGGCAGAGAGAGAGAGGGAGACACAGAATCCAAAGCAGGTTCCAGGTTCTGAGCTGTCAGCACAGAGCCTGATGCAGGGCTCAAACTCATAAACCGTGAGATCATGAACTGAGCTGAAGCCACATGCTTTACCTGTCTGCGTCACTCAGGCCCCTGTATATATATTTAAAAAATAATAGTAATTGTCCAGGGTTTATAGTTATCATCTAGGTGTGGGCTAGCTCTGTTAGGTGATATTCAAGCACAAAAAACAGCACTATATTTATATGAAATACCTTAAAAACTAGCTGTTAATAATATTTCATCTCATGAAATATATTCCTAGGACTGGATATCCTAGAATGTTCTTGAAGGTTAACTTATTCTACTTACTATGTACTGATTTTCATATAAATCTCATTATTGAGTACATTAACTGTATATATCATTTTGGATCTCAGGCACCCCATTAGCAAAATTAGTTGATACTCTGGTAGTATTTCAAGGTAGTCCAGAGTTTATGAATGTCATTCCTTTCTGAGATACGTTTTGGCTAAATTTCTAGATAAGCAGAGAACTGTAAATAAATGTGTTACTCAGGATAAGAAATATTAATATATCTGTGCCAAATAATGAAAATAAATGTGTGTAGAGAAAATCCAGTTACACACATAAAGTTTTCCTAAGAATGAAGTGACTTTTTATGAAAGAATTGTTTTAAGGAAAATTAGAATATATGGATATACAGATTCCCAGATATCAAATCCTTAACTTTATTAGGAGGACTATTTATATATCTAGCATTTAAAAAAAATTCACAATATCTCTCAGATTATCTATGGATAATTTCAAAAGCAAAAAAAAAAAAAAAAAAAAAAGGAAAGAAATATGTTAGAACACATTTTTAACCAAACTTGCATTGGGTTATAAAGATAATAAATAAATTGACCTATGGAAGGGCTGATATAACTCAGAAATATTAATTAAAAATGAGAAAATTATGAGCTGTATAATGGGATATAAAGCCTGAATAAAAAGACAGTATCTACCAAAAAGTAGTATAAAATACAATATTTCTTTTTTTAAATATTTTCAATGTTTATTTATTTTTCAGAAAGAGAGAGACAAGAGTATGAGTGGGGGAGGGGCAGAGAGAGAGGGAGACACAGAACCAGAAACAGGTTCTAGGCGCTGAGCTGTCAGCACAGAGCCCGTCATGGGGCTTGAACTCCCAAACTGTGAGACCACGACCTGAACCGAAGTCAGATGCTTAACCAAGTGAGACACCCAGGTGCCCCTAAAATATAATATTTCTGATCATGGTGTTAGCTCCTGGAGAAGAAAGGAAGTAATTTGATTGTATCTTTAATGTCTGATACTTTTTGGAAATTAAAAAAAAAATACAGTGTTTGATTCTGAAATATTTCAAATTTATATAGTTTGTGTAATAATTTTGTATTTTGTATATTATCATATTTTTATCATTTGGCCATACAAGAATACATCAGAATGATCAGTTTTGCTTCCAAAGACTTCTTAAATAAAAGTATTTTTATTGTTTTTCTACATTCACACATATGCATCAGCATTGTTCTATATCAAACATATTTAAAATATTCAAATGAGAAAATTATGGTACATAAATAGAAAATATTGAATAAAGGGGGATTTTTTTGTGTGTGATCACTTTATGAAAACTATTTATTTATAGCACTGACAAATCCCAGAATTTTCTTCATCATTCTAACAAAACAAAATGAGCCAAATAAAATATTCAAAATGTAAAGAAATTATCTTCAATAACAACAACAACAACAAAACTTCCAAGCTACACAAGCAGATTCATTTTCTTATACATTATGGACTGACACAGCCCTTTCAAGCTGGTGGCTTATAAACGAAAACCTCTTTTTCTCCCAGTTCTGGAGTCTGGCAACCCCAAGGTCAATGTGCCAGTATGGTGAAGGGCCTTTTCTTAGTTCATAACTAATGCCTTTTCACTGCCTGCTCAGAGGGTGGAGGAGATTAAGGATCTCTCCAGACCCTCTTTTGTCAGGCACTAATCCCATTCATGAGGGCTCCACCCTCATGGTTTAAGCATGTCCCTAAATCTCCACCTACTAAATCCTAACATTAGGCATTAGTATTTAAAAATTTGAATTGGGGTGGGGGAGAACACAGACATTCAGACCATAACACTTATGGATGAACTTTTCTTTGGAATTTAAAGCTTATTTTAAGACACAGTGCTTAGTATGTTCAAATAATGTTTTCAAGATTCTTTACAACTAATAACCCATTTAAACTTCGTGGCAACTCAGTGAAATGAGTATTGCTCCTAGTCTGATTTTGGAGATCAGGAAATCAGGGCTCAAAAATGTTGACTTCTGAGATCTCATAGCTACTCACTGGGCGAACTAAAACTAACTCAAATGTTTTATCTCTGGATCAGTTGTTAATCACAGTGCCATCCTGCATTTCTTTTTTGTCTGTGAATCATGACTGTGAATCATCAGTCTATAGTAATGCTATCAACATTTGTGCTAGTTGTATTCATTGTCACTAGTATCCAAGAAAAACCATAGCTGAACAGTAGTTAATGTGGCAAAAACAGATTTTGTTTAGGAAAAAAAAAATGCAATAGGAGAAAGACCTCAATATAGAACAGGGCTCAAGTCCAAATACAGTATGGGCAAGTGGAAATTTATAGCCAACGAGCAGGGTGAAGTTAAGTAGATGGATATTTACTAAGAGGTAAGTGGGCATTATGGTTAAATTGCCCCAACAATTTTTGCTGAAGACAGACCAGAGTGATGAGGAACCCAATTAGATATCGAGAGGATTGGGGCTACTGGCTAAACTTGGTTAGCAGGATGCTTGCTAAAATTGGACAATGCAGAGACAAACACAAAAGTCCCAAAGTCAAAACCATGTTATAAAAAAGCTCAGAAGAGTCTAAGTTAGAGTTTGGTCAAAGAGAGAATCTCTGCCACTCTACAGCAGAACAAAGTGAAGG
This sequence comes from Neofelis nebulosa, assembly GCF_028018385.1. Classification (NCBI taxonomy): domain Eukaryota; kingdom Metazoa; phylum Chordata; class Mammalia; order Carnivora; family Felidae; genus Neofelis; species Neofelis nebulosa. The sequence continues at coordinate 59,021,981 of NC_080795.1, read as the reverse complement.
AAGGAAATATGTTTGAAAAGTAAATGATGATGGTGAATGTTTACTTCTGACTTGGATACGGGGTGTTGAGAATTCAAGGTACCAGATATGAATGCTGGGAGGAATGGAGAGAATAATACTGACATACCTTAAAATGGGAAAAACAGGAGTTGATGGGTCTGGGAAAACCACACAAAGCCATAGTAGAAGTGGTTTTAAGAAATGATCTTTCAGAATAAATATATCACTCAGTATCTTAATATAGGATATGAGCTTCAGAAAATTGGATTCATGCATGAAAGATAAAAACTTTTCCTTTTCTTTTTTTCTATTTCAATAAAAACAAGGTATAACTTTTAAACTTTGATGTTACCAGAAGTAGTGGTACATTAATTAGCTTAAAGAAGTTTGCACAGGGGCACATGAGTGGCTCAGTCAGTTAAGCATTTGACTCTTCATCTTGCAGTTTGTGGGAGGAGCTGTGGAGCCTGCTTGGGATTCTTTCTATCCCTCTCTCTTCCCCTCCCTTGCTCATGTCTTCCTCTCTCTCTCTCTCAAAATAAATAAATAAACATTAAAAAAAGAGGTACACAGAACCTACAGACAAAATATAAGTACAAATAAGAATACTTTAGCAATGTTGTTAATAAAATTTTCTTTATTGATATATGCAACACTTGGTACCCGAAATATGTAGTAAACACTCTTTTCAAGCTCATAAAACACAAAATTCAGCATAAACTGAATCAATAACTGTAAGAAAATAAACAATTAAAATCATGCCAAATATATTCTCTGTTCACTCTGCAATTATGCTAAAAGTAACTAAAAAATAACTAGAAAATGTTCTTAAGATTGGATTTGAATATGTAGATTTATAGCCTATGGTCAAAGAAGAAATCATAATATAAAAATTTTATCTTAATAATTATCAAATTATATCATATTAAAACTAAGACACAGATAGTGATAGAGAGTAGACTTAAATGTATACTATAAGAGAAAAGTAGATGGTTATTATGATTTTATCATCTATATAAAGAAAAAGAATAATAGGATTTCCAGTTCAGATGTAGAAATGTTACAAGAGATCATTACCCTAAAAAGCCAAATGAACCAGTTAATCTACAAAACCATAAAACTACAAACTAGTCAGAGAACAGATGACTCTAAGAAAGGTAAATAAAATGAATTCCAGAAAGGGAATTTAATAATTCTGCATTTACTTGACATACTGGGTTTGTTTATACTGGGGTTGAACAAATACATAAATTAATAGTATATTAACAAACCCTGCAGTGCTAGAACATAGGTCAAAGATGCCAGTGTAAATTCATGTTTACTATGATATACATGTATGCTGACAAAATGCACAGATGCTTGCACACATGTAAATAAATACACATAAGTCAGTGTGTGTATATGTATCTCCTGGCTCTGTCTACTGAGAGTACCTATAAGCGGTAGCTATCAGCACAACCCAGATCTTGGTTTCTAAATCACATTTTCCAATTAAAAAAAAAAATACAGAGGTCCTTAAGAAAATAGCTGATTCCAGGCAAGGCAAGGAAAAATAAAACATGAAACTACAACACTATATAGTGCCAAAAGGAAAGGGAATACTATATTAATAATGGAAACACATCAAAAGGACAGAGGGGTCACACTAAAAGAACTCCAAAACTGGAGAAATTTTAGACAAAATTAGTATTGATCATATTTGATGATAACCCAAAGAATAAAATAGATACTGATGATTATATAGTGATAGAAATGATTAAATAAATAAATAAATAAATGAGGTAAAACAGAAAAGTCTTCTGGAAGAATTTAAAATAATATATTCAAATGATATATATTTAGCTTAATCCCCCTGTTTGAACATGGGCTGGACTTAGTGAATGCTTACAAATAGAGTGTAGAGGAGAAAAAAAAAATACTAACTACATTGGAACAGCCTGTCAAACACCTATACCTCATGCCTCATTTTCCCCATTTGTGATATGAGGATAATGATAATGATAACATCTACCTCCATAGATAGCTATGTGTCTTTTTAATGAAGGCAAAAATGATACAAGAAGGGATAAGGAAAAAGTTGCTTAGAATAGATCTTAAAAGTTCCCATTACAAGAAAAACTATTTATGGTAACAGATGTTCATTAGACTTATTGTGGTGGCCATTTTGCAACATATACAAACATTGAATCAGTATGTTGTGCACCTGAAATTAATATAATGTTATATGCCAGTTACACTTCAGCTAAAAAAATAGAAAAAAATAGAAAAATAGAAAGAAGGAAAAGCAGATGGAGCTATGGGAATTGAAGAAGCAGAGCCTGGTAAGCTGACACACAGGGTTGCAGTGGGGAAGGCTAAGCAACCAATAAATTAAAATAATTTTACAAGACCAATAAAAAATCTTCCCCCACTCCAAAAAGGAAAAAAAGAAATTACTAAGTCAGAATAACCCGGCAAACACCATCGAAAGCAGTGATCAAAGTTAAGTTCAGCAGTGAGGTCAGGTTGTCCGTTGTGAACCCCTGACATGATGCAAAGGGGAGGGACAGCTCACCTCTATGACATTTTCTCAAAAACTTATTACCACAGTCTGATCGAGAGAAATCATCAGTCAACCATAAGCTGAGGGCTACTTTACAAAATATCTACGGGCGCCTGGGTGTCTCAATCTGGTAAATGTCTGGCTTTGGCTGAGGTCATGATCTCAAAGTTCCTGAGTTCGAGCCTAGGTTCATGAGTTCAAGCCCCACATCAGAAGCTTGCTTCAGAACCTCTGTATCCCTCTCCCTCTGCCCTTCTTCCCCTCCTGCTCTCCCTCCCTCTCTCTCTCTCTCTCTCAAAAATAAACATTAAAACAAATGTAACCAATATTCTTTAAAAATATCAAGATCATGAAAAATTAGGAAAAACTGAAACACCCAGACTAGAACATACTAAGGCAAAGTGATGACTAAATGCAATGTGAAATCTTGAAGCCAATCCTGGAAAAGGATGGCTATCATTTTCTTAGATTTAAAAAATGTTGGATTTCATTTAAATTAAAAATTTCTTTTTCATCATTGAGAAGACAAAGGAATAGGGTGGGAAAAATTATATATATCTATGTGTATAAAGACACATATGTCCATTTATACCCAATAGCATGGATATGGAATAAAAAATAATGCTACATTCCAATTGATAAAATTAAACCAATAGAAAAATGGGCAAGGGTCTCAATAAAAGCACTTCACTGAAGAAAGTATCCAAATGGCAAACGGACATATGAAAAGGTGCTGAAATACTTGGTCAACAGGGAAAACAAGTCCAAACGACAATGAAGTACCTTCACATACTCATTCAGTTGGCCATAAAAAAACATGATATCTTCTGATGGCTCACATGTGAATTTATTGGAACTTGCATACACTGCATGAGTTGATAGTTACTTTGGAAAACTCTCTTAGTTTCTGCGACTGGTGAGTATTTATATGTCTTATGATCTAGCATTTCTATTTATAGGTATATTCCTAACATGAATGTATTCAAACTTTACTTAAAAATACCTAAAACAATGTTCATGGCTGCACTATTATCAACAACTAGAAGACAGAAACAACTCAAATATCAATCAAAAGGGGCATGCATCAACGTTTTTTGATATATTTATACAATGAATTACTATCACACAATTAAAATAAATAAATTATTACTACACACAAAGACATTGATGGGTCTCAGCATAACAGTGTTGCAAAGAAGCTAATTAAAAAAGAGTCTTTACTGAATAATTAATTTATATAAAGTTGTAAAAAAATAAATATAATCCATGGCATTAGAAATCATGTAAATGTTTATTTTCCCAGGTAATGACTGGAATGGGGATCAGCATGGGGCAGGGGAACATTCCTGTGTTGAAGATAATATTTGGTTTCTTCATTTGGGTGATGGAGACCCAGGTATAGTCACTTTGTGTAAATTAATTGTGATTTTTGTGATTTCTGATTTTTATAAAAAAATTATACATCAATAAAACTTTAAAAATATAAATAATGATTGAAAAAAAGGAGGACAATCATTGTTCTATTTCCTTAGTCTGAAGAGTTCTTTTAAGATAGTGGGAAACAAAATAAATGTTACTTTTAACATAAAAGCCAGAGAAGATGACATTTATTTATTTATTTATTTATTTATATTGTTAAAGTTTAGTTATTTATTTTGAGAGACAGCAAGCACACACATGAGTGGGGAAAGGACAGAGAAAAAGAGAGAGAGAGAGAGAGAGAGAGAGAGAGAGAGAGAGAGAGAGAGACAGAGAGAGAATCACAAGCAGGCTCCCCACTGTTAGCACAGAGCCCAATGTAGGGCTCGATCTTACCAACAGGGAGATCATGACCTGAGCTGAAATCAAACGTCAGGTGCTTAACCTTCTGAACCACCCAGGTGCCCCATTTTAATTTTAATTTTTGAAAAAAAAATCCACTTTACTGAGTCCTACCCAGCTGTAAACATGTCACCCTGAAAGCCCCACTCCCACCCCCAGGCCATGCAGTCAGTGGCTAAGAAATGACTGGGTACATGGGGAGGGTCAGTGGGGATAGGTGCCTAGCAGGTCAGCGAGCAGGCAAAGGCAGCAGGCTCTGTGTTTCTGGAGGGAAGCCCTGGGGATAGGGGGGTCAGGGTCGGAGAGAGGGCCCAACCTGCCGGGGGGGCTCAGAGTGGGGGCCCTAAAGGACCAGTGTGTTAGGAAGCCTCTTCCTGAAGGCTCCCTGAAAGGGGTCAAGCCCCTCTGCCCCCTAAGAGGTGATTTTTAAGATGACTCTGTGTGTTCATTTTTAAGTGATTAGATTACACAAAGGGCCTCAAGACAATGATGGGTTAAAGTGACCACAGAACCAGAAAATTGCTTGGAAATAAATATATTGTAAAAAAAAAAAAAAAAAAAAAGTTAAAGGGACAAGAATGAATGCTATCAGAATAATAATGAGTTCAGGAAAAACTTTCTTATTCGTACATTCACTTTCCAATTATGTTCTCCAAAGTCTCTTGAAGAACTTTAATCAACTAACCTGGAACAAGAAAGTGAATAAAACATAAAAGCACTATGCATTTTATATTGACTTTGGAACACATATAAGACAATTATATTAGAATATTTGAATGAGTTTAAAAATGTTTCACTTCTAAAGTTGTGCATATATTTTACTCTTCTTATAATGGAAAGCCATTCTATTACCTCTTTTTATTCCCCAGTTGCTAAAATAAAATGACTTTGTGGAGCTCCATTTAAAAATGTTTGAGCTATCAAGTAAAATACAGGTTCTAAGACATAAGTAATCTTGCCCTCTGCCTGCAGTTGGCTGGGTTTTAAGAAACATTATGATAAAATTAAATCTTTGTATTTTAATAATTCCCAAACAGTAAAACTGGATGAATTTAATGCGTGCATATTTGAGGACTGAGTTACAATCATGAACAAAAATGTGTGCTCCAGCAAATCTTATTTTATAATAAGAACATGTTTTCCACTATGGTCTTTAGAATATGCTCACGTAATAGTGTGGAAATTAGTGAAAATTAATGTGTTGACAGTCTAGTTAGCTTCTTAAACCTGAGACAGATCTGAGTTTTCCTTATAAACTATTTTCAATATATGTTTGAAAAGCATGGTAAAAGTTGAACAATAAACAAGTGTCACAGGTGTCTTGTCAAAGAAAACAAGGCATGTTATTTCTCACGCCAAACAATTTAAATTCATTTTCAGAGAAAATAAAGAATTTGAGTGAGAGGAGTCAGTTTTTGAATGAGTGTGCTAAAAGTCTATGTTATAGTTTCCTTGGCATGACATAAGTCTCTTCAAATGACACATTTGTTTTGTCATTTATTCATCAAATAATTACGGGGCTTCTCTATGCAAGACTCAGTTTTGGGTGCTCACACAAATAAACAAAGTGGACCAAGAACCTTGGCTCTCCTGAAGTTTACATTCTAGTGGAAAAAAACTGACCAAAAAGTAGCATAATTATCAACAAATTTATTATACTACAAGCTAATAATTCATAAGAAAATAATATATAGCAAAGCAGCCAGAGGAAGGGCTGGATGTGGGTAGCTGAAAGGCAACACTTTCTGGGGAAAGGAAAATCATAAAGTGTGTTGTGTAATTCCTAAAACAGCAATCAATATAAGGTGCTGGGGTTTTTTGTTTTGTTTTGTTTTGGGTTTTTTTTTGTTGTTGTTGTTTTTCCATAGCCAGGATATGAGGATTCAGGAACGAAGCTTCCTAGTATGGCTGGAAATAGAACTGGAATAAGTGTGAGAATATGAGAGGAGGGCAGACTGACTGAAGTTTTGTAGAAGGTGGATGTGGGTAGAATCCAAATTGTGTTGGACCATTCCAGGTTTGGGTTTTATTCTATGTAAAACCAGAAACCATGGAAAGGTTTTGAGTACCTAAATGAAATGATGATATTTGAATATAAAGAAGGTCTTAAAAAAAAGGTTTATTTATTTATTTTAGAGTGAGCAGGGGAGGGGCAGAGAGAGAGAGAGGGAGAGAGAGAATCCCAGCAGGCTCTGTGTCAGCACAGAGACCAATTGGCGTTCGATCTCATGTACCATGAAGCTCAGCTACCCAGGTCCCCCAAGAATGTCTTTTTAAATGTAGAATTAGGCTAAAATAGAACAAGTGAGAGGATTAAGGGGCTATGGTAGTAGTGATGGAAAATGGTATCCGTGGCCTGGGATATGCTGCTGTTGGAGGGGGAGTTGGAGAAAAGCAAAGAGACCAAAAACAAAACAAAACAAAAAAAGTCCCGAGGATGGGATGTTGTGGATGTGGGAAAAGCATGTGGAAATAAAACTTGGTTCCAAGGTTTCCAGTTTGAAGAGTCAAGCAGGTAAACATTGCAATTATTGAGATCAGACAGAGTGTGGGAGTGTGGGGTAATAAAAAGAGATAAAGACGTTGTGATTTGGTGTGGAAAACCAAGATAAATATTTAAGGTACATTTAGATGTAGATGAATGTGAGACCCTAAAATGGAGATGCCAATTACTTCGATGGATTAGAGATCTCATAGAGATACAAGTTAGGCTGTAATGTGGATAAGTACATTTTTACTTTTTAATCTAGGAGAGTGAACACAGAGCCAAAAATGAGACTAAAAATATTCCTTCATCCTGCATTTCAAGTAGAGGATCTGAGCCTACAAAATAACTCAAAAGCTTTACTGAGATAAAGATGGACACCAAGAGGAAAAGAAAGTAAAGGAGAAAGAGGATAAAGAGGAAGAAGGAGAAAAAAAAAATGAAAGATAATGCAAATGGCAGTTAAAGGAAGAACATTTCTGAAAAGGAGGGGGTAGTCTTTTGGGTTTCATACCCTTGAGAGACTGAATAGGATCTTTGGAAATCTACATATATCCTTGCTGTTTCATGGTACCTGACACAGATTATTGGTAATCTTAAAAAATATATTTTCAGTGTACCGGTTTGGAGCCAGAAGCCAGACTGAGGTAGACTGAACTAGGTCTGGGAACTGAAGAAGTGGCATCATCTCATTAGACACTTTTTAAAGAAGCACGGTGATGTACAACAGAGAAATGCAATGGCAATTGGAGGAAAATACGGGACAAAGGAACAATAACATTTGAGCTCTTACTACAACTCTTAGCTACCTAACAAATTTTATGCATTGTATGTTTGACAGAGAAGAAGTATGATTGTTAAGTGTAAGGGCTTCAGAGTTAGACAACTGGGGCAGATCTCAAATATTTTAGTGGCTAGCTGTGTGATCTTGAACAAGACACTTACCTACCTTAAAACTCAAGCACTTTACCATATACCTCTCATATCTACCTCCTAGTTTCTTGTGAGAATTAAATGAAATAGTGCATGTGGAGCATTTAACACAATCCCTGATACACGGTAAATGCTCAATAAATTTCTCTTTTATTCCTCTTTACTTGTATTCTATTATAATTATTATCATTTTCTCCATTTTAACATGGCAACTAACTAGTCAAACTAACATATAACCCAGGAAAAATTTTGAAGAGCCTGTGGTGAAAATTCACTTTTTATGATATTTTCAGAAAATAAGAAATAATTTTGTATGGTTTTTTTTGTTTTTGTTTTTGTTTTTTTTTTTTTTTTTTGCCTACAGATTCTTTTCCACATTCTCCACATTCTTAACCCTGGCATGCAGAATTTGGGACAATTGTTTTGAACACAGGATGGTTCAATCTTGAAATAAGGGTGAAGTAATTCTACAGATTACCACTAGAGGACAGAAGAGAGTCAGGCAACATCTGAGAGGAACTATTCAGGGACCAGTTGTCCTTGATGCTAGGACAGGCTTCTCTACTGTGGAAAGCTCAGATACGAGAGCCAGAGAATTGTTTTGATTAAGCTCATTATTTTAAAGTTAAATAATGTAGCAGAAATCCATCCCAGAGACAGTTTGTTTGCATTTCAAAGGTATTAAGGGGTCAATTTTCATTTTACCACTCTGCTCCTTTACTTCTATTATAGCTCTCATGTAATTCTGCATTATATTATTTTTGTTTCCAGGCTTGTCACCAACCACCATTATATGTAAAATTTTTGAAGGCTGGGGCCATGTCTAACTTGGACAGTTCTTTAGCTTAGCAGACTCTCCAGGGATTCAATTTCAAAATTCATTATCATCAACCTAGACAGAGGCAACAGCAAGATATTCCTAGATTAATGATTAGGGAAGCAGAGAAACAGATGAGGGGCATTCACATTCCTCTCTACATTTGATGGGCTCAGGTGTGTTTTAAGCACAAGATCAGTGCCAGAAAACTCACTGAATGTGCCTTAAAGTATATTCTCTTGATGAAGAAGTATAAAGGAAATATTTATTCAATGTGTAATGTGTATGTGTTACATGTTTTGATATGCGTTATTTCATTTATTAATCTCAACAATTTGGTTAGAGTTCTCACTTCATTTTACAAATGAGGAAACTGAGACACAAAATGCAACTCGCCTAATGTCACAGAGCTCGTATATTTTTGGAGCTGTTAAAGAAAAATTCACCAGAAAAGATGAGAAAACAAAAATTGATTTTGTTCTGATACTATTGCCAGCACTAGGGGAAAAAGCACAGATCAAGTCCCATCACACAAAGGTGATGCGAGAATATATGGATCATGAAATTAAGAAAATAACTTAAAAAAATTTTTTTTTCAACGTTTTTTTTAAATTTATTTTTGGGACAGAGAGAGACAGAGCATGAACGGGGGAGGGGCAGAGAGAGAGGGAGACACAGAATCGGAAACAGGCTCCAGGCTCCGAGCCATCAGCCCAGAGCCTGACACGGGGCTCGAACTCACGGACCGCAAGATCGTGACCTGGCTGAAGTCGGACACTTAACCGACGGCGCCACCCAGGCGCCCCGAAAATAACTTTTTAAATGTCACAGGTTTTTTTTATTAATCTAGACAATATGAAGCTTAATTTTTGTAATGTAGTTTATTGATAAGAGAATCACAAAATTACCAGTATGAAAAATAAGCCAAGAATAAAGGAGACAAGAAAACTTATGAACAATCTTCAAAAATATCACCTCCAAACATATGAGCACAACTTTATAAACCATATCTCTCCCTTTTTGAAATTCATGGAAGTTTACATATTCATAGAAGGGAAATGGTTTCAGACTACATATCCTGTAAATATAATTCACCATTGATATTTTCATATAGGACCTTGAGTCATACATTAGACACTTTCTTCTCTCTTCAAATTACCCCCCCCACCATAATCTCCCCCATCATGGTTATCAAAGAACTCTGTGCTAGCCAATTTTTCAATACATATTTGATTAATATTGATTTTAGTCAGTTCATGGCAAAGGTCTTCTAGAACAATAAAGGATGGTTTATATTTTTTTAGAGGTCAGATATGTACTCTCGCAAAGAGTTTTATTTTATTTTATTTATTTTACTGCCATAAAATCTGAGGTGTCACCTATGTGTTAAGGTAGACATTGTGACAAGCTATTCACGCTTGAAAGTGAATCATAAGGTTGTTTCCAGCCATATCGAGAATACTTCTCAAAATTAAACTTCAAATTCATTCTAGGAACTTAATTAGGACATAGTAGAAAACTTACACATCTGTACTATGAGGCATGGAAAAGCTGTGTACTGGAAACAGGAACAGTACAGTTATTCTTTAAACTTCATGGAATCTATATAACAGTTTTAAGTATTAGCTTATTTCCAGAATTATGGATTTCTTTTATTCAGAAAGATTTTCATGATCATGGAAGATGGGAAAATAAAATGAAAGAAAAAAAGAAAGGAAGGAAGGAATGAGGAAAGCGGAAGGAAGGAAGGAAGGAAGGAAGGAAGGAAGGAAGGAAGGAAGGAAAAAAGGACGGAAGGAAGGAAGGAAGATATTTTTACTGGTGGTGTGGAGAGACCTCTGCTGCACTGCAGTTTTCATTCTGTACTGTTTCTCCATCATTGTGTATTCTGTTACCTGGTTGTATTCATATTTAAGTATCAATTTAATAGCTCTGTAACGTAGAGTATCCTCAAGTGTCTTGAAGAATATCTGTATTGCTGGATACTGAAGCTTTTTCTAAATTTCCACCTTCTAAATAATGTTGAAATGTGTATCTTGGTGCATGATGATGTTGGATATTGGGACTAATTTCCAAAAGTGAGAGGTATGGTTTATGAAGTTGTGTGCATATATTTGGAGGTGATATTTTGAAAATTATTCGTATGTTTTCTTGTCTCCATTATTCTTTGCTTATTTTTCATACTGATAATTTTGTGATTCTCTTATCAATCAACTATATTACAAAAAAGAAGCTCATATTATCTAGATTAAAAAAAAACTTGTGACATTTAAAAAGTTATTTTCTTAATTTCATGATCCATATACTCTCGCATCACCTTTGTGAGATGGGACTTGATCTGTGCTTTAGATCTGTGAGACAGATGGATAATGGACAGAGGGCCTTTGGAATAAAGTGTTAACTCTCTTACAAAATACTTATGGTTTTAATAGTCTGGAGTCAACCTACCTTTACACTTTTGCTTCAGGGTTCCTAAAGCTCAGGAATAAAATTCATTCTTAATTGCATTTCCTTACCTATTTTGCCTAAAAACGATTTCTGTTTGTATTTAATAATTTTACTAATAAGAATTATTAATTACCACATTTAATAAACTATATAATTATAAATAATTGTATGTCTTATATACTGAAATAATAAGTGAAAACTAAGGAATAAGAAGAGGTTACCAATATAATCAAGAATATACAATATATATAAGAATATTATTTAATTTAGTAAATAAACACTAAGATATGTAGAGCCTATATATATATATATATATATATATTCTTCATGTTTTACCTATTATTTCTGCAAAGAACCTGAGCTGATAGGCTATTTGCATTCTTATTTTATTATATCTTTACCTGGAGAAAGCATGAGCAAATTTTAATACTCTAAACCTCTCCAAATCACCTTTTTCTGATGTAGTAATTTATCAGAAATAATTTTGATAAGAATAGCAAAGCTAATACTAAGTGGCTAAATTTCCTTATCACCCATCACTGCTGTATGGCTCAAATACTCCTGCAGAAACTTTCTTTCTAACTTAGAAGGGAGATAAATTGTGGGTATCTGGTACCTCTGCTTATTATGGGTTTCTATTCCTGAGTGCTCAACTCCATCTCTACTCTGTCTGGAATACAATCAAGGTTGATTACCAAACAATGGATACTCATTAAATGTTCTTCGTTTCCAGGCAACCACAGCTGTCAATCAGTGAAGCCTGAACAGAAGTTTTTCCAAATAATCTTTAATTTTTTTTTCTTTTAAATACATCCTCTTCTCTTCACAACCATTATTTTTTCAGCAACTCTTTAGGGCAGCACTAGATTGCTGTAACTGTCTCATAAGTCATGTTCTTCCCTTCAATCTTTTCTTCTCATTCCCCTCTTCTTAAAATAAGCATCCTTTTGATTACTGAATTTAGTATTTACATATATGTGTCTATATAAAATAGCCCTTATTCATATATTCTAATTATTTGTTAGTTATCACTATGACTAACTATAATCTTGATATCTTAAAGGCATGTACATTTTTATTGCATTCAAAATGCCTAAAATACCTGTAGTATAAGATGTACTCAACAATGATTGTTGCATTAGATGAATGAGGATGGGGATGGATAAATAATGAACTAAAATGCAAACTCTCTTATAGAGAATTTATGCTTCTTAATAATCTGATTCACATTGTGGGCAATTCTCCAGGCATTTTTCATGTCGCTGTATGGGCTTTCTGACCAAAAGGCACTGACCATCGTTTCAAGGAGGTTTGCATAGTAAACATTCTTCAACGCTAGAACTAGTATTTCCCTTTAGGTCAGTGGGAAGACTTTTCTCCTCTCCAAAGTCATTTTGGGGTAAGAAAGTCAAAGATGAGTTGTTTACATTCAAGAGTAAAGGTAAGGTTCTATTCTTCTGGAGGAAAGAATGGACAGTTTACCAGCAGTCCTAATATAAGATCAGAATCAGATTGTAATTTCAGAATTCCTTTTCTGTACCTGTACCTACATGTGCAGGTCACATTTGGCCCTTCTCAAAGCACCAAAAGAATGGACAGGGGCTTGAGGATCTGGGGTAGTTTATTCGGGTTGCTGTTTTGGCCATAAGTAATGAATTGCATATGTCTCTAGTCCAGAGATCTTATGTCCTGCAACAAAGGTAAAATCTCAGATCCTTCAGGTTCTGAATCAACAGACTCACTCTAGCATTCTAACCTAATCTGCAACTATCATTTAATTTTAATTATTTAAGCATTATACACACAACTCAGGTAGACCATTTCCCTTTATACTAGCACATACAAAAATATGTTTCTAAGACTTAGTGTTCACAGTAAAAGTAAGAGGACGATACAGAGATTTCCCAAGTACTCCTGGTCCCACATTTGCATAGCTTTTCCCATTATTACATGGCTCAACAGAATGGTACATTTTTTACCAAGAATTAATCCACATTGACACATCATAATAACTGAAAGCCTATAGTTTATCTTAGGATTCATTCTTGGTATTATACAATCTATGGGTTTGGACAAATGTGTAGTGATATGTACCTATCATTATGGTGTCATACAGAGTAGTTTCATTGCCCTAAAAATCCTCTGTGTGGGAACCAAGGAATTTAACAAAAATCCCCTACCCCTGGACAAGCAGAGCAAGACTAACTCCATTTTGTGCTACACCCACCATCTCATGTATAACCCCCATATGACCTACTTATTGCTTAAGACACTCCCCCACCCTAGTCAAGCTGCTGAGCACATCCTTACTGGAAACCAGCTCATATAGGAATATGGAACCCCTAACCGCCAAAGAATGTAAACCCCGCCTTTTGCCCACCAAACTTGCGTGCCAATTCTGACCAGAGTGGTAGGCTAGTTCAAACAGTTACTATAGTGTAAATTGTAATTCAATTGGCCACCTGCGTGTGGACTGACATGACTATGCAACTTTCTGTGTGTGTTACAACCTCATTGGCCACTGGCCCCTATAAAACTGCTACGCCTGTTAACCTAGGGGTCCAAGTCCCTGCTCTGCTGTGTCGGGTATACTTGGGCCCAAGCTCGAGCTTGCAAATAAACCCTTGTGCGTTTGCATCGGTATCGGCTCCTTGGTGGTCTCTCGGATTCGAAATCGGGGGCATTACACTCTGTGTTCTGCCTGTTCGTCACTCCACAGCCCTACCTCCCTGGACACTTCTAATATCTTTACTGCATCCACAGTTTTGCCTTTTTCAGAACGATCCATTTTACCTATTTCCTTGCAGGCATTTGTCATTTGTCATTGTTCCTACTTTTTATTTTAGCCATTCGGATAGATGTATAGTGATAACTCATTTACTTTTAATTTTCTGTTACCTAATCAGTAATTTTCTGTGTTTATTTGCCATCTCTATATACTTTAGTGAAATGTTCGTTCATATCTTCTGCCCACTTTTATGTGAAGTGTTTGTTTACTGCTGTTGACGTTGAGACTTTATGTGTTTTCAATAGTAGACATTGGTTTCACATGTGATTTGCCTATATTTTCTCCTAGTCTCTGCATACCTAGAAAACTCTCACTTGATTATGTGGCTAAATTTTGTGGTATATTATTACTTGTATATAGTACTTGATCCAATTTGCCAATATTATGTTGAGAAAATAAAATGTTGAGAAAAAATGAGAAGATTACAAGAGATATAGGTCTATTTTTCCTTTGGTGTGTATGTGCTTTGTTTTTTTGTTTTTGGCCTTAGAGTAATACTGGTCTCACTAAATGGGCTGGAAACTATTTCCTCCTCTTCTATTTTCTGTCTGAGATTGCTTAATATCAGTGTTAATTCTTTCTTAATTTTTTTGGTGCAATTCTCCAATGAAGCAGTTTAAGCTTGGAGATTTTTTTTTATCAAAAGCTTTTTAATTAAAAAAATTAATTCTTGTTGTGCTTATAAGACTATACAGGTTGTCTATTTCACCTTACTGGGTTTTGGCAGTTTGTGGCTATTATTAAAGTGGTCTGTGTTTTCTAAGTTTTTGCATGCATGAGCATAAAGTGATTCATAGCATTATCTTATCCTTTTAATTTTTTTTGACATTTATTTTTTTTTTTTTGAGAGACAGAGAGAAACATAGCACAAGGGAAGGAGGGGCAGAGAGAGAATGAGACACAGAATCTGAAGCAGGTTCCAGGCTCTGAGCTGCCAGCACAGCCAACCCACAAGCCGTGGGATCATGACCTGAGCTGAAGTCCGACGGTTAACCAACTGAGCCACTCAGGTGCCCCTTATCTTATCATTTTAATGGTTAAACTGTATGTAATATCCCTTTCATTTATTTTTTATTGAGTCCGTGCCATGTTTTCCTCAATGGGAAACAATGTGTGCCACATTTTTGATATGAACTATCTTCAATAATATCCATATTCTTAACCCCAAACACTTCAAAGATGCCATTAAAAGGTCACTTTTTATGTGACCTCCTTTTCCAGTTGTCAGATTTCTTCCTCTATTTTTTTACTCTTCTAATGCATTTTGCTGTCAAATTTCAACTCAACAGAGGAACATCAGAAAAATCTATTGGTCAGGCAAAACTAAGTTTATTAGACTTAATGTAGTAAAGGAGAATACCATTGACTGAGTGATACTAGTGGCTATAAGAGGATTAAAAACAGTTTTCCCAATTTCACTGGTTTCACGTTGTGCCTTAGAACTTTTTGTCTTTTTTTTCCCCCTGCTCCTTGCTTTTTTCTGAATATCAACCCTTACTTTGGACCTTGAAAATTTTTAAGTCTTGCACAAACAGTTCTCAGAAGGTTGTTCTGACAGTTACCTGCATCCACAATCCCTAATAGTAGGCATGGGACCCCACAACGATTTCCATATTTTCCGACCATAGGTTTTACAGCAATTAGAGATGAACAGACATTCCAGCTCAGCCAAACCACAAGGACACACTTCTCTCCTCTCCTCACCCTAGAAAACTCCAGTATTGCTTGGCTCAGGAAGGTATTTGGTCTTTAACTGCTCCTTGATGCATATCAGCTGAATAAAGTTTTTGATCTGAAGGGAAGCAAAACATGCCCCCAAATATGCCATTTTGGCATATTGATTATTTTGGATTAAAATCACTTAAGAAGCAGCCAGTGCAAGAAGGACACTGTGACCCTCCTTTGTCCCCTGAAAGCAGGTAATAAATCTTCCACGTGAATCTACCAACATTTTTTCATTGTGTTTTGTTTTTAAACAGACAATATATTTTTCATAAGACATTATTAATCATTACCAATCTATTCGTTGATTCTGCATATATATTTTGAATTTACCAGTTATATTTTATATTCTAAGTTAAACATAAGAAATGTAAGGCACTGTTTGAACTTTAGACATATGTAATGAATGCTGTGTGTTTTTTTTAAGTTTTCTTTCAAGCTTTTATTTAAATTCAAGTTAGTTAACATACAGTGTAGTACTGGTTTCAGGAGTAGAACCCAGTGATTCATCACTTACATATAACACCCAGTGCTCACCACAAGTGCCCTCCTTAACACCCATCACCCATTTAGCCTATCCGCACACCCACCTCCCCTCCAGCAACCCTCAGTTTGTTTTCTATCGTTAAGAGTCTTTTATGGTTTACCTCCTTCTCTGTTTTTATCCTGTTCTATTTTTCCCTCTATTTTTATCCTGTTCACTTCCCCTATGTTCATCTCTTTTGTTTCTTAAATTCCATATATGAGTGAAATCATATGATATTTGTCTGACTTATTTCGCTTAGCATAATACACTCAGTTCCATCCACGTCATTGCAAATGGCAAGACTGCTAGTTCATTTTTATAAATGCTTTTTGAGTACCATTATTTGTCAAGCCATGTCGGGTCCTGAGACAGGCATTGTAGGTAAGATAGGGACCTAATTTTTAGAAGCAAATGATAGCAACATAAGTAAGTAATTTCTGTAAAATGTGACTCTGACTGTGAATCCTGTGCTCCAGAAATCCCAAGTAGAGTTTCATCAACTGTTCTGGATGATTAGAAGGCAGATGGAAAAAATTCTGACTGCTTTACATCAATAAACATTTTTAGAACGTTCTCCATAAATGGAGTGTCCCCAGAATAAGCTGGGGCAATATACTGTGCTCTTCCTCCCATGTTCTCCAATCACAACATTCACAGCTTACTTCAGGGAAAACGTTGGGTGAGGAATTGGAAGAAAGATAATACTGATGGTGGAAAAAACCAATATTCTTCATATATTACTTTTCCTATAATTTCTATACTGTGGGTACAGCCACTGTGCCTTAATCAGGTTAATCAGAGCTGTTCCTATCCTGATTAATAGTCAAGCTAGACAGTCCATTAACCTCTTCATGAGATTCTTGCGACATTACATCATATCAATCCCTGCTATTTTAAATGTCCTTTGGGGATCATCCTTGAAGTTTGAAATTTGTTATTAAAAGTTTCCAAAGTGGGTTCAAATAGTTCAACAAAAAATGTAGTCCTTAATCTATTTTTCTTCCAAATTTACCTGCATCCATTTTGCTTATTATAGTTCACCGGAGGTTTGGAAATGAGACCAGAGGGCAGTATGAATGTACTCAATAATAAAATTCCAACAAGTCTGAATATAGATATTCCCATTATTAATTTTCCAAGAATAAATTAAATCACCAAAATTAAATCCTTGCAAAGTTAAAAATCCAAAGCAATTAAAGGAAAAAGTGCATTTTCTCTGATGTTAATTCCACTCAGTCTCTGTTAGAGGAATTTTCATTGAAAAGCCTGTGTAGAGTTGGGATTCTTGGAACAGGTGAAGCTTGGATCATTTTCACTCTGTTTAAGAGTGAGGTTATTTCAGGACCTCAGGAACTGAATTAGTGAATGTTTCTGTTTCTCTTGTGCCCCACTTTTAAGGGTTCTATGAATTAATAAGCTATTTGAAGTTATGATATCGGTCCAATGCAAAGTTTAGATATAAGCCAAACTCTAGGGTCTACAGTAGTTACACCAAATAAATTTATTTTCTCATGATGCAATGTTGAGTCTAAAGAAGAACATTTGCCAAAGACCATAAAAATAATTATTTTATAAAAGAGAAGATGAGATAGCCTGGGACAATTAGCTTAGTTTCAGTCTACCATTAAAACATTAATAGAAGACAGCTGTCCATAGAGTAAGAACTTTGAACTTAAAATAAATTAGGGGACATCTCTTAGCATGAGATTAATCAGGGACACCTTACTTTTACCAAATTGGGAAGAGTCGTCACTTTTTTTTTTATTATCTTCTCACAGAGAATGGAAAGTGAAATAGTCCTGTCCTCTTGCCAGACTGTGAAATTAAAAAAAAAATGTATACCCTCAATCTTATGAGAAGTCTTTTTAAAAAAATTTTTTCTCATATCAAAGCCTCTTAATTTCTATTTCACCTTTGAGACCCATGTGTCTTACAATCCACTGGGAAACTGTATGTGCACAAAGTGCCCTTCACTTTGTTATGAGCATATGTTTTTAATCCAGAGACAAGGCGATTACTACACTGGACAGTAACACTTCCAAGGGAAAATTATCCCTTAGTTTCCTCATCGGATCTTATGAAGAATCACCCTTAGAAGACCACTAACCCACCAGCTGTGGAGAACTAAAAGCAGTGACAAATGATTCTCAATAAATGTCAGTTATTGATACCTCTAGTCTTGAGTGGCAGGTGATTTTTTTCTTTTTTTTTTTTTCTTTTTCCCTGCTAAAGTTTACAGCAATGATTTATACCTCTTGGGTCCCATGGGCTTCTATAATTCCTTTTGTTTATCGGCATGCCTGATCTGAGAATTGAACAGTTAAGTCTAATTCTTCAATTAATCCTACTCTTAGATTGGTCCCTTGTCCTATCTACTTGACAGGAAAATTCAGTTCAAGCAAGAAAAAATACATCCTAGCTTCTAATGTCCTAAAAAGCCAGTATAAGTAGATGAGAAAATTCAATTGTCCATGGAAAACAGATGAAGCCTAGCTTTTTAGCTGGTCTTTCTTTGATTCCCAATGACATTTTGTTTTAATAGTTTAATCGCTGAGGGAAAAATGACAGGTATAACAAATATTAACACACATGAAGGAAGTATTTATAATGAAAAGATGATAATCCTAAGACATCATAATTTTGCCTTAACTATAAGTAAAGAAAGGTAATTTTGGATGCTGTTAGACACATGATACATATTAAAAATATTAAGAGAAAAGAGAAGATTGTGGATACAAGTAGTTTTGAAAATGCAAAGCCTAAACTGTATTTTGCACCTTAAAAAAGGTGAATTTTAAAAATAATATGAACTCAATTACTACTAAGATGTTAAAATATAGCATTAGTTAAAGGTCACTTATGTTGTCTTCAATGTATTAGGCAGCATGTCACATTAAAAGTGAGTTTCTGGCCTGCTTGTTTCGTCTTTCCTATGATATGCTGCCTTTTAAAATGTATGGGGATAGCCTAAAATATATAACTCTTTAGCTCAAGATTACACTTAGAATAGGAAAACTATTTTACTTATTAAAAAATACCGCTGTCATCTTATGGGGAAATCCCCTAAAATCTGAAACACAAGGCACTATAAATTATAAGTAGTTTTATTAGATTCATTTATGTATATTTCATATGCATATGAACAAATATATATGTATGCACACACGCTCATTACTTATATAGACTAACATGTATTTTGTAGACTATCCAGTCAGTCCAGGAAAAGTTTTGCCTCTTTCTTTTTTTATTGAATATATGGATCATTAGCAATACATGAAATCTTTCACCTATTAATTATAATAGATATTTATATACTACATATCTACTATATAACATAATATATAATGCACTGTATGGTATATGCTATTATATATAGTATTATACTACACATAATATATAATATAGTACATACTAAATTTAACTTAAAATACTATTATTTGTATATAGTTAATATTGAAATTAATATTAATATCATTAGGTCTTGAATTAGTTATAATTTTTCTTTCATTTTTTTTTTTAATTCCCACTGCTTCTTATCTAGGACCTTTATTAATTGCAAAAACATGTTTCATAGTAGTAATAATCAATACAACTATTGAACATACACTGCATTGGCAATCGTCTTAGTGCTTTGTATGAACTATCTCATTTGTCCTCCTCACCGTGCCAGGAGGCAGGCACAGTTATTCCCATTTTGCAAGTGAGAAATCTGAGCACTGAGAGATCAAGTAAGTGAATATATAAAGTCCCTCAGCAAGTGAGAACCGGAATTTGAATTTGGATGACCCATCTTCAAACATGATGCTCATAGATGCTGTATTGTATGAGGTTAGTGTGTGAGTTCCCCAGAAATACACAGGATATTGCATAACTATTTATAATTTGCTTTCACGTTTAGGAAACTATGTTCTCTGTCCCAGACTGATGGCAATCGACTATATCTGCTGAGTCCTTTCTAGAGCTGGGAGTAGTACAAGCAAGTGAATTGCATCTTAAGATTCAGTGTCTTCTCTAAAACAGGTGATATTCTCCCAATGTAGTTTATTTATGGGATTTGAAGTCACACTATGTAAAACACTTGATAGAATTTCAAACTCTATGTAATTATGAGTTATCATTAATAGCAATGAAGTATGTCTAAAAATTTTTAAAATATTAATTTTCCATGGTATATGAAGTCTTCTGTTTTGGCTAATTAGCTAAATAATACATTTTCTGTTTTCTTCCTAAACATATTTACTTTTAAGACTTAGGAAAATAAATATGAAAAGCTTTGCATGCATTGACCGAAAAAATAAAATATATAGGAATAAACTTAACCAAGTTTATTGGTATTTATTCCAGTCTTAACCAACTCTGAAAACTACAAAACATATATTGAAAAAAACTCACAAATACTGTCAAAATGTCCATAATACCTAAAGCAATCTACAGATTTACCACCATCCCTATAAAAATACCAAAGGCATCTTTCACCTTATTAGAATAAATAATCTTAAATTTTGTATAGGACCACAAAGGACCCTGAATACCCAAAGCAATATTGAAAAAGAAGAACAAAACTGGAGGTATCACAATCCCAGACTTCAAGATACACTCCAAAACTGTAATAATCAAAAAAGTATGGTACTGGCACAAAAATACACCCTTATATCAATAGAATAGAGTAGATAGCCCAGAAAAAAGCCCCATGATTATCTGGTCAATTAATCTTCTACAAAGGAGGCAAGAATATACAATGGGAAAAAGACAGTCGCTTCAACAAATGATGCTGGTAAAACTTGTCAGCTACATGCAAAAGAATGAAACTTGAGCACTTTCTTATACCATACACACACAAAAATATACTCAAAATGGATTAGGAATCTAAAAGTGAGACATGAAACCATAAACAGACTAGAAGAGAGCAAGGCAGTAATCTCTCTGACATCACTGTAACAGCATTTTTCTAGATATGTTTCTTGAGGCAAGGGAAGCAAAAGCAAAAAAACAAAAACAAAAACAAGTGGGACTACATCAAAATAAAAAGCTTCTGCACAGCAGAGGAAACAATTAGCAAAACTAAAAGACAACTTACTGAATAGAAGAAGATATTTGCAAATGAAATTTCGAATAAAGGGTTAGTATCCAAAATGTATAAAGAACTCATACAACTCAACACAAAATAAATAAATAAATAAATAATCCAATTAAATATGGGCAGAAGACATGAACAGGCATTTGTCCGCGGAAGACAAAAAGATAGTCAACAGACATATGAAAAGGTGCTCAACGTTACTCATCACTGGGAAAATGCAAATGAAAACCAATGGGATATCACCTCACACCTGTCAGAATGGCTAAAAACAACACAAGAAACCATAGGTGTTAGTGAAAATGTGGAGAAAAAAGGACAATTGTACATTTTTGGTGGGAAAGCAAACTGGTGCAGCCACTGTAGAAGACAATATGGAGGTTCATAAAAAAGTTAAAAAAATAGAATTACCATATGATTTGGTAATTCCACTAATGGGTATTTACCGAAAGAATACAAAACACTAATTCAAAAAGCTACATTTTCCTCTATGTTTATTAAAATATTATTTACAATAGACAAATTATGGAAGCAGCCCAAAATGTCCACTGACAGGTGAATGGATATAGTGGAGGTGATATATATATATAAAATTAATATATATAAATATATATATAAATATATATAAATATATATAAATATATATATTAACTTGACATATATATAATATAAATATATATTTATATATATTTATATATATTAACTTGACATATATATGTATGTGTGTGTGTGTGTGTGTGTATATATATATATATATATATATATATATATGATTCAGCTATAAAAAAGAATGAAATCTTGCCTTTTACAGCAACATGGATGGACCTAGAGAGTATAATACTAAGTGAAATAAGTCACTAAGATAAAGACAAGTGCCATATGATTTCACCCAAATGTGGAATTTAAGAAATCAAACAAATGAACAAAGAAAATAAAAAGAGAAAATTAAAAAAACAAGAAAAGAGACTCTTAACTATAAAGAACAAACTGATGGTTACCAGAGGGGATATGGGTGGGGAGATGGGTAAAACAGGTGAAGGGGATTAAGAATACAATTTACCATGATGAGCACTGAGTAATGCATCGAATTGATTCATATTGTACACCTGAAACTAATATAACAGTATATGTTAACTATACTGCAATTAAACACACACACACACACACACACACACACACACACACACTTTAGGGGCACCTGGGTGGCTCAGTATTAAGCGTATGACTCTTGATTTCAGCTCAGGTCATGATCTCACTTTTCCTGAGCTTGAACCCCATGTCAAGTTGACAGCACAGAGCCTGTTTGGGGTTCTCTCTCTCCCTCTATTTCTGTCCCTCTGCTCTCCCTCTTTCTCTCTCTCTCTCAAAATAAATAAATGAACATTAAAAAAACTTTGTACACATTGATTATTTACAAGACTAATTTGAAACACTTAAAAATACTGAATATAAATGATTGGCCAAAAGTCAGGGATTTCATTGTTTTTGTTGGCCCTAATTAAATAATTGATCATATTTATAGGATGATAAATGAGATATTCAAAAATTTCAGAGCAGACTTTCTTCAAAATAAAGTTTTCCAACAAAGCTTAAATAGTTTTCTAGTTCTGATGAAACTACATAGGGCTCACATATTAGCTCCTTTGGTTTATTGGCTCTTTTCTGGTAAGGTATCCTTGGATTCACTGACATATGAAAAAAAAGGCCTTAAATCAGCTCTGTAGATGTGAAATGGCCACCACTTGCTTTTGGAAAAAGTGACTTTCCTTTTTTCCGTCTTTAACCCCAAACAATTGCCAGTGTTGACTTCAAATCATTCATTACATTTATTTATTCACACAGACTGAGAAATGAGCTTACCTTAGTTCCTATACTACTAAGTGGCAAGAATGAAACATTTGTAATGACAAAACTATGTATAAGGCTTTGAAGAATATATTACGCATTCATCTCATCTAATTTATAATGACTGATGCAAATTATCTCAGGTAGAAAATAATCTGCTTCATGTTATCATGCTGTAAGAGTGACAGTTTAAGTCCATCTTTTTTTCTCCCAGTTAAGAAAAAATTATCATAGGGAAAATGGTGACTAGCTTTAGACTATTGTTTGGCCATAGACACTTAAGGGTACTTTGACACAATGGGTGCTCTGTGCTAGAAATCGTACACTGTGTTCACAGATTAATATGTCATTATATTCCTAAACCTCAATGATCTCACCCCTATTGAAATGTCATGCATGCCTGTCTAAACTAAGTCTATCAGTATAATCAGAGAAAATTTTGCTTGAAAGCATTTGACTTCTTGATAGATTGTCTTAAGAAATGAGAAATCCTTTGTACTGCAAATGTGAGTTAATTTTTAATGTCATTACACTTATATTCCTTTTGCTTATACAGTAAGAATGAATATCCCTTAGGCAAGGCATTCCAGTAACTTTAGGGAAAAGAAGGTTACAGCAAGATGAGCTTAAAACTTAGAGTAGATTGAGAGTATACTGATACTTATTAGGAACAAAAATAATTATAAAAATAATGTGAAGTTTTAACTTGACTATCACTGCTTGTTATCTTAATCATGATGTCTGATCTGTACAGTCTTTTATTCACAAACAAGACACTAAGCAATATTTATCAAACTAGGATACACATTGGGAATCACCAGGGGAA
Organism: Neofelis nebulosa; assembly: GCF_028018385.1. NCBI lineage: Eukaryota > Metazoa > Chordata > Mammalia > Carnivora > Felidae > Neofelis > Neofelis nebulosa. The sequence continues at coordinate 58,998,154 of NC_080795.1, read as the reverse complement.
CTTTAAAAGCAAAAACAACTAATGCTTGGGTCCCAACACTAAGCGTTCTAATTTAGTTCTTGTGGTGTGTCATTTTAAATATCATGAAGCTTATAATATAAGTGATTCTAACTCACAGAACTCTAACTCTTAATGCACATGTACTTTTATATACAATACGTATATTATTGTACAGTATATTATAATAATAAAATGAATAGAAGAGTAAAATATATCAGGAAAATATATAAGGTTTGGTAACAAAGTTGCCAAACACCAAAACCTCTAAATGTTTTCGGTGCCTCTACCTATGCTTCTTTTCCCAAATCTTAAGTCAAACTCTGAAATCCCAAAACTATTATACTTCCCATATCATGTATTACACTCTTTCGTATGTTTTAACTATTTGTACCCCCATGTGATCTCCTTCTATACTATGAAAGACTTAAAGACAGGCAAGTATTGTCTTTCTTTTGGTGTTGCTATTTTTTTTTCATGCTTTTTTACTTTTAGCACCTAGTGGAATCACATGACATGTGGTAGGTTCTGAATAAATATGTATTGAATTAATCCTTAGTAGATTCTCTGAAGTCCTTGTTATTAATACTAACCCTGTACATTGTTATATGCATTATATCTCACACACAATACAGGTAATTGAGGATAATCTAGCTTGCTATTGATTGTGAGCTTCTTGAAAGTGAATACGTTAAAAAATGTCTTATAAAAATAAGCCTGGGTGGCTCAGTTGGTTAAGTGTCTGACTTTAGCTCAGGTCATGATCTCAAGGCTTGTGGTTTCGAGCCTCCCGTTGGGCTCTGTGCTGACAGCTCAGAGCCTGGAGCCTGTTTGGGATTCTGTTTCTCCCTTCTTATTTGCCCCTCCCCTGCTCGTGCTCAGCCTGTCTGTCTGTTTCTCTCTCTCAAAAATAAATAAACATTAATAAAATTAAAAAAAAATAAGTGATTTCTAGTGGGGAAGGGCAAATTCAAGGCATTTATTAGATCATCACCATCTGTCAATGTAATCAGTTTTGAAGACACTGATAAAGAGAGCAGAGATCAAGTTGATGTAATTGCAAGATTTTTTTAAAAAATTACATTATTTATACACTTGAGCATCTAATTAATACATATATAAAATTCTATAAATGATATTTTAGTTAAATCCCAAATAAATATTGAATTACATTGTGGAACATTCATTTGCTTTCAATAATTAACTGTATATTGCTCATTACTGAATAAGTAACTACAGAATCAGCAATTTTTTTTTCCTCAAAATTCTACTTAGGCAAGGCAATTTACATCTTTAGTATATAAAAGTGAATATTCACATATATTGAGATAAAAGAGGAAATGCCCAGTAGGCTGAAATAACACAATATGCTCATGAACAAACTTGAGAATAATTTATCAAATAATCATTTCTCATGGTTTGAATTCTTTAGATAGTCATGTTGAATTTATCTCATTTCATGGTCTAATGACAAAACCTTTGCATTTCTTGCCGTTATCTGCTGATTTCAACCTCAATAAGTTTTCTGTTTAAACACACTATGAATTGATAAACACTCTCTTTTCTGATCATGCTGAACATATTGAGTCATCAAAATGAATGCCTTTGTTTCATGAAGGCACTTACAGAGCAAACCAAAAGCATCTTGAACATCTATTTTTCACACTTTTTGCTGAAGTGTTTTAACCTTTTTGAATAATATATTCTTAAAAACACAAAGATAATCCTTATTATTGCCCTCTACATCCATAGTTCTTCCTTATTGTCTTCATCCATTAGAAGATAAAATAAAAATGTTTGAGTTGATCTTCAATATACAGAAGGGTGATTATGACATATATAACACACTCCTGATTAAAACAAAATAAATTATATTTTTTTACAGTTTTATCTTTGACATAATGTCTTTTTGTTAACATAATTTATATGTAAAATACCAATTCACTTTACTTATGGTATACTATAAATAGTCCTCACTTTGCCGGGTTGTGGGATATATAGATTTCAGCTCTCATAATTTAATTAATACCAGTCAGCTAACAACACAACTCAAAATCCACATTTTGATCTGGACTTCCCCCTTTTCCCATTATTATGATCTTTCTCCTCATCGTCAATGGGAAGTGAATTAGGCAAAACACATTTTGCCATCACTGAGAAACACATTTTGCAGTCATCTTTAGTCTGTTAATAATGTGAATTTTATTTATTGATATTTAAATTTTAAACCAGACTTGCTTTCTTGGTATAAACTTAATTTCATGGTTATATATTATCCTTGTTTGTATATCACTGCATTTGGATCACTAATATTTTAAGAATTCTCATTTGTGGGGTGCCTGGGTGGCTCGTTGGTTAAATGTCCAACTCTTGATTTCAGCTCAGGTCATTTCATGGTTTGTGGGGTTGAGCCCCACATCAGGGGCTTTGCCCCTCCCCTGCTCATGCTCTCTCAAAATAAATAAGTAAACTAAAAAAGAAAGAAAGAAAGAAAAAAGAATTCTCATCTGTTTTCATGAAACAATCTTTAACATACCTTTCTTGGAATATCCTTGTTTTTGCTATAAAGGATATGGCACCCCCATAAAATGAGTAGGGGATTCTTTCCTTTTCCATTACTTGGTATAATGAGTTAGAGGTCATAATATTGCAGGGGTTTGTCAATTTTATCTAAATACAATATTGTTCAAACATCCATTATTATATCCTAGGTATTGTAATGTACCTAGGATTCATAGTGATGGCATTTAATTCATTCCCTATACCATTAATGTGTGCTTTCTTTCTTCTGTATTTCTCAATCATGCTAGAAGATCATGCATTTTATTAGTCTTTTAAGTACCAATTTTTAATTTTTTTGCATTGCTCTATTGTATGTTCATTTTCTAATTCATTAATCCTTATCTTTTCACTTTCTATCACTTATATAGCATTGATTTATAATATCTTTTTATCTTTTTGATATATAGATATACTTAAATAATTGATTTCAGAGTTTCTTTTTGTAATAGATGCATTTAGATTTTAAAAATCTCTTCAAGGATGGCTTTTGCTGAATCCCAGAAGTTTTAATATGTTACAATGTTAATATGTTACAATTTAATAAGTTACAATGTTTACAAATTTGAGTTGTGATTTTTGCTTTGACCCAGTGGTGACATTAAAATGTGTCGCTGAATTTCCAAACATCTAGTATTTGAGTAACTTAAAAAAAGAACTTTTTAAGTTTATTTATTTATTTGTGTGTGTGTGTGTGTGTGAGAGAGAGAGAGAGAGAGAGAGAGAGAGAGAGTGCACAAGTGGGGAAGGGACAGAGAGACAGACAGAAAGAGAGAGAGGGAAAGAGAGAGAATCCCAAGCAGGCTTCATGCTACCAGCACAGAGCCTGATGCAGGCCTGGAACCCACAAAACCATGGGATCGTGACCTAAGCGGAAACCAAGAGTCAGATGCTTAATTGACTGAGCCACCCAGGTGCCCCTATGAATAACTTTTTAAACTTGAAAACTGTTGAGCTTATATTGAGTCTGTTTCTCTATCTTTTTTTATTGTTTTTGTTTTTGTTGTTGTTACAGTGCATTCATTTATTTATTTATTTTCAGATTTCACATATAAGTGAAATCACATGGTATTTGTCTTTCTTTTGTATTTTATAATGTTTATAATTAATTGTTGAATCACTATGTTGTACCCCTGAAACTAATTTAAATTCTGTGTCAACTATACTTCAGTTGAAACATTTAAAAAACTATTTGAAAATGCTATTGGGATCAAACAACTTGAAACTTGAAATGTGCTTTTGGAATTAGTAACGGGAGAATTATCAGTGATTAGCAAGCACTATTTTGAGCATCACAGTGTACCGTAGAATAAATGGTAAATAAGTGTGGAGATGGCATGTGCCAAAATACTATTTGGAAATGGCCTGGTGAAAGAGAATGATTGGGAACCTGAGGGACATGAGACCTCATAGTTCTGGTAAAATTGCTTATTTTGGTGTCAAAATCAACTAGGATCGACCAGGTGTGATATCTACAACAATTTAAGGTGTCAGAAATCAAGAGACTAGAGAGTGATGCTGCTGGATGACATCAACCTGAATTTAGCGATGGATTTACAAGAAGGTGGACTAGTAACGATGTGTATACGGTGTGGGATGGAGTAAAAAGGCCACTGACCTAATCTCTAACCTGTGACACGCAGGTTGTAAGGAAAATAAACAACCTCCACTTGTGAAGGATGCATGAGAATGATTATCTTCAGTTTTTCTTTTTCTTCCTTTCTTTTTTCCTCATGAGTTGCAATCAACTACATTGGACACAGAATGTCAATAGAAAATCACACTTAAGACCAGAGGTACGATGTCCCAAATCTCACAAGTAGCATCAACTTCCCCAATTTTGCCAGGTTCACATCCCAGTTTCCTCATGTATAAATGGAGAAAATAAAAGCAGCAAATTTCTTGGTTGTGGAGTTTAATATCTTTGTAGTGTTTGCACAGCCTCTGGCACATAGTAAGTGTTATATACATGATAGCTATTACTGAATATATTTGGAAAATTTAGCAAATTACCATGAAACACATGCCTATTGGAAGGAAGTAGTGATTGTCTCTTTACCAGGCAGACACGTGTTATTTTACTCAACGAATAGAAGACATGTACTGGAAAGAAATATTAATTAGGAGACTAAGTTTTTCCAAGTTTTTTTTTTTTTATCAACATTTACAAGTTTGGAAACAAGTTGAAGTAAACATTAGTTGGATCTGAATGTCCAACTCTAACCAGTAGGAAGAAATTTCCCATATGACACAGAATTAGAACAAAAATGTTGCCATTAAGAGAAAATTAACATTTAAGATAATGAAACATGGAGGTGATTGAACATATGAATTTGGGGGAGAGTACAGACAGAGTCCATAACAGAATGGGAGTACAAAAATGAGTAAGAAAGGTTTATGTACATATGGAGAATCATTGTAGGGCTTGTCTAATTAGCTATCAAGAAAGTTAATACACAGAGGTAATGATAGCAATAATTTAACCAAGTAATGATCATCAGTACTCATAAATGATGAAATGACAAATAAGTGAATTTTCACAAAATGAATGATTACAATTCCCTTGTATATGTGAATAATACAATATTTTTAATATCTGGAGTTCTTTAGGAGAATATATACTTTAACAATAAAAATTGTATCTGAAAGTTTCTTAGCATTAAATACTTCTGTGTTAAGTGAACTGAGTTGCATACCTAAATTTTTCCCTTAAATGACTTTGCCTAAGAACTAAGTGACCTTGGGTGACTTTGTATTACTTTCCTGTGCCTCCGAGTAATCGGAAACCTGAGAGAGCAGATGGTGTAAACATATCAGCTGTTAACCAGGCATATCCTGGTCTCACCTGGCCTCTTTCTCCTCCCCCCACAGAACAATGCTCTCTGGTGTCAAGCCTTGCTGTCACACGTCTCCCTTTCGAGCGCTTTGCCCTCCAATTAGAACAATGGTATATTTGTAAAACACTCTCTTGGTTACAGTTTATTTCTGCAAAGAATGTTCAGCAATCTTCTGAAAAGCTGAGACCTCTGTGCCAATAGTATAGCATTAATCAAATCAAATAAATATTTTATGTATAATTGTATGTATGTAAATTTTCCAAGAATTAACAGCAGGTATTTCCTTGGTCAGAAAATAGATACAAATGTAATGTGACATTTTAGTGCAATCACAGAAAGATCAAAAACTATTTCAATTTAGCCATCTTTATGGTCTTATGCATATCTACAAGTATTTGTCAAAGGTAATAAAAGTATTATACTAATTATGAGAGTAAATTAAAACTGATACTATGCACAAACTAGAAAGAAAAGAGACAGTCACCTCCACTGAGGGGGAAAAAATAAAAATATTGTGTGTGTACTTGGAAAGGTAGGACAGTATCTCCATAAAGATAAAACAATGGACTGTTTGGGCTTATCAAGTAAATGGTCCACTAGGTCAAAATAACTGTGGGTCTGTCACCAAATATTAATGAATTTACTCAGAGAATATTCATTGGCCATACTGTAAGTGCTAGATGTTAAGGTAGACACTAGAGACAAAATAATGAAATAGAACCATAGAAAACAGACCATAATTCGAGAAAAACTTAGTAATTATAAGTTTTATATATACTTAAACAAAGAAGTATTAGTTGTTATATAATTTTAGTACAAGAGACTATTCTGGTTTAAAGTGGTCAAAGGCATGTTACCTTTGTAGGAAACATATAATATCAAATTTGAAGGAATGGAAAAATAGTCAGTGAAAAAGACAATGAGTGAATGTTTTCCAGGGGAACATGACAATATATATGAGAGTAATACATGAGGGTCCTCAGTGTGCTTTTTGAAAACAATGGCAAAAAATACCTGGTGTAGGAAGAATAAAGGGAATTAAGGCTGAAATAATAAACCAGAGCTGAATGCTGTAAGACATTATAAATAAAATGGGGTTTATTTTAAGAATAGTGGGGCACTGGGGAGCCTGGGTGGCTCAGTTGGTTAATGCTCTAACTCAGTTCTAACTTTGGCTCAGGTCATGATCTCACAGTATGTGAGTTTGAGCCCGTTCTGCTCTCAGCACAGAGCTCACTTCAGATTCTCTGTCTTCCATGTCTATCTGCTCCTCCCCCACTCTCACACATGTACTGTCTCTCAAAAATAAATAAACATTTAAAAAAAAAAGAGCGGTGGAGCTCTGAAAAGGTTTTAGACAGGAAAGTGACATGCTTAGATTTTTCTAGTTACTTAATTTTGTTTTCTTTGAAAACTTTTCATCATACACAATGTCAAAGAACTAACAGCTGTTAGTTGCAACTGTCCATCAGTAGATGAATAGACATGTTGTTCTTCAGAAGAAAAATAATATAGGTCAGAAATTGGGAATGACCTCAAAAGGAAGAGCACAGAATAAGGCATACATTAAAGTAAAATAAAATATTCCATTTTTCTTACTGATTTAAGGGTAAATTTAAAGTAATTAACTTATGGGGCTCCTGGGTGGCTCAGTTGGTTGGGCATCCAAGTTCGGCTCAGGTTATGATCTCATGGTTTGTGGGTTCCAGCCCTGCATCAGGCTCTGTGCTGACAGCTCAGAGCCTGGAGCCTGCTTTGGATGCTTTGGATTCTGTGTCTCCTTCTCTCTGCCCATCCCCCACTTGTGCCCTCTCTCTCTCTCTCTCTCTCTCTCTCTGTCTCTCGAAAATAAACAAATGTAAAAAAATTAAAGTAATTAACTTATAATGACTAATTAGTAATTAACTTTAAAGTAGAAGGTAATTTTAAAATAATAGTAACAACATATTGGGTGATTAGAGCATAGGGATAAATGAAATGAATGACAGCAATGCCATTAAGGATGGAGGGGAGGAATTGGAAATATATGTTATAATGGATCTGCACTACCCAGGAAGTGGTACAGTATTATTTAGAGGTGGACTTCAATCAGTTGTAAATTAAAATGCAAAACTATAGGGTGACCACTGAAAATAACAAAAACAAGCATACTTCTTATGCTTAATAGGGGAGATAAAATAAACTCATATAAAATGTTTGATCAAAACCAACGAAGGCAAAAATGAGAGAAAGAAAAAAGAAACAATGAGTCCAATTAATTAGAAAGCTATTACAAACACGGTAAATATTAATCTAACAAATCAATAATCACTTTACTTATGAATGATCTAAACACACCAGTTAAGATGGAATTTGTCAAACTGAAGAAACAAACAAGACACAACTATATTTTACCTACAACAAACCCTCAGACAGGTTAAAAGTAAATGTATGGAGAAAGTTATCCATGCTAACATTAAAGAAGAAAGCTACAGGGGCTCCTGGGTGCCTCTGTCAGTTAAGCATCTGATTTCGGCTCTGGTCACGGTTTGTGCTGACGGCTCAGAGCCTGGAGCCTGCTTCAGATTCTGCGTCTCCCGCTCTCTCTGCCCCTCCCATACTCATGCTTTGTCTCTCTCTGTCTCTCAATAATAAATAAACTTTAAAAAAAAAGAAAGCTAGAATATCTATACTAATTACACTGAAAGAAGACTACAGAACAAGGAAAGTTACCACGTATAAAGAGGAACGTTACATAATGATAAATGGCAAGTCTCCAAGGATTCCTAACAATTATTAACACAGATGCACCTAATAACTGAGTATCAAAATAGGTAAAAAAAAAAAAATTGAAAGGCATGCAACTGAATAATAGACAAATTATCATACATAGAAACTTCCAGACTTGTTCTTCATTAATTTGTAAATGAGGAGGCAAAAATCAGAAAGGATTTGGTTTCCTACATAGTACTATTAACTACATCTGAAAGACTTTTGAATATTTCCTTGAACAACAACATAATACACAGTCTTCTTTACCTCACATGGAACACCTCTAATAACATCTGGGAGATAAAACACACCTTATCAGAACTTTATCAGGGACACCCAGGTGGCTCAGTCAGTTAAGCATCCAACCCTTGGTTTCGGCTCAGGTTATGATCTTGTGGCTTCGTGGGTTCAAGCCCTGCATCGAGCTCTGTGTTGATAGTGTGGAGCTTATGTGGGATTTTCTCTCTCTCCTTCTCTGTCCGCCCCTCATCCACTCATGCTGTCTCTATTTCTCTCTAAATAAATAAACTTCATCAAATTTAAAATAATAGAAATCTTACAAAGTATGTTCTTAGACAACTATGAAATTAAACTAGAAATCAATTAAACTAGGCTGAAATACCTTCAAATATTTGGAGATTGAACACCACATTTTAAATAATGTATAGACCAAAGAAGTCTCTAGAGAGACTAAACACTTTGGACAAAATTAAGATGAACATATAACATCAAAACTTGTGAAATGCAGAGAAAGTGATGCTTACAGGAAAATTTATACCATTACCTGCCTATTCTAGAAAAAATAAAAGATCTGATTTCAGTAACATAAACTCCCACCATAAGAGAGGAAAGAGAGAACAGAAAGTTAAGTCTCAAACAAACGGAAGCAAAGAAATAATAAAAATTAGAACAGAAATCAACAGAATTGACAACAGGAAAATCATAGTGAATTCATCAAAAGCAAAATTTATTTTCTAAGATAGGTAATGAATTGATAAACCTCTAGTGAGGGTAACCATGAAAATAATAGAGAAAATGCAAAGTAATAATATCAGAAATGAGAGATGCCATCAATATTTATTGCACGGATATCAAAAGTATAGTAAAAGAAAATTATGAACACTTCCTTGAAAGACATGAACAACCTAATACCATGTGAGGTAAAATAAATAATCTGAATAGGCATATATCTGAATAATAAATTGAACCAATAATTAATATCCTTTCACATAATAAAAAAGAAGGGATATTTGAATAGGCATTTATCTTAAAAATGTAAAAAATGGAATATAAGAAGCCAATATTTTTGTACACAAATATTCATTTTATTTTATTTGTAATAGTCAAAAAATGAAATTACCCAAAATGTCTATCAATAGGTGAATAAATTATAATATATAAAACTACCAAGGTACATGTACATTAAAAAGCAGTTATGCTGAATGAAAGATCTCAGACAATAGGAACCCTTACGTTCATTGCTGCATTATTTATAATAGCCAAGATATGGAAACAAACTAAATATCTACCTATGGATAAATGGATTTAAAAAGGTGTGGTGTACACACACACACACACACACACACAATGGAATACTTCTCAACTTTAAAAAAGAATGAAATCTTGCCATTTGTAACAACATGGATGGACCTTGAGAGCATTATGCCAATGAAATAAACCAGACAGAGAAAGACAAATATTACATGATTTCACTTATATCTGGAATCTAAAAAAAAAAAAAATAAAAGAAGTAAACAGGCAAAACAAAACAAAATAAAACTCATGGATACAGAGAATAGACTGGTGTTTGCCAGAGGGGAGGGGATAAGGGATGGGCGAATGTGTGAAGGAGATCAAGAGGTACAAACTTCCGTTTATAACATAAGTCATGGGAATGTAATGTGCAGCAAGAAGATTGTAATCAATAATATTGTATTGAGAAGTTGAAAGTTCCAAGAAGGTAAATCTTAAAAGTTCTCATCAAAAGAAAAAAATATGTTAACGGTATAGTGACAGACGGTGAGTAGACTTAGTGTGATCTTTCCACAAGGTATTTGATATTTGTATTTAACAATGCATAAAAATGTTGAATCATTATGTTGTACACTTGAAATGAATGTAATGCAGTTTCTCAATTACACTTCAATAAAAAAGTATTCCAACAAAAGCACATATTTCATTATTCTGTGTATATAAAGTTTTAAATAATGCAAACTGATAAATAATTTCAGAAAGATCAGTAATTGCCTTAACATAAGGTGACTGAATCAGATGTGGGGAAAAATTCCAATGGGTCAAAGGTAACTTTTTGGAGTGATGGATATTATTCATTATTTTGATTGTGGAGATGGTGTTATAAATGCATATTCATGTCAAAATCCATCATAGTATTCACTTGAAATATGTGCGATTTATTATTCAAAGTTATACCTCAGCAAAGATGAAAACTATCAAAATAAAAAGCTAATTCCTTCTAATTTACTCATGAAACAACATTTTTTAAAGGACAGAGTGCAAAAAAAATTTTAATGTGTGTGTGTGTATGTGTGTGTGTGTGTGTGTGTGTTAAATGAAACCACAGAATAAATCAGTACCAGCAAATATAACTTCTCTCTCAATAAAAATTATGCTTGATTATTTGGGGAGGGAGCATAATAATAGGTAATGTATGAAGATTTTGGTGAAAATTCTCCTTTATGAGTTCCATCTATGTAGTCCAATAAGTCTTTTAGTAAGTCAATGAGGATGACTACAAAAGGCACTGCACCAAGCTAGAGGAAGCGATGTGAATGCGACTAAGGCTTCATCCCTGTTTTCAAGGAGGTCCTTGATCAACAGAGATAAATCGTACTATGGTGCACTAGATGCCATAGCAGAGGTGTGATCAAGTAACAGTCATGATCAAGTACTTTGGAAACACGGAGAGTACCATTGGCCTTTTGATCATGTTTGATGATGCTGGCTGGAAAAGTTGGCACTGATGTTGGAACTTGAAAAATTGGGATTAGAGTTCCCTGTGGGGGGATACAATATGAGAACAAACACTAGAACATGAAATGTGTCGCTAAATGGAAGCTTTGCTTAGATGCTGCCACAATCAATATCTTCTTTGTTAGGGCAAGTATAAGTCCATCTGCAGAATAAGAAGCACACTAGTGACATATGTGATGTTTTCAATTAAATGTAAGGATAACTATTTTTAAGTAGAATACACATTAAAAACTTTGGATATTACTTGAACTTATAGCGTAAACTATTCAATTTACTAATCATTGAAGTATGATAAGAATGTAAAGGTGCCTAATTAGTCTAATTAGTTGCAGGAAATGTAGAAAGGGAATATGCTTTCTAATGAACATATTTCTATGTACATAAGATTTTACTATTATAATTTAATTCCCCTTTTTTTACATTTAGCTGCCATTATATTTTACTCTGAACTCCAATGTATAAAATACTGTTTTGTGGTTTACACAATAATGTAGATATTACTAACAAAAAATTTTTGTCAACTAGTGTTGTTAAGTGACTAAAGTTATACGCTGTTCTGATCCCTGCTGTTTTATAAATTTTATAGCTTTACTTGTGCATAAGCTTCCAGGGAATTGTTTAATTGTAGGATAATAAACAATATGAGATTTTTCTCGATTAAACTCCATTTCATTATAGTCAATATTTACTATTATAAAGTATAAACCCAATAACATGGTCAAAAATGTTTTGGTATGTGAAAGCAAAAAGGATATTATTTGACCTTCCATTAAACTGTATTAAAAATTATCTTTTTGGGAGCCTGGGTGCTCAGTCGGTTGAGTGTCCGACTTCAGCTCAGGTCATGATCTTGCTGTCTGTGTGTTCCAGCCCCAGGTTGCGCTCTGTGCTGACAGGTCAGAGCCTGGAGCCTGCTTCAGATTCTGCGTCTCCCTCTATCTCTCTCTGCCCCTCCTCCGCTCCTGTTCTGTCTCTCTCACTCTCTCAAAAATAAATAAACATTAAAAAATGATCTTTTAATATTTGTCTACACAGCACTTATTTTTGTTATTAATCTTTATCCTTATATAATTCTACCAATACTTCTGTGCAATTAAACAGCAGCATCTTCCATTAGATACATCTAATTAGACTTGATTCAAAACATGTGTGAGCTATGTGATGTTGTTTTTGTTATTATTTTCATTATTATTGGCAGTAGGTTTGTAAAAGCAATTACACATTAGGCATATTAAGAATAAGTATATATTAGACATAGTAAGTATTAAGCAATTCAGTCAGGTTATTTATCCAAGGATGTACAATATACAAAGCTTATTTCAGGTAAGCATGTCTTGAATTAAGAATATCTTTTATTTATTTTTTTTTTACCTTATTAATGTTAATCCATTTTTGAGAGAGAGAGAGAGAGAGAGAGAGAGAGAGAGAGAGAATGAGCAGGGGAGGGGCAGAGAGAAAGAGGGAGACACAGAATTCAAAGCAGGCTCCAGGCTCTGAGCTGTCAGTACAGAGCCTGATGCTGGGCTCGAACTCACCAACTTTGAGATCACAACCTGAGCTGAAGTCAGATGCTTAACTGACTGAGCCACCCATGCACTCCTTGAATTAAGAGTTTCTTTGTGGTGATCACAGTTTGATATTTTCTTATGCATGAATATGTGGCATTGTGTCTTCATGAATTGAAAAATGAATAGAAAGCCACTATGAACGAATTATAGTATTAAGGTCTAAGTATAACATCTGGCATCAATAGCAAGCTTATGTTACTAAAGAAGTATTGGTATTAAAGACACAATAGTATAATTTCTCTCATAGGAAATTTTAGTCTTATGCTTTCAACATTGCACACAAAATAATTAAGAAAAATATAAATAACCAAGCAGAGAAATAATGAAATGTGAAAAGGAATCAGACTTTATACTGACAAAAAATGTTATTTGTTATTTGTTATTTGTATGTGATGTGTATGTCTAATCTCCTCCTTAATAAAAGGCAGATTGTATGTTTAAGCCACAATATGTGACCAAATTTTGCCTATTAGATTTAAAAATACACTTTGCTAATTACCTAGTTTAGGGAGACTATTTGTAAAGAGTTACCCATTTATATTACTGATAGGAATGAATGTTTAATCAATTAAGAAGATGAATTTTGCATTATCTATAAAAACTTTTTTCTTTTTCAAAAAAATTTTAACGTTTATTTTATTTTTCAGAGACACAGAGTGCAAGCAGGGAAGAGGCAGAGAGAGAGGGAGACACACAGAATCTAAAGCAGGCTCCAGGCTCTGACCTGTCAGCACGGAGCCTGAAGCGGGTCTCGAACTCACAAACTGTGAGATCATGACCTGAGCTGAAGTCAGACACTTAACTGACTGAGCCACCCAGGCATCCCTCTATTAAAACTTTTAATACTTATTTTTATGAGATATGTCATTTCTAAGAATTTATCTCTCAGCTCACTGTATACACAAAGACTCGTTATTAGTGAAATGGCAAAACAGGCCATGTAATTATGTACCAATCTGAGAACCCAGTGTGTAATAATACATTTTTCATGCAGAACAAATAAACATCTAATGTGATTAACACATTATACTAATTTAAGACACTTGCTTAATCTTGAAGATATATACATTTTTTAAATGAGATCACCTTGGTACATAATTATAAACTAATATAGAAGCATATTTTTAAAGTATTGTCATATATAAAAAAGAAGATCTTATACATGATGCAGAGTATGTTTCCTATAAAAAAGAAAGGAGGATATGTATGTATACATAGCTGCACATGTGCAAAATACCTCTGTGTATGTTTGAAATAACTTTCTGTTATTTAAAGATGTTTAAATTGCCTATAACATGTATGCATAACGTTGTACTAAAAACATGAAGAACTCAACACATCGCTGCAAAACGAATACATCTATACTTACTTTCTTACATCACAAAATAGATGTTGTCAAAACCAAGTAACACCGCCCCTTGCCCATCTTCATAACTAACCTCACCTTCTTCTCCAGATAACCATATTGTTAACTTACAAAAAAAAAAACCCTGTGGAAAATGATGTACTATTTACAGATAAATAATGATAAAACTGATAGATTTTTTGTATAAAGCTTTGCCATCTACAAGGCAATGGAGTGACATCACAGATCCACCTGCTTTAAATATAATGTACTGGAATCAGTGTAGTAGGTGTTCCTATGCATTGGTTATTGTGGGCAAGCACTTTTCATTCTAGGATAGCTATAGTTTATTTTTGTTGCTATATAATGTCCTTTTATATGAATAAACCATATTTGTATAAACCTTCTACTGTTGATGGACATTTGGGTTGTTTTTGCTTCGGGTTTACTATTCATACAGCAGATATGAATACTTTCATTCATGTCCCATTAAGTTGTTATACATTCAGGTACATTTTTGTTGAATATCCAGTTAAAAGTGAATTGCTGGGTAGTGTGTGCATTTTCTTGACTTAAATAGAGAATACTATATAGAATGCCTCTTATGTGTTGTCAAGTCCTGAACATAAAAATTATTTGTATTCATTAATAAAATCAAAATGTGTTTATAAGTATGTTAACAGTATATAAATAATATATAATAATGCATATATAAATATACATACATATAATATGCACATAGAATATGATTAGCATACAAGTTATTTGAGGCATGGGTGCATGTATATAGAAATACAATCCCAAAACATAAAAAAATGGTATATGTCCAACAAAATAATTCTTACACTGAATGCCCAGTCAAAACAGGAAAATCTATTGCATTTACAAATCAGAAGAAGATAGAAATTATATTGATTTGGTAGTAGTATCCAAAAAATATAGTCCTTAAGAGTCAACCTAATAAAAGAAAGGCAAGGTTAACATAAAAACATACCAAACATTTCTACAAGAAAACAAATAATGTGGAAAAAATGTTTACCAATTTTATGGATTAGAGGACTCATTATTTTAATGTCAAATCCATCCATATGTTTCTACCCATTTTGATGGAAATCAATTAAACATTTTACAGTTTTTTTAAACATTAAGAGGTTGAAACAAATATATATATACATATATACACATATATTTGCATATACGTATACATATTGTGTATATATATTTGTGTATATATGTATATATTGTATATACATATGTTTGTGTGTATACACATATAAGTATGGCTTGCCAAAGGTCAGTATTATCCAAGATGATCTTTAATAAGAGCCACAGAATTTTAAAAATCATTCTTTCTATTAAAATAGGCATAAAGAGAGCAAATCAGTAATAAAGGAATAATGTTAACAGCAGCCAGAGGCAAATGACTCATTACTTACAGATAAATAAGTGAAAGTGATAGATTTCTTGGTAAAAACTGTGCAAGGCAAAGGTCAATGCAGTGCTATCTTTGAAGTAGTGAGGAATATCTTAGCTGACTAGGATTCAATAAGCTCTCAAATGCCATTCAAAAATGAAGATGAAATAGAGACTTTCTCAGGAAAAAAAAAGCTGAGAGTATTCATTATCAGTAAAACTCATTCCAAAAATATGGTAATGACGGTTCTTTACGCAGGAATAAAATGATACAGAAGAACATGAGTGCAAGTGGAAAATTTAACCTATACTCATGAGTAAAGATTTCTGGTAATGACAAACATATAAGTAAACCTAAAAGACTTTTGATAATTTTGTCAAATTTCCTTAAATTATAATGTTTTACAGCAACATAATTACAATGTGAAGTTTGTAATATACACATAAATAAAATACATAATAAACAAAGCACAAGGGATAGTAGGAGAAAGATACTATGGATTATGCATAATACTAGATAATGTATACATTGCACATTATTTGAAAGTAGACAGCGAAAAGTTAAAAGTATATATTCAAACCCTGGGTGAAGCAGTAAAAAAACAGAGAGATATAGCCACTAAACCCATAGTGAAGATAAAAAGGGAATTATTAAAAATAATTAATCGAAAAGAAGGCAAGAAAAGGATAAAAAGGAACTGAGATAATGAGACGAATGTAAAACATAAAATGGTACCTTATTCACAATGAAGTAGTTCATAAAAACACTCTAAAGACAGAGTACGTAAAAAAGCAACTTCCAACTATGTAATTCTATAAAAAAATTCATTTTAAACATAAAGATATGTTTAACTGGAAAAATAAACCCCACTCTGAAGTGACTACATATTTTCTTTCTTTCTTTTTTTTAATATAACTTATTGTCAAGTTAACTAACCTACAGTGTGCTTTGGCTTTGGGAGTAGACTCCTGTGGTTCAACATAAAACACCCAGTGCTTCTCCCAGCAAGTGCCCTCCTCAGTATCCATCACCCATTTCCCCTCTTCCCTGCCCCCTCATCAACCCTCAGTTTGTTCTCTGTATTTAAGAGTCTCTTATGGTTTGCCTCCCTCTCTGTTCGAAATTATTTTTTTTCTTGCCCCATGGTCTTCTGTTGTTTCTCAAGTTCCACAGATGAGTAAAAACATATGATATCTGTCTTTCTCTGAAGTGACAACATATTTTCAAAGTAGATTGAAAATCAAGGAATATTATGAGGAATAAGATGGGATATTTCTTGAAATCCAGAGTTTATAAAAATATAAATATATATGCACATAAAATTCTTCAAAGAAAATCCATAAGAATTGAAATAATAGACAAATCCACCATTATAGTTGAGATTTTAAACAGTCTGAATAAGTGACAGGACAATTTGACACACATACTCAAAATCAGTGAAAATATAAGAAGACTTGAACTAATTTACATATTTAGAACACTCCACTCAAAATTGCAGCATGCAAATAGGACATTTACCAAATTAGACTACATGGTTTCAATGAAATAAATCTCAATAAATTTGATAGGGTTGATAATTTACAAACTGCTTTCCCTGCCCAATCAGAAATAATTAGAAATTATTTTCAGAATGACATTTGGAAAATCCCCAAGTATGTGGAATTTAAAAAAAAAACATATATCTGAGGAATATGCAGGCCAAGAAAGAAATCACTAGAGAAATAACATTATGTTGAATTGAATGAAGATGATAACACAACCTATTATGGATTGTGCATGCAACAAAAATACCACACAAGGAAAAATTTTAACAGTAAGTGCTTATGGTAGAAAATACCATGTTGCAAAGGAAATGTTTAAAATTCTATTTTTTTCCTTTCCAATTTTTATTTAAATTCTAGTTAGGTAACATATAGTGCAATATTGGTTTCAGGAGTAGAATTCAGTGATTCATCACTTACATACAACACCCAGTGCACATCACAAGTGCCCTCCTTAATACCCTTCAGCCATTTAGCCCATCCCTCACCCACCTCCCTCCATCAACCCTGTTTGTTCTCTATTGTTGTTCTCTTATGGTTTGTTTCCCTTTCTCTCTGTTTCCCCCCCTCTCATATATTCATCTGTTTTGTTTTTAAGAAGCTAGAAAAGGGTATAGATTGAATGTAAAGTAAACAAGATCATGGCAATACTGTAGAGTAGTAATCAACTTGTTAGTTTTTTATAAAATGAAAAATCTATTATTTCTCTCCTCAATTCTCCTTTTCCTTTTTTCTCCCCAAAGAAATGAATATATATGTCTTCATAAAGTATTTTATGTGAATATTTTCATTTAAGGAAACTAAAGCATGCAGAAAAAATTGATACAATTGGACTTCATGTATTTTCTGCAGGATCTTGAACTTTATATTTAAAAAAAAACTTTTTAGTTGAAAAATACATGGACAATTAATTCTAAGACTATTCTTTTTTAAGGATAATTCTAGTGTATCTAAATAATTCTCTAGGGGGCACCTGGTTGGCTCAGTTGGTTAAACACCTGACTACAGCTCAGGTCATGATCTCAGGGCTCATGAGTTCGAGCCCAGCATCGGGCTCTGGGCTGACAGCTCAGAGCCTGGAGCCTGCTTCAGATTCTGTCTCCCTCTCTCTCTGCCCTTCCCCCTTAACAGTCTGTCTCTCTCAAAAAGAAACATTAAAAAATTTAAATAATTCTCTAGAAGTCGGTGAAACATAGTTTATATTAAACCAAATCATCTTAACATACTTAGGAGAAAGATACCATAAACTTTACATATTTATAGATTATAATATGACTGAAAACCAGATCTTGCCCTTAATTATTGCTATATTTAACTCTAAGAAGTTTTCCTACAGTTCTTACATGGAATAAGATATGGAGGATGAAGTGGGCAATAACCACTAGCCATATTGTATTTTACAAAAATAAAATTGTTTTCACATTGAAATCCATAAAAATTAAACTACAATGTTGATTATTATTATCACTTGTAGTAGTAATAGTAATACTAGTATTTATCTTGTTCTAAAGAATAATAGTTTCATGTCTCCTGAAACTGTCAGAATATTGCTTCCTATATGTGCTCTCAGGATCATTAACCCCCAAATGCTTCACAGATAAAATTAGATTACATTGTAATGAAAACACATATCATGAATAAATAAACTCAACAATTTATACCTCTTTTTGAATATGAGTTTACCAAAGTTGTGTATATAAATGGTAAATTCATGCTTGGCAAGACAATTTATGTATTTTTTTTCTTTTACTTTTATTGAAATTGTTTCAGTGAAATAGAAACTGCATCAAATGCTTGCTATAATCAAAGAAGTAATTAACTGCAATTGAAAGTCTGGGTACAAGAAATTATTTCATGATAGAAAGCCACAAAGTAGACAAAGAAAAATACTGTTTTTATTATTTCATTATAACTTAGATCTAAAATTAAACCAACTGAAAACCTATTCACATTCTCTTTGTTTACTATTTAGAATTGAATTTACTGAGTAGATACAGATAAATTAGGTCATATTATTTTATGTAGGGAAGTATTAAAATGCATACTTCTTTCTGTTTTCATATCTGAAATAATAGATATTCAAAAGGGTTAAATCTCTTTGTTTTCTAATTATTTAAGATAATGAATATTTGGCTCAAAATAAGATATTTATAAAGCACTTAAAAGAACATAGTATTTGGGAAAGTAAAAAATAAGTAAGCATCAAAATGAAATTATGCTAACATTAATATTAAAATATCATAAATTTATTAGGGACATGTTAATTTTGTTTTGACTTTGTTTCCTTTTCTCCTAAAGCCCTACTATTTGTCATTCCATCCTAGATAATGTGTTCAGCCTTTTGTTATACACCACCTAACAACCCACTTGTCATTCAATAATTGTTGAGCTTCTAACATGTTTGTCACTATACCAGTGACTAAAGGTATACAAAATGAAAAATCCACGTGCATAGGGAGTGAGAGAAACAGACTGCATTATGGTTCTGCAGAGAAATAGACCTAGTAGAATATTACTATATATAAAGAGGTTTGTTTTAACTTATCGGCTCATGTGATTATGGAGGCTAAGAAGTTCTATCAACTGCTGTGTGCAACCTGGGGACCCGGGAAAGCCAGTGCTGTCATTTAAAGACCTGAGACTAGAGAGGCATAGGTGAAGATTCTATTCACACAGTAAAGGCATAAGAACCAGGAGCACTGAGGGCAGGGGAAGATAAATGTTCCAGTCAAAAGTCAAACGGAACAAATTCAACCTTCCTCTTTCAGGACCTCAGAGAATTGGATCACCCCTACCCACAGCGGAGAGAGCCATCTGCTTTACTCAGTCCACCAATTCAAATGCAAATCTCATTCTCAAACACTCTCAGAACACACCTGGAAATAATGTTTAACCATCAATCAGAATATCCTGTGGCTTAGTCAATTGCCCCATTAAAATTAACCATCCAAAAAAAAAAAAAAATCACATAGACTAACAACTAAAAAAAAAAAATCATATGTTAATTTCAGGGATAGCTATTTACGCAAAACATCATCAAAGAACAATCTTGCAGATGTTATGAGGAAAGATTGACTTTTATGAGTAAAAAAAAGTTAATTCTCAAAACATCAGTTCAAGTTTAAAAAGTAAATGGAGAGTAAAGGAAGAAGGGAGGATAGTGCACATAAAATAACCTCCTGAGCAAAGAACCCTTCTTTATAAAGAATAAAAAACTTGTGATAAAAATGCAATGGTTGGCTTGAAAATAAGATTTAAGGCAGGAAAGTCAGGCACATTTATGGTGATGGAGAGTTTAGAGGCTAGATTATGGATGACATCTATTTGACATTAGGTAGTATGAATTTTTATTCTGAAGGCATGGATTATATTAGCATAATATAATAGGTTTTATTAGATTAGATCTGGATATTCGTGTTAGAAAGATCAGTGCTAATTTGGAGAATGTGTTAAATGAAGACAAAATTGGAACATAGATTATCAATCAAGAAAGTTCTAGAATAATGTTGAAAAGAAAAATCCTTGTTTGATGAGGATCTGAACAAAGGCACTGGAAGCAGAGATGTAAAGGAAATGATAGATTTGATATATATTCAGGAAATAAATCTAACAGGAATTGGTGAATGTTTGGATGGAGTGTAAACAATATTTGAAGAGTAAAACTGATTTCCACTGGCTGATTGTTTCCATCCCTAACATATCAAAACGGCTCTGACCTATGTGGGCATTATTTCCATCTTTTTTTTATGTTTATTTAATTTTGAAAGAAAGAGAGACAAAGTATGAGAGGGGAGGGGCAAAGAGAGACGGAGACACAAATCTGAAGCAGGCTCCAGGATCTGAGCTGTCAGCTCAGCCCAACATGGGGCTCGAACTCACGAACCACAAAAGTCAGATGCTTACCTGACTGAGCCACCCAGGTGCCCTGCATGATTTCCATCTTACTACATACAGTAAAAACTTCTTTGTCTCTTCCTAAACCTTATCAGCATCAATTGACATAGGTAGCATTTCTTTCCTTTTTAATACAACTCTCTCTTGCCTTCAGAAGTATCACGGGTTTTCTCATTACTCTTTAGGCCCTCTTCTTCCAGTGCAAGCTTATGCTCTAACTAGCTTCTCAATATTAGCGCTTAATCATCATCTCTTTGTATACATTCCCTTTCTAGGTGATCCTTCCCATTTACAGAAGGACCATGACTTAATGTTTCAACTTAGGAGTTTTCAACTTTACGATGGTGCAAAAGTGATATGCATTTAGTAGAAAGTGTAGTTCAACTTTTAACTTGGTTTTTTTTCCAGGCTAGTGATATATGATACGATACAATCTTGTGATGCTGGGCAGTGGCAGCAGCCTCAGCACTCACGCAGCCATGCAATCACGAGAGTAAACCATCCATACACTCACAGCCATTCTGTACCCATACAACCATTGTTTTTCACTTTCAGCACAGTAGTCAACTCTTTATTATAAAACAAGCTTCACATTAGATGATTTTGCCCAATTGTAGGCTAATATAAGTGTTCTGAGCATGTTTAAGGTAGGTTAGGATAAACTATGATGTTCAGTAGGTGAGGTGTATTAAATGAGTTTTCCAATATTTTCAATTTACAATGGATTTACCAGAATGTAACCCCAACATAAGTCAAGGAAGATCTTTACATGTATGCTAGGAAAATACCAAAATCAGAGACAACTGCTCTGCATTTCAGGCTTTCCTTTAATCTTCCTAATTGATATCTCCAATTAGATTAACCTCTTCAAAGGGAACTTATTTGTGTCCCATGTTAAATTTGGGAATTTGATTTAGCCCACACATGGATCATTAAGATCTTGAATACATAAAGATTTTTTTCTAGAAAATTATTTCAGATATTATTTTCAAGTCAGAAATTAAAGGTTATTCTGACTATGAAAGACAACTCTTACTATAAACATAATCTGATATTAATTATCTACTTCAGCTAGAAATATATATATATATATACACATATATGCATATATATACATACACAATACACACACACACACACACACACATATATATATATACACACACATATTGTTTCCTTTGTTCTCCTTTATACTTGCCTGCATTTCCATTGGTGGCTTTTATTTTTAATGAGTAAATCCTAAATTTCACACTCTGAGCCTAAAATAAATGTCAATCATTTAATGAAGCAAGGTAATAAAATTTTTTGAAGAAGCATACACTCTGTTGTGTGTGTGTGTGTGTGTGTTTTACAAACTTTGGCCCAGGTAGATTTAAGCTTCTTCTCTATTCTTTGATATGAATTTGCCAGAATAGAAACCGTTGGACTGAACAGAATGGATATTTTATCTTTCTTACTCTTCCATCTTCTTTGCACAATGTGTTTTTAATAACAGTTACTCTACCTAATGAACTAGGAGAAAATTGTTAGCTTTTACATAGTAATGTCTGCTTCTCAGGCAGATGGAAAAGATATTTTATTATTCTTTGCCTTCTTAATCATCTAGAGAATAATAATTTACCCAACAAAAGGCATTTCATGAATTAGAAAGGTTGAAAATTTTAAAGTACAAAGATTTCTGTAGCATTAGTACCACCCCTCGATAAAAACCTCAAGATTTCTTTCAAAGAATCTTAAGAGGAAGCAAAAATCTTACTGGTTTATTGTTTTTCTGATTTTCCTTTTTTTAAAACTTATATTTTGATAGAAGCCTCGTACAGTTGGAAACAAAAGTAATGATTAATTTAATTCAACAGAAACACTTTGGATTACATTGTCATATTTTATAAATCACAAACTATTTGAGTCTTATTACAGAGACTACTAAGGCTTATCTACAATAACTTTCTTTTTATCCTGACTGAACATAATTCATTATTCTAATTAGTGAAAACTTGTTTATTAGTTTGGTCAGGTATTTGCAATAGGATGTGCTTCTCCTGACACAAAGTTCTGAACATTTTGGACATGCAAGAGCAACAGAATCATCCGATTTTTTGTCATCCTTTATGTCTGATATAATAATGTCTTAGGTTTTCATGGATTTAATATTATGATACTTGATTATGAATAATAGATTATAAATATAGATCTTAATGAATAAGAAGAAATTATAAAGAAAGGAGAGGCTCATGCAGGTACAGAAAACTTAAAATGAAGAACACATTATTGTTGCAAGAGCCAAAGAAATTTAACAACTGGTGAAGAGAATAAGCAATTACAAAAAGAGCTAGTAAGCTGAGAAATTAAAAAGAAAGTTTATTAGATTTTTCTTTTTTTTTTAAATTTTTTTAACATTTATTTATTTTTGAGACAGAGAGAGACAGAGCATGAACGGGGGAGGGTCAGAGAGAGAGGGAGACACAGAATCTGAAACAGGCTCCAGGCTCTGAGCTGTCAGCACAGAGCCCAACGCCGGGCTTGAACTCATGGACCGCGAGATCATGACCTGAGCCGAAGTCGGGCGCTAAACCGACTAAGCCACCCAGGCACCCCTAGATTTTTCAATATGAAGTCATTGTTATCTGAGTAAAGGCACTTTCACTGGTTTGGTAAAGACCTTAAATTGCAATATGTTGAATCATGAATATGGAGTTAGGTCATTATGACAGTGAGTTTAGCAGGATGTAATGACAGTGGATTCCTCTTGTCTCTTTCACCCTAAACGTCACAGGGCAGGTAAGAGCCAGAAAAAAAGAGGGGTGAAAGGTAATAAGCACACTTGGAATTTCCTTCTATTTTTTATGATTCGGGATATTAAAAAATGTATTGGTTCCAGAACAACATTTACTGAATAGATTTTTCAGTGAGTAGCACAGAAAAGTTCCAAAAGATAATTAAAGTATTAAGTTTTCAGTATCCCTCCATGCAATTACATTCAAAACAAAGTAATAAATTATATTTAATGTTCTCAGGTCCACAAAACACATTTGTGAAAACATTATACCTATTATAATGCTATTTTTTTGCATTTGTAATTTTTTATGAGTAAGGCAGCTTTTTTTTTTAATGTTTGTGGGTCATTTGGATCCATTTTCTGTATTTTCTTTTTGTATTATTCGCCTGTTTTCTTCTGAATTTTAAGCTTTCTTTGTCCCTTAAAAGTGTGTATGTGTCTGTTTATATACAAAACTTATACTAAAATAATGTTAAATGCAGGTATTAAATCATATTGGTTATATTTTCTTCTATAAATAATTGTTTCTTGCATTTAAGAATGAATAAATTTTAGATCAAAATAAAATAAAATCTATCAGTCATTTAATTTATATATTCACTTCTTCTTTTGCAGATAGGGTTATTTTATACTCTGTAAATAAATAAACATACTTCAATGTTTTTATCATTATTTTCTGGTGGGTTTTTTTTCCTTACTTTTAAACACTTTTCCCATATTTTGACTCGTTTGACCATATGAAGTAGGAGCATAATTTCTTTTTTCTTATACAATATATCACAAATCCTTTCATCCCTCAGTAATTATAATATCATAGGTATCTTGTTATAACTTTTATACATTTATACATTCTTGCATATCATACATATGATGTTGCATATATGTAAAACACTTGTGCACACACACACACAAAGACATGGTTTTAAGTTTATCCTTTTCTACTGAGCTGCCACAGTATCCTTGTCCAGTTTAAATTATAAGAATTTAAAATGTTTTAATATTTTTCTGTAGATGTATTCAATAATTATATGCACACATTATATGTGCAAATTCTGTAAATTTTCTAAGTTTATTTCTTTTGATTAAAAAAATAATGTTTATATTTAAGAGGGAAAGAGACAGACAGACAATGCGAATGGGGGAGGGACAGAGAGAGACATAATCTGAAGTACACTCCAGGCTCTGAGCTGTCAGCAAAGAGCCCTTCAGTGAGTGCACTGAGCTCATGAATCATGAGATCATGACCTGCACCGAAGTCGGATGCTTAACCAACTGAGCCACCCAGGCACTCCTCTTTTGATTTTTTTATTGGTATTGTAATAAATATATGATACATCTTTTAAAAATGTCCACATTATAGTTGTCTATTTTCCTTTCCCTGAACATTGTATGTTCGTTTAATAATTTATTTTACAATATTAATCAATTAACTATCTGTAGCACTCTCTTCTAGGTAAAGTGCTAAATAGAACAGTCTTTCCTTCCAACAACTTATATATTTCAAAAACGTTTTTTTCATTTTAAGTCATATCTATCTATCATCTATCTATGTATCTATTGATCATCATTATCATTTATGACTCTTGAACAATGTGAGTTTGAACTACACAGGTCCACTTACAGACAGGTATTTTTTGATAAGTAGAGTGCCAGAAATGTATTTTCTTTTCCTTATGACTTTTTTAATAACATTTTTTTCTCTAGCTTACTTTATTGCAAGATTATAGTATATAATATATTTAACATACAAAATATATATTAATTGATTGTTTAACTGTAGCAGTTAGGCTTCCAGTCCTAAGTGGGCTATTAGTAGATAAGTTTTTGGGGAGTCAAAAGTTATACGTGGATTTTTGCTTGCATGGTTGGGTGTCAGCACCCCAACTCCTGCATTGTTTAGGATCAATTTCAAGGGTATATGTACATATCAATATGAATATAAATATATATTTGAACATGTATATACGCATATATGTGAAAATTTCCATGATTTTCATAGTTACTACCAGAATTTCTCAAATGGAGGGAATCATCTTATTTTGTGAAATATTTGTGAAAATATGATTGATGAGTCATTTGGGCTAGAACACTAGTTGTACTGAGGATGGTTATACAAAAGAGCTCATGTAAAAAGTGACATATTTTTGTTAATATGTTATGAAAATTGAGAGGGTTTAATTTTCCTGCTCTGAATAAAGAGATTCTAGGCATCATTATAGCATAAACCATATAAAAAATGATGAGTAGCTTGGGAATTATGTTTTTATGACAGTATTGAACATATGAAAAATTTTACTTAGTTTGATTTACTTAAACTATTATTAGTTTATTTTTCCCAAAGTGTCTTTTCTTCAACATCTCCTCTTTTAGTCTGTCCCATCAAAGTTTGAATATTCTTAAGTTTCTTCTTTTAATAAAATACACACAACTCACGAATCTCCATAAAATATAGAAACTCTTTTTCACTTGTATCTACTATTCTATATCCCAAATCTACTCCAAAGCAAAATATTTTTAAACAGTTATCGTGACATTGAATTTACTATTCTTGATTTTCTTCATTTCCTAGTCTAGTTACAGAGTCATTTTTATACCCTCCATCATGCTTAAACATGTGATACCAGAAATGGAAATGGCTGATGAATGCTAAATGCAGTGGGTACCTTTCTGTACTCATGTAGCTTTACCTGTCCTTGTTACTTGAAATAGTTGCCCACTCCCTTCTTTGAGAAATACTTACTTTTGCAACCATAACATCACCTTCTGTTCCTTCTTATTCTATTGTTTTTTACTTCTTTCTTTACTTTTTCCCTTAAACATATCATAAACTTTAAAAAAGTCTATAAATATCAATATAAAACCATTATTATAGATTACCTTCTGTTCTACAACACTGCCTTTATATATATCTTAGGCAATGTTCTCTCTTCCATTTTTCAGTTCACTTTCTATAACTGCTACTTATCAGATATTTGACATTCATGATGGATAGTTATTATCTCACAGTTTTCTCCTCATACCCTTGTCTTTTTCTCTGCAAAGATAAAGCCTGGGAAAGTCTTCACAGATTCCCAACCTACCAATGTTTTGGGTAATATTTGTTTGTTAACCTAGCTAGCTAGCTATAATCTAGCGGTCCATTGATCATCTATCATCTATCTATCTCTAATTATATTCAGTATCATATATGTTTTCTCTTTGATATTTTTTCCACCCTGTTCTTTTAATTGAAAACATATTACCCTTGAATTTTTCAAGGAGTTTTAATAGAAGTTTTTATTTCTGTTTAACAGGTCTTACTCTACTAATTATCCCTCCACCCCCTTTTTTTGGACAATCTATTTATGTTTTGTGGTATTTTGTCACATAGTGTTATTTTGATTTAAATTTTGGTTTTCCCTTTAATGTTGCTGGTTACCATAGCATTTTTGGTGATGTTTGGCTCCTTGTTTTCTTTAACAGTGAAGTGAGAAGTTTTTAAATGTTCTAAGTGGCTGCTGTGAGATAGCCCTGTGACTAAAATGGTAAGGCTAATGGTGAAATTTTTGTCTTTTGACAAATTTTGTTATTTTTCACCAGTTTGTTTTAATATAGTACATTTATCTATTTATTTTACTTTTTTGTGATAAGCTGGATGATAATTCAGCAATTAAATTGATGGGAATTAGGATGACAGAATGACTAACAGGGAAGGAATTTCTGTCCACACTCATAATGGTCTACCACAAATGATTATTTTGGAATTTTTAAGTATTAGAGAACCAAAGTATTCATTTGTACTTAAACAACATACCTGGTTACAATCCTCTTTCCATGTTAATAAGATTCTGCATTTCTAAAAGAAGCCTTTCAATTGTATGTTTTAGGGATTCAGAAAGGCAGTAACAAGGAAATCTTCGATTTTCACAAAAGGTAGTTATTTTGTAAAAGTATTCTGACAAAATGTTTAGTGTGCAATCAATACATTCTTTATATTTAAATCGGTAGGTAACAATTCCATTTTCAGACTTGGAATCATACAAAAATACATGGTGGTAAGAATAACGTTATATAACCTTTTCCTATAAAAGAGAGGCTTAAAATAATACCCTATTATATGAATTGTCATTTAATGAAAAATCTTAGAGTGCTTTAAGAAATGGGGAAGAAAAGCAATTTAAAATGGATAATTACGAATTAATTTAAATCACTATGAAACATCAGGCAATAAGATAAAATAGGGAGAGATTGGACTTTAGAGCTGAATGAGAAGTTACCTATAAAAGTTTAAAACACAGAAAACATATCGAAAATAAACTAATTGTTTAAAAAGCTATTGTCTCCTGAATGTTCTGAGTCAGATTTCCAAGCTTTTATCATTCTTGCGCTGGAAACGCAGTGTGCTACATACCTCTTCCTCCTCCTCTTCAGCCAAGTCTTCACCTTACTGCACTGCTGTCTATGACATTATTCCCTTGGGTGCCTGGGTGGCTCAGTGACTTAAGTGTCTGACCCTTGGTTTTGGCTCAGGCCATGATCTTACACTCTTGTGCTCACAGCGTGGGGGCCTGCGTGGGATTCTCTCTCTCGGTCTCTCACTCTCTCTGCGTCTCATAATAAATAAATAAATTTGAAAAAACAAAACAGTATTTCCTTAACTGACATACATTTTTACTTAAATGTAATGATATAGTAAACCTTATATTATCAGTAAAAAAAAAAAAAGCATAATATCTCATAATGAAGACCAAGTGTAGAGAATAAAGTGATAAAATTCCATTTTTAAAAATTAATATACTAAAAATACTAATGTTGAGAAGTAACATTAAATCTCAGTTTTCAGAAATTTGCAATTATTGACAGATAATTCAGTGAAAATAATGGAATATTTTATTATAGTTTGTAATATGGAGATATTTGGCTTCATGTTGATTATGTTAAATGAAACAAAAGGTTGGTGCTAAGACTGTGATTTTATTTCCTAAATTTGATTTTGGAAAACATCAATCATTTTTTATATTTGAAAATACAAAACATATATATGAGCTTTATTTGATTATACTGGGCAATGAATTTAATTTCCTAATCCAAATGATTTAAATAACTTTTAGTCAAGAACTCTTTAGATTAGACTCTTCTGAAAAGTGTCAGCTTATTTGGTAATATCTTCAATGTGATACAAAATATAAAAATAATTGTTATGTGGTTTGGAAAATATTTATAAAATCCTTTGTGAGTTTTTTCAAACAATTGTAAATAAGCATGCTGCTCTTGTTGGAAAACAATTACATTTGTGCCAGATGTACAAGATATGCTGATCTACAATGCCAGCCTCAATTGTGTTTATGATCTAAGTAACTGAAATGTCCTTCTAGAAATTGGTAAAGTTCATCTCACAATCCAATTAAAAGAATGAGTCATGTTAATTGAAAACCAAAGACTATCTAGATTAAAAAACACCGTTATTGTAGATAATGTCTTCAGAGGATTGAAAATTGTTCAGAATTCAGTGGCCACTCTGATCCATGTGACAATTTTAACAAATCTATCATATATTTCTCTTAAATTTTCATGCATTTCTGTGGTAGCAGTGTGTATTATAGTTACAAGTGTGTAAAGTTTGCTGCTGGTGCAATGACATGAGTTTTTTGAAAAGGACTATTTTACTGAAGCAGTATGTCTGTGACTATCACTTCCAGATAATATTATATTTGACATTTCAAAAATATGTGATCTCTAGTGAATGACTTAGAAAAAGTAAATGAAGAAAATATTTTCTTAGACAATATCAGAAGATTGGCAAATTGACAATATTTTAAATACATCAATTTGGCTTAAAATTACTGCTTTTGACATACTTTGGTTAATAATTTTTGTTAATGATTTCAACAAATATTTATGGTGGCAGGACAACCTGTGTTATGTAAGATAAATTCCTTATTATTCTTTTTGTTTTCTTTCTCTTTGATTATTATTTTACACTTTCTTTGGCATCAGTCTTGGTAAATCTTTTGAACCTTACTTCAACATTTTTGGTGTTTGAAGATTAAACTTTATTGGACTTCTGGTTTCCAATTCTGCATATAAAGAGTTTGGAAGGTACAACTCCATCCTGAAACAAGTAAAAAAGCTGAACAGACTGAAAAAAATCAACAACTTTTCTTGGATGTATAAGAGGAAAGGACACAGAGCAAGCTGCTCCCTCAAGACTGTAGAGGCACAGGCAAACACAGGGAGTTGTGGCTAACTGAAGCAGAGACTCAAATGAAACTATCATAGGAATCAGTGCGAGGTAGGAAAAACCGAACTGTAATTGACAAATTGCTGGAGGCTCAGTGCAGACATATCTGTAGAGTTAAAAACTGCAGGGCGATCCAGTCATACCAATTCTCTACAGTCTTTTACAGAGGCTAGAAGTCTTCAAAACTCATTCTATAAAGCCAGTGTTACCCTAATACCAAGACCAGACAAAAAACATTAAAAGAAAAGAAAACTACACACCAATACCTCTCATGACATAGATTTAAAATTCTCAACAAGTATTAGCAAATCAAATCCAAAAAAGTATAAAAACAACTATACACCGTGACCAAGTAGGATTTATCCTATGTGTGCAAGGCTGGCTCAATGTTAAAAAATTAATAAATGTAATCTATTACATCAATAGACTAAAAAAGAAAAATTACAGGATCATATCAATAGAGTAAAAAAAAAAAAGAGCTGACAAAATCCAACACCCTTTCAGGATAAAAATTCTCAGAAAGCTAGGAGTAGAGGGAACTTACTTAACTTAATAAAGTTTGTCTACAAAAAGCCTTACTTAATGGTAAGAAATTTAAAAACATTCCCAATAAGATCAATGCAAGGCAAAGATGTTCTCTCTCATGACTCCTTTTCTTTTTCATGTTTATTAATTTTTGGAGACAAAACAGAGTATGAGTGGAGGAGAGGCACAGAGAGAGGGAAACAGAATCTGAAGCAGTCTCCAAGTTCTGAGCTGTCTTCACAGAGCCCAGTCTGGGCTTGAACCCCCGCAAACCGTGAGATCATGACCGGAGTCAAAGTCAGACGCTTAACTGTCTGAGCTACCCAGGTGCCCCTAAAATTATGTTTTGAAAACAATGAGCATAGGTTGAAGAGTGGGTCTCATTGTAAAACTGTTCCTAGATCAGTCTGTAGAGGATTGTGGATTACTTGGGAGTGGGGTGCTGGACTGGGGATGTAGGAGATGTATGAAAGAGAAATGCACAGTATTGCTTACTCTCCTATTTTGACTTAAGTAGTCATAATAGACTTCATGTTGAAAACATGTCTCTGATATTTATATTAGAGGTATTTGGGGCTAGTCAACTGCATATTTGAGTAGCCTTGGTTTTGATCATCCTTTACTCTTCCTAGGATCTCCAGTCCCCTTCTGATCCCGTATGTTCTTCAGCTCTTCACATCTAATTTCCTTGCTTACTCTGCAAAAAGTAGACATGATATGAAATCAAGAAGGTAAAACAAATATGAGGCAAAAAGAAGAATGAATCTTGCCAACTTGGCTAATACGGCATCTTAATATTCATTAGGGATACTCATGGCAAGTCTCTAGGACTTGTAAAACAAACTCATTTCAAACTCTGATATCCTCTAGTCTGGTTTTGACAATCATCTTTAGGTCACTATTGCCCTTTATGGAAATTTCAAGAAAGGTACATCATTCCCATGTTGCTGCAGTTAACAATACTGTTTCTTTAGAAAGATCTTAGAAATGAAAAACCCCATATAAATCTCAAGAAACAGATTTGAAAGTTGACATGTATAGAATATTCTTTGTAATTTTGGTAAAATTACAACCAACCAACCAACCAACCACCAAAAGAACAAACAAACTTTTGAGTTTCCAATGGCATTTACCTAATATCTACTTATTCTTTATTACACTGGGAGATTAGGAACTGTGTTCTCTGTTATCTATAGAATTGTAAAGTGTGTGTGTATGCATGCGTGTGTGTGTGTGTGTGCGTGTGTGCATGTATTT
This sequence comes from Neofelis nebulosa, assembly GCF_028018385.1. Classification (NCBI taxonomy): domain Eukaryota; kingdom Metazoa; phylum Chordata; class Mammalia; order Carnivora; family Felidae; genus Neofelis; species Neofelis nebulosa. The sequence continues at coordinate 58,966,479 of NC_080795.1, read as the reverse complement.
TCCTACAGAAGCATATTTTACAAATGGAAAATAACCATATATTGGAATAATATATATATATATATATAGTCAGTAGAGTTTCCTTTACTAAGTGTAGTTACCTCTAGCCTTATTCCGAGGCATAAAATACCAGCAGTAACATCAAACAGAAAACTGAACATTTCTTTCGATTGCCTACGCTAACCATTTCAAACACAATGACTGCATTCTACTCAGATTGTTTCAAATTTGAAGCACCCCGAATCAAATAAAATGCAAGAGATATGAGCAATAAATGTTCAAAGACTTTTAAAAGTTATTGCTATTATACTATCTGACTTGGATTGTCATATTGATTACAGCTGAACAATGAAACATACCCAAAAGCAATCATATATATTTTAGTTGATGATTCACTTTGTAAGGTTCTGTTCTCTTTCATGAGATATTCACTTTAGGACTTTGATTTGACTTTCTATATTTTCTCTCTTGTTTTAATGACAGTCTAGGATATTAAACCCTCATTTCAAACCCCTTGATCAATAAGGTACTATTTAAAGCAGTGGCTTATAACAAATGTAACACTGCACCTTTGCATTTACTATAAGCAATCCAAAATATATTGTATTAAAAAGCACATCAGCATTACATAATGCTATACAGAGCATAGCAGAAATGCAAACTTATCCTCTAGATGCTTATAACCTGTTTTTAAAATTTAGCCTGATTTAAAAATATGATGTATCATAATAATTTGAATATATTAGTTATTCCCCATGTTACCAATAAACATATTTAACCCATACTTTTCTCATTTTTATCTGCATATCGCTGTGCTTATTTCTATTGTTGGATATAATATAAAATGAACATGTATTGTATAAACACTACATCAGCAATTAAGAACAAATTAACTTTTAAGTAGCTGAATTAAAGTTTATGAAAAAAGTAGAACTTTTATGGGGATTTTATAAGCAATGTAGGAAATTAGCCTTTCATAAGTACTAGAAACAGTCTTGCTTTATTCCAAGGACTCTGGAAGCAAATGCATAGAGGTAGTCCGGGGTGTCTGGACTCTTTGAGGGTAGACACTAGACCTCTATATTTGCATGTATCAAGTGTATGCCGTAGGGACTGGCGTTGCGACACAAAATAGATTATGTTTTATCCATTGTGGGTAATACTGCAGTTATAAAGGGGGAAGGGATACACTGGTGCATATCCAGAGACTTCCTCATTTAGATCTGCATTTTATTAATCAAATTACTCATGGAAGAAACAATCATACTAACAGCATAATTTTCATTAAAGAGCTGCCTACTTAAAAAATTAGTTCCACTCCAAAATCTTTCTCCCTTACAGCCAGAACTGATCTTCTTTCTCTTGTCAATTCTTCATAGGCCTATTTCTGAAAGTCCAGCATTTGGGAAATCTCACAGTAAGAAAATATATAAAAATAAGTTAAAAAATAAAAATCTTATAGTAATGTTTAATATAATGAAGTTTATGAAAGTGACTTGGGAGAACTTTCCCAATATCCCACAAAGCCAGAAGAATGAGGTTCTGACAGAGTTAGTACTGTACATATCAAAATATGAGAAAATGAGCTAAACTGATGTAGTCATATGAACTCCAATAGGATTTGTTTTGGATATCAAGGAATTAAAGAAGACCCTTGGAAAAAGAAGGAGTCTTCAAATATTACTGCAAAATGAATTTCATGTCCATTCTAGGAGAGACTCCTTTATAAGATGAAACAATTTTTATCTTGCTATCATATTTTTCAAAAAATCTATTCAAGAAAACATCAACTTATGAGTATTTACCCTGTCTATAATTTCTAAAATGTAAGTATAGTTTCAATGCTACTTTCTTATGGCAAAATTAATAAACTAATTTAAAAACATTTTCTCATGTTATTTTGTAAGAAAATGTCCATATCAAACTTCTAGGAAAACTGTTCAGTAGAATATTTTGAGGACTGTTCCACTTCAGATGCATTTATTTTTACATAGCTTGATTTATTTACTACTAAATATTTTCCATTATGAATACTTCCTTACATTCTGTTAATATAAGTTTTTCCTATAAGTGATGATTTTGAATACCTATCACTTAATTTAAACTCTATTTCAAAGAGTCTCTCCAGGTTAAAAACCTATTTATTTATTTCTGGTCTTGTCTGCTCAGTTTAACATACATCTGTGGAAAGTCTGCATGCCAGGCAATATATGAAGCTTTTATAGGTAAAATAATAAAAATAGTCTGTTGCTCTTTTGAAATTAAGAATTTAATACTAAGATCAGTATCAGTACATTATATTAAGTGTCGAGGCAGCAATACGTCAATCCCAGGTGCTATGGAAACACACCAAAATGTGAAAATCTACAAGTAATTACAATTAGTTTCCAGAGGCTAGGAAAAATAATTATGCTTACAAATAATGATATTAACATCTATATCTGGATACATCATTGAGCTCTCTATTAAAATATATCTTAAAATTAACATCTTTTATCTTCAAATATCCAAATTAACTCTACTGACTCTAGACTTCATTACATCATCGATACAAAATTTGATCAATTATTGCTGTAAAACAATTATCTTTGTCTCTCTCTTTCTCTCCACACTCTACAACTTTTATCAAGTCTGTTAAAACACACACACACACACACACGCACGCGCACACACACGCGCACACACACACCCACACACCCACACACACACACGTGTGTGTGGGTGTGTGGGTGTGTGGGTGTGTGTGTGCGCGTGTGTGTGTGTGTGTGTATATATATATATATATATATATATATATATATTTGTTTGCTTGTTCTTCCCTTAGGTGTGGCTGTTGACTAATCATTCCAATGAGAGGACATTATTCTAGGTCTTAATACTCTAATTCATACAACAAATACTTATTGAATACTATACTATTGATCTATTCATGTACAAAGTATCTAGTGATGTTACAGGGCAATGACAAAGAGACACAGTTCTTAATGTTTCTTCTACAGCCAAATTGTGATAATTTTGAAAAGAGATGGCTCAGAAAGGAATTTGCTATTCATAAAAAAACAAAAACCCCAAGTTAGAGAGTAATGTTATAGGCAGAGTCATAGATGCAGAAAAACAAAACAAAACAAAACAAAACCAGGTAAGTTTCATGCAGTTTTATTCTGAACCTACTCTGCCTATATATTCTTAAAAATATTTATCCACTATTCAATTTAATCATCCACCTCCCATCTCTTTTTTACCTCACCTATTTCTTAAAATATGACACACTCCTTTAAAGATATTCCTTTAGAGCCTACTCTCTTCCCATTGTTGTTTGGACTGATGGCTTTATGGGCTTGATATAGAAATATTATAATTGATTGATTAATTTACTTTCACAGAAATTCTGAGTTACAACATTTACCTTATAAAATATCTTATATTCACTGTGTCTTCCTTTTTGATGTTAACTGTCATTTGCTAGAGGTGATTTCCTAACAAATGATGCATGGGAGAGAAACTTGTTTGATTTGTCACATATCAGAAAATGTATCTTATTTTACATAGCTTCCTGAGAGACAGCTTTTAAAGGTATGAAATTGGTGAATCAAAATTATCTCCCTAATTTACAACTTGGAAGCCATTTTCCAGTGTTCTCTTGGGTACAGTTTTACTGGTGAGAGATCAGATGTCAGGTGATTTCTATTTCTTTTCTAGAATTTTTGGAATTGTTTCTTTATTCTTAGGAGTTCTGATATATAATTATGATCTTCTTATGATTTGTTATTCTTCTGCTTTTGCAAACTAATTAATTTTATTAGTATTTTCTTACATACACATATATGTACATGAGATACCGTGGCTAATAAATATCACTACATAGATTTTAATATCATGAAGAAGTTTATCAAAGAACAATTTATACAAATATTTTTATGAAAACAATATCCCTTAATGATACACACTATATATCTATGCATTCACATATTTGTGTGTTCATGACCACCTGCGTGTATGTATATATACATAACATATATGTAACATATGTGATATATATATATATATCTTATTTCTCCACAATACATCTTCCAGGAGTTTCTGATTTGTATTCTCCACAGTACTAAAAATAATTATTAATGTATGGTAAATACTAAATGAATGTATTTGTGTTGATTTGAGTTAAAATGCAGCAGAAGGGAGTAGAACTATTTTTTTTTGTAAACTGACCTGCAGTTTATATAATTTAATTTGTTGTGTAATCAATATTATTAATACTATTTCCATTGTGGAGCCCAGAATCTGTATACATATATTCCCTATGTTTTATATTGACAATATGAAAATCATGCATGATTTTCCAGCATATTTGCAATGCCTTTTAGAATTCGGAATTCTTTATTCAGAAATAAAGATTCACGTATCAAATCATGCTTTTTTGTATTCATTATATACACGAGGTTTCACTCAAGGTATTTTTGCCAGCTCATTTTGTACCTTCTTTTTCTTGATCTATAAGATCAGTATGCAAGGCTATGTCACTTTTCCATTGCACATTAATAATCAAAGAGTAGTTTTTCCTGCAGGAGGTGTGTCAGGGCAATTTGACAAACAGTGCTTTGAAGGATCATGACCTTGAAGGTCTCTAGCAAGCCAATTTCTGAATTTGAAGAGGCTGTCAGATTGAATTTCAAAGAACAGTATATTAATGTCCATGATTAAGATTGGAGATACCCTATGCAATGGTTTTTATTCTTTAAAATTAGATTATAATTAGATAATGAGGTCCATACACAACCAATTAAAATCAAAATTGTCTAATGAAAGGGGCATGGTGTACAGAAGAGTAGATATCTGTGCCTTTGCCTACATGTGTGTGTTTATGTGAGTGTTGGAAAAGCCACAGATATGGTTCAATTTTTATCCAGTTCAATTCTACAAAATGATAAAAATATTTAATGGATATGTTATTGAAATCACAAGCTTTGCCATTGCAGAAGGTGAAGATGTGTGACAGGAAAAGTTAAAGCTGAAAGTGTTAGCTCAATCTGTTAGGATCAGATCCAAGCAATTTTAATTTCCAGGAGCAGAGGTGATAATAAGAAGAGTTGATGGTAAGGACACTGTGTTAGAACTTCTCTACAATTAACATGAAATGATATTATTATGATTTATTACTTTCAGCTAACTACCAGAAAATTTCTTGGAGTCTTATAAAAATTATTTTATTTGTTTTTATAAAGATGGGAGAAGTATTTAGGGAAGGATGAGACTTCCAAAAATGGAAGCTTCAAGAAAGGTATGCCCAAGAACACTTTAAATTACTGTGATGAACAATAAAATAAATTTTGTACTTATGGTGAAGGCCATGTTCCCACTGAAATACACATTACATTCACAAAACCATTGTTCCTACGTAGCTAGTATCATAAAGATTAATATTTGGGGAGATAAGTATCATTGTACAACCTTGCATTTCACAAAATAATTTATTAGAGATAATAATAATGGAAGTTATATTCAAGGAAGTATTTCTCCTTGAATATAGAGTCAAAAAGTTTATACATAATAAAACTGTTATTCAGATTATTCAAACTGTTGTCCAGCTCCACAAAACTATAAAACAGAAGTTACTTTCATCCAATTCCCAGTTCAATATTGATACGTGAAATATCAAAGTTAGATATATTCCCCATTCTATAGAAACAGTAAAAGAATTTAGGTGTTATGTGACAGTCTTAAAAAGAAAATACAATTCACACATCTTAAAACACTGTCCCTGCTTTTTGCTTGAAGTCTTTATGATAATGGCATTTCTAGTTAAATCACTTAGCTAGGTGTTCATTTGTTTGTTTGACATTCTAATCTAATGTCTCACCATACAGGGATTTCCTATTTATTTATTTATTTATTTATTTATTTTTATTTTTGGGACAGAGAGAGACAGAGCATGAACGGGGGAGGGGCAGAGAGAGAGGGAGACACAGAATCGGAAACAGGCTCCAGGCTCCGAGCCATCAGCCCAGAGCCTGACGCGGGGCTCGAACTCACCGACCGCGAGATCGTGACCTGGCTGAAGTCGGACGCTTAACCGACTGCGCCACCCAGGCGCCCCTCCTCTTTAAAATAAAGCCTTAGAATTCAGTTTATCCATATATTTAATCAGTTATTTATTAGGTTTATACCATATGGCAGGATCTCTGCAATGCCATGGGGATAGAGTCCTATATATTTGAGTCAGTATTCCTGGCTTCTTGGAGCTTATAATGTACTAGAGGAGATTGTGCATCATGCAATTATAATTTCAGTGTGATGCATGGCAAAAGGGGGAAAAAACAGAATTCTATGATGGAATAGAGGGACAGGATATAAAGGCAGGGAGAATTTCTGTAAGGAATGGTTATTGTCGCTGAGATATGAAGGAATGAATAGATGTTGGATAGATGTTTCTAGGCAGAATTAATGACATATATTCTGTGGCAGAAAGAAGTTTGGGAAGTTGGATAAAGTCAAGGATTAGGTTGTTCTGAGTGAGAATAAAGAAGAGCAGGCACGACTGATAAAATAACCAGAGCAGTGCATGCAGGGTATCATAGGTCACAGCGAAACTTGAATTTCATTTCAAGGGCAATGGGAAGCAATTCAAAGTTTTTAACGTAGGGAGACAAAATTATATTCTATGTCTTAATTCATGGAAATTGAGTTTGATAATCTGTAAGGACTATCAGGTATCATCATATCAGGTAAGGACTCTAAGTTTGGAATTGTATAAATAATTCAGTATTTCAAATTTTTGTTGTAAAGTTAAAAGATGTACAGTATAATCAAAATGCACACATCTTAAGAACATTGTACAATGTAAAGACTCAGAACTGAAATATGCTCAAAGCCATATTCAAAGAATGCATAGAACAATGCATTCTATGAAAGCATAAACATGTTAGGAAAGATACATTAATGATGGTGATGAGCTGGTTATATATTTGGGTGAAAATGGTAAGGGAAGTGATAGTGTTTACTTTTAGTGTTTGAATCTTTTATGAGACTAGCTAATATTTTAAGGAGACCATGAGGCTGCTCCTTTTTAGTTCATTTGTCTCTTAAATAGGGCTAATAGTGACAAAATCAAGATTTTGTTAGGGAGAAGTGAAGAAAACCAGAAATTTTTAATATTTAATGGCTGGCCTTTTTCTTTTAAGTTCATGGTGTACGACTATATTTCTCTCCTGGTTTGTTAGTAGTTTAAATTTTTTTCTCTGGATTTTAATTATTTTTGATTGAGATTATGCCATAACCTCAAATAATTTAATGAATTTTCTCATGTATGCACTTAATAACAGTATATGTCAACACTGTACAACACTCTACTCATTTCCTTATGGTTGTACTATAGAATTTCAATGGTTTTCTGTCATAAATGATTTTAAAGGAATATCTTTAAAAACAAAACATTTGAATATGGTTATACATTTTGATCAGGTTCTAAGAAATAATAATGCATTTTGGAATTACTGTATCAATATACACTTCCACAAATAACTTATGCATTATAAGTTATGTATAATGTCTCATTATAGTATAACAAAGTGAATACATAGTTAAGGAGGGACAGAAAGAGAGAGAAGGAAAGGGAGAGGAAGAGGGAAATACATATACATTTACAGTATTGTGATTAAAATATTTCATTAACTATTTTAACTTAGATTTTCATATTAATTACTGTGATTGAACATTGCTCATACTTATTAACCATTAGTACCTTATAGTCTACAAATTATCAGATAATTCTCATTGTCCAAGTGTTATTTGTATGATAAGTTCTTTTTTTGGTCTGTGTAAGTTATGCACATTGTGTACATTATCAAAACATGATGGCAAACATCAAACTGAATTTTCTTTACTCCCCTGTTTTCTTACATTTATAAAGGCTCACTTTCTGAAATAATTATTTTTTCTACCTCATTCTCATACTTTGCTTCTTTTCACTCTCCTTTACTTGTTCACCCTCAGATAATGACCTCACTTTGCACTTCACAAGTGCATAACTATTTAATAATAGTTAGCCAACAAATGATAATTTCCTCAAATTCTAACACCACGGTAACCAACATAAATAATGCATGTATATATTTGCACTTTATCCTTCTCTTCTGTTATACAGAAAATGCATTAGTCCTCCTTGCAAAGGTTAATTATTTTACTTGTATTCTGGATCCCTTTCAGAATCTTTACTTTTTTCTTTTTCTTGAATATTAAAATTTACCCACTCTACTAAATCATTCTCGTCAATATTCTAACATGCTCTAAGCAATACATGTTTAAACTTGTTCAGTTAAATAAAAAAGAGTAGATTAAACAAAATTAAATATATATAGTTACTCTGTTACTATGTATTGCAAATCTCCAAAGAGTGGACAGTATATCTGTAATTTAATTTATAATGAAATCTGCTTATCATTAATAAGAATAAAGATTTTTTTTTCAAAACCTGAAAAGTTGGAGATGCTTACTACACATCCAAGTAGGAATTAAAGAAAGAGAAAGACACTTTTGGGTACAAGAGAGTCACTCAGCAGAAAATAAGAATTAGAGACGTAAATCTCAAAGTAAAATTGTACATTGACTTTTAAGTCCTGATCCTGGATGAGTTTATTGAAGGAATAAATACATAAAATAAAAACAAATAATGTGTGACTCCTAAAATGTTCAAATACTTAACAGTTTAAGAAGAAAAAGTGAAGCCAGTAATGGGACAAATATAATAAATGATATAATAATGGAAGACTAAGAGTAAGATGTATGAAGGTAAAATTTAAATGTTTCCAGAGTGAGAGAGATGCCATATTAAAGGCTATTTAGAAATTAATTAAGAAGATTGAAATGGATCAACGGATTTGTAAAGTTGGGGATAAATCATCTATAAGACTACATGTATTGGTTATTACAAAAAATCTGAAAAACAAATACACTTTAAAACTCTCAAAGTAGATTATCTAAACTTTTTTTGTTATGCCAGCAATATTAAAAATTAAGTTCAGCAAAAATATCATACAAATATCTAATATATAAAATAGGGTAACAATATTAACTTCAATTAAAATGTAAGCAGCAGTGTTCTGAAAATCACTTTCAATTAATCAATAATACAAATTAATAAAATAATGTATAAATGTGCATATCATTGCATCAAAATTGAAATTTAAAATTTTTAGAAATATAAAGAAATAAATATAATTGGCAAAGAATAGAATGGTAATCAATGGAAGCTCACAGAAAACAGAAAGCATCCTAGTCTATATCGGCACTTGATACATATAGATTTCAAATATAAATTCAGCTAGGAAATGATAGGCAAATTAAATAATTAAATTGACATTGCTTGGATGAAAAAGAAAAGATAATAAAGAAATATACTTATTTATTCGTTATCGGGTATTTCAATTTTTAAAAGATATACTTGCCATGTTTTGTAAAGTGTTTTAGATCACATAAAAGAAAGGAAATGTAAACAATCATTAACCACAACAAAATCTGTCAAAGGTCTTCCAAAATGCAGAGACTTCAATTTGGGACAATAATGGTCTGAAATAAAAGCTGAGAACTGGATTAGGTGAGGTGATCTAAAAAGAAAAGAGGTAGGGTAGGACAGAAATTCCAAAAAGATGCTGTTAGAAGAGGTTTCTTTCTGTGTTATATCTTTTCTGAAGTATCTATTAAATGCAAGGAACATAAAAATAGGAAATATACATCTGTGTTGCATTCTATTAAACTCTTTAACATAAAGACACTAATTCACATACTGATTCTATGTTTAACATAGACCTGGTTTCTTAAATTGCAAAATTTCACAGGATGCTTGAGAAGATTCAATATGTAAATTGCCAAAGAAGACATGTGACAGAAAATAGATGTTCAATATATTTCTTGACTTTATATTATTTTTCTAAGAAAAATGCACAGTACTACTAGATACTTAATGGTATATAACAATTGCATACATCTATAGAGGGTTTTCTTTGTCAATTAATTTCAGTCAAGAACCCCCTGGAACACTCCAATAGTAGAATAAAGCCAAGTCTGTTTGTTTATTGCAACAAAGGAGACAGCCAACAATATGGGTCTATGAGGTGTCTCAGTGAAAGGGAGTAAGGAACTTGCTAGAATATTTTGAGTTGTGTTATATGATTTTGGAGAGGCTTCAAGGAAGTACAGTGTTGCTATGCATAGGATATGCAATACGGTAATCCTTTGGTTGAGTATCTTACCAATTTTTTTTCTAAAAGGCAGAAGGAATAGAACGTTATGTACCAAAGGAGCAGCAGTTATATTTGCAGAAATAGGGAGGGGTGGATCCTAGATAATTTCTGCAATTTGGACAGTGTTTCAGTTTCTGTTTGAGCTCATTGTTATGGAGTGATCTTGTTTTTGTCTCACTCGATCAGGGTCACAGAATGACCTTGTTGCTTTTGGTATTCTGTAAAATTGTTTATTGTCAACAGGAATATACTATCACTTAGCTGTTCAAGCCAGGATGAGATGTCATATATCATGTCGATGTAAGATTATGCCATGTGAGAACAAAAGTGGAAATTTTAAAATTACCAATGTCCTTTACCTAATGGATATGCAACACATATAGCATGAAGAAAGATTTGATTATTACATGGTATAAGGAAAAAATAAAATAAGATCAAATTATTTTAGGTATATTTAGGTATATCTATATATACCTACAATATATATAGATATATGTATTTACATATCTGCAACATATATAATATACAGCTATTTTGAATTGAATTATATATTAAAATCACAATTACAAAATATTTTATTAAAGACAGCCACTTAAACTTAAAAATACACATACAATGTAAATTCAAATGTATCTTTACTTCTCAGTCTTTCATGTTCTCTATAAACTGAATATCTTTAAAAGATCTCTGACTTTTGGGAAAAGTCTATTAACATTTCATATTTTTATGTACATTAAAACTTGAATTTTTCCATAGGCAATCAGCATCTGAAAATTTTCTTACTCAGTTGTTGCCTGACATTCTGGCCATTTCCATAGAAATATAGAGCAGATGGGTTAATATAAGGAATGAATCTTTTTTAAAGATAGTAGTGTTTCAAATTTTTTGCTTTCTGATACTGAACAAACCACTAACTATTTTCCATGAAAGAAAATCCAAATCAAACTGAAAAATGCCCCCTATGCTTCTGTAATACTTTTAAAGATTTCTATGATGGTCAACCTTTTAGGGAGCTTAAAGATGTCTTTTGAGCATGATATGTTCTGATACTTGAATTTTAGGAATCTTGTAACATAAAAGCTAAAAGGAGAGTAGTTAGTTCCATACTTGTGGGTATACAACTTTCAGAATTCCCAATAAGGGGAAGAAAGAAGATGGCTGGGTGAATATCTGCTATCATTGATTTGTTCACTATAAAATGTGATTGTTTTTCCCCTTCAAGCCAGAGTAAATGGTTAAACCATTATCTATTTCATAATTATCATACTTTATAATTATTTACTTCAATGATTGTGATTGTAAATGTATTATTATTATTATTACTTTGGAGAGCTAGAAGTGCAGAAAAATTCATTTTTAACACAATGATTTTCAGTGGGACATGGAACAATCAGCAGAGATATTGTAAATAGTAAGGTAAAAGCCACAGGGAAGACTAGGATATATAGCAATGCCCTCCTTCCTGAAGATTTCCTCTTAAAGGCTGTGGATGATATTAGTCATAAGCAATTTTCCATGCTTTAAACATATTTTAAAATAATTTACTTTCCATGTGCCTTCTTAAATCTATTATTCTCTTCTTTGAATTATTTATTTAGACACTTCTGGAAAGTGATTTTGATGAACAAATCCCAAAGATATTATGTAACTATTGATACTGGGTTCCTACATAACCATTTTCTGTAAAAGTTGCTTTAAGAGAAAAATATCCTGATGAAAAAGAAAATCCTTAATTCAAAGAAATGAACCTTTGATGGTAAATAAAAAAATATATGGGATAAAATATGGTAAGTGTGATAAACTATGAATAATGTAAGGAATATTGAGCCAGATAGAACTGGCTTTAAATAACTACTCCACCACAAAAATAAGTGATAACAGAAAGTTCTTAATCCCCTTGCATCTGATTCTCCCTTTCCATGTTAATATAAGAATAGTTAATTTCATCTTATTAAATTATCATTTATATATGTATATTAAAAATCAAAGATGGACAATTTTATATGACACAAACTACAATTTATCTTTTGAGAATTGCCAAGATTAATAAGGAATATTATATAGAGAATTTAATTATAATAGGAACACATTAAATTTGCTAGACTCTAAAATATCGAGGTGCACTTGAGCATCTGACTCTTAATTTCAGTTCAGGTCATGATCCCACAGTTATGGGATCCAGCCCAGGGTCAGCCTCCGTGTGGAGCTTGCAGCGTTCTTAAGATTCACTCTTTCTCCCTCTGCCAACTCCCCCACTCATGCTCTCTCTCTCTCTCTAAAAAAGAAATTTAAAAAAACACCTAAAAATGATTTTAGGTTTTTAATTCATCTGATGCTGTCAACTATCTTCTGCAATGCAGAAATAATTGCTTGCTCATGGACAAGCAATTTTATAAACATAAATAAAAACATCATCAAGATATTATGCTACATTAATATCAAATGAAAAACAAATGACTAAGATTTAGATAGAAGGCAAATAAAACTTATTGTAATTAGGGGCGCCTGGGTGGCTCAGTTGGTTGAACGTCTGACTTCAGCTCAGGTCATGATCTCACGGGTTTGTGAGTTCAAGCCCCGCGTCGGGCTCTGTGCTGACAGTTCAGAGCCTGGAGCCTGCTTCAGATTGTGTCTCCCTCTCTCTCTGCCCCTCCCCTGCTCATGCCCTGTCTCTCCCTCTCTCCCAAAAATAAATAAAAACATTTAAAAAATCTTATTATAATTAATATTTCAAAGAACTATTAAAATATCAGAACAAGAAAGAACTTAGAATTTCAAGCTTGGAAAATGTCACTCAGGCCAATCACAATTCAAATACATGCTCTAACCAGTCTAATTTGCCGCTGTTTACACTGTTTAAAGAAATTACACAAAAGAATAATAATAATAAAAATTGTAAAAAAAAGTATCTATAAGAAATCTTGTACCTGGGAACATAGCTGAATTATTTATAATCTATTATGCAGTATTATACATAAAGTCTTTGAGGTTTTCTTCTTATTCTTATTTTTAAAATATGATTAAGGAGATCTATGAAATTTAAGTCATTGAAGACAATTAATATTAGTCACTAGTAAACAGGTCACTAGAAAAATTAACAAATTGATCTTTTTTTGTCAGTGCCTCTCTTACAAAGATATAATCTGTCACTTCATAGATTTCTATGTACCTATGAGTCGTATGTGCAAGAAATGAGGATCTAGGTATAATTAGAAACTTGAAACCTCTTGTTTGACAGTTTGTTAAAAATTATACATATCACATAGAATTTATTAACCCATTCAACAGATAGCAAATAAATACTGTTTGTAAGGCAGGAATTCTTTTAGATATTGGAGATTCAGTGATGAACAATGCAGACAAAGGTCCTGCCGGTTATCAACATTACATTTTAAAATACTGATATGCATGTCAAATTGACTGATATCAAGGGGCGCCTGGGTGGTTCAGTCATTTAAATGTCCAACTTTGGCTCAGGTCATGATTTCAGTTTGTGAGTTCAAGCCCCACATTGGGCTCTCTGCTATCAGCACAGAGTCTGCTTTGGATCCTCTGTCCCCTTCTCTCTCTGCTCCTCTTCCACTTGTGCCCTCTCTCTCTCAAAAATAAATAAGCATTTAAAAAATTAACTGGTATCATTTAATTGCAAATATTTTTATAAGACAGGAGGTCAGGATTGGTAAAAAATTATAGCAACAATAATAAAAACTAAAATTGATTATCTGCACCATACTAGGCACTGAGATAAACCAACACTGACTTCATTATCTTACTTAAATAGAAAAAAAACAAAAAAAACCATATTAATTACATAGCACATCCCCCTCAGTTTATAGAGGACAAAACAGAAACATAAAAAATTAACTAATTTAGATTATGTCTCTCAAAAAGGAGGTTGTTAGTAAATGAATATGAGGTAGATTTGTTTTGTGGGATTAAAGTATTAAAGAAGGCATTTAGAACATTAATAAAATATTTTACCATTTTATGCACTATAAATTGACAAATAGTTCATAAGACTGAGAATAGCTTATACTTTAAAACAGTTTCAAACACAGCAAATTGTTTAGTTGACTTTTTTTCCACCTAATCTATTCTTCTGTGCTGTGTATTCATAGTATCTGGGCAGACTGACAAGAGCAATATGTATTTTATGAATAAACATCTGAAGAAACCAAGATACACAGCTGCTGCAAATGTCAGTTTCCATCATTTATGATACTCACATATTGCCCATTATATGCGGTCCTCAGAAGGCGCAGGATGCAATCATTGCTCTCATAGCAATAATACAGGGACATTGTATAGGCTCCAGAGTAGGCGTTCTGCTGATCATGGTGGTATCCTCTACCTTAATTATGCACTATATTTGCATTATTGAGAGCACAATTGCTGCCAAGGAACTGTTATGATGTCAATGCAATTACACTGATATTATGCTGTTTCAGCATTGTTCAAATGTGAGATCCTTACAATGCAAAATCTGATAAAAAAAAAAAGGCAATAGGATATTTATATCACCCCCATCAAAAGGCTATTTGACATAAATCAGATGTGCACATTTAAAGTTTGCTAAAGATCGTGAATAGTTTCCTAAGCATGTTAAAGATTTATTGCACTTGCAGATTTTTTTCTGTACTAAAAGATATTTAGTTTGAAATCTATAAAAGTGCTGGTATTCAACCATTTGCAACCATGAAAAGGGCAATTTCAATGATTCCATCTTATAAAAAGAATGGCTGCCTAATTGCCAATGTCTCTATAAATACTGTATTTGAGAGCTGATATATTTGTTTATTGAATTTGATACCACCTGTTGAAAAATAAAAGCAAAACATATGTTCTTAAAAGACCTCAAATTTACACATGTTAGTTAAGTCTTTCAGGTTTATATATACCATGATGTTATGCTGGCCATATGACATTTGCCATAAAGCTAAATGACCATTTAAACGCACTCACATACTCAGCGATCATTTTACTAAGCATTTCCTATATTTTAGGAACTATATTATGTGATATAAAAATGATCAAAAAGACAAAAAAAAAGTTTCTCATTGATAAAATTGAAGCTAGACAAAAATACAAATATGTAAATACAAATATGTCATGTTGAAAGTCATTTCAAAAGTTAGAATATTAATACATTTTTAGGTACATACAAAGAAATTAGAGAAATTTGGGTAAATTTAATTGATGAGATGGTATTTGAACTGGATCTTACAAAATGGTAGAAACTGGTCAGGTAACAAAGTGAAGTAACATTTTAGGGTGAAAAATATGTCTGAAAGAAAGGAGACATAAGTTAAGCTGGTGAATTAGGTCAATGTAGAAAGTCTCACCACACTGGGAATCAGAAGAATGGAGTGGAAGGGATAGAAGAGATATAGGTGGAAAAGTGGGATGGACATTGATAATCACGTAACTTGTGTTTTGATTTCAAGTTGTAGTCAGCAGGATTCCATATACGGAGGCTGGCGAAATCTCACACCTGATCCATAAAAGTCAGGGTTCACCACTGCTATAAGAGAAAAGTCATTTCTCATTCTTTTCCACCTTCTAATCTCAGTCTTCATTCACGGAATTGTCAAAACCCATGTAGATAATCTTTCTAGCACTCTGAGCTCTCATATCTAATATCCTCAATTCCAAATATCTCTTTCTTCACCTGTCTCACCCAATGACACCCATAGTAATAATATTGTTGCTCTTGTCATTAATAGCTGTACCATGTCCCCAGATCTCTATTTTGAGAGTTCTAGTCTCTGCTTACTCTTATTTTCAAAGTTCACTTGTTCTAAAATAATGAGCTTGTGTATTATGTAATCACATTTGTACATCATCATTTTTTTCTATTTCCACACTGCACTCACATTCTCTTTTGCCTACTTAACTCAGTTTAGATTGGGGATTTCTATTTGTTTTTATATCTACATCCTCAACTTACTTTTCTCTCCTCCCACTACGCTTAACCAGAAGATTTTCAACCCAAGTTACAACCAGCCCTTGACTAACTCTCTGCCTATGGCCAAACAGTTGAAGATGTTATGGAAAACATACAACCATCTGGTTCAACTTTGAGAAATCTGAAGTGCACCCTCAGCAATACTCAGAAAACCTATTACATTTCCCTATTAATTTGTTATTCCACTCTCTCAGATAAATATTTTGCATCTTAATTCTTTCTTCAGATCTAATGCTCTTGACTCTACATATCTCATAGAAAGAATCCACCCGTGAAATTAACAGTAACCAGAGAAGCTCTCACTTTCACACCACACATTATACTGTTTTACCTCTGCTGCCCTATAGTCTGCCTGCTTCCCTTTGAAATGCATAAACTATCTTAGAGAGTCTGGGTGGCTCAGTCAGTTAAGCATCCTACTCTTGATTTGGGCTCAGGTCATGATCTCACCTTTTGTGAGTTTGACACCTGCATCGGATTCTGTACTGACAGTGTGGCTGCTTGGGATTCTCTCTCTCTCCCTCTCTTTCTGTTCCTGTCCAGCTTGTGTTCTCTTTCTCACATAATAAATAAATAAACGTTAAAAAAAAAAAAAGAAATGCATAAACTATCTTTGCTCCACATGGGTAAGAAGCCCCCATGTTCTCTGGGCAACACCCCCTCTTGCTTTCTCTAGTTCTTTCTGTAATACTCCTCTATCTCTTAAATCATCAAATTTTTCCTCCCTACTGGATCGTTAACACTTGTCATATGAGCATGCTGTTATTTAGTCTATTAAAAACACGCTCTGATCTTCATGACCTAATCCAATTACTGCCTTGTTCCTTGCTCCTCACAGGGGCAAATCACTTTTAAAGATGTTGCCCTCTGGCCCAGTCTTTGATTTCTCACTTATCATTGTCTCTTCAATCCATTCCAAACAGGCATCCATTCCCACAGTTATTGTTCAGATCATCAATGTCATCTTTCTCACCTATGTTAATGCTTATTTTTTAATTTACAAATTCTTACGTCTCTCAGTAACATTCAACTCGGTTGATCATTTTTCCTTGTAGAGTTTATTTTTTTTCTTCTCCTAGTTTCCAGGATACCACAGTCTTCTTGTATTTCTTCCTATCTTAGTTTTCTCTCAACAGTTGTCCCTTTTTCCTCTTCCTCTTTCCAACCTTAATATGTTGGTATTTCCAAGGTTCCTGTCTGTAAGCCCTTTTCCCTTCTCCCTTTACAGTCTCCCTAGGTTAGTGCTTTTTTGTGTTTTGCTTTTGTTTTTAAATGGAGGTCTAAAAACAGTCATGAGATAAATTTAATGAATCATGACCAGATTTTGCTTGTAATGGAATAAAATAAGAATTGCATTAAAAATGTCAGTGAATATCACACACAGTAAGAGCATGAGAAAAAGTTGTTTTACAGCTAGACTGGGACAGCTCCATGCTTATCTCTGGGTATGCCTGGAATCTTGCATTGACTCATGTTCAAGATCAGGATGAGCTGTATTAAGTAATAATATATATTGTGTTATTTAGGGTAACAAATTCCCTGAAAGCACCCCATACAAGCTGATTTACATCATTTACCAATATATACATTGATTACATTTGGCTTAACTGCTTATCTAATCTGTGTTGGGAATGTGATCAGTGAGGTATAAGAGATGCTTGGGAATGGAAACTATTTCCTGGGCTCCCCTAAAACAAGATACCGTGTGTGTGGTTTGCTGGTTCATAAACTAAAGAGGAAGTACATCTTGTGCAGCTTCAAAAGGACTCTGGGAAGCTGTGCCTAGAAATCTGTCAGGCCACCAATAATTGCCTGTACATCCTTTCTCCTGATGTACTGCATTTTTAAGCTGTATTAAAGCTTTAATAAGGTTCAGCCTGTGAAGTCTTGTGAGTTCTTTCAAATATTCAATCCTGTGTAATCAATGCTAGCAATTCTGTGAAAATTTTATTTCAGTATGTATCTGTGAACAGGGGTTAAGAAATCAAATGCTTTTTGCTGTGGATTAAGAAAAGCTTCAGAGGCATTGCCTTAGGTCATTGTATCCAGTCCCATGATTTTAAATACCATTTGTACACGATGATTTGCACATATATATCTCTAACTACCCTAGTTCCCTAGTTCTAGATTTGCATAATGCACTGCACACTTGACACCAGATTTATAATGGGCATCACAACCACAACAACTGCATATTCAACAGCAAACTTTTGATTTACTCTTGTTTTCTTTTTCCCTGCCCTATCACATCCTATCACCATTTACTCAATCGTTCAGAAATAAGAGAGAAAAAACTAGGAGTCACCCTTATCTCTTTCCTTTTTCATACTACTCTCCAAAATCTATTAGCAAATTAGAATTTAGTTCAAAATATATATAAAATCTAGCAGTTGTCTCCCACTAACCTTTAAACTGCCCCTAGTCAGTTAACCATCACATCCTACCTAGATTGCCACCAGTCTTCCATCTCCATTCTTTTTTTTTTAAGTGTATTCATTTATTTTTGAGAGAGAGAGAGAGAGAGAGAGAGAGACAGAGAGAGAGAGAGAGCATGAGCACACAAGCAGGGGAGATGCAGATAGAGAGAATCCCAAGTAGGCTCCCCACTGTCAGCACAAAGCCAGACATGGGACTTGATCTCTCGAATGATGAGATCATGATCTGAGCTGAAATCAAGAGTTGGATGCTTAACTGACTAAGCCACCCAGGTGCCCCTTACCTAACAGAGTAAGGTCCTTTCTGACTACTAAATTAGAAGCATCTTTCCATCTCCTTTCTATGACATTCTACTTTGATTTTCTTCTCACTAGGGTATTTTTCTGTCTTATTAATTTATGCATTTATGAAGTATGTATGTATGTATGTATGTATGTATATTTATTTATTTTTATGTTTTTCCCGATTGTAATGGAAAATCTGTAACAGTGAAATCTCCATCTATTGTCTTTACTATTAATTCCCATTTCAAAGAATATGACCAGGACCCTAGAAGTCTGACAATAAGTGTGCTTGATATCAAGTGACATAATGGTGATAATAACTTATGTTAGTACAAGACTCTTACTTAGCTTGACATTTTGTCTGATATCAGTATCACCACAACTGAATTCCTTAATAATTATGCATTGAGTTGAGCCACCTGGAAGCTAACCGTGGAAGGGTGATTTGTGCAGAAGCAATGTATTAGTTTCCAGGAAAACTTAGTATGGTGGGGGGGGGGGGGGAGTGTGGAGAAAGGACTAGAATGGGAAAGAGCCAAAAGAGGAAATAATACTAGCTAAAGTCCTGAGAGGGTACCCACGATTTGGCTGTGGATGAATCTGGAAACAGTGCAGGCCATACCTTAAAATTACCCTAATCAGCAGTCAGGGAGCTGGAGTCTCAATACTCCCTCTACCTCTCAGGCTTTAGTTATAACCCGCCACCTGTGACATAAGTTCCTGGTCACTTGCACAAAACATACAAACACAAAAGATACTGGCAAACTAAGGGATGCTCTTCAACCAAAGAAACAGGGATAAACTCAAAGAAGTGAAAGAATGCCCTTGGCAAAAAGATGTGAGAATAGGTGGGTGGAACCACTACAGTACCTGCTAGAATAGGGTTTTTGAAGAGAAGATTAAAATGACTTAAAGAGTCAGTTATTCTTAACTAAATTGTCAAATTCAGTTAAATGCCTATCAAAAACCCATAGTGAGGAACCGATATAGATGGCTTCAAAATGAAATAGAATACTGATAAACATGGTCCTGTTATGTATGGCAATTCTATTTGGGGTAAAGATGATTCATGGAAAGGAAAGGTTTTCTTTAATAAATGTAGTTGGAAACAACGAATAGCCATATGGAACAAAGCAAAACTTGATCCCCAATCCACAATATTTATTTTAAGCTAGAACAAAGATAAAATACTAAAATATAATGGTAATAGTGATGCACTAGTACAAAGTGTGGGTGAATGATCATCTGAAATTGTTGTGCCTTTACAAAACATACCACAGAAACTAGAAATAATACATATTGGAAACTAGTCAACAATTCATATAATTCATTTCATTCCCTCAGAAAATTGCAAAAGTCATCAAATTCAGTTTTCATGCTGTTCATTATTAAAAAGAAGCTGGGGCACCTGGGTGGCCCAGTAGGTTGAGCATCCGACTTTGGCTCAGGTCATGATCTCACAGTTTGTGGGTTCGAGCCCCACATTAGGCCCTGTGCTGACCGCTTGCTCAGAGCCTGGAACCTGCTTCAGATTCTGTATCTCCTTGTCTCTCTGCCCCTCCCCCGCTCACACTTTGTCTCACTCTGTTTCTCAAAAATAAATAAATGTAAAAAAAAAAAAAATTAAAGAAGCAAAATCCCATGGCTTAAAGATGCTGCAAATGACATTTCTTTCCCTTCCTAAAAAATATCTTTCCCCCCAAATTTTCCTATTTTCTAGATTGCACATGAATACATAAGGATGGGCACATTTTAATTTATACACATACATATGCATCAGTATAAATTAAAAATTAAGGATGCCATAGAGGAATAGTTAAAGGCAATGAGGAAGTGTTGATTAAAAAGGAGGAGCCGCTGGGAGAAAACCAATTAAATGCAAATATCTGAAGGTTAGATATTTTGAAAAGGCAATTGTCTTGCTCTAGGTTGGCATGGAGAAGAGACTTGTGCTGATAAAAAAAAATTACATGGAAGTGAAATTTTCCTAAATATTTCCATTAGAGGTTATTCCTTTTCATTGTATCATCTGCCTTCTTTTTATAAAGGCTGTGGATTATTATTCCACTTCTATCATCAAAACAATATTAGTAAAATATAAAAATTATATCAACAGCTACACAGTAGTTAAGTTTCCTCTTACTCAGTGTAATCATGTGACTTAGATTAATAAAAGACTTAGTTTTCTGAAATGTACTCCAAAACATTTTTGCTTCCTCTATGTATACCAAATTAGCATTAGATTGGTTAGTAAATGCTAAGTAATTATTACATTCTGTTCACAACAATATCATTTTCAAAGTCATACCCAGAGAAAAGAAGCCTCAACAACTGTGCCTTAAATAGGCCAAATAAAATCTGAGATCCCACCAGTTTAGAAAGAATAGTATTCCAATCCATGCCTCTTTATACCTTTGCTGATAACAAATATCATAATTTGTGAATGAAAAAAGGCAACAAAACTGGATACATAACAAGGCAAAACAAAACTCTGAAGTTTTTCTTTAACATAAAAGAGGTTATTTGCAGATTACAAAATAATGATAATCAAAAAAGAATGATTCTACTTGTAACTTTTAACAGTAAGAAATGTTAAAATTAAAAAAAAGAAAAAGGGAGGCTTTATTAACCACAATGCAAGATACAAAATAAAACTATAATATTTGGGCCACCAGTTGAGTATTAGTAAAAATACCATCATCATCATCATCATCATCATCATCATCACTCATTCATATAATGTACATTTGGGGAGAACTTGTCTTCTTACTAATGAAAATATTGCAGTGAACAAAATAGATTTAAAACTTCCTTCTTCATGAAGCTTCTTTTCAACAAGAAAAGCTTAACTATTAGAGTTATGTTATAATAAACCAATCAATCTTCACTGAATGCTTCTTTAAAAGGAACTGTATTATTTCTGACTTCCAAAAACCTATGTTGTTATATGTTACATCCACAGTACTTCTTTATCCTATAACTGAAAATTTGTACCTTTTGACCATCTTCCTGCAACTGCCCCTCCAACAACTCTCTGTCTCTGATAACCACAATTCTGATCTCTTTTTCTAAGCATTTGTTTTTAGTTTTAGTTTGTTTTTAGATTCCACGTATAAGTATGATCTTATAGTACTTGTCTCTGACTTACTTCATTTAGCACAACACCTTCAAGGTCCATTCATGTTGTCACAACTGGTAGGGTTTTTTTTTTTTTTTATGGCTGGATAATATCTTATTTCATACACACACCACAACTTCTTTGCCCATCCATTGATGGAGAGGTAGGATGTTTTCATGTCTTGGTTATTGTAAATAATGCTGCTATGAACATGAGGATGCAGATATATTTTCAATTTATTGTTTTCATTACCATTGGGTACATTCCCAAAAGTGCAATTATTGCATCATATGGTACATCTATTTTTAATTTTTTAAGGATGCTCCATACTATTTTCCACTCCACAGCTGCCAAATATTTTTTCCCACTCCATAGGTTGCCGTTTCACTTTGTTGATCGTTTCTTTTGTTGTGCCGAAACTTTCAGATTTGATATAGTCCCACTTGTTTATTTTTTATTTTGTGGCCAGTCTTCAGCTTTCATATCCAAAAACTTATGACCAAGGCACATGCCCAGGAGCTTTGTTCCTATGTTTTCTCCTAGGAGATTCAGAGTTTCAGATCTTACATTTAAGTCTTTAATTCATTTTGAGTTAATGTTTTTGCACGGTATAGATATGGGTCCAGTTTCATTCTTTTACATGTGAATAGTCAATTATGCCAGCACCATTTATTGAAGATACTGTCTTATCTTCATTGAGTTTTCTTGCTCCCTTATCAAATGTTATTGACCATATATATTCCGTTTATTTCTGGGCCCTTGATTCTTATCCATTGGTCTCTTTGTCTATGTTTATGGCAGCACCACACTGTTTTGATTACTATAACCTTCATAGTATAGCTTGAAATGAGGAGGTGTGATGCCTCCTGCTTTGTTATTCTTTTTCAGAATTTCTTTATCTACTTGTGGTCATTTGTGGTTCTGTGTAAATTTTAAAATTATTTTTTCTATTTTGGGAAAATGACATTGTAATCTTGATAGGGATTGTAGTGAATCTAAAGATGGCTTTTGGTAGTATTGACATTAATACTATTAATTCTCCCAATTCCTGAACATGAGATACATTTCCATTTATGTATGTCTTCTTCAATTTTTTTCATGTCTCATAATTTTCAGTGTAGGGATCTTTCACCTTGTTAGTTAAATTTATTTCTAAGTATTTTGTTGTTTTCAATGCTATTATAAATGGGGTTGACTTTCTTTCTTTTTCAGAAGTTTTGTTGTTAGTGCATAGAAATGCTATTGATTTTTTGCACGTTGAGTTTTTTTTATCCATAACTTTAATGAATTAATTGATTAGATCTAATCGTTTTTTGGTGAGGGCTTTAGAACTTTCTCTATATATAATACAGTCATCTGCAAATATTGACAATTCTACTTCTTCCTTTCCAATTCTGATACTTTTTATTCCTTTTTTTTTTTTTTGGCCTGATAGCTCTAGCTAAGACTTTTATTACTCTGTTGAATATAAATGATGAGAGTGGGCAGCCTTGTCTTGTTCCTAATCTCAGAAGGCAAGTTTTCAACCTTTCACTATGACTGTGATGTTAGCCGTGGGCTTGTCATATATGACCTTTACTATGTTCAGATATGTTCTTTATATGCTGAGTTTGTTAAGAGTGTTTGTCATGAAAGATGTTGAATTTTGTCCATGCTTTTTCTGTGCCTGTTGAGACGATCATATGATTCTTTTCTTTTATTCTGCTAATGGGATATATCACATTGATTAATTTGTATATATTGAACTATCCTTGCATCCCAGGGATAAATTACAGTTGATCATGGTGAATGAGCCTATTAATATTCTGCTAACTTCTGTTTGTTAGCATTTCATAGAGAATATTTGCACCCATATTCATTAAGTATATTGCCCTATAGTTTATTTTTTCCTAGTAGTGTCCTTTTCTGGTTTTGGTAATGGGATAATGCTGGTCTTATAAGATGAGTTTGGGAGTGTTCCTTCATCTTTGGTATTTGGGGAGAATTTGAGAAAGACTGGTGTTAATACTTCCTTAGATGTTTGGTAAAATTCATGAGTGAAACAATCTAGTCTTCATTGGTAGATTTTTGGTTACTAATTCAATTTCCTTACAGAAATTGGTTCATTTATATTTTCTATTTCTTCCTGATTCAGTCTTGGTAAAGTTGTATGTTTCTAAAATGTTTTCAATTTTCCATTTCTAGGGTGCCTAGGTGGCTCAGTTGGTTAAGTGTCTGACTCTTGGTTTTGGCTCAGGTCATGATTTCACAGTTCATGAGATTGAGCTCCTTACCAGACTCTGTGCTAACAGAGCAGAGCCTGCTTGAGATTCTCTCTCTCCCTCTCTCTGTCCTTCCCCCTCCCTGCCAAAAAAAACAAATAAACTTTTAAAAAATTTAAAAAGAAAAAATTTTCCATTTCTTATAGGTTGTCCAGTTTATTGGTATATGATTGTTCATAGTAGTCTCTTATAATCCTTTGAATTTCTGTGTTATCAGTTGTAATTTCTCCTTTTTATTTGTATTTTATTATTATTATTATTATTATTATTATTATTATTTGGATCCTTTCTCTTTTTTCTTGGTTAGTCTAGCTAAAGTTTTGTCAATCTTGTTTATCTTTTCAACGAACAAACTCTTAGTTTGATTAATTTTTTCTATTGTTTTTCTGTTCCCCATTTCATATTTCTGCTCTAATATTTATTATTTCCTTTCTTCTGCTAATTGTAGGCTCAGTTTTCTTTGTTTTCTAGTTCATTAGGGCATAGTGTTAGATTGTGGGTTTTTTGTGGGTTTTTTTAGTTTTTTTAATGTTTATTTTTGATAAAGAGAGAGAGAGCACAAGCAAGGGAGGTGCAGAGAGAGGGGTATACACAGAATCTGAAGCAGGCTCCAGGCTCTGAGCTGTCAGCACAGGGCCTGATGCGGGACTCAAACCCACTAACCATAAGATCATGACCTGAGCTGAAATCAGACACTCAACTGACTAAGCCACCCAGGTGCCCCTAGCTTGTTTACTGGGATCCTTCTTGCTTCTTAATGTAGACATTTATTGCTATATACTTCTCTCTTAGAACTGATTTTTCTACATCCCATAAATTCTGATATGTTCTGTTTCATTTGTCTCAATAAACTTTTTTTTTTTGTCCCTTTAGTTTTGTCTTTGATCCATTGATTTTTCAGGATAGTGTTGCTTAATTTCCATGTATTTGTAAATTTTCCAGTTTTTGTCTTGTTATTGATTTCTAGTTTAATGCTATGTGGCCAGAGAATATATTTGGTATGATTTCAATCTACTTGAATTTGCTAACAATTGTTTTGCAGCCTAACACTGTCTATCCTAGGAAATGTTTCATGTTTGCTTGAAAGTAATATATATTCTGCTGTTGTTGGATAGAATGTTCTGTATATGTGTGTTAGGTTAATTTGCTCTATACTGTTGTTCAAATCTGCTGTTTCCTTATTGATTCTCTATCTGAATAATCTATCCATTGTTGAAAAAGGGTACTAAAGTCCCCAACTATTATTGCATTCCCATTTATTTCTCTTTTTAATTCTGTTTCTGCTTTATATATTTAGGTGCTCTGATGTTGGGTTCATCATCCAATATTACACTTTTTCTTCCAAACTCTCAAATTTGGATGCTCTCCCAACTCCAAATTATCAAATTATTATTTTTCATTTATTCTGTAGAAGTCACTCTTTCTTCATAATTTAGTTGTCTTAATTTTCAGATAATTTAGAAGCACAAACATATAGTTCATCTCATTCACACACACATTTATATACATAATGTCTTTTTAGTGGTTACTGAAATTTTTTGTTTATTTGATTAATAAATATTTGACCTATTTCATTTCTGGTATTTGGTTTCCAGTATATAGTTCTGTTATGTCTTATGCATTCATAGTGAAATTTGAATTAATATAAAGGCAATAACCAAATGTTGATTTCACAATAATTGAGCAAATATTAGGGTTTCAGTGTAAAATCCAGCCAAAATGTGTTTGTAACTGTAAAAGGAAAGGCTTACAATCTTATTCCTGAGCCACACCACTACACTCAGCCTTTCCTTACCACACACACACACACACACACACACACACACACAACATAGAGCCCTGTGCCTCGTATTGCTTACACCTTTCAAGGAAAAGCTAAGCCATTCTAAATACATTTTGTTTAATTTAATGGTGACCTTCAATATCTTTAAATTGGAAATAAATATAACTGTTATAAAGCAAAAATGATAGGAAATTGTTCAAGACTTACTAAACTCAGGCAAATTTCCATCCCTGGTTTTCATCAATGCATAGACTAACCAATAATAAGGGAAAAAGAGACAAAGGAGAGAGAGAGAGGGAGAGAGAGAGAGAGAGAGAGTGAGCTGATTTAAGAAGAGTTTTGTTCCAGGGCAAATTTTGAAAATAATACATATTATGAAAAAACAATACATGTTTGAGGATAGTAAAATATTACTGGGATTTATTTATATTCATTTGTCTGTTAAAATTATTTCTGTTTCATACACCTAGGCATTTTACCGTTTATAATATAGAATACAAACAAACATCACTGTGAATGAAGAGATTCCAAGGAGAAACACATTTTATAAAATATTTTGGGAACATTTACTATCCAAATTACTCTCCACTTTAGTAATGTACTACCCAGTGAATCCAAGAATACATCAATACATGATTGTAATTAGAATGCAAATGCATGAGTATGCATCTGAGAAACATTGGGAGTCTGAAGGAAAATAAATTATCAAGCACTGCAATGAAAAATAAACAAGCAGGAAAAATTATAAATCTTATGGATAACAAGGGAGGTGACCAAAAAATGCACAGCCTGTATGAGGAGACAAAGGGACAAAGGTGAAAGAAAGGCTGAACTCAGAAAGAAATTATTTGTCAGTTACACCAGGTAAGATTAGTGAATGAAGTAAACTTGAGTATAAGGAAAAGAAATGGGGTGGAGGATGGCAAAAAAAAAAAATGATATTAAACAGTAAAAATTAAAAGTCATTTAATAAAAGTTAAAATATGATTAAAATGAAAAAATATTTAATTTAAGTTATTCTTCTACTCATTTGAAGATGAGAAAGTATCATGCCTGATCACAGGAGTATAGCATTCACATGATCTCTATCAGACAAATAGGCAAATGGGCCTGTTTCTAAGGCACATGACCAATTCTCCAGTCATCATACAACACTTCTTATTTCAAAATACTTAAGTAACAACACATCTTAAGTAAAAAAAAAAACCAAAAAACAAAAAACAAACAAACAATGGTATGAAACCCTACCAATGCTTTATCAGTAATACAGTTGTATGAACATAGGAGAAAAGGAGGTAAAAATTTTAAATGAATTTAGATAAATAAGAAAAAGTTATTGATTTTAATAAAGTTCTACCATATTGCTTGAAGTGGTTTGTCATAAATGCAAATCAATTTTACATAATCTTGAATATGTATATATTCTTATGTTTTAATAAAGAAACAGTTAAAATAATACCTCTTACTGAGAATTAAGCCCAAAAGAACTTGTACTAATTTTAGCCACAGAAAAGTGTTGGAAGTAGATTATTTATAGTTAGAAATTAACACCCTGTTGTTTGGTTTTGCCAGAAATTCAGATTAGGCCTATTTCTTCCATATACATGAAAGGTTTACATGTGTGTATGTGTTTTGATATTGTAGTATTCACTTAGTCATTAGGTTTTTACATACTACTTCAAATTTTGTTATCAATTCTGTTCCAAAATTTAAAATAAAATTGATAAGTACTTTATGATACTCTGTAACCTCTATATCGTGAAGTTTTATTGCTTAATTTAGTAATATTTTAAATAATAAAAGTGCTTCTCCTAAGCCAGCCATATTATTTTGGAATCAGTAACAGAAGAGAATATCATATATATGCTAAAAATCATACTGGTAATGGATTTGTAAAATAAATCACTTAATTTTATTTAGCTCTGTGTAGAGGAAAACCCATCGATTTAAAAATACTAAAAAGAATTAGAAAATAATATAGTAGACAATTCAATATGCTTACATATAAAACAGAATAAATGATAGAAGTAGAAAAAAAAAGCATACAACAAAAGAATAGTATAAGAAATAAAAAGTAAGTTCTGTAAAAAATAACAAGACAAAACCTCCATACATCAGGAGGGCAAACTTGCATGTGCACAAAATAGAGGATTCCAAATTCAAAATGTTTATAGAACAAAGAAAGTGTAACGGTCACCAATGACTGCAAATAAATGTATTAGTAATATGAAATAATCTATACAAGTAAATACGAAAATCAGATAAAATGATTTTCTCAGAAAATATAATTTTTCAGCAGAAACAAGCTAAAACAACACATTTACATTATAATAATGTGTCTTATTCCATTTTTTTTTTAAATGTTTGCTGATAGCTTTTAAGTCTCATAGCCCTTTGTATGCACTCTGGTTTCTCCTTCTGTCCCACATCTAGATATGCTGACTAGAAAGTGTGGCTGCTACCTCTGACATGGCAGGTTGTTCAAACCACAAAGTCCTTCTCTGTAGGCAAGGGAACTCTTATCAGGACCCATCCCCCAAACCCTAAAAATCCTGCCAAGCCAGTTTCCTTCCTCTGCCCTGACTCTCTCTCAATTCTTTTTTAGATGTGTCTCCAAGTCATCCCTTTCTCCCCAGAAGCCCTCAGAACCCTCACTAGGTTAATAAGGAACCAGTAAAAAGCCTTTTTATACCATTTTGGTGCACGTGTGGGGTCCTAAGTATGGGCATCTGAAGCACAGTTCGGGTGGAGTTCATCTAGTTTCTGTGAGTGGTCTCAATACACATATACACATACTACACACATGCATTTGAACGTGTATATGTGTATGATACATATCATAAAGCGCCCAAACCAGAATCTTTCTTCTTAAAAAATTTTTTAAATGTTTATTTATTTTTGAGAGAGAGACAGAGGGCAAGCAGGAGAGGGGCAGAGAGAGAGGGAGACACAGAATCTGAAGCAGGCTCCGGGATGTGAGCCGGACACAGGGCTTGAACCCACAAACCATGAGATCATGACCTGAGCTGAAGTTGGACGCTTAACAGACTGAGCCACTCAGGCGCCCCCCAAACTTCTTAATGGGACGACATCAAAGAATTATTGTTAATATCAGTAACAAAATTGTATGCCTTTTGCTGCCACAATTATTAGCTCTTGGTAGAGATATTCAGCAGTTCATTTAGTAAGAAAACTTCATGAGTACTGAAGAATTTTTTATTATAATCTGGGAGTGGCGGAAATTTTAACCATGACATAAGCAAATGTGTACTTCAAATTTAGTTTATCTAGTACTGATGACTTTCTACTTATGCATCTAAAATTTCACAGTCTTTATATTATGACCAAAGCTAAATGTTAATTGGCTACGTGGGCAGGATTATGTTGCTCTTGATATCAGAATCCAGTAGTTGTCTACCTAAAGCAAATTTGTAACAGTTTCTATAATATAAAGAGCTGGCATCATAGAGGAAAGATGACATGTGCAAGCATTTCAAATATAATGAAGTAAGTAGTATCAGAGCAAAAACAAAAGAAAACAGAGAAAAAGGATATTTATTTTTTTTCTAATTTCTACACATGAAACTAATATTACACTGTTAATTACCGAATTCAAATAAAAACTTGAAAAAGGAAAAAAAAAGGATACTTATTCTTAAAGAGGAATCTGGAAAATATTTATGGAGATGATGGGATTAATCTTAGTTCTTGAATTTTGGTTAATATTTCAATAGGTAGAAATAGAAATAGGTATTGATCCAAGAAGTCTTGGCAAGGGGAACAGAATAAGCATAAGTGGAGAGGGAAGTCAAGTGATTGTCTTTCACAATGAGCAATTAGAGGTGTTTTTAAGAGCAACATTTTTTTTCCATGGTGTAAATCAATGAGAAATTTATTTTAAATTATTGATGTTTGATTTTTTAATTACAAACTAAGAAAGTGAGTTCTCTAAGTTTTAGTATGAGTGAAACTATAAATCATATTATTTTATGATTCTAACAAATTTTATCAAAGCTTTTAAGAAAACCTTACAACCCAATCATTTTTTATTATTCAATTTAAATTTATTTTATGAGTACATTTGGATTTTCACATGTTTCACTCGTTTGACTCTAAGATCTTCCCAACTACTTGAATGTTAGATTCATAAATACATGTCTTTGATATTCTTAACTATTGAAATTATATCTATATGTTTGTGAAATTTAAACTTATGTTAACAGCTCTTTTACATTTATTTAATGAAAATTTTGATTGGAATCATAAGCATATTATGTTATCTAGTAGATAAGTTCTCTTGAAGATTAGGAATGCACACAAAATAACAAATATTGATAGGTTATTTCTTAACATTTTGTTTTGAAATAGTTCATCACCTCTATTTAAGTCTGAATATTATTAGGGTTACGAAGTACTTTCTCACTTTAAAGTTAATTTCCCAATCATTTGACCAACAATTTGACCAAGCTAGCTGAACTTCTCAGTAACTAGAGAAAGCAACCCCCGCCCCCTCACTCCACACTCCCACTCCCACCCAGGACAATATAGATGTTTGGTCACTAATGGTAATACCTTTTGATTTCTATTTGTGTTCATATAAATAGAACAGGAACACCCATAACTTATAGGAGTTGCTGGTACAGTTTATATCCTTGTGATTATATAACTGTTTAAATCTTTATTAATAAGGGAAGTCTCATGTCACAGCCTTTAATTTAAGTCTACTTTGTCTGATATAAGTATGGCTACTCCAGCTTTCTTTTGACTTCCAGTAGCATGATATACAGCTCTCCATCCTCTCGCTTTCAATCTGAAGGTGCCTTTAGGTCTAAAATGAGTCTCTTGTAGACAGCAAATAGATAGGTCTTGTTTTTTTAATCCATTCTGATACCCTATGTCTTTTGGTTGGAGCATTTAGTCCATTTACATTCAGTGTTATTATGGAATGATATGGGTTTAGAGTCATTGTGATGTCTGTAGGTTTCATGCTTGTAGTGATGTCTCTGGTACTTTGTGGTCCTTGCAACATTTCACTCCAAGAATCCCCCTTAGGATTTCTTTTAGGGCTGGTTTACTGGTGATGAATTCCTTCAGTTTTCATTTGTTTGGGAAGACCTTTATCTCTCCTTCTATTCTGAATGACAGACTTGCTGGATAAATGTTTCTCAGCTGCATATTTTCTGTTCAACACATTGAATATTTCCTGCCATTCGTTTCTGGCCTGCCAAGTTTCAGTAGATAGGTATACTACTATTCTTATGTGTCTACCTTTGTAAGTTATAGCCTGTTTATCCCTAGCTACTTTCAGAATTTTATCTTTATCCTTGTATTTTGCCAGTTTCACTATGATATGTCATGCAGAAGATCGATTCAAGTTACATCCAAAGGGAGTTCTCTGTGCCTCTTGGATTTCAATGCCTTTATCCCTCCCCAGATCAAGGAAGTTCTCAGCTATGATTTGTTCAAGTACACCTTCAGCCCCTTTCTCGCTCTCTCTTCTTCTTCTGGAATTCCTATGATACAGATATTGTTGCATTTGATTGCATCACTTAGTTCTCTAATTCTCCCCTCATACTCCTGGATTTTTTAATCTCTCTTTTTCTCAGCTTCCTCTTTTTCCATAATTTTATCTTCTAATTCACCTATTATCTCCTCTGCCTCTTCAATCCAAGCTGTGGTCGCCTTCATTTTATTTTGCACCATATTTATAGCATTTTTAAACTCCTCATGACTATTTCTTAGTCTCTTGATCTCTGTAGCAATAGATTCTCTGTTGTCCTTTATGCTTTTTTCAAGCCCAGCAATTAATTTTATGACTATTACTCTAAATTCTTGTTCTGTTATATTGCTTAAATCATTTTTGATCAATTTGTTAGCTGTCACTACCTCTTGGAGTTTCTTTTCAGGAGAATTCTTCCGTTTTGTCACTTTGGGTAGTTCCTGTGGTGGCTCCAAACTGCAGGGCACTTCCCCTGTGCTGTCCGGAGTAACTTGTGTTGTTGGCAGGGCCACAGTCAGACCTGATGTCTGCCTACCGCTGGGGCCACAGTCAGACTGGTGTGTACCTTATCTTCCCCTATCCCAGGGGCAGGACTCACTGTGGAGTGGTGTTGCCTCTGTCTGGGCTACTTGCATACTGCCAGGGTTGTGGTTCTGCTTTGATGGGATCTGGCCAAGGGCGTATTAGCTAGGGTGGATCCTCAAGGTGCACATGGGTGGGAGCGGCATTATATAGTAATTACATGGTCTATCCATCAGGAAGAGGTAACAATTATAAATGTCTATGCACTGAATACAGGAGCCCCCAAATATATAAAACAATTAATCATAAACATAAGCAACCTTATTGATAAGAACGTGGTAATTGCAGGGGACTTTAATACTCCACTTACAACAATGAATAGATCATGTAGTTTTAGGATCAGCAAAGAAACAAGGGCCCTCAATGATACATTGGACCAGATGGACTTGACAGATATATTTCAAACTCTGCATCCCAAAGCAACAGAATATACTTTCTTCTCAAGTGCCCATGAACATTTTCTAAGATAGATCACATACTCGGTCACAAAACAGCCCTTCATAAATATAAAAGAATTGAGATCATACTGTGCACACTTTCAGCGCACAATGCTATGAAACTTGAAATCAACCATAGGAAAAAGTCTGGAAAACCTCCAAAAGCATGGAGGTTAAAGAACACCCTACTATAGAATGAATGGGTCAACCAGGCAATTAGAGAAGAAATTTAAAAAAATATATGGAAACAAATGAAAATGAAAATACAACAATCCAAATGCTTTGGGATGCAGCAAAGGCAGTTCTGAGAGGAAAATACATTGCAATCCAGGCCTATCTCAAGAAACAAGAAAAATCCCAAATACAAAATCTAACAGCACACCTAAAGGAAATAGAAGCAAAACAGCAAAAACACCCAAACCCAGCAGAAGAAGAGAAATAATAAAGATCAGAGCAGAAATAAATGACATAGAATCTAAAAAAAACTGTAGAGCAGATCAGTGAAACCAAGAGTTGGTTTTTTGAAAAAATAAACAAAATTGATAAACCTCTAGACAGGCTTCTCAAAAATAAAAGGGAGATGACCCAAATAGATAAAATCATGAATGAAAATGGAATTATTAAAACCAATCCCTCAGAAATACAAGCAATTATCAATATTATGAAAAATTATATGCCAACAAACTGGACAACCTGGAAGAAATGGACAAATTCCTAAGTACCCACACACTTCCAAAACTCAAATAGGATGAAATAAGAAACTTGAATAGACCCAAAACCAGCAAAGAAATTGAATCAGTTATCAAAAATCTCCCAATAAATAAGACTCCAGGACCATATGGCTTCCCAGGGGAATTCTACCAGACATTTAAAGCAGCGATAATACCTATCCTTCTCAAGCTGTTCCAAAAAATAGAAAGGGAAGGAAAACTTCCAGACTCATTCTATGAAGCCAGCATTACTTTGATTCCCAAACCAGACAGATACTGAGCAAAAAATCCCAAACCAGACAGATACTGAGCAAAAAAAAAGAGAACTACAGACCAATATCCATGATGAATATGGATGCAAAAATTCTCAATAAGATGCGAGAAAATCTAATTCAACAGCATATAAAACAAATTATTCACCATGATCAAGTGGGATTCATTCTTGGGCTGCAGGGTTGGCTCAACATTCGCAAATCAATCAGTGTGATACATCGCATTAATAAAAGAAAAGATAAGAACCATATGATCCTAGCAATCAATGCAGAAAAAACATTTGATAAAATTCATCATCCTTTCTTAATAAAAACCCTCAAGAAAGTCGGGATAGAAGGAATATACTTAAACATCATAAAAGCCATTTATGAAAAGCCCACAGTTAATATCATCTTCAATGGGGAAAAACTGAGAGCTTTCCCCTGAGATCAGGAACATGACAGGGATGTCCACTCTCACTACTGTTGTTTAACATAGTGTTGGAAATTCTAGCATCAGCAATCAGACAAGAAAAGGAAATCAAAGGCATCAAAATGGGCAAAGATGAAGTCAAGCTTTTACTTTTTGCAGATGACATGATATTATACATGGAAAATCCGATAGACTCCACCAAAAGTCTGCTAGAACTGATACATGAATTCAGCAAAGTCACAGGATACAAAATTAATGTACAGAAATCAGTTGCATTCTTATACACTAATAATGAAGCAACAGAAAGACAAATAAAGAAACTGATCCCATTCATAATTGCACCAAGGATCGTAAAATACCTAGGAATCAACTTAACCAAAGATGTAAAATATCTGTATGCTGAAAACTATAGAAAGCTTATGAAGGAAATTGAAGAAGATACAAAGAAATGGCAAAACATTCCACACTCATGGTTTGGAAGAATATATATTGTTAAAATGTCAATTCTACTCAAAGCAATCTACACATTCAATGCAATCCCAATCAAAATTGTACCAGCATTCTTCTTGAAGCTAGAACAAGCAATACTAAAATTTTATGGAACCACAAAAGACCCCGAATAGCCAAAATAATATTGAAGAAGAAGACCAAAGTGGGAAACATCACAATCCCAGACTTTAGCCTCTACTACAAAGCTGTAATCATCAAGACAGCATGGTATTGGCACAGAAACAGACACATAGACCAATGGAATAGAATAGTGACTCCAGAACTAGACCCACAAACGTATGGCCAACTAATCTTTGACAAAGCAGGAAAGAATATCCAATGGAAAAAAGACAGTCTCTTTAACAAATGGTGCTGGGAGAACTGGACAGCAACATGCAGAAGAATGAAACGAGGCCACTTTCTTACACCATTCACAAAAATAAACTCAAAATGGATAAAGGGCCTGAATGTGAGACAGGAAACCATCAAAACCCTAGGGGAGAAAGCAGGGAAAAACCTCTCTGACCTCAGCCGCAGCAATTTCTTATTGACACATATCCAAAGGCAAGGGAATTAAAAGTAAAAATAAACTATTGGTACCTCATGAAGATAAAAAGCACTGCACTGCAAAGGAAACAATCAACAAAACTAAAAGGTAACCAACGGAATGTGAAAAGATATTTGCAAATGACATATCGGACAAAGGGCTAGTATCCAAAATCTATAAAGAACTCTCCAAACTCCACACCCAAAAAACAAATAATCCAGTGAAGAAATGGGCAGAAAACATGAATAGACACTTCTCTAAAGAAGACATCCAGATGGCCAACAGGCACAAGAAAAGATGCTAGACGTCACTCCTCATCAGGGAAATACAAATCAAAGCCACACTCAGATACCACCTCACACCAGTCAGAGTGGCTAAAATGAACAAATCAGGAGACTATAGATGCTAGAGAGGTTGTGGACAAACGGGAACCCTCTTGCACTGTTGGTGGGAATGCAAACTGGTGCAGCCACTCTGGAAAATAGTGTGGAGGTTCCTCAGAAAATTAAAAATAGACTTACCCTATGACCCACGAATAGCACTGCTAGGAATTTACCCAAGGGATATAGGAGTGCTGATGCATAGGGGCACTTGTACCCCAATGTTTATAGCAGCACTTTCAACAATAGCCAAATTATGGAAAGAGCCTAAATGTCCATCAACTGACAAACAGATAAAGAAGATGTGCTTTATATATACAATGGAATACTACTTGGCAATGAGAAAGAATGAAATATGGCCTTTTGTAGCAATGTGGATGGAACTGGAGAGAGTTATGCTAAGTAAAATAAGTCATACAGAGAAAGACAAATACCATATGTTTTCACTCTTATGTGGATCCTCAGAAACTTAAGACCATGGGGGAGGGGAAGGGAAAAAAAAGTTAGAGAGGGAGGGAGCCAAGCCATAAGAGACTCTTAAAAACTGAGAATAAACTGAGGGTTGATGGGGGATGGGATGGAGAGGAAGTGGGTGATGGGCATTGAGGAGGGCAACTATTGGGATGAGCACTGGGTGTTGTACGGAAACAAATCTGACAATAAATTTCATATTAAAAAAATAAGAGTGGTCTGAACAACTTCTTTAAATATTTAAATGACTGATATCTAGAATTAAAAATCCTGTAATTTTTCCCCATATCTATCTAATTTGTATAGGTCATAATTTCTTTAAGTTTTTATTTGAATTCCAATTAGTTAACATATAGTGCAATATTAGTTTCGTGTAAAATTTAGGGATTCAACACTTGATATATCACCTAATGCTCATCATGAGTGCACTACTTAATCCCTATCACCTAGTTCACCCTTCTCCCACCCACTTTCTCTCAAGGAACCATTAGTTTGTGCTTTCTAGTTAACACCCCGTTTCTTGATTTTCCTCTCTTTTTCCCCCTATGATTGTTTTATTTCTTAAATTCCAACGAAGACATTCAGACAGTCAACAGATACAGGAAAAATTCTCAGTATCACTCTTCATCAGGGAAATACAAATCAAAATTACAATGAGATATCACATCACACCAGTCAGAATGGCTAAAATTAACAATACAGGTAACAACTGGTGTTGGCAAGATGTGGAGAAAGGGGAACTCTCTTACACTCTTGGTAGAAATGAAATTGGTGCAGCCACTCTGGAAAACAGAATGGAGTTTCTCTCAAAAAGTTAAAAATAGAACTACCCTATGATCCAGCAATTACACTACTTGGTATTTACCCAAAGAATGCAAAAATACGAATCCAAAGTGATACATGCACCACAATGTATATAGCACCATTATCAACAATAGCCAAATCATGGAAAAAGCCAAAATGTCCATCAACTGATGAATGGATAAAGAAGATGGTGGAATATTATGCAGTCATAAAAATGAATGAAACCTTGCCATTTGTAACAACATGGATGGAGCCAGAGAGTAGTTCATAATTTCTAACATCACAATCTGTAATGATTGCTGCATGGTTGATTGGGTGTAACGAATATTGAGAAAATATGGTAATCATATTGTGAGCCTTTAATGAACTAGTTCAAATAAGAGTAATGGAGTTACACAAACTTTAAGGAACTTTGATAATCAGTAAGAAGGGATTTATAGTATAGTAATTATACCATAAAGTTATCAGGTTAAATAAAAGATGTATTTAGATTTTAAGATCCTCATGAATGTGTGACAATAATAGTAGTTCAATACTAAAAAGAGGAAAATAAAAATAAAGTAATAAATTATGCTAAAAATAAAGGAATAAAGTATGGCAATTGACCATTAATGGAATGAGATTTGGATAAAATGGAGTCATGATACAGTAGGTGATACTAGTTTTGAGGGAAACCACTAGTTTTGAGGGAAAAGGGAATGCTTAGTCAGATATAATGAACAAATAGGATAAAAGACGAGGACACATTCAGAAGCCATTATCTATACATTTTTCTAGTTTTCCATACCAACACTTATGTTACTCACTTCTTCCTCCTTTATTTTAATGAAAGCTTATATTTTATTCAATGCCTATCACACAGTTTTTGCTTTGTTTATTAATTTATTCATGAAGTTTAATATTATCTCAACAGCAATATAAGCACTACTTTTTTCCCCCAATCTTTTTAATTTTCCCAGAGTACTATGCATATGATTAGGGCTTAAAATAAACTTTGTTGTTTTGTTCATTATCCAGCAAAATAAGTTAATTTTCTATGATTCTCAATTTTCCTTAAAGAATAACACATTTTTTCCTTTAGAGTATTATTTACATTAAGAATAATTCATAGCTAAAACATCAAACACAGTCTTAAAAAGACGATAGTATTCTACCAAAATTAATGAGTCTTGAACACATCTAAGGGATTTGGCATCATACCAGTTTAATTATTTTAATATTTTTGAGTTATGTGTTCAGAATTACAATGTGAATATCATTAGAGAAGCTCTTAGGATTTAATGACATATTTCAGTGGTTTATATCTACTGCTATTTCACACTGTTGATGAACAAAATTTAGTTTGGTTGAACTGCATATCCTCAAAAAGTTTTTTGATCCTTCATTACTTTTACACATCACAAGATGACAACTTGTGATACCAGTTAATGTTTTAAAAGATAGAAAGTGATATTAAATATTTACAGGAACTTTGGTCTGTTCTCTAAAATTTTGTACAAGAATTTTGGATTCAACTGTAAATGAATGTCTGAGATGATTTAGTTAGAATAAATGCGCATGCCAAATAGATTTTCTGTATGCCAGAGATATCATCATTGAACGTTATTTCTTACTAGGATAAACTGGAACTCAATATAGTATAAGGTGAATTACATTAAAAGAAAAATCTAATTTATCATATATAAATAATCATATAAGTTAAATTAAACTCTAATAAATACAAGGTGACACAAAGGAAATTTATATAAATAAATTATCCATAAAATCTGCATTAGGTTGTTGTAAAGGAAATATATTTATTCAAAATGACACTATTGCTAAGCTACATGGCTTTAATGAGGGAAATGAAATACAGAAACTGTTCTAAAAATGCTGTGCAAAGCTCTTCAGAGGGTGTGAAAATTACATTTATGTCTCTGTGCTATTTCTTTCTTTCTCGCTTAAATGTGCTCTGAAATCTATCACTCTTTTACCAAGAATTGCATTTTGCTCATTTTTTTGCTCAACAAAGAGGAAACATTTATGGTTTTGCAATAATACTGTTTCTAACTTCAGACAGTTCTTTAGTTCTAAAACTTTAAGCCATTTTTCAGTGAAGATTGCATTTTCTTCATGCATATAGGAAAAGCTAGATTTATAATGTTACTTCAATTCTTTTGATATGATAATGTAAAGTTAATTGTATCCCTTTTCAGCTATTGAAAACATTAATATCATTTCCTGTTAATGTGAACAGGTGGGGAGAAAAATTAGCATACTCACTAATTAGATTTTATTTGCAATTTTACTGTCAAGCACCATGTCTTTATCTCCTAAGTTTTTAATGAGAGACTCACTCTTCTAATAACATTTTTGGCTTACAGAAATGTGTTTGAAACTCCAGATATATTTGAATTTCCTGTAACTACCCTTTCATGGTAAGCATGAAGAAAAATTAACATATCCTTGTGCTTGTATTCATAAGAAACGCATGAGATAAGTAAATTTCCATACGTGTATTTGTTTTTAATAACAGTTCATATTTGCTACAAGGCTAGGATGATTAGTCTCTTGTTTACCAATAGCTTCATTTTTCTTCACTGGTTTCTGATAACTGTAACAAGAGGAGCTTCTTCAGATTATCTCTGCATATCAGTCAGCAGTTATGCCCTTTCATGCTTAAAATGTTCACACACAGGGCCAGTAACATAATTTGTGGGGTCTAATGCTAACTTGAAAATGTGGGGGTCCCATGTTCACAAATTATTAAGGATTTCCAAATGGCAAGAACAGAGTGTTAAACAAAGAGCAATGCTCTTCTAAGCATGAGATCCTGTGTGGCTGCCCAGATCACAGGTCAATGAAGCTGGCTGTGGCCACACACTATGACAGAATCAATATATTATAATGGTTGAGCACATGGCCTCATGCCTAGATTTTAATTCTATTTTATCAATTTTCTAGCTATTTGACTTTGGACAAGTTATTCTGCCTCAATGATAATAATATTTAATGTGTGTGTGTGTGTGTGTGTGTGTGTGTGTGTGTATTTAAGAATGAATACACATGTATTTAAGAATTAATACATGTAAAAGATCAAAGCATGGTATCTGATATAAGCAAGATTTCAACAATATTAGCAAATTGTACTTGTATATGAAGGAACTATTTTTGAAAAAAATATATAACTGGTGGGTCAATCCCTATAGAAAATCCCTTCCCAGACAATTTCCATAAAATAGCATCTTATATTTGGCAACAATCCTTTTTGATGCCACTCTGAGAGGCACTGATACGCACAAAGATCAAAACAGACACTTCAGATTCCCACATTTACCTTATCCTAGTTCTCTATTAGTCTTGTATTTACATTCAGACATAGGATTAAGATCAATCAATTCTTCTTTATAAATTCTGTATATCGAATGAACATATACTCTGGACTTTCTAATCCAGTTCTGATTATCTACTTTTATTATTCTCAAAACAGGATGAATAAAAATAGAATTGTGTAATTTCTATACTTACAGTAAGACATTTCAGAATTAACCATGTATGTAATAAGTGTGTGTGCATTTGTGTTAATTGGTAGCCTCAGAACATTCAGTTAGACTAATCAAGAATTTATTCTCCCAGGATAGGTATGGTCGGCTAGCATTTAATCAGAATGTCTACACTCCAGAGTTGTCTTCTTCAAGCATTTCTACAATCTATATCTTGAGTCAACATCGAGAGTTTACTAATTACAGAAACGGATGTTAGAAGTGGTATTCCCATTGGTAAAACTATTAGTTTTAAAGTTATGTGTTTTGTTTAAAATGGTTTATAGAATTTCCACAATCTTGCATATTTGGGACATAAGAATCAACTGAACCTTCACTATATTGACAAAGACTGTCTCCTTGACCAAAACTTAGGCTCCTCAGAATCCTTTTATCTACTAGGCCTCAACCTTGGTCCCTGTTCTTGCTGGGCCTCCATACTCCAGTTGTAGCAAGAATTCTGCTAAGTTAATTAGCAAGAACCCTTGCCCTTGATATCTGAGCATTCTCGGTATCAGATCAAATGCCATATCCTTTACTATCCTCCAAGTGGTATTTGATCACCCTGGCCGGCCTTCAGCAAGAATCCTATTAAGTCAATTTAATAAGAATTCCCCCTTCCCTAGATGTTTCCTGTTCCATTTTCCATTCACTGACTTCCTGTCACCCAATGTGCTCCTTGTCTATAAAATCCAACTTGTTGTTACATGAGAAGTCGAGCCCAATCTTAATCCCCTTATTGTGGTAGTCTTGATACTGATGGAGATGTTGCATAATAAAGTCACCTTTACCATTTTAACAAGGGTCAAAATAATACTAAGGGATGCTTATCCTGGACTTGATTCCTAAATGGTTCTGAGTTCAACCATGGTATAGACAGTTCACCTGAATCTGTAGAGTTGGCCAGGTTAATGCTACCTCTATAGTCTTTTATCATACACTTCAGCTGAGCTCTTCCAAGGAGGGTGTTTTAGAGCTCCATAAATAAAAAAAATAAATAGGTAAGATTTTATTCTAGATGAGAGAAGTAGATATAAAAAAATTTCTGTTTCTCTGTTTATAAATGACTTAGATATGGCAGGAAACAGTCTGAGTTTTCTTTCCTTTATACTGGTAATGAATCCATAATTTCCATTATCTCAGAGTAACTAATCCTGCTGTACCTCTAATAATTAAAAGTTATCAGTATCTTAAAAAAATTCAATCACTTTTTAACAACACCTTACAAATTAACATTTCAACTTTCCTTTAGTATTTTTATATTAATAAAATAACAATTCAGAGTAAATGTTGTCAGAACACATAATCTAAGTTTTGGTTAAGAAAACATGATTGTCATATTTTTATTATTAGAAGAAGGGTAGAAAATTAATAATTAACCAAAAATTCACTAGACTTTTAATTATATTAGCCTTGTATCATTTTTCCTATTATACTAATGAGGAAAATAAAGGTAAGAGATGTTTAATATCATAGTCAATATCATATAATTAATAAATAACTAGAACTGGGATTTAAATCAAGTATAAATAACACCAAAATCTACATATTTATTCCTCTGTTGTTACTGTGTGTGTGTGTGTGTGTGTGTGTGTGATGCTGTGTTTGCTTATTGTTTTTATTTACTATGAAGCTCCTTGAAGAAATATGGATATAATTATAGAAATAATCCTTGTAGAATTATAAATCATTAGATACTTCTTATGAAAAGAATACAAGTTACCTTAGTTTGTTTGTTTATTTATCTTTTTATTTATATTTTAGAGAGAGAGAGAGCATGTGAGCAAGTGAGAGGGGCACAGGGAAAGACAGAGAAAATACCAAGTAGGTCCCACATTCAGCACAGAGCCCAAAGTAGGGCTTGATCCCATGACCCCGAAATCATGACCTAAACCAAAATCACGAGTTGGACACTCAAGCGACTGAGCCACCCAGGCACTCTACAAGTTATCTTCTTTTAAATGATTATGCAGAAGTTATGCATATTTGGTTGATAATCAGGCTCAACACATATATCAGTATATTTATCAAGAGCTTGTCTTTTTGTCTTTTTTTTGTCATCACATTGAAGGAATTTTATTTTCTAAAAATTTTACCAGTTTAAAAAAATCACTAATAAATTTCTCCCAGAGTGTAGGCATTATGAACCCATTTCTTATATTTTTTCCTACTGCATAATTTTTCACTTAGAAGATTCATACTTGCTGAATAGCACACGAGATGCATAAAGTCTCAGGCAAAAAATCCATAATTGATAAAACAGTTATTTGACTAAAATAGTCACAGTAAATTGAATACATGAGTCCTCAAAAGCACTCTAATCTTGCTTTCTTGTGTTATCCAAAATGACTAATTAAAAAGGAAAATAACTTTTTGATCTACGGGGTTTGCATATTGGATTACTACATCAAATTAGAAGTATATCAATCACCATTAGTAGTAAACTGAAAAAAAAGTAAAGTAATGAGTCAAAATCCAGATGTATACTGTAATTGAAGTTCAGTTTTATTTATAAACATTATGATTAAATAATACCATAGTTAATCTATTAATTAGCTATTCATTCACTGATACTTTCTATGATAAGAATTCAGGAAATTAAAACTGATCATTTATTCTTTTCAAATGTCTCAACTGTTAAGCATTGTTTGGGCCATTAGTTGTATAATTTTGGAAACCTTGTGTGGGTGATTATTTACAAAAATGTGTTGAGTGTGTATTTGATTTTAAAGTAGTTTTAAGCTGGGGTGCCTGGGTGCTCAGTCGGTGAAGCACCTGACCTCGGCTCAGGTGATGATTTCAGGTTTGTGAGTTCGAGCCCCGCGTCGGGCTCTGTGTTGACAGCTCAGAGCCTGGAGCCTGCTTCAGATTCTTTCTTCCTCTCTCTCTACCCCTCCCCTGCTTGTTCTCTCTCTCTCTCTCTCTCTCAAAAATAAACATGAAAAAAAATTTTTAAAAAATTAAAGTAGTTTTAAGCAATGAGACTATGAGGATGAGGTGATTGGACAATTTAAGTTTATGAACAGGATGGAAATGGACAGAGCTGAGGCAGCTTGTTGATTTGGTGTTTCAGACATGTAGAGGAGCAAAGTGTAATGAGGGTGAACAAGACCTGCAAGCAGGGCTGTGCCACAAAGTGCCTTGTACATCATGTTATGCTGTCAAGCTTTATCTCACAGTACAAAAATGATCTTAAGAGACAGTCACCTTATTAAGAAGCATGCATTTCATTTGTATTTATGAGAGTTTAAATTAATTTGCTGATGACTCAAAATTAAGTTTCTTTCTCAAATTAACAGTGATAAGGGGACTGGTCACAATTTTAGGTTGGTTCTGCCACGCTCAAAACATAGTTTCAAAGATTGTTTCCATCCAACTGGATGG
This sequence comes from Neofelis nebulosa, assembly GCF_028018385.1. Taxonomy (NCBI): domain Eukaryota; kingdom Metazoa; phylum Chordata; class Mammalia; order Carnivora; family Felidae; genus Neofelis; species Neofelis nebulosa. Next base: position 58,922,888 of record NC_080795.1, on the reverse strand, counting down.
TGAGAACAAGTATCTCAGGGCAGGTGGTTTTGAACAAATCACCTATGATCACAATCTATTGACCAAACCTAATCATTTGTGAATACATATCAACAGCTAGGAAATGTGTCTCTAACCATATTGCTCCTAAAAGTTAAGTGGGGGCACTTGGGAATGATTAACAATCTTTTCACTATATATCATTAATAATCCCAATTTATCAAAGGGTAGACAGAAGAGGTGTCCTGGTCAAATTATTGAGGCACCTCCACAGAACCCTAGAGGCTCTAGAAAATACAAGTTTAGACCATTTAACGAAGATAAACAACAACAATAAATTTACATTTCACAATGGACACTCCAGCAGAGTTTCTCAAACTCAGCACTATTGATGTTTAGTGCTAGATAGTTTAGATAGATGTTTAGTGCTCGCTAGATGCTTTGTTGCTGGGGAGCTGTGCTGTGCTCTAAAGCCAGAGGAAGCACCAACTCATGCTCCCTGTCCCATATTCCCCCTGGAACAGCACATTGTTGAGGATCTGGTGAATCAGTGCAGATGTAGGGGTCATCTCATTGGTGAGGAAGCCCTGAACAAAGGGCCTTGACAGTTTTATGGACTCGGGGATTGGGGAGAGCATAAGGGCAGAGGTCTCAAAGTGGAAAACTACTGGGTACAGAGTCAGAGTGGGGAAGTGTCTTCAGGGTTTCCTCCTTTTTCCTACATAAGGAGGTCTCAGCAAAGGTGCCTAAGTAGAACTTGGCCCAAGGTTTCAGATGAGGACACCCATGAATGCAGGTTCAAGGGCTAGGAATGTAAATATGTAAAGAATATGAAAGGTCAGCAGTGTCTGAGTACTTGACTAAATTCCTTTTAGAGACTATAATGCACTGGCTGTGTACTGAGTCTGGTGTGGGGAGGCAGCTTTTCCCCATCAGCTCTGCTAGGTTGAGCCTTGGTAATTGCCTATGATAAGGCATGAGATATCACATATAGGTTTTTAAACAGGAGCTGGACCCTTCAACTAGACATAGAGAGAGAGAAAATATTTGCAAAAGGACTTGTGCCCAAAATATATAGAGAACCACTAAAACTCAATAATAAAAAAAAAAAAACACAATTCAATTAAAAAAATAGACAAAAGTTCTGAATAAACACTTCACTAAAGAAGATACTAAGTGAGGGGTGTCTGGGTGTCTCAGTCAGTTAAGTGTCTGACTCTTGATTTTGCCTCAGGTCATGATCTCATTGTTCCTGAATTCAAGCCCCGCGTCAGGCTCTGCACTGACTGCTCTGAGCCTGCTTGAGATTTTGTCTCCCTCTCTCTCTCTGCCTCTCCTCCGCTGACTCCCTATCTCCTTCTCTCAAAACAAATAAATAAACATTTTTTTTTTTTTTTTTTTTTTTTTTTTTTTTTTTAAAGGATAGCAGACATTTTTTTTTTTTTTTTTTTTCTTTCCAACGTGTTTTATTTATTTTTGGGACAGAGAGAGACAGAGCATGAACGGGGGAGGGGCAGAGAGAGAGGGAGACAGAATCGGAAACAGGCTCCAGGCTCCGAGCCATCAGCCCAGAGCCTGACGCGGGGCTCGAACTCACGGACCGCGAGATCGTGACCTGGCTGAAGTCGGACGCTTAACCGACTGCGCCACCCAGGCGCCCCTAAACATTTTTTTTAAAGATGATACTAAGTGAAAGATAAACACATGAAAATATGGTTAACATTATTTGTCATTAGAAAATGCAGATTAAAACAATGATGTATCACTACAAACCTATTAGAATGGCTAAAATTAAGGGGCGCCTGGGTGGCGCAGTCGGTTAAGCGTCCGACTTCAGCCAGGTCACGATCTCGCGGTCCGTGAGTTCGAGCCCCGCGTCAGGCTCTGGGCTGATGTCTCGGAGCCTGGAGCCTGTTTCCGATTCTGTGTCTCCCACTCTCTCTGCCCCTCCCCCGTTCATGCTCTGTCTCTCTCTGTCCCAAAAATAAATAAAAAATGTTGAAAAAAAAAAAATTAAAAAAAAAAAAAAAAAAAAAAAGAATGGCTAAAATTAAGAAGAAAACTGATAGCAGCAATTGTGCAAGGATACAGAGCAACTAGAACTCTCATTCATTGCTCATGGGAATATGAACTGGTACTGAACAGTCCATCCAATGTGATCCTACTTCTTTACCCAGTGATTTGGATAATTATCTCCACACAAGAGTTTTAATGTGGATGTTTATGCCAATTTTATTCATTATCATGAGAAACTGGAAATGATCAGGATGCCTTTTAACAGGGGAATAGATATATAAGTTGTGGTATATCCACATAATAAAATATTATTCAAGAATGAAAAGGAATTAACTTCAAGCCATTTAAAGTCAGGTATGAATCTTAAATGCATATTGCTAAGTGAAAAAAGCCATTCCACACAGGTCATAGACTGCATGATTCCAATTATAGGTCATTCTGGAAAAAGTAAAACTATAGAGATTATAAATAGGTCAGTAGTTGTCAAGGGTTCAGTGGGGGGCTGAAGCATAGAAAAAATTTTCAAGTGTTTTTAGGTACTGAAACTATTTTGTATGATTCAATGTTGGTGAGTATGGGGCAGTATGCATTCGTCAAAACTTATGGCACTTCATAGCATAAGGTGCCAAAATCAATGTATGCAAATTAAAAAAAAAAATGAGAGGTCAAGAAATTTCAGGATGGAATTCAGACCGTGACTAAAGAATCTAACTGTATTTGAGGTTCCTGAGTGGTTCAGTCAGTTAAGCGTCTAACTCTTGGTTTCTGCTCAGGTCATGATCTCACAATTTGTAGGTTCGAGCCTGCATCAGGGTCTGTGCTGACAGTGCAGAGCCTGCTTGGGATTCTCTCTCTCTCTCTCTCTCTCTCTCTCTCTCTGCCCCTCCCCTCCTCATGTTCTCTCTCTCAAAATAAATAAACATTAAAGAAAAAAGAATCTAACTGTATTTACCCATGTATGATGCAACCTATCTGAAGAGAGTGGACAAAATGGCACTGACCTAAATAACTTTGGAAATGAGTAGCATCTCTAAGATGAAAGGCAAAATGAGCTGTATTTAAGCACAGTATAAGCACTATACTCATAAAGTTGTTTCCAAAGAGTCTGGGTTAATGATTCTGAAGACTATATGTGTGTGTATATATATATATATATATATGTGTGTGTGTGTGTGTGTGTGTGTATATATATATATATATACATACATATTATGTATATGTGTGTGTGTATATATATATATATATATGTACACACATATATATGTATGTATATATATATACACACACACACATATACATACATATATATATATGTATATATATATATATATATATATACACATACACACACACACACACACACACACACACACACTTGAATTGAAAAATTAAGTACATAGATGGGTGGAAGGAACCAGGATTCTCACAGTTAAGAGTGAGAGGTTACAGACAAGCAACATGAGAACACTAGAATGATACATGTAGTAATAGAGTTGGAGACACAAGTACCAACTAATACCAATAAAATACCAAGAAACAAGTATGAAGACTCCATGGTGAAATGTATGAATTAAGGACTGAAGCAATAAATATATAAGAGGATCCCAGAGAAATGTGTAGTTCCAGATAGTTAAAAAGTGTTCAACAAACAAATGAACCCACAGGTATGATGAGGTTATTTATGTCAAAGTCACATCAGAGCCAAGTGAAAGAACTTCCAATGATCAAGGCCATAACAACTTAAGAAATAAGATAAATAATGTAGCAATGAAATCTAATCAAATTATAAAATACATACCCATGGGTCCATACCAATATAAATAAATGATTAAATAAATACATTTGGAGAAAGGTCAATCTCTCATATAAAATAATAAATAATTTGTGCAGATGCCCTCATTCACAAGCATAATGAGTTTATAACTCCATTCTTTAAGTTGGGCTTCATGTAATGACTTCCTTCCAAGGGGTCCAGTATGAGAAGGTGAAAAATTATAACATTCCAGTGGAGAAATCTAGAAAGCATTATCTTACCCAATTGATCAAAGTCAAGATTATCAGTGATAAGCCATGTTGATAGTGTATATCTGATATCATGTGATGAATAAAAAAAAATAAAATGAGTCTAGTCATGAGAAAACATCAGAAAAAATCCAAAAGAGGTCTATCTACAAATATATGATCAGTCCTCAATAAAATTGTCAAGGTCATCAAAAACCAGAAATTTCTGAAAATGTATCATAGCCAAGAGGACCCTAAGGAGACATGACAACTAAATGTAACATGGTATTCTAGGTAGGAATTTGGAACATAACAAGGAGATTAATTAAAAACTAAGTACATATGAATATATCATAAAGTTTAGATAGTAATTGTGCTTCAATGTTATTTCATTAACTGTAATATACAATGCTAATTTAAGATGCTAAAAATAGGGAAACTGGGGTGTGGAGAACATGAAGGAATATATCTCTGCAACTTTTCTGTAAATCTAAAGCCATTCTACAATTTTAAAATAGTAAATGTTGAAAAACTTGTCAGAGGAAAACCTGTGTGGTAGATAGATGAACAATCTAGATCCCAGAGATATTAATTCAAGAGTAAAACATAGCACTAGAAATTTCCTTTGATTTTTATTATTCTTAATATTTCACTTTTAGTCAAACAAAGCAATATGAGACAAGGTTCATTATGTGAAAAGATACTCTGCATTTTGAAATATCAACCAGGGTCAAGTCCCTACTCTTCCTCCAAAATGTAACATGCAAATAGTAATTGAACTTTGCTTGGAAGCTTATTAGGTTACTATCCTCGAAAGCGAAAACATAAAGAAATATCTTGTGTTTTTTCCAGGGTGCCCTTTGGCATTCTATAAAAGGATGCCCTTGAGGAAAGAATTTAAAACTTTCAATGTCTTTTTTTTGAGCAAGATATCTTGAAGTAGCCGCTCTGAGTGACAGCTGAACACAAATTTCTGACTACCAGAGAGGAGTCATGTTCACAGGACATAAATATTCACAGAGATGGTATCTTTAAATAAACTTGCAAATAATCTGACAGTAAAATGTATTTTTATGTTACCCAGTGGAATCAAAGTGAACTTTTTCTTCTTTCCATTTTCTTTCAGTGAGTTTTAAAAGAAATTGTTTCTAATTTCAGCATCTGCTGAACTTTCATGCATGTCTTCAAAGAAATTGGTCGTTTTAATTGGTTTTATATTAGTCTTAACCAGGTGACTGAATTTTGATATATTTTTAAGTTACAAGTTATTTTTAGTTTTCCTTTACATATTATATGTACAAATTTCTGTAAAACCCAGTGCTATTAAATAGCACTATATAAAAATATTAACTAATTACATATATATGTGGAATACTAGTACATCATTGATATGGTAAGCATGAGACATTGTCAACAGTTTTACTCTTTTACATTCCTCATGAATACACGGAATCTGAAACAGCTTGTGTCTCTAAATTTAGTTCTCGAGATTACAAATAAAAGAGGACTTCTACTTCAGGCTGATGCAGATAGAATAAGAGGGATAGGATTAACCTTGCTGCTTGGAAGTCCTAAATATTCAGGCAAAATATTAAAAATAAAATGCCTTTGGTTTTGTTACATTAGGGAGTAGACAATGCAGGAGACTGATTTGGGGGAAAGCAGAAACAAATGGTACTAGTTCCATAATTTGGGCATTTGGCTAGGAAATTGCTTCTGGGCTGCAGTATGGGGAAAGAGAAGGAAAGTGGAGCTCAGAAATCTTACAAGTCTGTAAAATCCCAGGCATATAGAATTTGTAGGGAAGTATACTGGAATAGAAAGTTACAGAAAGACAGAGAGGGAGAGGGTGGGGGGGAGAGACCTCTCTCAAGATATTAGCTAAGGACTGATCAGCATCTGTGTGTGAAAAAGAGACACAAGGCCAGGAAACTAACCACTCAAAAGGAGCAAAGGAAACAACCTGTTCCTATTGTTTGGAGGAAAAAATATATAAATCACAGAATGATATTGACTCAGTAGTGGCAAAAAATGAGTAACAAGCTGATAGCTACTTGGGTTCTACAAAGTGAAACCCAAAAACAAGCTTTGAAAGAAACAAACTGTCTCCAAGAAATTCAGTGTATCTCAGATCAAAACTCAATAACACTTCTGGAAATACACAGGCACCTAACAGCCAGTAGAGTAAAATTCAAAAATTCACAATATCTGACTCCTAGTCAAAATTAACTGGGCATTCAAAAAGCAGAGAAATATAAACCCTAATGAAGAGAAAAATCAATAGAATCATACCTAGAATTAACATTATGGATTTACTAGACAAAGATATTCAAAGATTTATTATAATTAAAATCCATATCTTAGGCAAGGTAAATGACAAATTGAGCATATTAATAAATATTGAAAAATAAAAAGTAAATGAAATTAAATTTTAGAGATGGGAAGTATAAGATCTGAGTAATATATACTGTATGAAATAAATAGAAGATAAAAAACTGTAGGAAACAAAAACATAGCAAGATCAGTGAACTTGAAGTTAACCAATAAACACTATCTAAAATGAAATTGAAAATAAGCTGAGAATGAGTTAATATACTATCAAGGAGTCATGGGACTACTTTAAATGGTCAAATACATGTATAATTTGGATTTCCAAATGAGAATCAAAAGGGAAATAAAAATATTGAAGAATTCATGGTCAACATCTTTTCATATTTTATGAAAACCATAAACCAATACAGCCAAATTCAGCACAGCCCAAGTACAAGAAACTACAAGCCCAAGTGCAAACTACACCGGTTATATAAAATTAAATTCCTTAAAACCAGTGATAAATAGAGAATGTTAAAAGCAACTTCAGGGAAAAATAAATATTGTAGAAAGAGGGGAGCCTGGGTGGCTCAGCTGGTTCAGCATCCTACTCTTCATTTTGGCTCAGGTCATGATCTTGCAGTTTGCGGGTTCAAGCCCCCCATTGGGTTCTGCACTGGCAGCACAGTGCCTGCTTGGGATTCTCTGTCTCTCTCTCTCTCTCTCTCTGCACTCCCCCCCAATAAATAAGTATATCAATCGATCAAAAAAATATTGCAGGAAGAAACAAAGAAAATAATTATTGGAGACTTCTTTTAAAATCAAATCAAGGGAGAGAATCATGACATGACAGGTTTCAACTACTAAAGAATAAAACTGTTAAACCAGATTACTATAACCAACAAACATATCTTTTATCTTTTAAAAGTAACAGAAAGACTTTTTTCAAATATGCCAATGGTGAAAGAAATAATAAACTATAGAATAGTACTATCAAAAGTCCTTCACATGAAAGGTATGATACAATATGGAAATCTCTATCTATTCAAAATAAATTAATATCCCTGGAGATAGTCAATATGTGTACAATTATAAAATACTTTATTACTTAAAAGTGGTTAAAGGTAATTGACTGATGCATAAATAAAGGCAATGACTTGAACTACATCATCAACCAACACTACTTAACTGACATTTGTAGAATACTTCACTCAACAATAGCAGAATACACATGTTTTCCCCAAATACACAGAGATTATATAGCAAGAAAATAATATTCTCGATTTAAAATCTGTCTCAGTAAATTTAAAGATAATTAAATATTTCAGATAATCACCAAAATAAAATTAATTTATATTAGCCTTAAATTTTTTGAATTAAATTAGAAAAAAGGAATATTTTCAAAAAACCCACATAAATACTGGGAAATTAAATAATGCACTGCTAAATAAATCATGAGTCTAAAAGAATACATAACTAAATATTAAAATTTGAACTGAAAGAAAATGGAAACAGCATATCAAACTTTATGAGAGTCATCTAAGTCAGTAAGCAGATGAAAAGTTTTAGTACTACACAAAGATATATGATAGGCAAGAAGTTCTCAAATAACGTCCTCACCTCACATGTTTAAGAAAGCTAAAGAAGATACATAGAAAGCAGAAAAATAATAAAGATAAAAAAATCAATAAAATAAAAATAAAAAACAGCAAAATGAATGAAACTAAAATCTGACACTTTGAGAAAATCAGGTATTAATATATCATATTAAACTGGGTTTATGATAAGATACCACCTCAAATCTGTCCAAATGGCTAAAATTAACAATACGGGAGACAACAGACGTTGGTGAGGATGCAGAGAAAGGGGAACCCTCTTACACTGTTGGTACTGGCGCAGCCTCTCTGGAAAACAGCATGGAGTTTCTTCAAAAGTTAAAAATAGATTTATTCTAATGACCCAGCAACTGCATTACTAGGTTTTTACACAAAGGATACAAAAATACTGATTCAAAAGGATAAATTCACCCCAATGTTTATAGCAGTATTATCAACAACCAAACTATGGAAAGAGTCCCAATGTCCATTGACTGAGGAATGGATAAAGTATACATATACATATACGAATACATATACATATACATACACATGTATATTTTTATATACACACACAGCACCTGAGGGGCACCTGGGTGGCTCAGATGGTCAGGTGACCAACTCTTGATCTTGGCTTAGGTCATGATCTCTGGGTTTCTGAGACCAAGTACCATGTCAGGCTCTGAGCTGACAGCAAGGAGCCTGCTTGGGATTCTCTCTTCCCTCTCTGTCTCTGCCTCTCTCCCCCCTCTTGCTTGCACATGCTCTCTCTCGCACACATGCAATAAATAAATAAACCTTAAAAAAATAATGAAATTTTTCCATTTGTGATGACATGGATGGAACTAGAGTGTACTATGCTAAGCGAAATAACTCAGAGAAATACAAATACCACATGATTTCAAGAATTTAAGGAATTTAAGAAACAAAACAGATGAACATAGGGGAAGGGAAAAAAAATGAGAGGGAGGCAAACCATAAGAGACTCTTAACTATAGAAAACAAACAGGATTGCTGGAAAGGAGGTGGAAAGGATAAGGGCTAAATGGATAATGGGCCTTAAGGAGGGCACTTGTGATGAGCACTGGGTGTTATATGTAAGTGATGAATCATTAAATTCTATTCCTGAAACCAGTATTACACTATATGTTAGCTAACCAGAATTAAAAAAAAAAAAACTTTAAAAAAATAAAAACACAACCAGAATATATTACTAAATAAATAAATAAATAAATAAATAAATAAATAAATAAATGCAGGTTTATTCCAAGAACGTTAGGTTCTTGTAACCTTTTAATTTTATTTATATTTTTTAAGGAACCTCTACCCCCAACCTGAAGCTTGAGTTCATGACCCTGAGATCAAGAACCATATGCTGTACCAACTGAGTCAGCCAGACCCTACCTTTTAAGGTCAATGTTAATCAATATATTTAAGAGACTCAAGGGGAACACACACACACACACACACACAATCTTTTCAATACATGTATTATAACAACTGTCAAATCTAATAACCATCCTTGATTGAAAAGTCTTAAAAACCCAGAAGTAGTTGTGAATTTCCTCAACCCAAGAAAGAGCATTTTAGAGAAACCTCTGGCTAACATTGGAGTTAATATTAAAGTTAAATATTGCTCCTTTAACAGCAGCAAGTCAAGGCTGTCTGCTCTACCAATTCTATTCAATATTATAATCATTATAATAGAGGCTGGAGTCAGTGAAATAAGCCAAAACAAAAGTAACCAAGATTAGAAAGGAAGAAGTAAAACTTTATCACAGATGGCATTATCATGTATGTGCAAAATCCTATGATTTTACAGAAAAAGAGAGAAGCTTCTAGAATAACTTATTTTACTTGGTTGTAGGACACAAAATTAATTAACAAAATTAACTGTACTTTTTATATTCAACTTAAATACTAAGAATTGAAGTAAAAGTGCCATTTACAATAGTGATAGAAGTATGATCTTCTCAGGGATTAAAAAACTTAAAAAATATATAAGACCGGAAACTACAAAATATAGCTGACAAAAATTCAAAAGGAAAAATAATTGTAATAAAATAATAAATAAAATGTAAGCTACACAGTAGGTATAATGACAAATTTCTCAGGTCTCTTGTCTGTTGACTGCATTATAGCAATAGTTCTAGCTCTCTAAACTCACCTTCTCTTTCTGTGATCAACACTCATCTATTTCCAACCATTATGGGCTTCTTGCTACTTGTTCAAAATCGAGGCCATGAACAAGCCTTCCTCTTGGGTTTTTCTCCCTTTTACTTTTGCTTATTACATTCTTTCTCCATGTACCTACATGGGTCACTTCACTCCTTTTAGTTCTCTGCTCAAATGTCACCATATACAGGGATTGCTCCCAGATCTTATTAAAATAGCAGTTCCCTACCCTGATGCTCAGTATCTATTTCACCCGTTTTTACTTTGTCCATACCATTTATTACCACCATTTATTATTTGTTTAGTTGCTTAGCTAGAATGTAAGTCTATGAAGGCAAGACAAGAAATTTATCTTTCTTAATTTTTACACTATATCCAACAACTAGATGGTGCCAAGCATATCCCCAGTGCTTGATAAATGTCTGTTAAAATTGTTTAGAGGAGGGGCGCCTGGGTGGCGCAGTCGGTTAGGCGTCCGACTTCAGCCAGGTCACGATCTCGCGCTCCGTGAGTTCGAGCCCCGCGTCAGGCTCTGGGCTGATGGCTCGGAGCCTGGACCCTGTTTCCGATTCTGTGTCTCCCTCTCTCTCTGCCCCTCCCCCGTTCATGCTCTGTCTCTCTCTGTCCCAAAAATAAATAAAAAACGTTGAAAAAAAAATTTAAAATTGTTTAGAGGAATGGAAATAATGATGGTAATATATTCATATATATTTTCTTCTAAAACTGTATGCCTTAATAAGCAATATTCATTTTCATATTACTTTAAAATACTGCCACAAGAAACATTTTTTTCAGATAAAAAATAATGAATTAGTGGCACCTGGTGGCTCAGTCAGTTAAGTGTCTGACTTTGGATTTCAGCTCAGGTCATGATCTCGCAGTTTGGGAGTCTGAGTGCTGCATCAGGCTCTGCACTGACAGTGCAGAACCTGCTTGGGATTCTGTGTCCCTCTCTCTCTACCCTTCTCACCCCCCCCCTCAAAAAAACCCCACAGAAAACAAAAAACAAAACAAAACATCTCAATGAGAACGAGGAATTTACCATAGGGTACAATCGGAGAAAAGCAAAGCAGAAGGAATTCTTTAGACTCTTGGTGAAGTTCTCTTTTCCTTAGCCCACATGCCTGTGGAATATCTATTTTTATTTTTATTGTTTTAAGTGTTTATTTATTTTTGAGACAGAGAGAGACAGAGCATGAATGGGGGAGGAGCAGAGAGTGAGAGAGGGAGACACAGAATCCGAAGCAGGCTCCAGGCTCTGAGCTATCAGCACAGAGCCCGATGCGGGGCTCGAACTCATGGACCATGAGATTGTGACCTGAGCCGAAGTCAGACGCTTAACCTACTGAGCCACCCAGGGGCCCCTGGAATATCTATTTTTAATTTTGAGCAGATTATTTATTCTTCACTCTCATGTTTATTTTTTTAAATTTTTTTATACATTTATTTTTTTGAGAGACAGAGAGAGACAGAGTACAAGTTGGGGAAGGGCAGAGAGAGAAGGGAGACACAGAATCTGAAGCAGGCTCTAGGCTCCAAGCTGTCAGCACAGAGCTTGACACGGGGCTCGAACTCACAAACTGTGAGATCGTGACCTGAGCCGAAGTCAGACGCCCAACCGACTGAGCCACCCGGGCACCCCTCATGTTTATTTTTAATGTACTTGTTTGTCATCTAGTATAAAATAAGTATGTAATACGCATGCATGTGTCTTCAACACTAAAATCTATATTTGAAGACACAATAGAATTTGTAACAAAATGTATAAGTCAATATCTATATTGAGGCAACAAAACCACCACATGCTTAATAATTAGGGTTCTTATGGCACATGATCAGTGTGGGCCAGTAATGTGGAAGAGTTGCTAATTCTATCACTCATGAAAAGGGAACTGGGGCTTTATCTCATCATGTGCTTCCATAATGACTCTGGTAGAAAGAAGAGACTTAATAAAGTAGGTGTTGGCTCTTATGGCATCCATCTAAATTGAAAACAAAAAGTATTTGTGCAAAAAAAAATTCCTTTTTTTCTTCTTCCTTCCTTGTTTCCTTCCTTCCCTCCTTCTTCCTTCCTTCACTCCTTTCTCTACTTCCTTCCTTTCACAAAACAAACCACATGGGAAATTCAGTGAGAAGTACAACTCCACCATGTGCCTAAAAGAAATACCAGGTATATTAGTTAAAAACTCTTAAGTTTGCCATATATATGGAATAGTATTAGGAGAAAAAAATTCATATTTTGGTGAATAGAATTAATTCCCAATATAAAATGTTTAAGAATACAATATGACAGACTTATTCTTTTATTGGTACCAATGTGATAATAACAGGGTAAGGGATATGATGATAATAATTAGTAAGAGACGCAGAATGAAAATAGTCCTTTCAGATTAATTTAATCATCTCAGAAAAATTCCCATTACTAACATGGGTTTGTCATCATAAGTAACATGAGGATTGGGGGACTACAAATTGAAATTTTGCCCCAATATGGAAGCTTAGATCCTTAGGAAACTTCATGCACTGGAGCAATACTTTTGTACTTATCAACATTTTATCACATTCTTCATTGTTATGAAAGAGTTTCCTAGAAGAAAATGAGTGCTTGCAAGCCAAAAGATATTATTTAGTTCCCCAATCACCCCATATAAAATAGTAAGAAATTCAAAATTAAAACCAGATCACTGGAATTTCTACTTAATTCAATCTATAAATATTTGCCAAGCATCTAATGTATAATATATTTTTAAGGTCCTGGGGTTCTAGTTATAAACAAAAACTTGCCCTTTCCCCATATCCTTAAATTCTAGGAAGTAAAGACATGCGATACACAGCTGCATAAGTTAATGTCACATGGTGGTAGTTTCTTTGAATAAAGTGAATTGGCTCATGATTAAGAACAGCTGGCTGTAGGCTGGGGAAATGATTTTGGATGAATAGAAAAGAAATTGATCTCCATGAAGGTGACTTTTGACAGAGACCTAGTGAGGCTAACTATTCTAGTTTGCTCAGGACTGAGGAGGTTCCTAGAAGACAGAGATTTTGGTTTTGAAAGTGGGAATTTGGGGGCAAACAAGAATGAGATGTTCACTATTTACTTGAATTAGAAGAAGGGCTAGACATACAAACTTCTGATGCACAAGGATTGTCGGCAGAAGTAAGAATAACCACCACCTCTTGGCTATTGTAGAGATGCTGCAGTAAATAAAGCAGGACATATATCTTTTCAAATTAGTGTTTTCCTTTTCTCTGCTAAATGCTTGGGAATGGAATTGCCGGATTGTATGGAATTTCTATTTTTTAATTTTTAAGGAATTTCCATAGTGGCTACACTGATTTACATTTCCACCACCAGTGTCCAAAGCTTCCTTTTTCTCTGTATCTTAAGCATCCATCAATAGTATAGATGGCTAGATAAAGAATATATATGTATATGTATATGTATGTATGTATGTATACATATATATTCTTTATCTAGCCATCTATGGTGTGTGTGTGTATATATATATATATATATAGTGGGATATTACTCAGCCATAAAAAAAAGAACGAAAACTTGACATCTGTGATAACACGAATGGACCTAGAGGGTATTATGTAAGTGAAATAAGCCAGACAAAGAAAGACAAATACCACATGACTTCACTTACATATGGAATCTAAAAAAACCAAAACAAATGAACAAATAAAACAAAACCAAAACAGACTAATATATACAGAGAACAAACTCTTAGTTGCCAGAGAGGAGGGGATGGGGGGATAGGCAAAATAGATGAAGAGGATTAAGAGATATAAGCTTCCAATTATAAAATAAATAAGTTAAAGGGATGTGAAGTACAGCATAGGGAATAAAGCCCAATAATTTTGTAATGTACGAATGATAACTACACTTATCATGGTGGGCATTTGGTAATGTATAGAAATGTCAAATCACTATGTTGTACACCTAAAATTAATACAATATTCTATGTAAACTATACTTCAATTTAAAAAATTGCATGTCAAAAAAAACCACCATAGACAGCTATCTGCAGAACATTTAGTGAATGCCAAGAACATACTATATGAGCTTATTGATCAAAGTGAAAATTTAGAATTGTAAAGCTATTAAGCAAAACAAGAGTAAGGTCAATGAAAACAAAGAGATCTGCTACTCATAAACCTCTTTTTAAATAAAGTTCTGGGATGAAATCAACCTGCTCCACTTTGGTCTTGTCCACCATCTTTTTAAGTTATGCAACCTAATGAGTAAGCAGATTTAGATGGCTCTATGATCATACATGGCATGCTATAATAAAAGAATAACGATATAAGATAGTGTATTCTGGCCCTGCCTCTTCCTGGGGACGTTTGAAGATATTGTAGAAAGCCACTTCCTTTCTCCTTCACAACCCACCCACCTGACCCCATTCAACTTGAGAACTGTCAGCTACACCAAATGACTTGATCAGCAGTTCTATCTGCTTTGCAGGTGACTCCCACATTCTCTCAGTTGTCATTTCCCAAATTATCTGTTGCACCTTGAAATCATAGTTAGTTTCACTTATCAGTTTCTCATCTGCAAAAATGCTACAGTGATAATAAGCACCTGTGGATGTTGCCAGGACAGGTGGACGAGTTACATGGACAGGGGCACTAATACTTTCTTTTTAATTTTCACCACAGGAATTATAAAACATGGAAAAGAAAAACCTACTCATATGCATGTATATGACTTACTTATACACATTGCATCACCTCAATTTGAGCTAAGTGTTAGGATTCTAGCATGCACACCTTCCCCCACTCATTCTTGTACATTTCTCTCCTTTTGAACGTAGGAAGACTTCTGATACATACTCTTATGATTATGTTACCTGACAAATAGGAATTTGAAATTATAATTGAGGTTACTAATAAATTGATTAGAGTTAACCAAAAGTGAGATTATACAGGTATACCTGACTTAGTCTCATGAGCTCTTCAAGTCTGTTTCTACAAGTCAGAGATAGAGGGAGAAAACATTATTCAAAACACAAGAAGGATTCAACTTCCCATTCCTGGCTTTGAAGATGTAGAGGGCTACATGTCAGGGAAAAACATGTAGCTTCTAACAGCTGAGAATGACCTTCAGCAGACTGGACTCTGTCAACAACTAAATGAACTTAAAATGGATTCTTCTTCAGAGCCTCCAGATTAGTGCCTCATGTAGGTGTTTTCTTCAGTGTGAGACCTTTTTTAGAGAATCAAGTTGAACCACACCTAGAGTTGTGGCTTGTGATGATGTGAGATTGTTACCAAGAGTGAGATGAAAAAGGAAAGAAGTCTAGGTTCTTTTTGCTCCCACAGTAAGGAATTATAGGATAGCAAAATGAAAGTAAAGCAGAGCAAAGTTTTATTAAAGTATACTCCAAGGGAGGAGTGGGCTAGTCAAGACAGACAACTCTGGGAAACTCCAGGGTGTGGGCTTCTATAGTTTTTTTTCTTTTGGGTGGGTCCTAAGTTCACAACATTTGAGTTAAAGCCTGGATTATTGAATAATTAGCCAACTACATATATCCTTTCCCAAAATGTATTCAAAATATCTGCGTGGGGGTAGGAAATCACAACATAGGGCTCTCCATCAGGACATCTAGTGTCCATCTTCCTATCATTCATACCTAGCTTATTGCCTAATGAGATAATAGATGGGTGTTGGTTAAATCACTAAGTCTGTGGGGAAAAGGAGCCAAGATGGTGGAACTGCATGGAAGTATTTTGTGTGTCTTGTGCCCATGAAATACAGCCAGAGCAACACTAAACCATGCTACACTCCTAGAAAACTGCTTGGAGGATTAACACAACAATCTGCACAACCTGAACTGCAGAATTCAGCAGGTATGTGGCGCAGAGAGGTGAACTTGGGGACAGAGAAGTCGATGGTGGGCAGGGAGCTGCTTTCAGGCAGAGAGAGGACAAAGACTGGGGGAGGGTGGTAGAATATGGGAAAAGCACCCCTCCCCAAAAGCAGCTGGAGAGAAAGTGGAAAATTGGAAACAGCTGCAGGGACTAAACTAAAAAGCGAGAAAGGAGAGGGTTTAAATTCCATTAAGACTGTAAACAAGGGGAGCACAAAGGCTGCAACTCCACAGCAAAATACCTGGCAGTGCTCTGGTGGGAAGGGTGAATCCCCAGGAACAGAGTGGGGTCTGGGAGATTCTCGGACCACACGGGAAAAAGTGGTTCCACTGCTGGAAGGACATTTGGTAGAGACTGTTGAAGCCACCTGGGCCCAGCAGACCCCAGAAAACAGCCACATTTGCTGGTGCTGGAACAAGGTCATTAAGGGTGAAGGCTGGTGCCAGATGTGTGTTGTGATTTCCATAATCCCTGAAAAGATGCTGCTACACTACCTCGCCAAGTTATTTCTGGGGCAGGCTGGTATCTGGCTGCAGTCTCGGGGCACCAGCAGCAGCAGGGTCCAGCAAGCATTCCTGGGTGCAGCCGGCATTTGGCTATTGCTCAGTGAGACCCTCCCACAGAGGGGCAGAATGGGTCAAAGCTGCAGTCCTTCAGAAGTAAGGGGCCAGGGAACACAGTCACATTTGAGACAAAACTCAGGAGAGAGGTACTGCCTGGGGCCTGGTCACGGACAGTGAAGAAGCAGGGAGTGGATGAAAGCTGGAGGACGGGTGTGCGATTGCTGTACCAGGAGAACAGAGTTCCAAAACTAGAGACTGGGTACCTGGGTGACGCCATTTTCACCTCTCCCGGGCATGCACCTACGAGAGCCACAACAATCCACCCCAGTAGGCTAGCAGTGCCATCTAGTGGAGAATGGAGCTGTTACACTGAGCTGCACCCAACTGGGCCAACTTCGCTCTTCAGGAACACAAGTCTCACCACCTAGTTAGTTTATGGACTGCTACATAGTCTGACTTCCAGGGGAAAACAAAGTAATTTCAATCCTATTTCAATCTGTTAGCAGGTCCACCTATTCAATTTTCTTTCTTTTTTTCTCTCTTTTACACTACTTTTCTTCTTCTTGAATACAGAAAGAAAAAATACATTTTTATTTTCAATTTTTATTAAAAATATTTTTCTTTAATTTTTTACTATATTTTTAAATTTTGTGTGAATTTTTTTCAAATTCAATCTTACTTCCATCATTTTATTTTAGTCTACTTCAGTATATTCACCCTTTCAAATTTTCAAACAATTTCCTTTTTTCCTTTTTCTTTTTTCTCTTTTTCATTTCTTTTCGTTTTCTTGAATGCAGAAAGAGGAAAACTTCATTTTTACTTTGAATTTCTATTAAAAATATTTTCTTTAATTTTTTTACTGTATTTTTTGCTTTTATGTAAATTTTTTCAAATTCTATTTTATTTCCATCATTTTATTTTAGTCTACTACAGTGTATTCACTTTTTCAAATTTTCAAACGATTTCTTTTTTCTTTTATCTCTTTTTCATTTATTTTCTTTTTCTTGAATACAGAAAGAGAAAAAATCATTTTTATTTTTAATTTTTATTAAAAATATTTTCTTTAATTTTTTCTACTATATACTTTTGTGTAAATTTTTTCAAATTCTATTTTACTCCCATAATCTGATTTTAGTCTACTTCAGTGTATTCATTTTTTCAAATTCTCAAACAATTTCCCTTTTTTTCCCTCCCCCATTTTATTTCCCTAATCTGTGAAACCACTTTCAACACTGTGACCAAAACACACCTAGGATCTAGCATCTTTTACTAGATTTTTTGTGTGTGTTTTTGATTTTTTTATTTTAATTTTTTTTAATTTCAATTTTTCTACCTCATTAATTCATTTTCTCCCTTCAAAATGACAAAATGATGGAATTCACCCCAAAAGAAAGAGGACGAAGAAATGACAGCCAGGGATTTAACCAACACAAATACAAGCAAGATGTCTGAACCAGAATTTAATATCACAATAATTAAAATACTGACTGGAGTCAAAAATAGATTAGAATCTCTTTCTGCAGAGATAAAAAAAAGTAAAAATAGTCAGAATGAAATAAAAAATGTTATAACTGAGCTGCAATAACAGATGGATGCAGCGGCAGCAAGGATGGATGAGGCAGAACAGAGAATCAGAATATACAGGACAAACTTATAGAGAATAATGAAGCAGAAAAAAAGAGGGAGATTAAGGCAAAAGAACACAATTTAAGAATTAGAGAAATCAGTGACTCATTAAACAGGAACATCAGAATCATAGGGGTCCCAGAAGAGGAAGAGAGAGAAATAGGGTTAGAAGGGTTATGTGAGCAAATCATAGCAGAAAACTTTCCTAACCTGGTGAAAGACACAGACATCAAAATCCAGGAAGCACAGAGGACCCCCATTAGATTCAAGAAAAACCAACTATCAACAAGGCATATCATAGTCAAATTCACAAAATA
This sequence comes from Neofelis nebulosa, assembly GCF_028018385.1. Taxonomy (NCBI): domain Eukaryota; kingdom Metazoa; phylum Chordata; class Mammalia; order Carnivora; family Felidae; genus Neofelis; species Neofelis nebulosa. The sequence goes on along the minus strand of NC_080795.1, from coordinate 58,904,429 downwards.
CTCAGGCAAGGAGAGACTCATGAAAGCAGCAAGGGAAAAAAAAGTCCCTAACCTACAAGGGAAGACAGATTAGGTTTGCAGCAGACCTATCCACAGAAACTTGGCAGGAGAGGAGTGGCAGGATATATTCAATGTGCTGAATCAGAAAAATATGCAGCCAAGAATGCTTTATCCAACAAGGCTTCATTCAAAATAGAAGGATAGATAAAAAGTTTCCCAAACAGAAGTTAGTTTGTGACCACTAAACCAGCCCTGCAAGAAATTTTAATTATTTTATATTTATTTAATTATTTAATATTTATTATTTATATAAATAAATACCAAAAGCAACAAAAATTAGAAAGTACCAGAGAACACCAGCAGAAACTCCAACTCTACAAGCATCATATCTTTCAGTACTCACTCTAAATGTCAATGAACTCAATACTCCAATCAAAAGACATAGGGTAACAGAATGGATAAGAAACAAGATTCATCTATATGCTGTTTACAAGAGACCCACTTTAGACCTAAAGACACCTTCAGATTGGAAATAAGGGGATGGAAAACCATCTATCATACTAATGGTCAACAAAAAGTAAGCCGGAGTAGACATACTTATATCAGACAATCTAGACTTTAAAATGAAGACTGTATAAAGAGATGCAGAAGGGCATTATATCATAATCAAGGGGTCTATCCACCAAGAAGACCTAACAATTGTAAACATTTATGCGCCAAATGTGGTGGCACCCAAATATATAAATCAATTAATCACAAACATAAAGAAACTCATCGATAGTAATACCATAATAGTAGGAGACTTCAACACCCCACTCACAGCAATGGACAGATCATCTAATCAAAATATCAACAAGGAAACAATGGCTTTGAATGACACACTGGACCAGATGGACTTAACAAGTGTATTCAGAACATTTCATCCTAAAATATCAGAATATACATTCTTCTCCAGTGCACATGGAACGTTCTCCAGAATAGACCATATAGTGGGACACAAATCAGCCCTAAGTAAGTACAAAAAGATCAAGATCATACTGTGCATATTTTCAGACCACAACACTAAGAACCTCAAAATCAACCACAAGAAAAAATTTGGAAAGGCAATGAATACTTGGAGACTGAAGAACATCTTACTGAAGAATGAATGGGCTAACCAAGAAGTTAAAGAGGAAATTAAAAAGTAGATGGAAGTCAATGAAAATGATAGTACCACAACCCAATGGTACTTTGCTGGGATGCAGCAAAGTGGTCATAAGAGGAAAGGATATAGCAATCCAGCCCTTCCTAAAGAATGAAGAAAGATCTCAGATATACAACCTAAGCTTATGCCTTAAGGAGCTGGAAAAAGAACAGCAAATAAAACCCCAAACCAGTAGAAGACAGGAAATCATAAAGATTAGAGCAGAAATTAACGCTATCGAAAGCAAAAAAAACAGTAGAACAGATCAATGAAACCAGAAGTTGGTTCTTTGAAAGAATTAACAAAATTGATAAACCACTAGCCAGTTTAATCAAGAAGAAAAAGGAAAGAACCCAAATAAATAAAATCAAGAATGAAAGAGGAGAGATCACAACCAACACAGCAGAAATAAAAAAGTAACAAGAGAATATTATGAGCAATTATATGCCAATAAAATGGGCAATCTGGAAGAAATGGACAAATTCCTAGAAACATATACACTACCAAAACTGAAACAGGAAGAAATAGAAAATTTGAACAGACCCATAACCAATAAGGAAATCAAATTAGTAATCAAAAATCTGCCAAAAAACAAGAGTCCAGGGCCAGATGGCTTTCCAGGGGAATTCTACCAAACATTTAAGGAAGAGTTAACACCTATTCTCTTGAAGGTGTTCCAAAATAGAAATGGAAGGAAAACTTCCAAACTCTTTCTATGAAGCCAGCATTACCTTGATTCCAAAACCAGACAGGGACCCCACTAAAAAGGAGAACTTTAGACTGATTTCCCTGATGAACATGGATGCAAAAATCTTCAACAAGATATTAGCCAACCGGCTCCAATAATACCTTTAAAAAATTATTCACCACGACCAAGCGGGATTTATACCTGGGATGCAGGGCTGGTTCAATATCCACAAAACAATTAACATGATTCATCACATCAATAAAAGAAAGGACCAGAACCATATGATCCTCTCAATAGATGCAGAGAAAGCATTTTACAAAATACAGCATCCTTTCTTGATGAAAACTCTCAAGAAAGTAGGGATAGAAGGAGCATACCTCGAGATCATAAAAGCCATATATGAACGAACCAACGCCAATATCATTCTCAAGCAGAAAAATTGAGAGCTTTCCCGCTAAAGTCAGGAACAAGAGAGGGATGTCCACTCTCGCCACAGTTATTCAACACGGTATTGGAAGTCTTAGCCTCTGCAATCAGACAACACAAAAAAATAAAAGGCATCCAAATCACCCAGGAGCAGGTCAAACTTTCACTCTTCGCAGATAATATGATACTCTATATGGAAAACCCAAAAGATTCCACCAAGAAACTGCTAGAATTGATTCATGAATTCAGCAAAGTTGCAGGATACAAAATCAATGCACAGAAATCGGTTGCATTCCTATACACCAAAAATGAAGCAACAGAAATAAAAATCAAGGAATCGGTCCCATTTACATTTGCACAAAAAACCATAAAATGTCTATGAATAAATCTAACCAAGAGGTAAAAAATCCACATGCTGAAAATTATAGAAAGCTTATGAAAGAAATTGAAGAAGACACAAAAAAAAAAATGGAAAAAGATTCCATGTTCATGGATAGGAAGAACAAATATTGCTAAAATGTTGATACTACCCAGAGCAATCTACATATTCAATGCAATCCCTATCAAAATAACATCAGCATTGCTCACAGAGCTAGAACAAATAACCCTAAAATTTGTATGGAACCAGAAAAGACCCTCAATAGCCAAAGTAATATTGAAAAAGAAAACCAAAGAAGGAGGAATCACAATCCCAGACTTCAAGCTATACTACAAAGCTGTAATCATCAAGACAGTATGGCACTAGCACAAGAACGGACACTCAGATCAATGGAACAGAATAGAGAACCCAGAAATGGACCCACAAACGTATGGCCAACTAATCTTTGACAAAGCCAGAAAGAATATCCAATGGAATAAAAACAGTCTCTTCAGTAAGTGGTGCTGGGAAAACTGGACAGTGACATGCAGAAGAATGAACCTGGACCAGACACAAAAATAAACTCAAATAAACTCTTTCTTACACCAGACACAAAAATAAACTCAAAATGGATGAAAGACCCAAATGTAAGACAGGAAGCCATCAAAATCCTCGAGGAGAAAGCAGGCAAAAAACTGTTTGATCTTGGCTGCAGCAACTTCTTACTCAACATGTCTCTGGAGGTAAGAGAAACAAAAGCAAAAATGAACTACTGGGACCTCATCAAAATAAAAAGCTTCTGAACAGGGAAGGACACAATCAGCAAAACTAAAAGGCAACTGACAGAATGGAAGATTATATTTGCAAACAACATATCAGATAAAGGGTTAGTATCCAAAAATCTATAAAGAACTTATCAAACTCAACACCCAAAAAACAAATAATCCAGTGAAGTAATGGGGCAAGGCATGAATAAACACTTCTCCACAGAAGACATCCAGATGGCCAATGGACACATGAAGAAATGCTCAACATCACTTACCATCAGGGAAATACAAATCAAAACCACAATGAGATACCACCTCACACCTGTCAGAATGGCTAACATTAACAACTCAGGCAACAACAGATGTTGGTGAGGATGCAGAGAAAGAGGATCTCTTTTGCATTGTTGGTGGGAATGCAAGCTGGTGCAGCCACTCTGGAAAACAGTATGGAGATTCCTCAAAAAACTAAAAATAGAACTACCCTAAGACCCAGCAATTGCACTACTAGGCATTTATCCATGGGATACAGGTATGCTGTTTCGAAGGGACACATGCACCCCCATGTTTATAGCAGCACTATAAACAATAGCCAAAGTATGGAAAGAGACCAAATGTCCATTTATGGATGAATGGATAAAGAAGATGGGGTATATATATATATATATATATATATATATATATATATATACACACATACACACACACACACACACAAGGGAGTGTTATTCAGCAATCAAAAAGAATGAAATCTTGGCATTTGCAACTACATGGATGGAACTGGAGGGTACTATGCTAAGTGAAATTAGTCAGTCAGAGAAAGACAAAAATCATATGAGTTCACTCATATGAGGACTTTAAGAGACAAAACAGATGAACATAAGGGAAGGGAAACAAAAATAATATAAAAACAGGGAGGGGGACAAAACATAAGAGACTCATAAATATGGAGAACAAACTGAGGGTTGCTGGAGGGGTTGTGGGAGGGGGGATGGGCTAAATGGGTAAGGGGGGCTGAATCTACTCCTGAAATCATTGTTGCACTATATGCTAACTAATTTGGATGTAAATTAAAAAAAAAATAAATAAAGCAAGTTAAAAAAAATCACTAGGTCTGTGACATTTTGTTATGTAGCAACACAAAAGTAATACAAACTGGATCTTAAGTGCCAAACCTCAAGACCTTTGACACAGGTAGGAAACAAAATAATCATTCATAACTCAGAGTGTTGTTGTGAAATATGTAGAATGGTGCTGTCCAAAAGAAATAAAACATACACTATGAATTCAAGACTCATAGGTAATTTTTACTTTTCCTATAATTACGTTATAAATATTGAAGGAGCACCTGGGTGGCTCAGTCAGTTGAGCTTCCGACTTTGGCTCAAGTCATGATCTCATGGTTCATGAGCCTGCATCGAGCTCACTGCTATTAGTCCTAGCCTGCCTCAGATCCTCTGTCCCGGTTTCTCTCGGCCCCTCCCCTGCTCATTCTTTCCCTCTCAAAAATTAATAAACCTTAAAAAAATAAATAAATAATAAATGGTGAAAAGAAACAGGTATAATTATATATAACAATATATTTAATCCAATATATCCAAAATATTATCACCCAAATGCAATAAACATAAAACATTGGTGAGTTATTATACATTCTGGTTTTGTATTGTCTTCAAAATACAATGTCTGTTTTATCCTTATGGCACATCATAGTTTGTACTCGCTACATTTCAAGTGTTCTCTATTGGCCTCAAGTAGTTGGCCACTGGCTGCCCTATCACATAGCGCCAACCGAGAACAAAGTAGATTCTCTGTGAAGTTCCTTTTCCTCCCTCTACTCCCTTCCTTTCCATCAACCATAGTACACAAGAGGAAATGACACTCTTATCCATGCCAATCATGTGTTTTGACTTTTTTGAACATAAACTGAAATAAAAGAGAGCTCATTACCATAGGGGTGTATTTGGGAGCTGTGAGAAGGTTTCAATCACTCACACAAGTGAGCAGTTACTATAAGAAGAAAGGAGTGTTTGTGTGTGTTTTTTAAATTACATCTTTAAAAATCTAGTAGGATGCATAGAAAGGGTTACAGAAATTCCTTAATTTAATGGTCAGACAGCTATTATTTGGGAATGTTCAGTGCTATCTCTTCAGAGGCTAATTATATGATTCATATGGTAACAAAAGATTCATAACTCATGGACTTATGGAGTGGAGTTGATTGCACATGAAGACTTTCATTTTCCTAGTAATTTTGACAAGAATGACATGGGAAATTGAGAAACAATATATTATTGCCAGTATTTTATTGTGATTAATGCCAAGGGATTTTTAAGTCAGATAGAGATAGAAGAGGGGGAGAGATAGAGGAGAGAGAGAGAGAGAGAGAGAGAGAGAGATGATAGGCAGAAGGACAGATATAGATAGATAGATAGATAGATAGATAGATAGATAAATTGGATACTGTGTTAACACAAATAATTGAATTGTCAAGTTTCAACACACATCACAGAGGCATTAAACTTCCCTAAAGACTCAAAGGTTATAAGCAAGCACAAGTCATAGAGGACATGCTGTTTTCTAGAAGGGCTTAAATCCATCAGGTGAAGTTTCCAGCAAAACATCTCTTTTTGGGTTGTGTTTAATAGAGTTTATCATAGTAATCAGTTTTATTTTTTGATAATCTACCATATAATAGATGTTTCATATATGTAGTTTTGAATACTCAAAAAAACCCTTGAAAGTCTCAGAGAAATTTATTAATTATTATTATTATTAATTATTATTTAAAATTTATTAATTTATTATGCTCAAGGCCACTGAGAACAGTGATGAAGGATCTTGATCCAGGTCATCTGCCAACAAGTTCACTAAATTGAGCAATTTCGTTTTGAGTACTGTCCTATTTTGCACACCATTAATTCCCCAAAAGAACATGTTTTTGTGGCCACCTCCTACTCTTCAACCAATGTGCCCCTCAAATAAATAAATTTTAGTTAGTTTATAAATAAACAATTTCTGATGAGAAACATCCTGTTAAATTATAGATAAAACCCTCCTTTTCCCACTAGTAATGGCACTAACAGGTTTATAAAGGGTTAATTTAAAGAAAGTTTCATGGAGATCTGATTGAGGTCCTTTACTCAGCTGCCATCCCCCAAATACAGCTGGAGTGAGTTACTTGTTCATGCTTCCCTCTTCTTAATTTTTTTTTTTTAAACGTTTTTTTATTTTTGAGACAGAGAGAGACAGAGCATGAACGGGGGAGGGGCAGAGAGAGAGGGAGACACAGAATCGGAAGCAGGCTCCAGGCTCTGAGCCATCAGCCCAGAGCCGGATGCGGGGCTTGAACCCACAGACCGTGAGATCGTGACCTGAGCCGAAGTCGGACGCTTAACCGACTGAGCCACCCAGGCGCCCCCATGCTTCCCTCTTCTTAACTCCTCCTTTCTTAGATGTAACATTCCAATTTTTTTGGCAATAGTTAATATATTTTTGTGGAGGTTTAAATACATGTTTATAAGTTGCAGATCTGCTGAACAAAAATATATTTGCACTATTGAAATAACTCCCGAAAAAGTTAATAATCTGGATGCTCTGATTACATATAGTAGTTTTTATGCAATTTATACCAGTTTATATAACATTAACTCAGATACTGTGCATTTATAGATATTCCTTCATTAGATACAGCAAGTATATAAGATGAACATTTTTATCCCTAATTCACAGATGAGGAAAACGATTTTGAGTTATTAAATAACTAGTCTACAGCCTCCAAGACAGTGAATGGCAGAACTGATACCATCCCTAAACTGACTTTTATCTCACAGTAGTATTATTTACACTGCATGTGTGTGTGAGAGAGAGGAAGAATAGAGTAGTTGAGAACATAAATGATAAGCAAATATTAATGAGCTCACCAGCTGCAAACAACTGCTGCAAATACCAGCTATATCATTTTGTAGGCAAACTATTAGCTTCTGTAAAAGATGTTGCGTTTTGTTTACTTTAGAGAAAAGTAATTCAAAATGACGCCAGCCATTCTCTTGCTAAATGAATAAGAAGAGTCAGGTGGCAGAAATGAGTAGGAGATTTTAATCGCAAGAGAGAAAACCAAAATGGTTCAAGGCAATCTTTTGCTTTACTTATTTATATGATCAAAATAAGATTTTAAAAAATGGAAACAGCCAGAGCCTGTATTTTATTATTATGACATGCTTAAGATGTTGGGAGTATAATTTTTTGGCTCAAAAATGCCCCACTGATACAGTTTGGTAGCCTTAAAATAGATTTTTATAAGAGTTTGCAGTGGTGGATACTGTAAAAAAATGGGCCTAATGCTGAATAAGATCTTATCCCTAGGTTTACTGACTCTGTAACTAAAAGTTACAGACTAAAATCTACATGTAAAATCTACATGTAAAATCATGTAGACTGAAATCTACATGTTATCCTAAAGGTTTGCCAAATTTGATCTACAAAAAAAGCCACAGAGGAAAGAGTATCAAATTATCTAGCCATCTGACCATGAAAAAATATGCATGTTATTGACTAAGAGATACTTTACTTCACACTCTGAAAATTGCTTAAGCACTTAACTCAATATTCCCTAAGTGCCCATCTAATTTATTTTAAATAAAGTAAATGTACAGGTGTATTATTGGTGGGGAGACATTTATATGAAAAGTAAAAAACAATCACATTGTAATAATGACAAATTTGTAATATGCAAATCAGATTGGAAATATGCAGTTGTTAAATATAAAAGTATTTTACATTTACAGGACAAAGAGAGAAATTCTTGTCTCAAGAATATTCAACCAACACAAAATGAATTTATGACAGAACATGGATTACTTTGCTTATACACAAATGTGATAAACATGGAGACTTTGAGGATCTGAAAAAAAACATCCAGCCATAATACACCTCCCCAAAGACATTAACTTTAATATGTGTAATAAATTCAAGCATATCTATTTTGATTCAGTATGTTAAAAAAAATATAGCCTATGGGTGGCTTGGGTGGCTCAGTCAGTTAAGTATCCGACGCCTGAGATCAGCTCAGGTCATGATCTCACAGATTTGTGAAAACTGAGCCCCACATCTGGCTATATGCTGATAGCACAGAGCATGCTTGGGATTCTCGCTCTAAGAGAGAGAGAGAGAGAGAGAGAGAGCCTATGGGTAAAAGAGTAAGTACACTTAAGATTTTTATAATATTTAATTTTCCTCTTTAAAAATATTAATTCACAAAAGTAAGCACAAAAAGGTAGCATAATCCTAGTACTACATTCTAAAAATTGACCTCCACAATACAATACCTCTTACAATACCTGGTAAGAATTAAAAAAACAAAACAAAACACAGTGTTAGATTTATATTTCTGTGCTGATTGAACACCTGGTGTTGAAAATCTTATTAAACTTAGAAAAAGTAGTTGGTACCATCATCAAGATTTAATACTTATCATACTATACTTATACTTATCATACTATAATACTTATAGTCTTTTTATATAGTGACACAACCGTTTTATAATTCACACCACCTCCAGACAGCCAGGCAAAATTAAATTGGTCAAATTCAAATACAAAGAGAGAAGAAAAGTAATGGGTAATAAATGCCAGACATTGTGATGGAAACTGTATAAATACTGAATTGCATTTAGTCTTTCTAGGAAACTTCTGAGATGGAATTTTTTTCTCATTTCCATATTATTCTGAGACTGAGTAAATTCAAATGAATTAGCTAAGGTCCCATGGTTCATGCATGTTGGTGACAAAATTTCACCTTCAGGGATAGGAGGAAAGAATGAGGTAGGTGATCATAAGGAGATGAGGATTAAAAATATATGAACATTTGCTTATTTATCTTCATATATAAAGCATGTAGCAGCACATGTTATATATTCAGGGCCCAGTAAATGTTAGTGTTTTTTTTCATTGATCCTATGCCAGTTTCTTTAGCAATTCCTTCCATCACCATCCACCTATTAATTTACTTCATATTTTCAGCTATCCACAAGAAATTCCACACATTCATTTAAGGAGCTACCATATCAGATATCATGGACACTACAATGGAGTCACAAATAGAATGAAATAATGTATGTGGTGGTCCATATGTCACTTTCATATTTTAGAAGACCATCTTGTAATGCATAGGTGTCTCATTGTTATATGTATAACACCCAAATAAATAAAGTTGTAGAGGATGTAAATGATGATGATGATGATGGTGAGGAAGAAGAAGAAGAAGAAGAAGAAGAAGAAGAAGAAGAAGAAGAAGAAGAAGAGGAGGAGGAGGAGGAAGGAGAAGAAGAGCCTTCTACCACTGGGGCCTGGAGGATGTAAAATTGATATCAACATATTTAGTTATAACTCTGGATAGAATCAAAATTATCTAACTTAATTCTGACCCTTGTCTATTTACAGAATGATATAAATGCCTTGTCTTTAAGGAAAAATAAAATGTTCTTTTAATACATAGAAGATTATGGTTCAAATAAAATGGAAATAAAGTAGAATATCAATAATACCCTAGGGGCCAAGAAATTGTTTAATCTTCTAACAGAGTTTAATGGAATTAAACAATACAGGAACCTGTTTACTTACTGGACTCTAGCAATTACAATAATATTACAATAATATTCACAGTTAAGTTTTATTAAGCACTTTTCATTCCAGGCAATTACAATAATATTCACAGTTAATTCTTATTAAGCACTTTTCTTTCAAGGTAAGACAATGATTTACATATATTATCCACTAATATTTTTTCTATTTTACATATAAGTAAAATGAGTCTCAGGAAAGTTAAAATACTTGCATAATATCAAATAGCTATTAAATGATCGAATAGAAGTTACAATGGCATGAGATTGCCTCTATTGGAGATAAATATTAAAGTGACATAGAATTAACAATACAAGAAACAACAGGTGTTGGCAAGGATGTGGATAAAGGAGAAGCCTCTAACGCTGTTGGTGGGAATGCAAACTGGTGCAGCTACTCCAGAAATTAGTATGGAAGTTCCTTAAAAAGTTGAGAATAGGGGTGCCTGGGTGGTTTAGCTGGTTAAGCATCCAGCTCTTGATTTTGGCTCAGGTCATGATCTCGCGGTTCATGTGATGGAGCCCTACATTGGGCTCCATGCTGTCCATGAGAAGCCTGCTTGGGATTCTCTTTCTGCCCCTCACCTGCTCACATGCTGTCAATCTCTCTCTCTCTCTCTCTCTCTCTCTCTCTCTCTCTCTCTCTCAAAATAAAGAAATAAACATTTAAAAAAAATTTAGGGGCACCTGGGTGGCTCAGTCAGTTAAGCATCCGGCTTCGGCTCAGGTCATGATCCAGCAGTCTCTGAGTTGGAGCTCCACATCGGGCTCTGTGCTGACAACTCAGAGCCTGGAGCCTGTTTTGGATTCTGTGTAGCCCCCTCTCTCTGCCCCTCCCCCACTCGTGCTCTATCTCTCTCTGTCTCTCAAAAATAAATAAATGTCAAAAAACTTTTTTTTAATTTTTTAAAAAAGTTAAAAATAGAACTACCTTACAATTCAGCAACTGTACTACTAGGTATTTACTCAAAGGAAAAAAAATACAAATTCAAATGGTAACATACACTCTGATATTTATAGCAGCATTATCTACAATAGCAAACTTATGGAAAGAGCCCACATGTCCATCAACTGGTGAACGGATAAAGATGATGTGTATATTCAATGGAATGTTACTTAGCCATAAGAAAAAAGAATGAAATCTTGCCATTTGCAACAACATGGATAGAGCTGGAGAGTATTATGCTATGTGAAATAAGTCAGAAAAAGACAAATACCGTATGATTTCTCTCACATGTGGAATTTAAGAAACAAAACAAACCATGATGGGGGGGGGGGGAAGACAGGCAAACCAAGAAACAAACTCTTAACCAGAGAGAATGGAACTGATGGTTATCAGAGGGGAGGTAGGTTGGGGGATGGGTGAAATAGGTGATGGGGATTAAGGAGTGCACTTGTGATGAGCACCCGGTGATGTATGGAAGCCTTGAATTACTATATTGTACACCTGAAACTAATATTATACTATATGTTAACTAACTGGAGTTTAAATAAAAACTTAAAAGAAAGAATATAGCATACAGAGCTCAGTTTAACTAGTATATACAGATAGAGTGAGAGTCTTAAGCAGTAATCTAGATACTTGATTTATAAGGTAAATCAGCAGTCAGAAGTGTTTTTGTTTTTGTTTTTCCAAATTATTAGATGGAAAACTCATGTGGTATGCAGAATTGTGATGCCCCAAGATGTTCCATTCTAATCCCTGGAATCTGTGAATATGTTACTTGCACGGCACAAGGGATTTTGCAAATGTGATTAAATTTCGAATTTTGAGATACTGGAGTGATCCTGGCATAGGTCCAGTGTAATCACAAGGGTCTTTCTGAAAGTGGTCATTTTTTTAAGGATCAGAGGCAGGAGAAATGTGAAGATGCCGCACTGCCTCAGCAAAGATAGAAGACGAGGACCACAAGGAAGGAAGATGAGTAGTCTCTGGAATCTGGAAAAGGCAAGGAAGTAGATACCTCCTGTGGATCTCCAGAAAGGAATTTAAACCTGCAGGCACACTGATATTAGCTCAATGGAGACAATTTTAGACATCTGAGCTCCAGAATCGTAAGATAATAAAATTCTACTGTTTTAAACCATGAAGTTTCTGGTAATTTATTATAATAGCAGTAGAGAACTAACAGAACCAGTATCTGTAAAGATTAAAATATAAAAGAATATTGAGCATTTGCTGAAGTAACTATTAAGGAAAAATGCTAATTAGCAATAATTATAGTTATAATTTGTTGAGCATATACTATGTACAAATCACTTATGGTCATATCAAATCATTGATGAAGGCACCAGAAATAACTCCATTTGACAGAAGATGTAAGAGGTTCAAGAGCTTAAATATATGTCCAAGTGACAGAGAGTGGATGAAATATCAGTGAGAAAGATATGGGATGATGAGAGGAGAAACTCAGAACTAAGTGAAAGTACATCTGTCATCAATAAAAATGACCTTTAGTTATTGCTACAGTCGTCACCTCGGGCTACCTGAACAGTCAAAATTCTGTGGATCAGAATTGGCAAAAAATATGTACAAAATGTTCTGTTCTCAACTTGTCTATGTGTAATACATAATAAATTACCTTAGAATATAAATACAAAGTCAAAAATTTAAACCAATCAAGAATGTTTAATTAAACTCATTGAAGTTTCTGGGAAAATGCTATCCTTTGTAGCATTTCAAAATTTATGTTGCCTTTGAACTTAAATACTTATTATTCTTAACTTACATTTCTTATATCACAGCAGAAGTTTTATCTGGGTCAGCATGAAGGCAATAATTTGATATTAGGGAGGGTTTCATTTTTTTAAGAGTGGGGATGGAAATAGTTCTATAGCTTTGAACTATGATAGGGTACAGATTGATGACTTTCAAAAACTAATGGGGAGAGAACTGGGTGTCGTATGTAAGTGCTGAATCACTAAATCGTGCACTTGAAACTAAAATTACACGGATAACTAACTGGAATTTAAATAAAAACTTTAAAAAATCCCTAATGAGTAGAGTTATTTCCTAACAAAATTCAAAGAAATAAAAACTCAAATTGTAATCAATAAATCATTTTATTCACACGCGTTTAAGATTCAGTCTAGAAATATTACAAAAGAGTCACAGAAGGATGTAGTGTAGAAGGCTTAATTATTTCTTGGTGGACTACTAATAAGAGAAATTAAGGGGTTTGAATCCCCACAGTGAAATAACTGGTACCATGGTTAGTAGATAGAATGGCTGCAGCACACATACATTAGAGGGGAAGAAGGCTTAAGATGAATTACCAAGCTTTCATAACCACAAACGCAAGCTCTAACGACAATCATAACAGGAAGAAAAGAAGATGCATGAAAGAAAAGAACACTGTGAAAGGTATCTGATATGTGAAAGAAAAGCTATCCTCTATATAGTTTTGAACTCGAGGGTGGGAGTAATGAATGTGAGATTGGAGGGAAAATTAGAAATTGAAGATCATGATATCAATGTGTGATTTTATGCGATTGGGAGAATTGCGTTAACAATAAAAAATAGGAAAGCCATCAATCATTTCAATATTGTCAAATTCACTGAATTCCAGCCTGACCCTTTAACTTGATTCTGACACAGCCTTGCTCATCTTCTTGAAATATTTTCCTCCCTCAGTTTATATTTTGAGTTATGTTTATTTCTCTGTAAAGTGTTATTATTTGATTTTCATTTTAATTTTTACTTTGGACAGATTACATAAATATATGACATATATATATATACATGTATGTATATATATATGTATATATATATACATGTGTGTATATATATATATACACACATGTATATATATATACACACACACACACACATTATGTTTAATACATATATTAGGAAAATATAAGCATATACAACAACTGACAACAGTGCACTGGACATCTGTGTATCCAACACCCAGCTTCTACCATCATTAATTACAGCCAATCTTATCTCATTATATCCCCAACATTGCTTGCCCATGTTATTAAAGTAAATCCCATATGGCATGTATTGGATAGTATTTCATCAATATGTTTCTCTAAAAGATAAATGATCTTTAAAAATAAAATGATAAAACAATTGGGACACCTATAAAATTAGTAATATTTAAGATTAGTATCTCCAGTCAGTATTCAAATTTTCAATTGTCTTACAAATGAACTTTAAAAATTTACAAATATTGGCTTAAAGCTGGATCCAGATAAGATTCATAGTTTGTAATTGATTACTGTTTCTATGATTCTTTTGATGTATAGTCTTCCTTCTCTCTGTCTCTCTCTCACCATTCCAACCCTGGCAATTAATTTGGAGAAGTAACTGGGGAATCTGCACTCAGAGTTTCCCACAGCCTGGATGCTGGATATTGTTGACAGCATTCTATCACCTGTATTTCCTATAAATGAGTGCTTGAATCTAGAGAAATGACAAAACTCAGATGAACTATTTGACAGAACTACTTTCAATGTTTGGGCTACCTCTTTCTGGGCTCTTTATTGATGTCTTTTCTTTCTTCCACAATATTGGTGTCCCATGAACCTCCATTTCACTTCCCATCAGTGCGAAATAAAGTCTGTGGTCAATCTTGCCCAGAACATAGACGTATTAACACTAGCATCCATATGCTGACAACTCCAAAATTTCTATTATTATCCCAGATCACTGTCTTGAATAGGAGACCTGAACATCTAAGTGTCTCACAGATAATACTTTGTAGTCACAGAGGTATCTCAAAATTACTATGTCCACAACTAAGCAATTTGTATTTCCTATAAATGTGCTTCTTCTTAGATCACTCATTTTAACAAGAATTTCACATATTAAGAATATGGTCCTTAGGACTAGACATATCCTTATGTATATATTCTTTCAGCTACTTTATAAATATACTTCATCAGTCAATTAATTAATTAATGTAAAGAATTAATAAAACTGGTGTGCTTATAACTGAATATACTTGAGTATTTACCATTAGATGCTCTTCTAGGTGCTTTATTTACATGTATTTTCTCAACTAAGTCTTATATCAATTTTACAAAGTACATAAAATTATTTTAGTCTTATTATTTTTTTTTAAATTTTTTTTTCAACGTTTTTTATTTATTTTTGGGACAGAGAGAGACAGAGCATGAACGGGGGAGGGGCAGAGAGAGAGGGAGACACAGAATCAGAAACAGGCTCCAGGCTCTGAGCCATCAGCCCAGAGCCTGACGCGGGGCTCGAACTCACGGAACGCGAGATCGTGACCTGGCTGAAGTCAGACGCTTAACCGACTGCGCCACCCAGGCGCCCCTATTTTAGTCTTAAAGATGAGGTAACTTAGACACAGATAGGGTAATTAAAATGTCCAGGCAGTCTGTTTTCAGGATCTATACTCTTGGCATACATCTCAGCATATGTCTTAAAATATTTTTAAGACATGAATAAATAGCATGGGTAAAAAAGTTAAAATAGTGTCTGACACAAAGTAATTACATGTTGATTTATATTAATATTTTTATTATTAAATTTAAAGGCCTTGGTAAAGCATATAAGATCTTTTATGATCTGGCCCTTTAATTACTTCTCCACCTCCTCTTTATCTGCATTGGTCCTGCTCTGCTGTATTGTAATTTCTCCATGATAACTTGTGGTTTTTGTTTTAGTACTCTATAACACCACTATGATCACTCTTGTCATCTTGAAAATGTGATATGTCCTATATATCCTTTAACATGCAATTCACGTGCTCCTCTTTAGGAAAGGCAAGGCTCAAGATTGAATTTAGTATTCCTTCTTGATGTTTTTGTTTATAATTCTATCAAAGGAACCTCAAAGCCAAGCGTCCTGGAATAGTTAATTTATTCTGTCTTCAGATTTCCCCATCTATTTACTTCATAGCTTGACACGTTCTGATTCCATACTACCAGTGCTCTTTAGAAGCCTTCCTCATGATCACACATAATGCTCTATTTGTTAAAGCTAATGGAAACCCTTCTTAATAATAAAATTAAAGGTGGATGATAGATTAAATAGATACATAATAGATAGAAAGATAGATAGATAGAGACAGACAGAGAGATGAAAGATATATTTGCTCTTTCTGATAGTTTTCTCTTCCCTTACTTTCCCCAACATGACTCCTCAGGTTTTCCATATTACTCCGTATTAGTTTATTTTTAGCTCCTTTACAATCTGCACTCTCTCCACATGGAAATGTTGATAATCCCCAGAATTGTGCCTTCAGCCCTTCTCTATTCATGTTCTACATATCCTCCATCGTTGTGTCTTATTTTTTTTAACCATTTAATTTTAACATTATAGAGTATCAGGGAGGTAAAATTATCTCCTGACAATTTTGAAACTCAGGATTGAAGCCTTAAAATTAGATTAGATATTTAGATTAAAAAACTCATGTATCAGAATTGACAGTTGAAATAATAGAAATAGATGGGAAGAAATTAAAGAGATGGACTATTTTAAGTACAGAACAAGAGATAGACATATCTACACAAAACAGTAAACATAGCCCGAATATGTCCAGACATGTCCCCATTTGAGAGATCTGAAGCAGAAGAAATGACAAGGATAAAGACATAGAAGAAATAGCTAGAAAATCAGGAGAAAACACTATCATCATGATATCACAAGTTTCAGAAGGAAATGGTCTCTAAAATTAAGTGTTGGATGACTTTATTTAATTCTAGAAGTCTTTAGAGTTACCTTTAAAACTTTTCATTTAATAGTGACCAGATTGTGGGTAGAAGATCCTTGGAAAGATAAGATAAAATATAATAGAAGGATGGGGTGCCTGGGTGCCTCATTAGGTTAAGCCTCCCAGTCTTGCTTTTGGCTCAGGTCATGATCTCACGGTGGTGAGAATGAGTCCTGTGTTGGGCTCTGTGCTGTGCAGGGGGCCTGCTTGAGATTCTGTCTCTCTTCCTCTGCCCTTCTCCCCAATTCATGCTCTCTCTATCGAATTAAAAGAAACAAAAAAGAAAGAAAGAAGGGATTCTCATATTCCTAAGCATTGTTTATAGATTATATAAATAATATATCTTACATACATTATTTTTACATATGTCCACATACTTAGGCACATACTCATAGATACATACACATACAGCTGTAGTACTTGATAAATTACTGAATGTATAATTGTTTTCTCAGACTAGAATGCCCTTCTTTACAGTTCAATAATGACTTCTTAGCTAATCCCTAATTATACTTCAAGCCTCAGTTGGTGATTTCCTACTGGTCCAAATATCCCCATTGTCCACACTCAATATTTTTATAATTACTTAGCAGATGCACTCATTTTAATAAATATTTATGTCTGTGCTCTGTATTTTGACAGTGGCTTACTCTGGGATAAAGTAGCGATGCAGATGGATGATGTCCTTATTTTTATTAAGTTTAGCATCTGGTGGAGAAACTCTCATTAAGCCTTCTGTGAAAAGTACTAGGAGGTCAAGAGTTTTATGCAGTGTCTATATAAAGAACCTTATTTAGTCTGGAAAGAGGGCAAAAATACAATAGAGAGTAATTTTATGATGTAAAATTTCTTCAATAATACATATACCTAAAAATAAGATAAATATATCTAAGGGCTTGACATTCAGATACGTAACTTACGACTCAAGATAAGATGTTAACTTGTGATTTTAATCCTTTTGCAGTATCCTCCTTTTAAATCCCTTCGTATGCTTTCTACATTTTCTATAAAATTTGGTTCTGTATAATAGATGCACTAAATGAGAGTGGGGAGATTACATGAAGATTGTCTCTCTCAATCCCATCCTTTATTTTATTTGTAAATTTTTGTAAATTTAGTTTTTACATATGGCTCTGAATAATTACACTTCATCAACTTTGTAATACAGCTTGAAATGGTCCTCAGATCCATTTTTTTGGAGATTAATAAAAACCAGAAGAAAAAAGAAAACCAATACAGTGCACTCATTCAAATCAATGCTGTAGCCAATTTAGAACTAAGGTTTGCTGTGGTTCAAGGCTGCTTTATGATGTTCAGATGCAGATGTCTTCAGCATGAGTTCTGGGCTTGCCATGACTTCCACCAAAAAACAAACAAACAAACAAACAAACAAACCCTAATGATTTGAAAAAATGAGAATGGTTATATTTTAGAAAGATTTCTGATGCCTTTCCTAGTTGGTGAAGCAGAACCATTTAAAAATACAGTCCCAGAAAGATTTTTAGGAGAGCTGTCAGATTTTAACATTATAGAGTTACATAATCATTTCATTCTCTACTGCATGCCAAAAAAGAATGGTTGAGAATTAATGAGTGAATCCAATTGCGTAGTTTCTCTGCCAAGTCTAGTCGGTACCATCGCTGTTCATTCATCAGAAAAAGACTTCTATACATTTTATCTATAGTATGATCATTTGAACATTTTTTTTGTATTGTAGAGTTATAAAAGAAGCACTTCTTCCAGTTTATCTTTTAGTTGTCTTAAATTCATAAAAATCTATGCAATCACTGTTTCCCAGGCATGCCACATACACACCTGCTTCCCTTATCTGTCACATTGTTTTATTCTTTGGAATGCTCTTACACTTTTTCTCTGAATGTTTTATTTCAATGGCACCCAATCTCCGTGGCCAGGCGTAAGCAAGCACTTACCACTCTTTCCAAATTTTCTATCACTGTCATCACCACCGAGCACTTGTACAACAAACATTATACAGATTAGTGTGATGCCAAGTGTTTGTGAGGAGGTGCTAAAATATAATACACACATGCACATTTCAGATTTAAGACTTAGATACAAAACATGTAAACAGGGTAAAAAAAGGACAATTATCATTCAAAGATAGCGCAATTTGGTCTAAATTACGTAGCATAATAGCAAAGACTAGCTTACATAAGTAATCAATTTAAATTTGTACATAACTCTTGCTTTGTTAATTAAATTGTCTTCTCCATAGAGGGGAACAGTGTTATCTACTTTCTTTTTTGTTTTTTTTGTTTTTAATTTTTTTTAATGTTTGTTTATTTTTGAGAGAGACAGAGCACGAATGGGGGAGGGGCAGAGAGAGAGGGAGACACAGAATCTGAAGCAGGCTTCAGGCTCCAAGCTGTCAGCACAGAGCCCGATGTGAGCCTCGAATTCACGAATGGAACAGTGAGATCATGACATGAGCCAAAATCAAACGCCTAACTGACTGAGCCACCCAGGAGCCCCTGTGTTAGCTACTTTCTATCCCTAATTTCCAGGCAACATTTTCTACAGATTCAAAGTTTATTATCTACCTACTATGGGCAAAGCATTATTCTAGGCAATTTCACAGACACTGTTTTATCTTTTTATCTTTACATGATCACTCAAGGAATTGTTTATTATAATAAGAATCAGCAAAATCACATCTTTTTACACTGCTTTTCAGATTCCAATGCAGATTCTGTGTTTGATGTTACAGTTTAATATGCTATTTCTTTTGGATTAATAATATTTGTAAGTACATAACATTAAATGTATTCTCAGTATGATAAAAGCTCAAGATTATTATTACACTAAATTGTTTTGTTTTCAAATAAACAGTATTCTGTTTACCTACTCAGGTATATAGTGACTGAACTGAGACTAATGCTTAGTTCAGAATAGTAATTAAACTCTGAGGAAAAGGCAAATTCACAGAATGTATGTAAAAGACTTCTGAGAAGGGAAATTTGTGGAAACATATCACATGACAATAGATCCAAAATAAACTCCAAACATTTCTTTCCTATCCACCGTATGTCCTATCCACTATAATTTGATTTCAACTAGAATAAAAATGTAGATATAATTAGCTTTTAAAATATAACAAGGAATTTTAAAGTATATTGCTGAAAGACTTTCATGCTAGGCCAGCATTTTGTGGTTAACTGTGTATTGTTAGTTATTTTGCAAACTCATATATAAATCTGACTAAAACACTGTGCTGTTAATATTTTCATACATAACTGACCAATACTATCATTTTCTTCAGCCTTGGCACAGATCAATAAACTAATTTTCTACACAACATGGAGTTTTTATGTCTTTTGAAAAATGTATTATAGTCCTTATCTACTATGGTACTCCAATGCATTTTAAACAATATACATGTAATAACATCCTTTCAAAAGGAATTCTTGTCAAAAAATCTTCAGAGAAAAGTGCACTTGATTTTTGAGCCTGTATGACATACAATGAATTCTGAATAACACTAAAGAAAATAAAATAGAGTTGGGTTTAGATTTTAAAATTGATAATTAACCTATCTAAAATCTCTAATTATATTAAATTTCTCAATTCCTCTGGGATGATATTGTTTTGTTTCAAACTTTGATCATTTAATTTTAGATTATTAAACTTTCATAAGTTCCTTCGAAACTAGAGAGTATAACTGGTTAAAGTATTTATAATACAGTAATACCTAAGTATTAAGTTACTTAGTAATAGTAATGTGATGAATGTGATGAACACTGTGATTCTCAAGTTATATCGATAAACTGTGGTATATAGTTAGCTCCAGGGGTGCCTGGGTGGCTCAGTCAGTTAAGTGTCCGACTTCAGCTCAGTTCATGATCTCGTGGTCCGTGACTTCAAGCCCCGTGTCAGGCTCTGTGCTGACAGCTCGGAGCCTGGAGCCTGCTTCGGATTCTGTGTCCCCCTCTCTCTGACTCTCCCCTGTTCATGTTCTCTGTCTCAAATAAACGTTGACAAAAATTTAGTTAGCTCCAAATGATAAGAGAATCATTGAAGCACGTTTGGTTTAATTTTCAACTTTAGAGAAATAAAATAGTTTTACTCAGAAATAGTTCTACTCTCCAGAGATTACATGCCCTAAAAGGTCTTCTTGTCAGAGAATTAATTTTATGTGTCCTCAATTGTAATGAGAGAATATTTTATAATTAAAACTGTTCCTTGATTTGTCTCTGTCTTTATTTTCCCTTTCTTGTTTCTTTTGTTTCTTAGATTCCACATATGATGGAAATCTTTTGGTATTTTTTGTCTTTTTCTGACAGAAAGATGTTAAATAACATTGGTCAGAGAGGACAATCCTGTCTTCTTCCTGACCATGGAGGAAAAGCTCTCAGTTTTTCCACATTGAGGATGATATTAGTTATAGGTTTTTTGTAAAATGCCTTTATGATATTGTGGCATATTCCCGCTACCCCTACTTTGTTGAGGATTTTTAACAAGAATGGATGCTGTACTTTGTCAAATGCTTTTCTTGCATCTGTTGAGAGGATCATATGGGTTCTTCCCTTTTCTTTTATTAACATAGTATACCACGTTGATTGACATGTGAATATAGAACCGCTCTTGCAACTCATGAATAAATCCCATTTGATCGTGGTGAAAGATTTTTTTAATGTACTGTTGGATTGGATTGGCTAATATTTTGTTGAGAATTTTTACACCCATGTTTACCAGGAATATTGGCCTCTAGTTCTCTTTTTTAGTGGAGTCTTTGTCTGGTTTTGGGATCAGGGTAATGCTGGCCTCATAGAATGAGTTTGGAAAATTTCCTTACATTTGTATTTTTTTGAAACAGTTTGAGAAGAATAGGCATTAACTCTTCTTAAAATGCCTTTTAGAATTCCCCTAACCCTAACCCTAAACCTAACCATCTGGAAAAGTCTCTAAGCTGCAGGATACCAGGCACATACCCTCCCTCTAACCCTAACACTAACCCCACATTACCCTAACCCTAATCCAACCCCTAACCCCTCGTGCCTAATTCCTATTCCTAACCCTAAACCTAACTCTCTGGAGAGGCCTCTGAATTGCAGGATACCAGGCATATACTCTCACTGTAGCCCTAACCATAACTCCAAACCTAAATCTAGATCTGGGGGGGGAGAGAAGAAGATGGGGTACATATATGCAATTGGAATATTACTCAGCCATAACAAAAGAATGAACTGTGCCATTTGCAAAGACATGGATGGAGGTAGAGTGTATCATGCTAAGTGAAATAAGTCAGTCAAAGACAAATACCGTATGATTTTACTCATATGTGGAATTTAAGAAACAAAACAACCTAACAAAGGGAACAAAGAAAAAGACACAGAAAGGGAAATCAAGAAACAAATTCTTAACTATAAAGAACAAATTGATGGTTACCAGAGGGGAGGTGGATGGTGGGGGGAGGGACTAAATTGGCGATGAAGATTAAGGATTGTACTTATGATGAATACCGGGTGTTGTTTGGAAGTGTTGAATGAGTATATTCTACACCTGAATCTGATATTACATTGTATGTTCACTAACTAGAATTTATGAAAAGATACTCAAGAACATCATCATAAGGAAAAAACAAATGAAAACTACAATGAGATATCACCTCACACATCTCAGAGTGGCTAAAATTAACAACACAGGAAACAACAGATGTTAGCAAGGATAGGAGAAAGAGGAATGCTCTTATGCTGTTGGTGGGAATGCAAACTGGTACAGCCACTCTAGAAAACAGTTTGGAGGTTCCTCAAAAAATTGAAAACAGAACTACCTTAAGACCCAGAAATTGCACTACTAGGTATTGACCCAAAGGATACAAATTACTGATTTGAAGGGACACATGCACCTCAATGTTTACAGCAGCATTATCAATAGTCAAATCGTAGAAAGAGCTCAAAATGTCCCTCAATTGATGAATGGATAAAGAAGTTTGTGTGTGTGTGTGTGTGTGTGTGTGTGTGTGTGTATTTACAATGGACTACTACTGAACCATATAATGGAATGAAAATCTTTCCATTTGCAATGACATGGATGGAACTAGAGTGTATTATGCCAGGCAAAATAAATCAGTCAGGGAAGGACACATAACATATGATTTCATTCAAATGGGGAATTTAAGAAACAAAACAGATAAATATAGGGGAAAAATAGAGAGAGAAGCAAGTCATAAAACACACTCAACTATAGAAACAAACTAAGGGGTACAGGAGAGGAGGTGGGCAGGGGGGATGGGTTAAATGGGTGATGGGTATTAAAAAGAACACTTGTGATGAGCACTGGCTATTGTATGTAAGTGGTAAATTGCTACATCCTACACCTGAAATAAACATTACATTGTATGTTAACTAAATTGAATTTAAATAAAAACTTAGAAGAAAGAAAAAGAGAATTAGTAATATTTCTAAAAATCATTGTGAAGATAGAGATTAAACACAGAACAGCCAATTGAATATTGATTTAAATAATGTTTACAGCCCCAATCTCCTCATAGCCTCAGCTTAGTGGACGGCTGTCTTGTTTTATTACCCAAGCAGAAGTCTCAGTCAATAATCTCTGGTGAGATCTCTCAAAAGCAGGATAATAGGCACAAACACTAACTGTAACACTAATAACAACCTTAACCCTAAATACAACCTTAACACTAACTCTAACCCTAAACATAACCCTCAACCTATTCCAAACTGTAACCCCTAACCCTCACCCTAACCCTCTGGAGAGGCCTCTGAACTGCAGGATATCAGGCAAATAATCTCACCCTAACCCTAACTCTAACCTAGATCTGAGAAAGTGGGTTCAGAACACACGATAAGAAAAGCTGAGAGCAGTCTAGTTATTCCGGTGAAGACTCCAAACATTTAAGAATTGGTATGATTTCCAAAAATGGGTTTGAAGGTAGAGATAAATACAGAATGAAAAAATGGATATCAATTTAAAAAGTATTTAGAGCCACAAATCCCCTCCTTGCCTTAGCTGGGTAAATGGCTGCCATTTCTTTTCTCATCCCAGCAGAAGACTTGGGTTTTATTCTCTGGAGAAGTCTCTGAACTGCAGAACACCAGACACATAACATAACCCAAACCCTAACCTGGCCCTGTCCCCAAACTTAACGCTAAGTGCTAATCACTATCCCATAACCCTAAACCTAACACTCTAGAAAGGTCTCTGAACAGCAGAATATCAGGCATAAACCCTCACCCTGTTTTAAACCCCAACTTTAACCCTAATCCTGGCCCTAATTCTATCCAATGGAATATTACTCAGCCACAATGACATGGATGGACCTAGAGAGTATTATGCAAAGCAAAATAAGTCCGTCAAAGACAAACATAAACTACTTCCAGGGTCTACTACTGTTTGTTTTACTCAGACATAGTGAAAACTAGTTTAATAGTTTAATAATAGTTAAAAAATAGTTAATAGATTAATAAGAAGTTAATCAATTTTATGCTCTTAAATCAAGAGTAAGAAAACTAGTGTTTTCTGTGATGGACAGTGACTCTGTCCATCAGGCAGAGTCAAACTTGAAAAATCAAAGCTGTAAAAATATAGAAAATTAATATCTATAAAAGGAATATTCTAATTAAGTTACCTTTAAAATTATTAATTTTATTATCTTGGACTTTCATATAATCTGTGCAATATTTTCTAGGTCTTTTCCTATCCAATTAAAAATATTTTAATAGGAGCTTTTTTCATTTGCTTGGTAGGAGTATCTATCAAAATACCAGTTACCTGTCTTCCAGTAAATGTGCATTATCCGTCTTCTATAATCCCATTAGAATAAGCAAGTAAATAAAAACAAAATGATATACCTAAGCATTTAAAACTAAGCAAAATAAGTCCATCAGAGAAACAGATAATGTATGATTTCATTCATATGTGGAATTTAAGTAATAAAACAAATGAAGGGGAGAGGGGAAGAGAGGCAAACCAAGAAACAGACTCTTAACTAAAGAGAACAAACTGATGGTTACCAGAGAAGA
Source organism: Neofelis nebulosa (assembly GCF_028018385.1). Lineage (NCBI taxonomy): Eukaryota > Metazoa > Chordata > Mammalia > Carnivora > Felidae > Neofelis > Neofelis nebulosa. The sequence goes on along the minus strand of NC_080795.1, from coordinate 58,879,699 downwards.
GGTGAGTGGGGGATGGGTTAAATAGCTGATGGGGATTAAGGAGTATACTAGCTCTTATAAACATCAAATGTTGTATGGAAGTGTTGAATCACTTAATCTTATAGCTGAAACTAATATTACCCTGTTTTTTTTAGCTAACTGGAATTTAAAGAAAAGCTGGAAGAAAAAAATAAGCATAAAATAAAAATAAAAATAATGGAGAATGTTATACATATGCCAGAAAACTTGAACAATTAAATTTTTGTTAACTATAAGGAGAACCAAATGGAAGAATATATTAAAGATCAAGTTGTGACAATCTTTTTGGGGACAACAACATTCTGTTTCATTTCTGGAAGTGAAATGATCCAGGAGTAGATCTGAAGGATACCTACACATTCCCCTGACTTATAAGGTAACAGACTAGGGACTAAGAAAAACTGGGAGACTGATGGAGAGCAATCCAAATTTTATTGCTCAAGGTTAAATATTAAAATCAACTATGTGAGATGATAAATTCCAGTGGCTGTATCAAACTGAAAGTAGCAATGAGGTGAGATATTTTCACGATGTGGAAAGTTTGCCCCTGTTGTAAAAGAAATCCACATCCAACATAGAGACTGGACATAACCTGATTCACAAGTTTCAAAGAAAAAATAATACACAGAAATTAAGTTCTATAAGTAAAATTGCTCATAGTTCTAGATTTCTCCCCATTCCCCACAGGGATACTTAGCAGTGATATTCATTATATGAAATACATATCCAAGTTTAAATTTGAAAGAAGGCTTTGAATAGGTAACCTGGAACTAAATGGGCAAATAAAGAAGCATCTTTGCCCCATTTATAGATACACTACAGGCCTGAAATTATATTCATGAATGGGCAAATAAGGAAAAATAAGGTATTTTTTCAAATGGTTATGTAAGATGACAACAAGAATTCAGTTAAAAACAGATTAAGTAATTTAGTAAAATCTATTTTATAGTCTCAACAAAATTTAAGAAGACACAAACTTGAAAAATAATCAGAAGGTAAAATAAAAATTTAAAAATGAAAGGATAACTGCTTGGAGAATTAGTAGATAGAGAAATGATGGAAGTAGACAAGTATTCAGTAGAATATAATCTTTCACAGAAGCAACGTAAAGCAGAAGTAATGGTGCAGAAAATAGAATTGGTGATACGGGTTGTGAAGTTCATTTTATACCTTTTTATTAGACTGGAACCTGTCATTTGGTGTTGGCTTTGCCCTTGACCTTTGCAAGGTCAAAGAGAAGGATGCTCATTTCAACATTATTTCTGGAAGCCCTCAATTAGTAAATCATCAATGACCATGTGATTTTTTCAATTGCTATTCTATCTAATTAGCAATGTCAGTAATGTTAGTAAAAAGAACAAGACATGCTATTTATATTGTATGTATGTATTCACTTTCAATTCCAAGAAGGGATTCTAGATATAACTGAAAGGGTGGACCCACGCCGGCTGACTCCATTTTGTTCTGTGTCCTTCACCTTGACCACACCTCCTCCCCTTGAGTAACCTCCCGCTCACCTGCCTAACAGGACTCCGACCCTTCCCCAGCCAAGCTGCTGAGGCCACAGCCATTACCTCACCAACTGCCCCTAGGCCCCAATAAAACCTTTGTCCTTTTGAAACTTGCTCTCTCTCTCCAGTATCTCACTGCTGCGTCAGTGCAGGTAGGGGATTGAGCTCGAGCTAGCTCGAATAAAGGCTCTTTTGCTTTTACATCGGACTCGGCTCCCTGGCGGTCTTTGGGGATCACGAATTCTGGGCATAACAATAACTTGGGATAAAAATTACCTTACTGATTATTACATAGAAATTCTGTAGATCAGTTGATATATGTCTATTACTGCAAGAAAAAATATATAATCATTATTGACTTTGTGAAAGTAGTTTTCTTTGTGTCTGAGTGTCTGGTCATGCTTAAGATCTTTTAAATAATCGCTTTGAAAGAGAATGGATTTATACTCAAGGCAAATATAAGGGAAAGTGCATGTAACAACTTTTGTTAATCTGTCATTGCCATAAAAGTTTATAAAAATACAGCGTGGATGGAGCTAGAGACTATTATGCTAAGCAAAATAAGTCAAAGACAGACAAACACCTTATGATTTCACTCACAGTGGACTTTAAGAAGCAAAACAAAAAAAAACATAGCAGGGGGAAAAGAGCGAGGCAAACCAAGAAACAGACTCTTTAGAGAATAAACTGAGGGTTGCTAAAGGGGAGGTGGGTATGGGGATAGGTTAAATGGGTGACGGGTGTTCAGGAGGGCACTGATTGTGATGTGCTCTGGGTGTTGTATAAAAGTGTTGCACCTGAAACTAATATGCACTGTATGTTAACTAACTATACTTTAAATAAAAACTTGAAATGAACTAACCAAATAACTAAATAAAAATAAAAATAAAATATGTTAAAATACATCAAAAACTAAATGTTGGTAAGGATGTGGAGCTATAGGAACTGTCATATATTGCTGATGGAAATGAAAAATGGTACAGCTGCACTGAAAGAGTTTGGTGGTATCTTAAAAAACTAAAAACATAACACTTAACATATGATCCAGCGATCATGCTCCTTGCCAGTGTTTAGTGGTGTCAGTGTTGCAGATTTTGGCCATTTTAATAGATGTGTGGTGGTGTCACATTTTTTATAAATTTGCATTTCCCTGTATAATATTTTAACGATGGATAAATGTCATGATATCCTAAGGTAAACTATAGACATTAGGTGATTATGATGTCTCAATGTACGTTCATCATTGGTTAAAAAAAATAGGTTAAAGACAAAATTTTAAGAAAAGTAAAAAAGGAATAGCAGATTTTGAATTTTCATTACAATTATAAAGGACAAAATTGGCCTAGAACATTTAAAGATGGCATGAAAATCTTAATGCAAAAGATGAAAATTCCCAAGTAGTATGTTACACACAATTATGACTGAGAAAAACATGTATTGAAGAACAGTATTGTAGACCATCTTTTCGTATGTGTGTTTGCCATCTGTACATCTTCTTTGGTGAGGTGTTTAAGATCTTTGGCCCACTTTTAAACCAGATTGTTTGTTTTCTAATTGTTGAATTTTAAGAATTTTTTATATATTTGGATAAAAATGCTTTATCAGATCTGTCTTTTGCAATTGTTTCCTCCCTGTCTGTGGCTTTTTCTCATTCTCTTGATAGTGTCTATCACAGAGCAGAAGTTTTTAATTTTAATGAATTCCAGCTTATCAATTATTCTTTTCACACATTAAGTCTTTGGACTTGTATCTGAAAAGACATTACCTTATCCAAGGTCATCCAGGTTTTCTCCTGTTATCTCCTAGAAATTTTACAGTATTGGATTTTATTTTTAGGTCTTTGATCAAATTAGAATTAATTTTTATAAAGGGTATAAAGTTTGCATCTAGATTCATTTTTCTGCATGTGGATGTCCAATTGTTGTAGCACTAATTGTTTAAAATACTATCTTTGCTCTATTTCATTGTCTTTTATCTTCTGTAAAAGATGAGATGACTATATCTATGAGGTTTATTTCTCAGCTCTCTATTCTGTTCCACTGATCTATTTGTTTATTCTTTCACCAATAGTATCCTTTCTTGATTACTGTAGTTTTATAATAACCCTTGAAGTTGGGTAGCATCAGTCTTCCAACTTTGTTCTTCAATACTGTGTCAGCTTTTCTGGGGCTTTTGCCTCTCTGCATAAACTTTAGAATCAGTTTGTTGATATCCATAAAATTACTTACTGGGAGTTTTACTGATTGTATTAAATTTATAGATCGAGTTGGAAGGATCTGACATTTGGGTAATTTCGAGTCTTCCTCTCAATTAATTTAGAATCACTCTCCATTTATTTAGTTCTTCTTGGATTTTGTTCATCACAGTTCTGCAGTTTTTTTCATACAGATGTTGCATACAAGTATTTCTTTTTTTTTTTTTTTTTTTTTTTTTTGAGTACTAAGGTGAATGGTAATGTGATCCATTACATTAACTGATATTCAAATGTTGAGCCAGCCTTTCATGCCTGGGATAAATCCCACTTGGTAATGGTGTATAATTCTTTCATACATTTTTACTTAATTTGTGAATATGTTGTGGATGATTTTGTATGTGTTTTCAGGAGGAATACTGTTTGTAGTTTTCTTTTCCTAGAATGTCTTTGTCTGGCTTTAATATTAGGGTAATGTTGGCTTAATAGAATGTGTTAGGATTTATTCCTTTTGCTTCTATCCTCTGAAAGAGATTTCAGAGAATTGTAATCATTTCTTCCTTAAAGGGGCGATTTACTTTTATTTTTTAAAAATATCTTAAAAATATTTTTCACAATTTCTTCATTTTAATCTTAAGGATCCAAGCATAAGCAACAAATGTCACCTGGTTATTGTAGTTCTGCAGCCTGACAGATTTGCATTTATCCAGATTTTCATTCTACCTCAGTGATGTACAATTTCCACTTGTAATACAAAAAACATCTAGAAGTAGATCATCCAGTAATTATTTCTTGTTTTAAAGCTGTTTTCACTAAGAAGCATCATACTAGCCAAACAACCAGGCACCCTTCAGCTATTTCCTTATTTAAAGTAAGAATACTGAATTTTCCTTTGTATTTTCTAAGTATTTCATACTTATTTTTTAAAGATACTTGAAGTAAAAATAAAAATAAGCTAAATTTGCAAAATAAAAAAGGGATCAGTTCATTAAACAATGAACACTTTTCTATGTATTTGGCATTTCTTTTATAGTTTCAACCAGATTCAATTTAAGTTTAATTGAGAAAGTGATATTGGGTAGTCTACCTCCCTTGTTTAGTATCATTTAAAATCACATAGTGGAACAAGAATACATAGCATTTAGATTAATTATCTCAAACTTTATGAATAAAATTAAAAATATTATATGGACATGCCATCTATATTTATATATATATATATATATATATATATATATATATATATTTTAAATTTTATCATAGCACTTCTTTTTTACATAGTACTGTGTTGGGAAAATTATTGTGTATTGGTTGCATTTCCTAAGAATTATGTACTAGTAAGCACATGTAGATTTAAATTTTAGTTTTATTTGAGTTAAAGAAGAGCATGTTAGAATGTAATGAGAAACACATGGTTAAGAGAAGTTTGATAGCTTGATGAAATAATTCTCTTTCTTAGTGACCTTGAGGGTGTCCTAAATTACTCTTCTTGATGGTGCATGTCAATAGGAATAAGAGTAATAATTGTGCCTGATGGCCCATTTCTAGTGTAGCTTCAACAAAGATATCCCATAAGATTTGAAGGTCTTTTTATTACTTTAAGTGAAATCAATAAACAAATTAATCCTTTTTCTTTGTATCTTTACTCAATTTCAGAAGCAGGTTGCACTTGCTGAATAAAGATTTCACTGTGCAAAGTGTGTGCTAATAAAATAGACTTTGAAAAGTGTTGAACATAGTACCTAATATGTATAAGTTCCCCCCACATCCCCATCCAAAAGTAGAATATTTAGAAAACCTGTCATAAGCCAAAATAGCATAAAGCAAAGAAGCGACTATGATTAATTTATATAGAAAAATTTTTGAGGATTTCCAGACCCCCAGAATAACCTTTCTTAGGCTTTTCTCGTACTTTAGGACAGATCTTGCTAATAGATGGACAACATAAATTGAGATAAAGCACAGGTGCTCACAGACACAGTTCAGAGCTTTGGTGGCTTGATACTGAGATGCTGAGTGGAGTTCTGGAGAAAGGAGGTCGACTGCACCACTCTTGCTACTTAGGGTGTGGTGCTACCTCTGGAGCAGCAAAACAAACACACAAACACTGAACACCATTTTCATTTTTGCCTTCTTTTGTAAAAGTGAAAATCCTCTTCAGATATCCTTTGGTTGGAGAAAACAGGTGCTAAGGTAGGTCTTTTTAAAAAGCGAAGTGGCATAAGGAGAACTTTCAGAAAGTGGGGGATACTTCATAAACATCTTTTCCTTCTCACTAATTTCTCGTTTTCCCCTCTAATAAACAGCAAAGAGACTATAGTGAATAACATTTATAGCATATCTCTGAGAGAGAAGTACATGGTTATCCACAGAATGAGTAATAAGAAGTGATTATGAATCAGTAATTTTACATTACAGAATGAGTACTATGAAATCTATGTGGACAGTCGCTACCGAATGTTACATTTTCATATACTCTCTGTGTAACCTCTTAGCAAACTTTGCTGAAATTGGAATAAAGGTTCGAAATAAAGAAGATAGATTTTCAATAATAGGCTCTGTTTTTCTTCTTTTTACCATCACTTACGGCTTTAAAATAATTAAAAGTGATGCATCATTCAATTGTGAATGAATATATCATGGAGGATCCTGGCCAGAAACAGAATAATAACCACTTCTGACTGTTAAGGAAAATTTAATAACATATAATTCTGCAAATGTGTGGGCAGGGGTAATGAAACTGCTAACTTGAGATCATGGAGGACCACAAGGCTGGTCATAGACTTACCACCACTGTGCCAACATTTGCAAGAGGACAGGGGTTACTGAAAGACAAAAAGAGCTGATTGGAAAAGGCAACCTAATAAGAGCCTCTGATGGGGAAGACAGCCACTCTACCGGAGCACAGCAGGAAAGAGTTCTGCAGAAAATAATCCAACTTTACTCTCCTCAACATTTATCTCCAGATGGTGCTTCCCACTGGCTGAATCAAATTGGAAGTTAGAGGACAGCAGTGCCCATTGATAAAGTTCTTACTAGTCGGGCTCCTAGATTGAATAGCATGTTGAAGAGAAAAAGATCTGTAGCTGCAAATAGAACCTATTCAGCACAACACTTTTTGAAAATAATGGATTTGACTTTTATTATAAAATATTTCCATTCTCAGAAGAATTTATAGAAGAGCATTATGAATAGATCAGATGCTCGAATTAAACTTAAATGTTTAAATAGAGGGTTAAATACATGACTGGATGTCCACCATACATGTATTTTGGGGTAAATAAAACATACATACATACATACATACATAATATATAGAGAAAACAACTGGAAGTGTGTGAAAAGGAAAAGAATGGAAGAAAATATTTGTAAACCATACATCTGATAGAGGTTAATACCCAAAATATATAAATAACTCATGTAACTCAATAACAAAAAAAATAATCCAATTTAACAAATGGGCAGAGGAATTAAGTAGACATTTTTCTAAAGAAGACATCCAAAGGGCCTACAGGTACGTGAAAAAATGCTCAACTTCACTAGTCATCAAGGAAATATAAATCAAAACCCCAATGAGATATTGCCTTATGCCTGTTAGAATGGCTATCATCAAAATAAGAGAGCTTCACTCTTAAAAAAAAAAAAAAAGACAAGTGATGAAAACTGTTGGAGAGGAGGCGGAGAAAAGGGAACAGTTGCACACCATTGGTGGGAATATAACTTGCTTCAGCCACTATGGAAAACAATATGGAGGTTTCTCAAAAGATTAATACAGATGTACCATATGATCTAGAAATTCCACTTCTGAGTGTATACCAAAGGAAATGAAAACAGGATAATAAAGAAATATATGCTTTCTATGCTTATTGCAGCATTATTCGCAATAGCCAAGATAGAGAAACAATGTAAGATGCTATCAGCTGATGAATCCACACATTTGCTTTCTGTGATTTCAGTGACTCACAGCCAGCCATGGTCTGGAAGTGGATGATCCTCCTTTTGACACATAATCAGAAGGTGAATAGTAACTTAAATCTAAGTCACAATGCCTATATCATTCACCACAATTCATCTCATCACGTAGGCATTTTATCATCTCTCATCATCACAAGAAGAAGAAGGGAGATTACAGTGGGGGAGAGGTAGATGGGGGATGGGCTACATGGGTGATGGGTATTAAGGAGGACACTTGTGTTGAGTACTGGGTGTTGTATGTAAGTGATGAACCATTGAATGCTACACCTGAAACTAATGTAACACTGTATGCTAACCAACTGGAATTTAAATAAAAACTCGAAACAAAAAAAAAATCACATTGAACTTTCATACAGCTATAAGCTATCAGTATACGGCAAGCACTGTTGGAAGAATTTCACATATACAACATCATTTAATCGTTACTGTGACCATATTAAGGAGGTTCTCTTGCTCTTCCTATTTTACAAGTAGAAAACCTGAGCTGTTAGTAGGCTAAATACTTGTCTAAAGTCATACAGATAGTAAATGGAAAAGTTGAGGTTTGCTGGCAGTCTGGTTTCGGAATTAGTGCTTTATTGCTAAGTTGATACCACAGAAAAAAATATCATAAGAATGAAGATTGTTTTCTCATATTGAACGCTTTAATAAAAGCATGATTAAATAAATAAATAAACAAACAAATAAATAAGGCAAACTTGTAAAAATACAGTAATATGGTGTTTAAACAGGGGCTGAGGATGGGAGAATAGGAGAGATGTTGTTTAAGGGAACAAACTTACAACTAGCATACAAGTAAATTCTGGAGATTTACTGCATGGTATAGTGAATATAGACCGATATAACCAATCATTGAACATGCTTGGGAACTAGATTTTAATTTTTCTCACTGTAACAAAGAAATCATAATTCTGTGACAAGATAGAGGTGCCAGCTATTACTACCATGGCAATCAAATGGCAATATATAAATCAACATGCTTTACACCTTAAATTTACATAATGTTATATGTTAAATATATTTCAGTATGAAATAGAACAATTGGCAAATTAAATATCAAAATGATGATGAAGCATTTCTAAAGTTATAATTATCACTTATACATGTATATTATCTATATTTCTAAAAGTTTTTTCATATGCTTCTTCATTACTGAAAGTTTTATGATTTGTGAGATTCTTAAAACTGTAATAATTTTTAATCTGTTATATTTTCATTTTTATTATAATACCTAGAAGACTCTATGGTTTACTTTTAAAAATCTTTTGGCTTAGTATATGAATGAAATGTTAGGGTTTGTTTATGTGTATACCTAACAAACAATAATTATTCATGTGATATAATGTTTTAGTCATGGATTTTATTATTTCTACATAATGAATGTGCATCCCAGTAAGATTGCTTTTTTCTCTCCCCCATTGTGATCAGCCTTCACCATGTGATAGCTTTGGCCAATAAAACATGAGCTGAAATGATGTTTGTTACTTCTAAGCAAAAGCTTAAGAGCACTCACATGTTTATGCAATTTTGCTTTTCCTCTTCTGTGGAAACCTTTGCCTCCTTCTCAGATTTGAGAAGACACATAGGAGAGCAGATCTGCAGCCAACATGTAGAGTCAATGAAAAATAAGCTTTGTGAATGTAATTCACCAAGTTTTGAGGTTTGTTACTATAGCATAAGCTAGTGAAAGCTGAGTAATACAATTTATTCAACATTAATAATTTTCGTACCGTGACTTACAACAAGTCATTCAGTTGGTGAAGGACAATGAGACTGGATGACTCTTGCATTTTTAGCAAATTCTCCAAACTTAATTATAAGGAAGAGTGATGTTGGTTTTTTGACAGTGTACCTAGATGATTAGAAGCTTGGTAATGGAGGGCACTTTATCAGATCTGTGGAACTGGATAGCAGTTTCCATGTGGCAATGTTTTCTGATTTACTAAAACTACCTCCCAAAATACTGCAATTTGTGGCAGTTTTGGAAGAGATAGGTGATGTAAGCTGAAATATTTTTTAGAATTGTTATCATAAAACTTTTTCCCCCAAATTTTCATGTTGTATAATGTGAATTCTTATTGTGTGATCTTTATAGCAAAGGTGGGATTAAATATGACCAAAAGGCCTTAGATTAATAAATCACCATAAATAGTGTATTTGTTTTAAGGGAAAGATCTAGAAGTTTATGGAAACAATTAAGGAGAAATAACTGATTAGGTAATGTTTAGCTTTTTATCAGATATAAGAGAAATTATAATGACATATAAACTAATATTAGTACATTAATTTTAAGAGTAGATGTGTGCTACTAATAACTCTACATATGTTTGATTCTATGACTCTCCTCCAAAGTTAGCACATATATTGATAAAATTTATTTTACATTTTATGTAACAGTTTAGTGCTTGTTTCTTTTTTTTTCTCCTTTTTACAACCTTTCATGGAGTGATGTTTGCATCTTCTCAGTATATAACACAAATCATCTTTGTACGACTTTAATGCAAGACTAAATTGCAAATAAAAGAAAATTACATTTTTGTCATGTATTTCATTTCATTAAGATAATGAGCTATTAACAGCAACTTGATAGTTGAGATATGGAATAGATATGAAAAAGATTATATAAAGATCTTATATGCACAATTTATATGCACTGAAAAAATAGAAATATTGAAAATGTGGCCTAAAGCAGAATATAAATTCTGATATAGGCTAAAAGGAAAGAAACAAGATACTAAAGGATAGGATACAGAATATCTAAGCTAAGTACACCTTAATCAGCCATACATGATGAAAGAGTAGATTTAGGGGTAATCTAACATATGCATATATCAACATATGTTACAAGGAATATATGAGATATTCTGCAGGCAGCCTAATAGGAAGAAAATGTAAGAGAACTGTTTTTGAGAGTGAAAAATAATATATTTTTACATGTATCCTATAAAATACTCAGTAAAAAATTGTGAATATTGTGGCATCATTAATGAAGCAGTTTATTTGACAATATGTAAGGGATTCTGTCATCTAAGCTAGAATCCTTGAATAAGATCATGAAGTATTGCAATGTAAAGACAAAACTTAATTTTTTTAAGATTTTAATTTATTTATTTATTTTTATTTCAGAGAGAGAGAGAGAGAGAGTGAGACAAGGGGAGAGGGGCAGAGGGAGAATCTCAAGCAGGCTCCACACTGAGCGTAGCACGGGGCTCAATCCCCCAACTCTAGGATTATGACCTGAGCCATTATGAAATCTCAGATGTTCCATCGACTGAGCCATACATATGCCCTTAAAGATTTCATTTTTAAGTAATTTCTATACCCACTATAAAGCTTGAACTTACAACCCCAAGATCAAGAGTTGCATGCTCTACGGACTGAGCCAGCCAGGCATCCCAGAATTTAATTTTTAATTGATACAAATAAAGAAAATAATTTCATAAACACATAAGTATTACAATCATAATTTCTAATTATTTGAAGCCATACTTAATATTAATTTAATTAATACTAATTAAGTAAATTAATATTAATTTAAATTAAATATTAAATTAGCTTAAATTAAATTAATAGAAAAGTCAAATAAAATGAACTTAAATGAAGCCTAGATCAAGAAGAAAAATAACAGTGATATCCAAAATTGCTGGTAAGCTTAAATGGGAAGTCAAAATAGTGTAGAAAGTAATGTGCCTAGGACCCATGGAAATTGAAAATTATATAGTTTGCCTTAGATATGGTAAAGCTATTTATGCACACAATAGTAATGTGCTCAAATCCAGTGTGAAAAATGCGTAAGTGTTTAGAGAAGCATATCTTAAATCAAGTATATAAAGCAAACAAAACCCTCTGAAATCAAAACAGGTTATTACACAATGAATTGCATCACCAAACTGACAAAAATGTGCATATTGCCATTCATATTTAGGCTGACACATGAAATTTACAGTTTACAATGCACTTTGCAGAGTAGTTAGAGTGGTTAGATAGGTCTTCTAACAGGTGACATTGGAGCAGAGATGTGGATGATTTGATGAATTCATGTCTATATCGGGAAGGAGCATTCCAGAAAGATGAAATATTAAATGCAAAGATCCTGAGGCAGAAAAGTCTTACTATTTGCTTTTTCAAAAAGTGTCTGACTTAGGTCAAATATCCAGTCAGCAGTTTTATGCCAGTATTCTTTTCTGTGTAAGAGTCTCTATGTCAGTTTTATTGTTTAAGTGGTATCTAGTGTTAATATTGTTGTTTCATGTTAATCATTAATATATCATTCCTGTCACTTCTCCTTTTCTGGTTTAAATGTCTTTCTTCGATCTTGTCCATATCTCTAATACTGCTAATATCTGCACCCTACCATAATCACTGGTGAAAACATTCAGTGATTAAAAAAATTAAAATTTCAAATATTTTGAATCATGTATTGCTTGTCAAAATCATGTTTCACTTTGAGAGCTTGCAAAATAAAAATGATTACTGATCTGTAGTATTATTTTCAGAAAAATCAATGAAAATGTTAGTTTGTTTTTACTATCCACCTCTATTCTTTTGCCAGGAGTGGATTTCAGAAGAGAGCTGGTGAACAACGTAATTGATTTAATTAACATAACAACAAATCTATACTTAATCAAAGAGTTCATTCTTGTGTGGACAGCTACTCCTTAGTGACTCATGTGGCAGGTATCTCCATACGAGTGGTTGGAAGAAGAGAGTTCCAGAACTAATAGGCCTTTCCCTTGACAGTCACTTTAAACAGAAGCTGCATAGAACTACCCTACAACCCAGCAATTGCACTACTAGGTATTTATCCAAGGGATATGGGTATGCTGTTTTGAAGGGACACATGTACCCCAATGTTTATAGCAGCACTATAAACAATAGCCAAAGTATGGAAAGAGCCCAAATGTCCAACGATGGATAAATGGATAAAGAAGATGTGGTGTGTGTGTGTGTGTATATATATATATATATATATATATATATATATGTGTGTGTGTGTGTATATGTGTGTATATATATATGTCTATATATGTGTATATATATGTGTATATATATATGTGTATATATATGTATATATATATATACATATACATATGCAGTATGTGTGTGTATATATACATATATATGTATACACACACACACAATGGAGTATTACTCAGCAATTAAAAAGAATGAAATCTTACTGTTTGCAACTATGTGGCTGGAACTAGAGGGTATTATGCTAAGCGAAATTAGTCAGAGAAAGACAAATATCATATGACTTCACTCATATGAGGACTTTAAGACACAGAACAGATGAACACAAGGGAAGGGAAGTAAAAGTAATATGAAAACAGGCAGGGGAACAAAACATAAGAAACTCTTAAATATGGAGAACAAATAGAGGGTTCCTTGAGGGATTGTGGGAGGGGGGATGGGCTAAGTGGGTAAGGGGCATTAAGAAATCTACCCCTGAAATCATTGTTGCAATATATGCTAACTAACTTGGATGTAAATTAAAAAACAAAACAAAACAAAAACAAAAACAGAAGCTGCTTTTGGTTATTAAAACAAAAACAATAACAAACAAAAACACCCAAAAAGTTAACACCTTATTTTCTTCCCCTGGGTTTCTGAAATCTTTCACTGGTGCCTCTTTTTCCAGTTATCATATTCCTAAATGACCCTTTGTTCAGAGATTATTTTGGTTGCTTGTTTTTTCCACCAAGCCTTTTAATTTCTAGATCTAATGACATAGAAATACCTGAACATAAAAAAAGAAGAAAAAAATGTGTTATATCCCTTCCTTTTCATAGAACTTAATTCTCACATACTTCAAGATAACCCTGAAGGATTAAAACCCTAAAACTCACCCTCAGCATTCTACTTTGCATTCTCCCTTCTCTTTCTACAAAGCCAGCTCTCCTCATGGTCCTTTCATTACCATACTTCTGATCTAAAAGAAACCATGAAGTTGGTTGGTTGTTTTCCTTCCACTGAGTATGAAATAAACTGTAGGCCAAAGACCAGTCATTACTTGATCATTTCATCATACCTTAGTATTTTACAAATATAAGATGCTATATATTTTTAGGAGTTTTGTATAAGAAATTCCTTGTGTTTACTCTTCTAAACGTGCATGTTATTTACTAATTTATTCATGTAGCAAATAAATATTCAGTATCTGCAGCATATTCAATATTGGCCTAAATGCTCTGGTTACCAATAATAAGATGCTATGCATGTCATTAATAAAGATGGGAGGAGTGTAGGGTGACATATCAGTGGAGAAGTAAAATGCCAAGCAGGAAAAACAATGATACAGATAAGCAAATATTATTATGAGAGCTTAAAGTAAAAGCATAAAAATTTCTGAGAATGTATCTCTAAACTGTATTTTAAAAAACTAATAGAACTCATATGTGGAATTTAAGAATCACAACAGATGAACATAGGGGAAGGGAAGGAAAAAATAAGGTAAAAACAGAGGGAGGCAAACCATAAGAGACTCTTAAAAATGTTTTAATGTCTATTCACTTTTTGAGAGAAAGAGAGAGAGAGAGACAGAGGTGTGAGTGGGAGAGGGGCAGAGAGAGGGAGACACAGAATCTGAAGCAGGCTCCAGGCTCTGAGCTGTCAGCACAGAGCCTGACACGGGGCTCAAACTCAGGAAACCATGAGATCCTGACCTGAGTCGAAGTCGGATGCTTAATCCACTGAGCCACCCAGGCACCCCCATAAGAGGCTCTTAAATACAGAGAACAAAATTGAGAATTCCTAGAGGGGAGGTGGGTGGGGGGATGGGCTAAATGGGTGATGGGCATTAAGGAGGGCACTTGTTGGGAAGAGCACTGGGTGTTATATGTAAGGGATGAATCACCGGGTTCTATTCCTGAAACCAATACTATACTGTATGTTAACTGACTTGAATTTAAATGAATAAAAAATTTAAAAGAATAAAAAATAAAAAAATAAATAGAACATAGAATGATGTTAGCAGAGAATCACTACAGGTAGGGACAGCATGATCATAGTAACTTAGTGTTTTCTGCTACTAGAATGGAAGATATGAGGCTAAGGCTGACATATATAAATAATTAAACAAACAAACAAACTAAGCAAGTTTTAGACTTCCAGGTTAAGAGAAGTGTGAGACAAGAAAACATGTATATTTATGAAAAATCTTAGGATTCAATGAGCAAAGAATTAAAAGACACCCAAAAGTTGTGAAATGAGAGAGAGGTATGTGGACTTCTTTTTTTAAGGAGATCGCTTTGACAATTGTCTGGAAGATGAAATTCAAGTAAGGCCAGACCCACATTAAGAGTTCAGTTCTGTCATTGAAACTGTGTACTTCAACTTCATCATTCCTAATATCAACACATCAGAAAAATTATTATCTTTCAACTCAATCGCCTAGTGTTTTTGTTCTGTCTTTAAAGGACTCAACTTTCAATCCCTTATTTGTAACAAACACAGCCACATTGGTTTACTAGAATTCTAGTAACTATAAACTAGTGATAGCTTAAAAGCATGGTTGTTGTAGGGACAGTTCTAGCTTCAGATTGCTAGTCTGCCACTTACTATAATGTTTTTGCACAAATGACTAATTTAACCAGTGCCCTGCTGGAAATTTTTTTAACTGGATCTGCAGAGCAGAGTCAGGTAGGGGTTGAATCATTCATAAATTCCCCATGTGTAAATACTTCCTCTATCACTGATTTTAGTTCACCAGTAGTATATAATTGGTTCTTGCCCTCCATAGGTAAATGGTACATCGATTTAATAATTTTTAAGTCAGTTTCCTTATTTCTATAATTATGAAAACATATCCAAACTCATTTAGCTATTTTATTTTTTCTCCATTTTATGTCTCAAAGATAGAAGCTAAATGGCCAAATATTGGGGGATATTCAACCTCCCATTGAAGAATTTGGACTGTCAAGTGCACGCTAGCTTTATGACTATATCCTATGTAGGCACATACAGGCATACACCTTTTTCTTACTATACATTTTTGAATGATTTCCTGGCCTGTATTTAGAAGAATAAATCTTTAGCATTAGGAGACAGGATCCTAGAATTTCAGAGTAACCAGCTTAACTTTACAACAAACTATCTCACGTGAGGAATTAAGTAGGGCCAGGGCTAACAGACCAAAAATTACTTTATTATCACAGAAGATCTGATACACTGTTTAAACATTACTTGTCATTGTTACATACTTTGTAAAGCAAATCACTTGGTTTTTTTTCAAGTTGTTAGTTGAGATTTCTAACTGCTAATTTGATACTTTCTCAAATAATGAAGGGCTCAACTGAATTCATGAAATCTATCATAAAACTATATTACTTCTACTTTCAGTCAAACTAATTCATTTAATAGGGCAAATGCCATCATTAGTGTATCACACCTTAGTGTTTTACAAGCATAAAATACTTCATATTAATTTTAGGGTATTCCTTCAGAATATTTCTTGGGTTCATTTTTTCAATTGATTCACGTTTATTCATGAATTTATTTATCCAGCAAATAAATATTCAGCACCTCTCATGTGCCCAGTACTGGCCTAATGATGGAGCTACAAATGTTGTAATACTATCATACAACGAATAGGAGTAAGATGGGTATGGGGAGGTAGCTAAATACATAATTAGAATTCACGGCAGTAATAATGTTTATGATATGAAAATATTATTATGTGGACACGCTGTAAAAATTGATATTTTAGAATGATTCCCAGATACATTTATTCTTGAGAATTCTATCTTCCAAGGTGTATGTGTGTTTACAAATTTTAGTTCACCAGAAAATTTTTGTTCGACAAATGTTAATCCTTTCGTAAAATATATGAGAAAGAAACTTGGCCAAGTAATAGTTATTCTCTGTAGTGACATAAAGCACAACCACTTCCATAAAAAAACAAAACAAAACAAAACAAAACAAAGCAAAACAAAAAAACCCTAGAGGTAGGTAGATGGGTTGGTAATATATAATGTTGAAAGTTATAAAAATAACTTTTCCTATAATGTTTTAAAGTAGAAGTGATCTATGTGATACATATCTATATATTTTGTCTATCTAGCTAGTTTACTAGCTATCTATCTACCTGTCTTCGTATCTATCATCTCTCTGATGATATCTGATACAAAGACTGACTTGGTAGAAGAAATACAGAAGTGTCATATTATGAAAGAGAATTGGTATTTTATTTATTTAATTTTTTTTTTAACATTTATTTATTTTTGAGACAGAGAGAGACAGAGCATGAACGGGGGAGGGGCAGAGAGAGAGGGAGACACAGAATCCGAAACAGGCTCCAGGCTCTGAGCAGTCAGCACAGAGCCTGATGCGGGGCTCGAACTCACGGACCGCGAGATTGTGACCTGAGCTGAAGTCGGACGCTTAACCGACTGAGCCACCCAGGCGCCCCGAAAATTGGCATTTTAAACAAGAACTAATTGCAATCGATTCCACATTCCTGGGCAGTGGCTTAGATCAGATGATTGGGGAAAATTAAACTCTATAAATAAAACTCAAAGCCATGAAAAGTCTCCTTTTAATACTCTAATTACCATAAACCTTTGACTTTACTCGTATTTATAACACACTGATCTCACCACTGATATCACTCTCTCTTCACTGTCCCCAAACCCTTCCATGCTCTCACTTCTCATCTTCTAAGCTTAAATTTTGTAGTAAGCCATTGTAATTACTTACTAGTGTTTACCAACAAGAATTTGAATACTCTATTAGTTTATTTCGCTCCTTTAAACAATTGAACAAACAAGCCCCAAATTCCTGCCAAGTCCATATTTTTATGTAGTCTATGGCTGCACTAGGATAATAGAATGTGGCTGAAATAAAGCCTTGAACAATACTAACTGTTCTCATTCTTCTTTCTTTAGTTAGCCAAGCTTTCACTTTATACTGGATCTCATTCAAGAAAGTGCTGTGACTAATTCTGCCATTTATATCCCATATTGATTTTTCCCTCTCCCCTAGATGGTTATCATCAGTATTGGACCAATACTGGTCCTAAATATATATATATATATATGTATATATATATATATATGTATATATATGTATATATATGTGTATATATATATACATATATATACATATATATATATGTGTGTGTATATATATATACATATATATACATATATATATGTGTGTATATATATATATATATATAATTATTTTGGCTGCAATAAAAGATAGATAAAAAAGAAATAAACATCTTAAATCTGCGTATCTTTGAAGCTACTGATCTATAACTCTTCCTTTACACAAATTTTTCTTGAAATACTTGTGTGTGTGCTGTTTTCAATTCCTCTTCCCCTATTCCCTAATGAACTTGTTCTAATTAACTGTCAACCCTATTATTCCACCAACATTTCTCTTAGGAAAGTCACCAATAATTTCCATATTGCTAAATAAAATTACCAAACCTAAATTCTCACCTGTTTTGTCACAGAAATGGTGGTTGATAGGGGCGCCTGGGAGGGTGAGTCGGTTGAGTGTTCAACTTCGGCTCAGGTCATGATCTCATGGTTTGTGGGTTCGAACCCCGTGTAGGGCTCTGTGCTGACAGTTCAGAGCCAGGAGGCTGCTTCAGATTCTGTGTCTCCCTCTCTCTCTGGCCCTCCCCCTCTTGCACTCTGTCTCTCTCTCAAGAACAAATAAACAAAAAAATGGCAGTTGATAAAGTTTATCATTTTCTTATCCACAAAACAGTTTACTCATAGGAGATGGTCTGATTGCGCTATTGGATGGGACAACTGAATGTATAAGCTGTTAGTCGGCAGCTAAATTGTAAGATATTAATTGGCCTCCAATTAACCTATTGCCCTATGAATTCAATATAATCCCAAATAAAATGCCATCTTTTTATTTTATATTGTTTTAAAATTTTAAACTAATTTTAGCCTTATAGAAAAATTGCAACAATAGTACAAAGAGTTCCCTTATATCCTTACCTCACTTTCCTAACATTAGCATGATACATACTTATGAAATAATTATCAAGAACTGGAAATTATCATCAGTAGGCAAATTTCATGGTAAAAATGGTGTTGAAAAGATTCACCACCTGATACTAAAAGTAATGGCTGGAAGTTTGAGGAGAAACAGGAATTATATAGTCTCAAAGTATCTCTTACAAGATAGTTATCAATTACAAAAATAGAGATAATGAATTACAGTGGAAAAAATTGTCAAACAGTAACTTAACCAAATGACCAAGGTAAACATCACCAGTAATAACAAGACTCAATATCTTAACTTGTTAGTATAATGCACTGAAAATACATCACCTATGTGGTTTTTGTGCCAAAAAACTGCAGAACCTAACTCCAATTATAGGAAAACAGTGGACAAACCTAATTAAGGTACATTTATCGAAACTAATCTGTGCTCCTTTGAGGAGTGTCAAGGTTATGAAAGATAAGCAAAAAGAATAACTCATTTTATAAATTTGAGAAATTCTATAAATTGATTTGAAAGTATATATGAAGAATGTAACATTCCCAAATAGCCAAGCAAACCTTATAAAATTGAATGAATAGACTAAGTATGCTCTACTAGACATTAAGATACAGAACAAATTATTGTATTACAAATATGGAATTAGTGCAAGAAAAACAATTGAACTGTGATAAAGTATAATGAGCTAAAAGACTCCATAAAAATTCAGCAGCCTGATAAAACACAAACCAAGTGACAAAAGAATGCTAGCTTTCGTTATGGTATAGAAGGAATGGCACACTATATGAAGGAAAAGAAAATGGATTTCTCCCTAAAACACCATCTGTGTTTATATTCTAGGCAGATTAAAGAAACAAATGCTTAAGGGGATATCAACAAGCTACTGAAAATGTAGAATAATATTGCTTTGATGTAGGGATGGGGAAAGTTTTATAGAAAAACCTGAAAAGAATACATCAAGACAAATATATTCCTTCTCTCTCTCTGCCCCTCTCCCACTCATGCTCTCTCTCTCTCTCAAAAATAAACTTTTAAAAAAGAGAAAAGAAAATGATCAAACACTATAACATAGTTTATAGAAAACATAGGAAACTAACACAATAACAAAAGATGCTAGTAATCATTAGCATTTAGATAAATGCAAATGTAAACTAGCAAATCAGGTAAGGGAAAGTGTTAGGAATGTGAAGTTGAGGGATGCATGCATCAGGAACCGAGTGTTTTTTCAGTTACTTGTGGTAGGAGAGGGAAGCACCCTACTGTCTACCTCTGAATAATGGAGAGCTAAAATGTGATGGATGCTGATCAATAAACCTTAATTTTCTCCTTCCTTTGACTAACCTTCAGGGAGATTTCCTCATGATTATAGATTCCTCACTTCCCTTTTCCTAGATTATTTACTTTAGAAAACTTGCAATAGTAAATTCTCTGCTCCTTTGAGATGTAAATCTTCTCCCATGCTCTTGCCAGTTTTACAACCCAGAAATGTCTTTCTTTCTAAAATGTAATAGTAAAAGAAGACCATGCCCCTATCTCCCAGTATCTTCAGGAGGATAGGAGCCTAATTTGGATAAGGGACAATTAGCAAACACAGATGACCTAATTGCATTGATCAATCTCCCTTCTAATAGCCTCCAGTAGTTTCCCACTAGCTCACTTCAGGGGGCTTAAAACCTCCCTGCCTTTAGCTCCAGGGGAGTTGAGCTTGATCTCTTTCCACTACTGCAGTAGAGTCAATAGATTTCCTTTTTGTTGACAATCTTTCTTTGACAATGCATACTATGGAGTATGATGCAGCAGTTAGGAACAGTAGGCAAGATTTTCATTTAAGATGGTCAGGTTCTCAAAGCATAAAGCTTATTGAAAAAAATTTAAGACTGAAAGAGCTATAGAACTGCTTAGTTACATAATGTTGTTCATGTTACAAATGCAATGAACACAGATATTTGATACCCACTTTAGAATACGCAGAAATAACAACATAGAACGTGTATATATACACACATTGGAGCAGAGGAATGAGGGTAAGGTAATGAAATAAAATAAACAAATGGATTAATTAAACAATAGGACTTTGCAAAAACTAATCGTAATAATGTGCTTTAATGTGCTGATGAATGTGATTAATTCAAACCCCTGTACCTGAGGTGAGAAGAAGCATATCAACAGATAAATCAATTTATTTTTCAGAGGTTGTAGTGACATCAACATCTTGGTCTTCCTCCTACTTTTCTAGTTATTTCTTCCTTATCTGACCTATCTTTAAACACCAGAGAGGTCCGGGGCTTTGTCCATAGGCCTCTGGCCTAAAGGACGTACACTCACTTCTTGGTATGTTTCTCCAGCCACATGACATTAAACACAATCTGTGGGCTAATGGTTCACAAATGTACATTTCCTGTCCAGATCTCCCAAATCCAGACTCAATATCCATCTACTTGTCAGATATCTCCCCTTGACCATCTAAGGGATATCAAAAACTTAAGACATTCACAAAGAGTTGCTGACATCCTACTCTCACTTTCCCACACACACAAATTACACACACACACACACACACACACACACACACTATATATATATATATATACACACACACAAACACACACAATGTATATTTATCTATATTAAATATACATACATATGTACTTTAATATATATAAAATATATATGCACGTAACAACTACTTATACATCAGTTTTCTACTTCTCAGTAATTTGCACCTGCTTGCTTCCAGCTGCTTAGGCTAACATCCTTGAAGTTTTATCGATCTCTTCTTTGACAACTTCATCCAATTCTATATAGCCTATAGTGTTTACTATGTACAACATACACAGAGATTTTGACAACCTCTCACCACCTCTACCCATATCACCCAATTCCAGCCACCATCATCCCTTGTCTGAAATACTGCAAGAGACTCCTGCTCGGTCTTCCTGCTTCCATTCTTGTCCCTAAGAAGAGTATTCTGAGCTATCAGAGGACTTTCTTAAAACACAAAACAGATTGTCATTTCTTTTCTCAAAACTGTAATGTTTACTACTTATCTCAGAGTGACAGTGAAATTTAATGCATTTACTGAAAAGGTTCCATATGGCTTGAAAATTCTAACTTTTCAGCAGGGTCATCATCTACTCAGTTTGGGAGGCCCAGTATAAAATGAATATGTTCAAAATCAGGAAAAAACCAATTTCTAAAAAAAGTACCTGAATATAAAGCTTTAATCTTTCTTCCTCTGTCAGTATATCAACTTATTACAATTTGTTAGTTCATGTCATTCTAAGAAAATAATAATTAAAAATTTTAATTATTGCTTATGTTTTACTGTCCATTTTTATATTGCAAATGTCAGTTTTAATGCAAATATGAGTATTTAAATCATGTGCAGAAACACTAAAATTATACAATTCATATTTTATAGCTTGTTACTTGAGTTGTATTTCATTCTTATCAGATAGTGAAAGCACTGGAAAATTAAGTCAATAAAGAAAGACTGAAAGGAAAGGACCTATCGATTGCTCAATTTTTCTTTCCTTTCTATGTCATCCTTGTCAGGCAAATAGTTGGCTGATACAGGGAAATGAAACGAGTAAGATATACAGTTGAATGGTTGCTTGCGTTTTCTAGAACACCACTTTCTTCTTTTATATTCAAAGAAAGCTCTAGTTTAAGAAGACAGTTTGGCTTCTAGGGGTGGCTGGATGGCTCAGTCAGTTAAGTGCCTGACTCTGGATTTCGGCTCAGTCATGATCTCATGGTCATGGTATCAATCCTCATGTCAGGCTCTGTGCTGAGCGAGGAGAGAGCTTGGGATTCTCTCTCTCCCTCTCTATCTCTACCCCTCCCCTGCTCACACTCTCTCTCCCTCTTTCAAAATAAATGAGTAAACATTTAAAAAAAAAACAAGGAAGCTGGGGTGCCTGGGTGGCTCAATCAGTTAAGCCTCAGACTTCGGCTCAGGTCATGATCTTATGGTTTGTAAGTTCAAGCCCTGTGTCAGGCTCTGTGCTGAGAGCTCAGAGCCTGGAGTCTGCTTTGAGTTCTGTGTCTCCCTCTCTCTCTGCCCCTCCCCCATTAATGTTATGTATCTCTCTCAAAAATAAATAAACATTAAAAAAATATTAGGAAGAAAGTTTGGCTTCTCAAGGCTATCAGTGTCACACTTACTAAGTTATTAATATTTCACCTCTACTTTATATTTGCTTCGAGTCTTGCTAAATTCCCAAGTGTTATAAGTCCACTAGAAATTTGTGTTCATGGGACATGGTGAATGCTATATGTAAATGTGGCTGCAAACAATTGTGAACGTGCATATTATATGTATCTCCTCTGTCCACATGCCTTGTTCCTTTTTCCCATCAGACTTCACTTACAAAACACAAGTTCAACAACAAAATTGGTAAGTATTTCAAGATGGCAACAGCAGAGCATTAATAAGATAAGCATGATACCCTTCTGAGTATGGGATCCTATGTGACTGCATGAGCTGTGTCTCCATGAAGCAGACTTCTCAGACTTCATCCTTTATTGTTCCTCGCCTCATACACTGTTGTAGCAGTTTGGCTTTCTCACTATTCCCTGAATATGGAAAACTTATCTTTGGCAGACATCTGCAGGGCTTCCTCGGTGTTATCTCAGCAAGGTCCTTCCTGACTGTCCTTCTTAAAATTGGACTTGAGAACATCTCATCCCATGGTTATCTTTATTTTTCCCTTACAAAGAGGCCTTATCTACATCTAGTGTATATTTTATACCTTTATGTTGTTACATATCCCTCCCACTAGTTTGTAAAGTAAGGGAGTATTGTTTCTTTTAACATTTACTATTTCTCTAGGGTCTAGAATTATTAGTGACAAATACAAGATGACCAATAAATATTTGATAAATAAGTAATTAATGTCTTATATTTGGGTCAATGCTAAAATGGAATTACATTAAATAAACAACAAGGAAAACAATAGCCAGAAACAAAATAATAGGGGGATCAAACATTCAACAACAGCATAAATTTTAGGCAGAAAGAGAGGTAGCTAGGACAAATAGAAGTTCTTGGGTAGTATTGTCTTCAGACACTAGGCAGTGGGATTCCATGCCATTCACCTTGGATTCCATGTCTCAGGAGCCCCCCAGCATGATTTGTCACATTTTTTGTTAAAACTTTTAAGTCCTGTAATTTTTTGAGTCCTAGCTCTCCCTTTCAGGAGTGTGAGCCTCAGTTCTGGGGAGTAGTCCAGGGAGTGGAGATTCCCTGTTGGTTGTGTGATATGTTTTTCATGAGATTGTGTGAGAATGGGCCCCCAGAATGGTGTTTATGCACTATTCTGGGTGTCTCTCACTCATGTTAAACATAAGAAAACCTCAGGGCTGTGGGCTCCCAATGGTCCAATGGTGACCTTTGGATTTGAGCTCTATGCACACGTCCCCACCAGTCAGTGTTTTGATTATGGTGCCATTTCCAGTCTATCATATTCCAAAATGGCTGTGGTGGTGGCATACATACAATTACCCTGAAGCCCCTCAGTCAGAACTCAGGATGGTCACCTCACCCTTTTATATACTCCACACCATATCTCAGGCAGGAGCCTAGGGGTGACCACACTTGCAATGTCAGTGGAGTATTCCAATCAATGCTCTGTCTGTTCTATTATTGATGTTGTTATTCTGTGTTCTCCCAGGTTGATTGTATGCCATGCCAGGTGTGATACAAACAGAAGACAACTGCTCTTCCGCTCTTCCATTGGCATGTCACCCAACTTCTCTGCTGGTGGTGGGATGTAGAAGGCTGGTATGCCATCATTGAAAGTGATTAAATTCTAGAAACAACAGTTATATATACAGCCAAAGATTTCAAGGTAAATCATGGTTGTTTCATATGCCATTCTTCATTTATGTTATGAATTAGAATAGTATTTCAACATGACTAGAGAACAATTAATATGCACATTTTCTTGCATTTATGGTCATCTTCAGGGAAGCATGGTAACAATCCTTGAGAGAGTCGATGGAAATCAACATTCACAAGCAGCATCATGGATGATAATAATAACAACAGTGTTATAATAATGATGTAACTGCCATGAAATAAATGGTATTAAGGAACTACAGAGGCAAAAATATCTACTATGTTTCAATAAAAATATGTTCTAAAGAGCCATGCCATTCTGAGTAGAGAGATCATTGCTCCCTTTTATAGTGGGATAAGTTAAGTTAACTAGAAAGGGCACATTTAACAATAAAATAACGTGTCCTGGACTCATAAAACAAGGCAAAGATGTTCCCTAAACAGTATGAAGAATCCTCACCTGCACTGATTGGATAATAAACAACCATGTAAGTATCTCTTCTCTACTCATTACTCCAAGCTTTCATCAATAAATCACTATACCTCAGATAGTCAATTTTTTTTTGTAATATATGTTTTATTATTTTTTTTTGGAGAGCAATGGAGAGAGAGACAGAGACAGAGAGAGAATGAGTGGGGGAGGGGCAGAAAGAGAGAGGGAGACAGAATATCCCAAGCAGGCTCTGTGTTGTCAGTTCAGAGCCCGACTTGAGGCTCCATCTCATGAACCATGAGAGCATGACCTGAGCCGAAATCAAGAGTCTGTACGCCTGACTGACTGAGCTACCCAGGCAACCCCGTGTAATCAAACTGCTTACATAAATACATGAAAAAAAAAATTTGTATTGAGATGCACACACTCTGAGGGTAGCTTTACCCTTGGGAATTTGCAGACTTTATGGAGAAGGCAATGGATTTTCCTCATAAAGTGGATTCAGAGCACTAAGTCTCAAGGCACAAGGTGTCCCACAGATATCTAGGACATACAATCTTACCTTTTGAGCAAGAAGGTAAGGCAGAAACCTAACTCAAGCAATCCAATCACTCCTGATATAACCACTGACAAGTATTCTAATTCTTCTCACTCATGTGTTTTCCTCATAAGACTGGTTAATTGGATCAGGTTAATACTAAGATCATGTCTAAGTTTCAATTTGATTGTTTTAACTCCTCTTTGAGTGCTCATTAACCTCCATTTCTTCAACAGGTATACTGGGAACGTATGTCAACTATGCTTCCTAGGACGTTGCAAAAATCAATCAACTAATAATTTGACATAGCAGGTTCCTTTAGGCAAAGAGACAATTAGAAAACAATCATTTTTTAAAAAAATTATGAATGAGTTTTTTTTTTCAATATGTGGTTACTTTAAGTTGTTACTAAAAGAGAATTATATTCAGCTTGGCTTTAAATATCCGTAAAGAGGGTGTAAAGTCAATATCTAAAAAAGGAACCTATTAAAAACACATATAAAGGAAAATTGCAGTCAAGCAGCTACACCATCTGGGTCATATGAAAATGAGAAGTAGTGATGAGTATCTGCATGCTGATCGTGCTGCAGACCTAATCAACTCACTGCCTCTCCAAGCAGTCATGTGCACAGATTAATGAAGAGGGGTGACAGGATAAAACTTCCCGCTGACTTACCGTGGATAAGCTATTTTGCTCCATCACTGCCTCAGCTTTGCTGACAGGAGAGTAGACGCACTCTAGCATGGGCTTTTCTACTAATCGTTTTGACTAAATGAACCAAATCTCACGGTACAAGGTGCCAACAACATCTGGCAGCTTTAAATCAGAATCAGTGGGGATAAACACATCCACGTTGTCTTTTCCTCAGTGATGATCATAAATCAGCATGCTGCTACTGACCCAATAGAACATGACTGGGAGTGACTAATTTATCAGGCAGAACACAGATTTTGCATCATTTTCAGTGCTGATTTCTTTTGTCCTGTTTTCAGGATAGTTTCTAAAGTCAACAGAACCATTGTTATGTGTTCCTTTCCAGTAGGTTGTTTTGTAGTCTTAACCACTAAGCTCTCTCAAAGTTGCCCTGAGAATTTTATCTTATTTTCTAACAGTCATCTTACATATAAGGTGTGTTAAAATAAAATCCATTCAACACACTTTGGGGCATTGGGGCATGTTTTGCTTACAAATTTCTGCATCTATTTGAAAATCAGTGAAACTCATTACCTTTAAATTTCAAAGTCAGGTAAATATTTAAATGGCTCAGGCATGTGGGGATTCAGACCCTTGCCCCTTTGTGGAACTCATCTCTTTAAAGCTTAACAACAATTAGATATTTTGATACAGAGAATGGTTTCCATATAAATGCATGACTTTTAGAACTTATAAAAGGCAATAACTTACTGGGAATGGATCGATAATATTTTAATAAATGGTCTGCTACTCTAAGCTAGGTCTGGAATGTAATAGCACTTTGCTGTCTTGATATTCAATATACCCTAGGTACAACATATCTCTCTTACTGTAATTTATACAATTCACTCAGATACAAGTCACCATTACCGTCAGATTTAGCTACTTATCCACTCCTGAATTTACCAAGGCACCTTTGTGTGAATTGCAGACATAATAATTATAAACCTCACATTTTCCTCCAGGCTAAATTGTATCAAGGGCAGGGCATAGTTTTTAGCAAATTAAACCCAGGCAAGAAATCAGGTCCCACCCCACCCAGCCCCAAGCATTTTGAGCCTTGCATATACTGAAAATGTGTAGGTAGAAGTTTCCCTGGTGCGTATTTATAAGATTCATGGGGACATGGAACAAGAAGGAAATTAGAGGCTTATAGACATTATCTAAAACTTTAAAGTATCTTTGTGTATTGGTAGGTAGATACAGATATACATATATAAGTATTTAAATCCACAAAGAAAAAAATATTTAAATTTTTTTCTCTACCTTGACCACTGGAGGATCATCATAAGGTCACACAGCTTTTTGGATGGAATGATGCTGTAGGATGAGAGAGACAAATGATCTTTATAAGAAATTAGTAAGCAAACACACAAAAAATATTGAGATTCACACTAAAATATATTTCAATGTTTACATCCTTGTTAAATAGCTACAATTACTATTTTCCCTTTAGTAAACTTTTTGCAATAGAAATTTTAATGTACTGAAAATGTCATTTAAAAATATAATACAATCACATCTACATTTTAATTATTTCAGGAGCAGAATTTCTCATGTTAGTGGACCTTGCAAATCACTCAGCGTAGTGGGGATCAGATGTAGTAAACTGTTCTATGATTGAGTTTTGGAGAACTTACTGATACCAATGGTCCATAGTAAGCAAAATCCATTTTTCAAGGTCTATAAAGTAAAATATTTTTGTTGTCCCTCTTGAGCTTCAGTATGTTAAATCTTGCTTTTAAATTTTCTTTAAAAAATTTTTAATTAACAAATTTTTTATATCTATTTATTTAGAGAGAGAGAGAGAGAGCAGGGGAGGGGCAGAGAGAGAGGGAGACACAGAATCCGAAGCAGGTTCCAGGCTCTGAGCTGTCAGCACAGAGCCTGACACTGGGCTCAAACTCATGTGCCATGAGATCATGACCTGAGCCGAAGTCAGACACTCAACCTACTCAGTCACCCAGGTACCCCAAGTTGTGTTTTTTCTGTTTGTTAGTTTTTGTTTTTGTTTTTATAGAAAGAGAGAGAGTGCAAGTGATCAAGGGGCAGAGAGAGAGAGAGAGAGAGAACGAGAGAGAGAGAGAGAGAGGAGAGAGAGAGAGAGAGAGGCAGTGCTCACCCAAAGCAGGGCTCCTGTTCACCCAAAGTGGGGCTTGAGCTCACCAGAAACTGGGCTCTAGCTCAGGAACCATGAGATCACGACCTGAGATTAAGTCAGATGCTTAACTGAGTTAAGGTGACTTCTTATTAATATTTCCTTTACTGTTATCAAGTCAGGGAAAAGAAAGAAGAAAAGGGAAAAAACAAGGAGGGGGGAGAGAGAGGGAGAGAGAGACAGAGAGAGAGAGGGAGAGAGAGGGAGAGGGAGTGGGAGAGAGAGAGAGAGAGGGAGAGAGAGACAGAGAGAGAGAGAGAGAGAGAGAGAGAGAGAAACCAAGAACCGAAAAACAGGCTCTTAATTATAGAGAACAAACTGATGGTTACCAGAGCGGAAGTGGGTGGAGGGATGAGTGAAACAGGTGATGGGGATTAAAGAGTGCACTTGTGATGAGCATCCAGTGTTGCAGGGAATTGAATCACCTGACACTAATATAACAATGTATGTTCACTACCTGGAATTAAAACAAAAACTTTCAATAAAGAAAGAAGAAAAGAAAATCAACAAGAGAGGTTTATCAAGTACATCCTTGACCCTCCCAACCTCTAATCCTTATTAATGTAGATGCAACAACGCATGTTTTTGAAAATGAATAACTCATGGTCCCAGTCAGAATGCCTCTGCTTACAACAAAACTTCTTTTTGTTGTATTTGACCACCTTCAAACTTTCATCCAAAGCAATGGAGAATACTATTTCAAATTTCCTAAACCAGCTTTTGGGTATAGAATTTACTCACATATTTCCTCTAACATTTTTTTAAAATATACTAATAAGATAGAGAGTAATTAACTCTTCTTCTAACATGCTCTTGAAATTACTCAAAATCATTTAATGCCCAACACCACATCTGATTTTCCTTACTTCATCCCCATAGGTAACCAATAAATATGTTCACATTCATACACATTGCCAGAAGATGTTTTTGTCTTGAAGATTTGTTGTAAGATGTAAATATCTACAAACAAAAAACACTTTTAGCTTAGTCATATCCTTCTTACTATGTCAGTTCGATGTCGGGCATTACATCAGTGAAGAAATGCATACACAGGGGCACCTGGGTGGCTCAGTCAGTTAAGCACCCAACTTTGGCTCAGGTCACAATCTCATGGTTCGTGGGTTCAAGCCTTGCGCTGGACTCTGTGCTGACAGCTTAGAGCCTGGAGCCTGCTTCAGATTCTCTGTCTCCCTCTCTCTCGGCCCCTCCCCTGTCCATGATATGTCTTTCTGTGTCTCTCAAAAATAAATAAATTTTAACAAATTAAAAAAAAAAGAAATGCATACACAGTTGTAATTATAGCAATTTAATAGTGTAGTATGAATCAATTCATCTATTCACCTACCATTTATTTAGTCAAACAGCATTTAATAGCATCTGTGCCCCAGATTCTGGTCTGGTTCTTGAGAATAAGTATTTTACCTTCAAAAGAGTTCACAAACTTGTGAGAAACTGGTAAATCTACAGCTACAAAATTATTAAGCAAGAACAAATATAGTGATACGTTTAGGGTGTTTATGAACACAAGACAGGGTTCTACCTGACCTAATATAGTAGATAGTTATTTTTTTTAAGCTTCTAGAGTAAAAGAAATTTTTAGACATGGTTTATTTTTTACATATTACTTTCTTCTTTCTGTTCTTTCTTCTTTTAATAAACTAGATTGCTCCTAACTATATAGGGTTATTTGAAATTGTTACATAATAAGAAACTTTGCTTATAGGCTACGGTATTGAACTGATTTGTCTGATTAGGTTAATCTGAGTGTGCCCTAACTTTGGAACTTTATAGGCTAAAAGTAACTCAGATTTACAGGAAATTCAAAATGTGGTTGATACCTTGTGAACCACCAAAGGTGCCATCTATAGCAACATTTCTCTGCCAATGCATACATGCTGAACCAGTCTATATGGGATTTTATTGTATTTTATTTTTTTTTAGTTTTAAAATCTCATTTATTTATTTTTGATAGAGAGAAAAAGTATGAGTGGGGGAGAGGCAGAGAGAGAGAGAATCCCAAGCAGGCGCTTGAACCCAGAAACCATGAGATCATGGGTTGAAATCAGAAGCTTAACGAGTGAGCCACCTGGGCGCCCCTGGAATTTTATTATTTTAATTGAGTCTAGTTCAATCAAAGAAAAAAAAAACACCTTTTTAAAAAAAGTTTATTTATTTCCTTTGAGAGAGAGACATCAAGAGTTAGGGAGGGGCAGAGAGAAGGGGGAGAGAGAGAGAATCCCAAGCAGGCCCCATGCTATCAGCACAGAGCCTGATGTGGGGCTCAAACCCATGAACTGTGAGATCATGACCCGAGTCCAAACCTATAGTCAGATGCTTAACCAACTGAGCCACCCAGGCATCCCAAAAGAAATACATCTTAACTGTAGTAATTCAGAGAAAATTTATAGTTAACAGATAATTCAGAACATTGCTAATATATGGCAATGCAAGATTAAGTAATTTCATTAAAGTGGACTGATTTGTCCTAAGTCAAGTAGCCATTCAATATTATAGCTGAAACCAAAACTCAATCTCCTATTCACTAGTACTGCACTTTGGAAAATAGTTCCTAAAATAAAGAACTGCTTTTCCATGGCAAAAGTGTTGCTTGAATAATGTGTGCTTTGAGAAAACCTGGAACCATTCTTTTCACATTGTGTATTCTTGGTACCCTTATTGAAAATCAATTGACCCTAGATACATGGATTTATTTCTGGGCTCTCTATTCTGTTCCCTTGGTCTATATGTTTAGGTTTATGCCAGTACCATACTATTTTAACTACTGTAACTTTGTAGCATAATTTGATACCAGAAAGTGTGATGCATCAAGCTTTGTTCTTTTTCAAGAATGCACTGACTCTTCGAGTCTTTTGAAATTCCCTTTGGGTTTTAGGATGTTTCTTTTCTATTTTTGTGAAAAATGCAATTGAGATTTTGATAAAACTTGCATTGAATCTGTAGATTTCTGGGGGGCATTATGGACATTTTATCAATGTAAATTCTTCCAATCCATGAACACAGATTATCTTTCTACTCTTGTTACAAAATGGATGGACTTAGAGGGGTTCCTAAGGGCACTAAGTGAAGGAAAGTGGGCACAAATAGAAAATACTATGTATGGTAATTTACATTCAGAATTGAAAAAAAGTCAAATAGTTTCTCTCATCAAAGCAGAGTAGAATAGTGGTTACCAAGAGCTGAGGGGAAGGGGAAATTAGGAGATGCAGGTTAAAGGGTGCAAAATTTCAGTTTTGCAAGATCAATTCTGAAGACCTGTTATGTAGCACAGTGCCTGTAGGTAACAATACTGTATTGTACACATAAAATTTGCTAAGATTGTAAATCTTATGTTAGGTGTTCTCACCACAAAAAAATAATATTACCAGTGAACGGATGGAAGAAACTTTAGCAGGTGACAGATACGTTTATGGCCTTGATGGTGGTGGGTGATGGTTTTATGGGTATATAAGTATCTCCAAACTCATTGAGTTGTATATATTCACTCCATACAGCTTAAAAATAAAGAAAAAGGGAAACTTGAAAAATCATTGTTTTCAATTTTAGTGATTTTTTTCGTAAGTCTTCTGATAACTTTAGTCCTGCATATATATTCTGATTTGAAGCTTTGAGCTTCTTTCCTTGCAATGCTACTGTTTTCACATCCCCACCCTTTATCTTAAATCAAAGTAGTTTATTTCTCCTACCACCTGAAGTAGATTTTAAAACAGCAATTTAGGAAGAACATAAGATATATAATGGCACTTACGGTTTACTTGGACTAGTTCATAATGAATATAATTTAGACAAAAAAGTCTCCCTAGTGCTGAAAAAACATCACAATTTCAATCAGATCTGAACAATTAAACAAAGATGCTGAGCTATGCTCAGGAACATATGCCAGTTCCATATTCTTATCACATGCCCATAGTAATGTGCAATAGTTAACCATAATAGATTCATTAGACCTTAATACTTACAACATAAGTTTTCTATTTGTAGAAATCAGATTTAATGTTTTATTGAAACTTTTAATACTTTTTAGGATACAACAGTTTACTGCTGGATTCAAAATACAAAAATAAAATAACTTAAAAATACAGAAAAAATTTTAAATTACCTTTTCAGAAGAATAATCCTACGTGTGAATAAAACAAGTATTTTAAACAAAAACATAAAATTTAATGATATGGACATATGCCTGCTTGGAAAATTTAAAATTATATTATAACAACATTTTATTAAATTAAAACATACTATTTGTGATTTCCATGTGTACATATTGTACTAATTTTTGTTGCTATTGTTATCCTAAGCAAATTTAACAGCAAAGACTGTTAATAAATAAATCTCAAGTGACTAATAAATTGAATTAATAAATCTTAAGTATGGGATAAAAGAATCTTAAAAAGAAAGGACCCAAATCAACAAAATTTTCCATGAAAAAGGTTGCTACAACTGATGCCATAGAAGTTCAAAGGATCATAAAAAGCTACTATGTACAACTAAATGCCAACAATCTGGACAACCTAGAGAAAAATGGAAAAATTGTTAGGAACACACAACTTATCCAGACTGAACCAGGAAGAAATAGAAAATATGAATAGACAAATTATTAGTAAAGATATTAAATTAGTAATAAAAAATCTCCCGATGAAGAAAAGCCAAGGACCAGATGACTTCACTGGTGAATTTTACCAAACATCTAAAGAAGAATTAACACCAATGCCTCTCAAAATCTTCTAAAAAATCAAAGAGGAGGAACACTCTCAAACTCATCTTATGAGGTCAGCATTATCCTGATAATAAAACCAGAAAAACCTACTATAAAAAGAAAACTACAGGCTTATATTCTTAATGAATAAAAGGATGAATTTTCAAAAAAAAAAAAACAAATAAACCTGGCAAACTGAGTTTAGCAGCACAAAGGATCATTCACCATGATCAAGTGGGATTTATATCTGTGCTGCAAGATATTTCAACACGTGCAAGTAAGTCAATATGATGTATCACTTTAATAGAATGAAAGAAAAGAATCATATGATCATCCTAATAGGCACAGAAAAAAACCATGACATTTCTCAACAATCGTTCATGACAAAAAACTGTTAACAAATGAGGCATAGAAAGAACATAACTCAACATAATAAATACTGTACATGAGAGGCCAAAGCTAACATCATAGTCAATGCTGAAATGTTGAAAGCTTTTCCTCTAAGATCAGAAACAAGACAAGGCTGTCTACTCTTTCCACTTCTGCTCATTATAGTACTAGGAGTCCTAGCAAGAGCAAGTAGGTGAGAAAAAGAAATAAAAAGTATCAGAATTGGAAAGGAAGAATTAAATGGTTCCTATTTGCAGATGACATGATTTTATAGAGAGACAATCCTAAAGACTGAAACAAAAAGCTGTTAGATCTAATCAATGAATTCAATAAAGTTGCAAGATATGAAATTAACTTCCAAAAATCAGTAGCACTTCTGTACACTAACAACAAGTTTTATGAAAAAGAAATAAAGAAATTGATCCCATTTACTACAACATCCAAACAATAAAATATTTAGTAATAAATTTAACTATGGAGATGAGAGAGCTAAACTCCAAAAATCAGAAGACTCTGATGAAGGAATAAAAGAAGATACAAGTAAATGGAAAGGTATCCATGTTCATAGTTGAAAGAATTAATAGTGTTAAAATGTCAATAGTAACAAAAGCATAGATTTCATACAATGCCTACCAATATTCCAATGACATTTTTCACAGCATTAGAAAAAACACTCCTAACATTTATATAGAACCACAAGACTCCAAAAAGTCAAAGAAATCCTGAGAAAGAAAAATATAGCCGGAGGCATCACACTTCCTCATTTCAAGCTATACTAGAAATGTATAGTCAACAAAACGGATGGTACTGGCATAAAAACAGACAAAAAGAGCAACGGAACAGAATCAAGAGCCCAAAAATAAATCAAAGCACATGTAATCAACTAATATTTGACAAGAGAACCAAGAATACTCAATGGAGAAATGACAGACTTTTCAGTAAATGATGCTGAGATAACTGAATTTCACATGTAAGAGAATATAACCAGGCCCATAACTTACATCACTCACAAAAAGAAACTCAAAATTCATTAAAGACTGAAATGTAAGAGCTGAAACCATGAAATTCCTAGAAGAAATCATAGGAATAAAGCCTCTGGACATGGGTCTTGATAATGATATTTTGGATGTGACACCCAGGCATAACCAACAAAATCAAAACTAAGCACTTGGAACTACATCAAACTAAAATGTTTCTGCACAGCAAAAGAAACCATTAATAAAGTAAAAAGACAACCTTTGTAATGGGAAAAATAGTTGGAAACTATATATCTGAAATAGGGGTTAATATACAAAATACATAAAGACTACAACCCAATAACAAAGCCACACACACCTAATTGAAAAATGGGCAAAGGATCTGAACAGATATTTATCCAAAGAAGAGATATGAAAGGCCAATGGATACAAGAAAAGATGGTCAACATTACTAGCCATTAGGTAAATAAAATTCAAAACTACAATGAGATATTACTTCATGTCTATTAGAATGCTCATTATCCAAAAGGCAGATAACAAATGGTGACATAGATGTGAAGAAAGGGGAACCATTGTGTATTATGTACGGATTGAACTGTAAATTGGTATAGCCATTGTGGAAAACAGTATTGACAATACTCAAAGGTTAAAATAGAACTACTGTATGATCCAGGAATTCCATTTCTGGGAATATATCCAAAGGAAATAAAACCACTATTATCCTCATAATATTGTTGTGATTTACAAATATATGAAAATAATTAGGTTAAATAACTTGACTTTAAAAAACTTGCCAAAGCCCTAAAGTTGGACAGTGACAGAGCTGAAATTTATGAAAAAAAGAAGTGATTATATCAAGGGCCCATGTCCCTTATCTCTACTCTAAAATATATTGTCTCTTACATACATACTCCATATTGTGTCTGACAAAGGTTACCTCCTATATACTTCATCAAATATGTTGTAGTTTGTGTGTATCTTTTAAAAGTATTTTTAACAAACTTCTATGTTCTATCACACCCTTTGTGTGAATATGGTATCTGTTGGGTTCCACTCTAAACACACCATCATCTTTCAGATTTAAAATAAGTATATTAAATCTAGTCTGTGCTTACCAGGACTGAGTTTGTTATTTCTGAGAGCCTTTCCAGTTTTGTTGGGACCACGTGTCTGTAATTCAGGATGACTGGCCACTAGATGGTGATCTTGTCATTATTGCCAAAGGATAATTTCCCGATACATTAAAACATTAAAATAAAGGTTTAAATCTCTTCATTAAAATCTTTGTTGCTAAACACAACATATTTATATAAAATTTTTTTAAAGTCACTATTTTTATACTTATCTCAAACTGTTGAAAACATGAAACATAATAATCTATTCTTTTATGGAGTGCTTATTTTTATTATTACAATTAATGCCATGCCACTTTGCTAAATTCATTGAATGTGCTGTCTCATTAATCCTCATAAATAAATAAATATTAGATGAGTGCTCATATCATCAAGTAATATATGTGGGATTAACTGTAAGTTATAGAGCCTGAATAATAACATAAACATTCTTTTTTTAATGTTTTTAATGTTTATTTGTTTTTGAAAGAGAGAGAGAGAGAGAGAAAGAGAGAGAGAGAAGCTGAGTGCGAGTGGGGGAGGAGTGGAGAGAGGGAAACACATAATCCGAAGCAGGTTCCAGGCTCCCAGCTGTCAGCACAGAGCTGGATGTGGGTTTTGAACCCACAAACCGCAAGATCATGCCCTGAGCCGAAGTTAAACGCTTAACCAGCTGAGCCACCCAGGCGCCCCATAATACAAACATTCTAATCAAAGTCCAGATGTAAATCTTCTCCCTCTGCCGTGTATATAAATATCTTCTTTTGTTTTGTTTTAACATTTTTTACAGCGAGTATAAAGACATTATTTGGCAATGTATTTAAATTTCCTTTGTAAATATCCTCTATATATCATATTTTTTCATGAACAATAAATTGTATTTTTAATCATTCCTTTGACTGTAAACTGGTTGGAGTCTCATGATTATTTTAGTATTTTCCTCTAGGACACAGATCGTGAAAACATTCAAATATGTGGAATATACATCTTTATTAACTACATTTTCTATGTTTAATAGTAATGCACTGCATACTTGAAATTTGCTCAGAGAGTAAATTGCAATTATTTTCACAACTTGGACAAAAAAAAAGTGGTATATGAGGTAATGGGTATGGTAATTAAT
The DNA here is from genome assembly GCF_028018385.1 of Neofelis nebulosa. Classification (NCBI taxonomy): domain Eukaryota; kingdom Metazoa; phylum Chordata; class Mammalia; order Carnivora; family Felidae; genus Neofelis; species Neofelis nebulosa. The sequence goes on along the minus strand of NC_080795.1, from coordinate 58,843,058 downwards.
TTGATTAGGGTAATCAATTTACATGGTTCCACAACATCATGTTGTATACCTTAAATATATATACAGTCTTTATTTGTCCATAATTCTTCAATGAATCTGGGTAAAAAATATGGATAGAAATTATTAGGTATCTGAAACTTGTCTTCACTCAGTACGCTGTGTCTCAAATTTATTTGGCATCTATTATACTCCTATCTTCAATGGCTTGTTCCAACTTTTACGTGGGAAATTGTGTGGCTGGGAAAAACTCATTACAGATTTCGGTAAGTGCATGCATATTTGACTTCAATATATAATAATGTGAAAAGAAGCATTAATGTGAAAAATATTTATGTAATCAATTCTAAGGAATCTCTTTTAAAAGATATAAATAAAATGTCTAAGCAATACTATATTATTGCATTGTAATATAAATTGGCAGCAATTTTTTTCTTTCTCAATGTTTTGTAAAATAACATTGTTTCTTACTCTTATTGACATCATGGAACAGTGAAATACGTTATACTATGACAAAAATAAACCAGATGGCAAGCTAAATCGTGACTGTTAATTTGACTAGAGGGGCCAGGAAATGTCTCTATGAGGGGATATAATAGTTTTCCAAAGATCTATATAAAAAGAAACAGCTATGCAAAAGCTAAGTGGGAGAGCACTTGTAGATACACCTTGATAAAAGCAAAGTCCTTTTCCTGGAAGAAATATTGTCAAAGTGAAGGAATGGAAAACAATTAAAAATATGGAATGTGGTGGAGCTTTTTATGAAGGGGGAGAAATCTATGAAATGAAGTGTGAGGGCTAGGCAGAGGCCAGATCAACTTGAGCTCTAAAGGCTATGCTGAGAACTTTGTCTATTATTCTATGTGATATGGGAAAAAATCGAAAAAAATTTGAAAATCTAAACATCATAGATCTGAAGATGCCATTATCAGAGTTTACTTCCACTAGGAAACTTAAGTTTTCCATGTTCAAAAAACTTTGAGGCAAAGGAGAAGTAAATGAATAATGTAAAAAGACAATCTTTCTAATCATACTTTCTGAGCAAAATTGTTACCATATTTTGCTTTCATTTACATCCGGTAATAATTCATCTTGTTTTCTTCAGTGTAAAGCATTTTTGATAAGATACTTTTTAAAAAACATTATGGAAAAACAAATGGAACTGAATTTAACATCATGGTTTTCATTGTTTTAAACATAAGAAATTACAGGTAGTTATGTACAAATTTGCGAACAGGTGTTTTAAACATTTTCCTTTTTAGTTAAAGTATCAAAACTGGTTCTATTTATTTCATATTTAGGTTTCCACAACATTTAGATCCACTCTGTTTATCTGAAATACATTCATTTAGGGTGGATGAAAAATACCAGCCCCACCCCACCTCAGTAAATATCAAACAAAATTCTTGTTTACTTTGTATTGAGTTACAAAGACTGCCTCAGAGTTTGACCATAGGTTTCTACACTTGAGAAAAAATAGTTTGCCTTGAAATAAAGCTCAGGAAGATGCAGCCCATGAAGGTGCCTGCTTTGGAGGCTATGAAACAGAGGTAGATGAGGTGCATCCTTTTCCTATTTCTTTTTCCTACATGTAGAAAAGCAAACTTTTGGTAAAGACTTTAGGGGGGAAGTCTTTAAGATAGCATCAGATTGAAACAAAAACTTTAAATGTCTGGTAGAATGAAACATAGACACTGCAACACTACGATGGGATTCAAAATAATAAAGCACTTTGGAAAGTAATTTGGAAATTTCTAGTAAATTTGAAGACATGCATGGATATGCATGACATATAACTTTTTTACTTGGGTACTAAGAGAAAAATCTAAGAGTTTATCACAAATAATTTATAATAACTAACCATAGAAATGCTCTATTCATCAGGAAGGGGGTGGGTATGAAAGTTGCAATATTGTGAAAAGGAATACTGTATTTCTATTAAAAATTACCCAGATCCACGAATCAGCATACATAAACCTTTTAAAAAAAGAAGAAATGCTCAACAATAAAGGCAAGTTATGGGCTGAGCATATATTGATATCTCTATATTGAATATAGTTCTGAAATAATTATTGATAAATAGATGATAGATGTTTAGTAAAATATAAGGGTCTGGTAATTGCACACAGTAGTATAAATGGTTCTATTTTATTTATTTCCTGAGCTGTTGGGTTGGTTCATAGGTTTAATAGATTAACCCTGTTATATTTTGTCTCATAATTTATAACAATGCAAAATAAGTCATTTGTAGTAAAAAGAATACATGATAAACTATTGCTATCTATTCATGATATATACCTAATGACTTAAAAACTGCTTAGTAATGTTCTGCCATTTGGCTGTGATTAATTTGGTTTACTGAAACATTTAAAAACAGTTTTGTATATCCAGTTTGGTACAAAAATGAATACTAAAACACGATTTCCCTTTTTAACCTTAATCCAACAAAATTATTTTCAACATAGGGATTGATTAGTACTCACTATAATTATATATTTAATAGGTGACTAATTAAATACAATAAATATACCAATAGTTGATATGAATTGAGTGTCATAAGTCCATTTTATGGGTCAAAATTTTATTTCACACTCTATCTCAAATGCATAGTCTATTGATTTTTTTTTTTCTGTAGCTATCTTGCCTTCCCTCTAAACATCAGCTTTTTGTAAAAAGAGTAGCAGCTCAGTGTTGACTGGAATATTTAGTATAGCTTAATCTGGTAACATAAGTAGTTCATTCAGGTAGTTACTTTGGTGTCCTATGAAGCAAAGACTCAGTGTCTCAGGTTAATCCCTCAGTCTGTGGTGTGTGTGTGTGTGTGTGTGTGCGCGCGCAAAAGTGTGGATGTGTGGTGTCGATTATGCAATTCCACAGCTGGAGGGAAGAATTATGTCCTTGAACAAGGTATCCATGACCTGTTTCAATAATCTTACCTTTTGTCAACTTGGGAATGTCTGTTCTGCCCACATGAACGGAAGGAATCTGAATCTGTGGCTGATGAGCTCTGTGGTCTGGGTCTCAGGTTTGCTCAGAACCTGTTAGCAATCCCTGGCTGACCCTGTCTCTCCTCTTCTCCCTGTGACCCCCAGGAGGTCTGTTCCCCAGCGCTCAGTGCAGAGATACCCTTTCCTTCAAGGGATTCTAATCTAGTAAACTTTTTAGCAAGATATGGCAAGGTGAGAAATGCCTAGCTCCTGATCTAAGGTGCCACGTCCCCTAGCAACAATTTGGGAAGTACACATCTGACATCTCTCCCTTCTGGCCTGTCTTCCTTCTCCTTCCCACAATCCTTGAATCAGAGGAGTGTGTTATTATTATTGTCGTTGTTATTGTTGTTATTGTTTTATTTTAAGAAAGAGAAATGTGAATGATTGCTGCTTCTTTTCCAATCATAGTTTTAGTTTCATTCTATTTTTACCTCCTTCTGGATAAGATCCATTTAGGTATCCAATCATAAAATTATTCCTGCTTCCTGACAGCATCCAATCCAAAGTAAAGCCCTGCTCCCTTAAACTTTTCTAATACCACTTCATAAAAGCCCAAATCTTATAATAAGTTCTTTCTATCACTCTGTCACTGAAATACTCAAATACCCAATATGTACATGATCCCTCGCTGTAATGAATAATAAGTCCAATTTTTCAAACACAAAAATATACCTGGTAATCTTTGGCTAAGGGCATTGTCACCTTGCATATATTTAAAGTATAATGTTCAGTTAAAATATGACTCTCATACAAATATAGAAAAAGCACAAGAAATATTTTACTCAGCCCATTAACTAATGAAAGAATTAGTAGATGGTTAAAAATAAAGTATTTTGAAGAACTGGCTCTTCATATTCATTTTGAAAAAAAACAATAACTGTTAAAACAACAGCTAGATATAAAACTTGCATCACAGAGAATTTAACAAAATAAACAAAAAAAACAACTTTGGTGGTGTCTTTTCTTCTAAACAGAAATTTACAAGTTATCCTGTAAATTCAGTTTATTTAAATGTTAAATTACAAAATCAATTACACTTAAAGTTTCTGAGAGCATGAAATAATTTTTGAATGAACTTTCTAAAACAGTGTTTCTAGGTGACATTGGATGGCATACTGTATTCTTTATTGATTTCCATGTTTTAGATTTTTTTCCTGACAGTCATATCTTCCTAACACGTAAAGTATGCATAACTATCATAGGCAAAGGGGAGGTGTTCTTTATGATGAATAAGCTATGTATAGTAGATTGTGCAGACATGACTGAGGGAAACTATTACAATTTTTTTTTAGAATCAGAAGATTTTATTTATTTATTTTTATTTTTTCCATAAGAAATTTGTTGTCAAATTGGTTTCCATACAACACCCAGTGCTCATCCCAACAGGTGCCCTCCTCAATATCCCTCACCCACCCTCACCTCCCTCCCACCCCCCATCAACCCTCAGTTTGTTCTCAGTTTTTAAGAGTCTCTTATGCTTTGGCTCCCTCCTTCTCTAACCTTTTTTTTTTTCCTTCCCCTCACCCATGGTCTTCTGTTGAGTTTCTCAGGATCCACATAGGAGTGAAAACATATGGTATCTTTCTTTCTCTGTATGACTTATTTCATGTAGCATAATACTCTCCAGTTCCATCCACATTGCTACAAAGGGCCAGATTCCATTCTTTCTCATTGCCACCTAGTATTCCATTGTGTATATAGACCACAATTTCTTTATCCATTCATCAGTTGATGGACATTTAGGCTCTTTCCATAATTTGGCTATTGTTGAAAGTGCTGCTATAAACATTGGGGTACAAGTGCCCCTATGCATCAACACTCCTGTATCCCTTGGGTAAATTCCTAGCAGTGCTATTTCTGGGTCACAGGGTAGATCTATTTTTAATTTTTTGAGGAACATCCACACTGTTTTCCAGAGTGGCTGCACCAGTTTGCATTCCCACCAACAGTGCAAGAGGGTTCCTGTTTCTCCATATCCTCTCCAGCATCTATAGTCTCCTGATTTGTTCATTTTAGCCATTCGGACTGGTGTGAGGTGGTATCTGAGTGTGGTTTTGATTTGTATTTCCCTGATGAGGAGCGATGTTGAGCACATTTTCATGTGCCTGTTGTCCATCTGGATGTCTTCCTCAGAGAAGTGTCTATTCATGTTTTCTGCCCATTTCTTCACTGGATTATTTGTTTTTCAGGTGTGGAGTTTGGTGAGTTCTTTATAGATTTTGGATACTAATCCTTTGTCTGATATGTCATTTGCAAATATCTTTTCCCATTCCGTTGGTTGCCTTTTAGTTTTGTTGATTGTTTCCTTTGCTGTGCAGAAGCTTTTTGTCTTCATGAGGTCCCAATAGTTCATTTTTGCTTTTAATTTTCCTGCCTTACCATGATTAAGTGGATTCATTCCTGGGCTGCAGGGCTGGTTCAACATTCACAAATCAATCAATGTGATACATCACATTAATAAAAGAAAAGATAAGAACCACATGATCCTGTCAATCAATGCAGAAAAAGCATTTGACAAAATTCAGCATCCTTTCTTAATAAAAACCCTCGAGAAAGTCGGGATAGAAGGAATATACTTAAACATCATAAAAGCCATTTATGAAAAGCCACAGCTAATATCATCCTCAATGGGGAACAACTGAGAGCTTTCCCCCTGAGATCAGGAACATGACAGGAATGTCCACTTTCACCCCTGTTGTTTAACATAGTGTTGGAAGTTCTAGCATCGGCAATAAGACAACAAAAGGAAATCAAAAGCATCAAAATGGGCAAAGATGAAGTCAACCTTTCACTTTTTGCAGATGACATGACATTATACATGGAAAACCTGATAGACTCCACCAAAAGTCTGCTTGAAATGATAGATGAATTCAGCAAAGTCGCAGCATACAAAATCAATGTACAGAAATCAGTTGCATTCTTATACACTAAAAATGAAGCAACAGAAAGACAAATAAACTGATCCCATTCACAATTTCACCAAGAATCATAAAATACCTAGGAATAAACCTAACCAAAGATGTAAAAGATATGTATGCTGAAACTATAGAAAGCTTATGAAGGAAATTGAAGAAGATATAAAGAAATGGAAAGACATTCCGTGCTCATGGATTGGAAGAATGAATATTGTTAAAATGTCAATACTACCCAAAGCTATCTACATGTTCAATGCAATCCTAATCAAAATTGCACCAGCATTCTTCTCGAAGCTAGAACAAGCAATCCTAAAATTTTATGGAACCACTAAAGACCCCGAATAGCCAAAATAATTTTGAAGAAGAAGACCAAAGCGGGAGGCATCACAATCCCAGACTTTAGCCTCTACTACAAAGCTGTCATCATCAAGACAGCATGGTATTGGCACAAAAACAGACACATAGACCAATGGAATAGAATAGAAACCCCAGAACTAGATCCACAAAACTATGTCCAACTAATCTTTGACAAAGCAGGAAAGAATATCCAGTGGAGAAAACACAGTCTCTTTAACAAACGGTGCTGGGAGCTGGACAGCAACAGGCAGAAGGATGAAACTAGACCACTTTCTTACACCATTCACAAAAATAAACTCAAAATGGATAAAGGACCTGAATGTGAGACAGGAAACCATCAAAACCCTAGAGGAGAAAGCAGAGGAAATCCTCTCTGACCTCAGCCGCAGCAATTTCTTACTTGACACATCCCCAAAGCCAAGGGAATTAAAAACTATTACAATTTTTGAATATTGTCTCTGCACAGTATAGTTTGCAGACAACTGCCTTGCCACATACCTATTTTGCTTGGTCATAATCTGAATATTCTTTATGTTCTTCTCAGCATTCCATGTGTAACATGTGCTAGTCTAACCTGAGGTAGCGTAAGAGCAAAACTAATAGTCGCCTCATTTCACATTTGCCTCCTATCTCTAAGAGTTTGCTTAAAGAACTTTTTATTTTAAAACAAGGAGGAATTTACTCAGGTAAATAAATTAGTAGCATTTAGAGGTGTCCATAGTTTGCTAGAAATAAGTACTTAAGTGTTCAGGCTCTTGGTCAGATTGCTTGAGACAAATCCAGACAAATCTTTTATTAAAGGCATGATATTTGACAAGAAGCATATTCTTTTTCTTATCATTTCTTGGTCTTGGGGACTTACTGTATACAGACACTAGGAAGAATAATGTTTTATTCAATGAAAATTTAAGTGCTAAGTTTGGAGGGGAGTAAAATGAGGAATAGAAATACAGTCCTGGTCCTCACGTAGCTTGCTGTGTGGTAGAATGGACATAATTCGTCTGTCTGAGGGAGGATTAAATAAAGCAATCATATAAAGCATTCAGCATATCTAAAATCAATGTAAAATATTATTATTATAAAAATATAAAGTGTTATTTCTAATTTGTATATAAAATACCTAGAAAATAAAAGTATTTAAAAACCCTTAAATAGCTTAAATATATTCTCTAATATTTTACAAATTAATTTTCTTGGAAAAATGTTTGCTCCCATAGATTCAGTAATTTTAGAGATGTAGACATATATTCATCCTTTCAATACTGAAACCAAAAAAAGTTTTATCCAAATTATGATAAATTCCAAATTAATGCCCCACACATGAAAGAGGTTTGACTGCATTTAGTTGTTTGGTATGTGCTAGAAAAATCTGTTGATATAAAAGCTTAAAGAAAGTAAGACGCCCATGTTCCATGAGAAGAAAATGTATCTTCTATGTGATGACATATTCACCAATACAAATTAGAGGCACCTGGACGGCTCAGTCGGTTAAGCATCTGACTTCGGTTCAGGTCATGATCTCATGGTTTATGGGTTCAAGCTCTGCATAGGGCTCCTCACTGACGATGTGGAACCTGCTTGGGATACTCTCTCTTTCCCTCCCTCTGTGCCCCTCTCCCACTTGTGTTCTGCCTCTCTCAAAAATAAATAAGTAAACTGTAATAAATAAGAAATAATAAATATGAATTAAACATACTTTGACTATGTTTATGAGAGAAATAAAATGATCACGAAAATAACATATATTCAGTAACCACGTTAGAAATCAAATCTGCTTCATGACAACTCCCCAGTCAGTAGTAGAATAAAAGGTTGTTTGCTGTTGTTCTTTGGCAGCATAAGTTACTGTGAACCTAACTCTGACTTAAAAACACTAATCTTTCTGAGCAATACAGAGGGAGGCACTAAATAATTACGCTTCCTCCCTTCACACTACTGGGTTTGCAGCTACAGAGCCAGTCCACAGAAGCAGCATGGACAACAATCCTAAGGCAAGATAATCTTTAAGTTCAATTTTCTCCAAGCGATGCAGTGCTGATCTATACATATTTATTAGTGAAATATGCCTATACCTGCAGTTTACTGATTTGAAGGAGGCATACAATCAATAAAAAAAAAAAAAAGCAAAACACTGAAGAGCTAAATACTAGATATTTGATCAATTTGGGATTTTAGAATTTGCAATCATAAGCTCTTTTCATTGAAAGGAAAGGGTTTCAAAAAAAGGAGTTTAGAAAGTTTTTGAAATTCTAGGGGCACCTGGGTGGTTCAGGTGGATAAGTGTCCGACTTCAGCTTAGGTCATGATCTCATGGTTGGTGGGTTCAAGCCCCAAAACAGGCTCTGTGGTGACACCTCGGAGCCTGGAGCCTGCTTCAGATTCTCTGTCTCTGTCTCTGTCTGTCTGTCTCTCTCTCTCTCTCTCTCTTTCATAAAATAAATGTTAAAAAAAATAGAAAGTTCTTGAAATTCAACATGCTTAATAACAAGTAGCCATTAAACTAATCCACACTGGACACATATTAAAATATAATTTGGTAGGAGATTTAGCATCTCTATTCTCTCTTCCTCTCTGCAAGTTTTCCCTTTTGTGGACACTAACAAGCGTGTGCTTGCCTCTGTGTTCTATACTTCAACAGGTGCCTAATTTGATCCTTCCACTCTCCTTACAAGCTATGTACTGTTACGATAACAGTTTAAAGATTTTTTTTTTTAACATTTATTTATTTTTGAGACAGAGAGAGACAGAGCATGAACGGGGGAGGGACAGAGAGAGAGGGAGACACAGAATCTGAAACAGGCTCCAGGCTCTGAGCTGTCAGCACAGAGCCCGACGCGGGCTTGAACTCACGGACCGCGAGATCATGACCTGAGCCGAAGTCGGCCGCTTAACCGACTGAGCCACCCAGGCGCCCCAACGATAACAGTTTAAAGACAATAACCTAGAAAAGGAGAGATAGAGAAAAAATGCCCAAAGTCGTACAGTTTGGAGGAAGTGGTGTATAAATCAGAAGCCCAGAGCTGCTGCTGCTTCTTCTTTTTTTTTTTTTTTAATGTTTATTTATTTTTGTGAGAGACAGAGAAAGAATGCGAGTGAGTTAGGGACAAAGAGAGCAGGAGATATAGAATCCGAAGCAGGCTCCAGGCTCCAAGGTATCAGCACAGGGCCAGATGTGGGGCTTGAACTCATGAACTGCCAGATCATGGCCTGAGCTGAAGTCTGACGCTTAACCAACTGAGCCACCCAGGCGCCCAAGAGCTTCTGCTTTTAACTGTTCCTATGCTGCCTTGGTGGACTTTACCATCTGCTCCTGCAAATCATTATGTTCTTATACACATCTAACGTAAATGCAATTTTTTCTTATTTCCATATTAGATACAAAGGCAGATTTCAGGTACCAGCTTAAAGTGATAATATTGCTATTTCACTAATATTGTAAAAATTGAATATATCTGTTATTATTTTTATGCATTTAGCACACAAGCTTTAAATTGCTATATAAGGTTTCATCGGATACAATCTTTGGTTCATCATTCATCCGTTCATTCATTCATATATTTATTTTTATTCTCGGCTCCATAGTGTTCCACTGGTTAGCGTCATAAATCCCTGTAGATCAACAACATCTGCAATTTATGTAAATTTATGTAACCTACTGTAAATTATGGTGGAGGTAATTTCTGATGGCTTCTGTATCAGGAACTGGGGTTGTAGAGGTGAATCAAGATACATTTCCTGTCTTAAGGGACCCTGTCTGCTTAAGACAAGGATTAAATGAATAATAACATTTCAAGCATAAGAAACATTGGGGATATGTTGGCAACTAGAAGAAAATTTGACCGATTTAATGGGGGCAGAAAAAGGAGTCCTCAAAGAGTGATATATGAATTCCACTGGAAGGAATCTGTCACCAAATATGTCAGTCCATGTTTTTAAATACATTAAGGACATGATATTGAGATATTATTTAGGCTTATCAAATTGGGTATATCTAAATTTGAACTCTTCTTTCACCACAGATCAGTTTTTCTTTTTGTTCTTTTTCTTCTGTAAGAAATTGCCAATTTTTGGGGGCACATGGGTGGCTCAGTTGAGTGTCCAACTTTGGCTCAGGTCATGATCTCATGGTTCGTGGGATTGGGCCCTGTATTGGGCTCACTGCTGTCAGAGTGGAGCCCACTTCAGATCCTCTGTCCCCCTTTAAATAAACATTTTAAAAAGAAGAAATTGCCAGTTTCCAAAAGACTCATGAGTAGGACGTGGCTACAGCTAGTACATAAACCCGGTGACAAATTCTGTACTTTCATTTTGGCTCCAGATCATGCATGCTTAACACAATGCTATTAACTCAGAGGGCTTCAAATATGTTTTCCCTACATGCCATTAATAATTTAGAAAAAATATTCCCTCTTTACATAGGCTTAAGATGGCATCTAAGATATCCTATAATTTTGAAAAACTAAAAAGTACATACTTTGGGGAAATTTCTATAAATATTGAATTATTAAAAAAGTAACAGTCTCAAAATTAAATTTATGTGAAAGAATATAAAAACCACATCAACTGATACTCTGTTAGTTTAGCACAGTGGTTAACAGCAAGGTTTATGGGGCCAGACTGTCTGGTTTCACCCTTGGTTCTTCCCTAATCGCTTGTATGACTACAGGCATGCAATCTAATTCTCTTATGCTTCAGTTTTCCTTCTTTAAGCGAAGATAAAAATAAGACATATTTTGTAGAGTTATGAGAATTAAAATGATTAATATAAGAAAAGCACTTAGAAAATTTTCTAGAACAAAGTAAGCACCTTATAAGTGGGAGGTATTATGATAATACCTTAAAAATAAAGTTAAAAATCTCTTGTTTAATAGGCAGAACTTTAAATAACTCTATTTCCATTTTGACTCAGATTTCCATTATAATAACCTCATATTCTTTTCTCTTAATATAATAGATTTATACATACTAAATCAATTTTCTCAATATAATAAATGTTATGCTCATTTTTCATACTTCTCTGCATAAAAACTTATTTGTACAAAGAACTTAATTTTTAGAAAATATTCTGCAACTATAGCAATCTAAATATTAAGAAAAATCATCTGGATTAGGCAGTCATGACAAATATTAGCATTTTATCATTGAACAAAATAACATAAATATGTAACAATTTTATTGATAACAATATAAGACATAAACACTTAATTGAAAATATGTAGTCTAATGGATTAGATGGGTATGCTTTTGATTTTTATAATATTATATTAGTTTTGAATGTACAAGTTAGTGATTCAACAATTATATATACATTACAAAATGTTCACCATGTTAAGTGTCTTTACCTTACAGAGTGATTATAATATTACTGACTGAAACCCCTATGCTACAGTTTCACTTCCATGATTTATCTATTTTAACACTGGAAATCTGTACCTCTTAATTCCTTTTATCTGTTTCACTTCCCCACCCCCCTCCTCTCTGGCATCCAGCAGTTCTCTGTATTCAGGAGTCTCTGTTTATGTTGTTTATCTGTTGTTGTTTTTTTTTTTATTCTACATATAAACGAGATCATATGGCATTTTTCCTTTCTCTGACATTTCACTTAGCATAACACCCTCTAATTCCATCTGTGTTGTTACAAATGGAAATATTTCATTTGTTCTTATGGCTGAGTAATATTCCATTGTATATACACACCATATCTTCTTTATCCATTTATCTATTCAAAGACACAGGGTGATTCCATGTCTTAGCTGTTGTAAAGAATTCTGCAGTAAACATAGGGGTACAGATATCTTTTCAAATTAGTGCTTTTGTTTTCTTTAGGTAAATACCCAGAAGTGCAATTACTGGATCACATGGTAGTCCTAATTTTAATTTTTGAGGAAATTTCATACTGGGTTTCACAGTGGTTTCACCAATTTACATTCCCACCAACAGTGCACATAGGTTCCCCTTCTCCACATCCTTGCTATCTCGTTATTTCTTGTCATTTTGATACTAGCTATTGTGACTTGTGTGAGGTTTGGATTTGCGTTTCCCTGATGATCAGTGATGTTGAGCATCTTTTCATGTGTCTGCTGGCATCTGTAGTTCTTCTTTGGAAAAATGTCTATTCAGATCTACTGCCCATTTTTTAACTGTATTATTTGGTTTTTGTTGTTAAGCTGTATGAATTCAAGGGTCTTATCTTTTATGCTATGCCACTGTTCTTTTTCGTGGATGGTTTAGTTACAGCTAGAAAGACATGGCTTTTCTACATCCTATCTTTTTTATAGGTTAAGATATCGAGAAACATTCACATAACTAGGTATTTAAGAATACAATGAGAATTCTTGAAGAAATGTCACTTGATACTTTAAGTTTATCCCAAGTTTTATTTTAAAAATTATGTTTGTCAGGGCACCTGGGTAGCTCAATCAGTTAAGTGTCCTATTCTTGATTTCAGCTCCGGTCATGGTTTGTGGGTTTGAGCCCTACATAGGGCTCTGCACTGACAGTAAAGGGCCTGCTTGAGATTGTCTCTCTCTCTCTCTCCCTGCCCCTCCCCCACTTGCACTCTTTCTCAAAAATAAACTTAATAAATAAAAATAAAAATCAAGTTTTCATCAAAAATATTTTCAATTATTTATCACTCTATTATTCCTCTTTAAATATTACCGAACAGAAAATATTTAAAATAATTCTACCTGAAAATATATATTTTTATTGTTATTAATAAGTGCAAAATCAGGCAATAATCCTCATAATTTCTCCTTTTATGTTGGCAAAAAGACAGTTTTCCAAGCTGGATGATGTACCAGAGTAATATCCCAACAGGTGCCATATGGTTATGCCTCTGCTTCCTTAAAATTGTAGAAGAAAAAGGAGCCACAGACACATTCTCTTTAAACATCTATTCAAGAATATAACAAATAAAATTTGCAGATCTAGGAATTGATTGACTTATAATTATTTATGAAAAGATTATGAGCACCTCTGGGGCATGAATAACCTAGTCTGAAAGTCACTACCATAGAGCACTATCAAGCTAGAAACACCAGTCATTACTAACATCTCTTTTCCTTCACGCCCCTTTCCACATTTTCCCCACCTCCAATCAATGTGAAATAAAATTTATTCCATCAATTATACAGTAGAAATGTCTTTAAATTGGATCTTTTTTCCTCCAGAGCCACTGCTTTTGTGAGGTCATAAAATCATCATCTTTTTCCTGGAGTTTTATGAGTCTTTTCTCTTATATTGCATGAACATCAGTTTTCCCTACATTCCAATTGATCAAACCCATAGTTGGCTGAACTGTCACTTTTTTTATGTTTTATTTATTTTTTTTTATTTTTTAATATATGAAATTTACTGTCAAATTGGTTTCCATACAACACCCAGTGCTCATCCCAAAAGGTGCCCTCCTCAATACCCATCACCCACCCTGCCCTCCCTTCCACCCCCCATCAACCCTCAGTTTGTTCTCAGTTTTTAACAGTCTCTTATGCTTTGGCTCTCTCCCACTCTAACCGAACTGTCATTTTTAAAAACCACCAAAAAAGAACGTGCCAACTTTTTTTCACACCAAACTTAATTGGCTTCCTATTGCTCAACGTAACGTGCAAGGTATCTTGCAATGTATCCTCAACCCACACATCCAGTTGAACCTTCCACTGCTACCTCCTATGTGTGCTAAAATTTTAGTTCCATTGAATTTTCTATTCTCTAAGTATACCCAGTCATGTCGGGTTGTTGGACTTGTTACATATCATTTCTACTCAGAAATGGACTCAGCTTGGACTCAGCTTTTTACTCTCTTCTACTTCTGCTCTTTCTTAACCATACACACACCGTAGCATTCCTTAAAGATACATCCCAATACTTTTGTTCTTGCTCCCACTGAACCAACCCAAGACAAACAAAACAAAACAAAACAAAACAAAAACACCCACCTTGTAGCAGAGTTTGCTAACTCCCTTTGCAGATGTTCATAATATTTTGATCTTAAACTCAAGTATAGCTAGGTTGATCATACAAATTATTGTGCAATGGGATTTTTTTTTAATTTAAGAGGAAGTTAATAATTGAATACTGAAATTAATCTAAATTGGAGCAAACTGCAATGTATGGTCAGTCTGACTGTAGCAGCTAATAGGCAATTGCTTGTTTACTTGCTTTTCCTATTATTCCATGATTACCTTTGTGGTATGTTATTGGGTTTGGTCAATACTTGTATCTTACTATTTTGTATTTATATTATAGTATTTGTATCTTCATAGTTAGACACATAATTGTGTCTAAATATTTTTGAATAAACATATAGAAATTTGTAGATTCAAATACCTTAAGTACAATGTACAATTAGTTACTTCATGTAAATGCACATTGATTGATATTGCAGAAAAGCTAGCAGGTGTTTGGCATATGTAATAGACAAAAACTTAGGGCTGTCTAAGGAACCATTCTTGCCTTATTTGGGATAACTTTCCATATTTTGTTATGTACTGAATTTTGATATATGTATATAAAAGTGCAAATTCTACTGAATTATTCTACTGAATTCTACTGAATTATTATGTATGTATATAAAGTGCAAAGCTCATAAATGTACTTATATTTGCTCAAATTAATAAATTTTAAAACTTGAATATACCCATAAATCAAAACACAATTAAGAGATGGATTGTTTCCACGTGACCCCTTCTGCCTATTTCCTTTTTTCTAGGATAAATAATATTCTGACTTCTAACACTTTGATTAGTTTTATTATTTTTCTACTATATATAAATTAAATCATATTTACATGTTCTTTTACAGGTGATTTTTTCTCAATATTTGAAACTTTTTGACAGTTGCTACTAAACCTGAAGAGTATGAATACTCTGTGATTCAGTAATTAATATAGACAATTGTATATACAGGAACACACCCATTTACCAAAGACATGAAGAAAAAATTGAGAAACACTATAAATGACTCAAACTTGAAATAAGTTAAAATTCTATCAATAGTAGAATTCAGTATACTTGTGTATACTACTGTAATAAAACGACATACAGAAACGAGAAACCACATACAATATGAATATTTCACTATATAATATTGAGTTAAATATTGCATATTGCTCTTTAACCACCATTGGTGACTTAAAATTTTAGAAATTCTAAACATTAAAAATTTGCTATTAAACTAAAATATTCCGGAGGCCACTGATAAATGCTCTGTGATATTGAATTTCAAACACATACACAATTTCCTGGTAGCCACCAAAAGTAAACAAAAGCCTTTTGAAATAGCCTTTTCATCCTGTTTGTGCTTTAAGATGATAGATAGATAGATAGATAGATACACGATAGATAGATGATAGATAGATAGGTAGATAGATAGACAAAGAGGGAGAGAAAGATTATAAATCTAAAGGCACATAAGTGCCATTTTGGTAGGTAAACATAATTTAGGAAAAATCCCTTAGTTTTCTAATTACATATTTGTGTCTTCAATGCTTATATAGCATTGTCAAGAGTCTCAAATACTCCTTATAAACATTGAAATGATTATAAACATTGAAGTTTCATTGATAATCCTTATCAACACCTTATCTACTAATTTCATAGATAAAAATGTCTCATTTAAAGTCATAATTCATATAGTCATAATTCTTAATGTCATAATTCTTATATTACTTTGTACTTCCAGTGAATGAAAATTGAAGATACTCATTAGTACAGTCTTCATAATTTATAGAATAGTGATATTGCAATTTTAACATAAATATATAATAATAAAATAATTTTGAGGCACCTACTTACTTACAAGAGTGTACACAATAATATGCAGCTTCACATAAATAATAGGAAAATGAATTGTTATAATGAGAGGATTCAATGAAAATGGCACCTTTTGGGAAAAGATGGCACCTTTGAACATTTGCATTCATACCTGTTATATAATTTTTCTTTGAAACACCTGTTATATAGATTTTGCTTTTATAGCTAATTATTATAAAATGAATATTCACTTATATCTTTTAATGAAGAAATAAAAGATACCCACCCATGGAGCAATAGGTTTTCAAAACAATTAAAATCACTGAAACAAAACGATCAATTACCATGATACATAGTGAGCCAGGGCTAAGTATGTTGAATGTATTATGAACGAGTTATATTTAATAAGCCTTCATTTAAACTTCAAAACTGCAAAGAAGATTTTTTGGCTATAAAAACAAATGCAGTTTTCAAAAGCAAAATACATTGTCCCAAGAGTCTTACAGCATTATTAAGAAGAGATATATGCAATCTAAGAAGTGTAAAATATGTCGGATAGAGAATCAATGGCAGTGACATTTCTTATATTATTTAATAAAATGAATTATTTTGATACAAGGAAACTTAAATAAAATATTTCTCTCAGGTTAATAATCAGTGATATACATACTATTAAAAAATGAGAAAAATGCTGACACAAACCATGTATGGTCCAGAAATGCCTTGAAAGTGAAAGTCACAAATATCCTCAAACAGAAAATGCTAATGAAAAACGCTCTGGGCACAAACCTTACACTTGACTTATTCCATTGTAAATGGCATTTGGCAAAAGAAATTTTTATACATGAAATTCTTGCTTAAAGTGGAGCAATACATACAAAATAATACAGAAATCCAAGTGGAAAGCAATGAGAGTTGTTTGAGGATTTTAGGTTGTTATCTCACAGAAAGGTAGAATTTGAATTTGATTTTTCTTTGCATTAAATTTTCCCTCCATCCATCTATCCCCTTTCCCTTCTTCCTTCTTCCTTCCTCCCTTTTTTCTCCTTCTTTCCTCCCCTTCTTCCTGTTTATTTTCTAATCTTCAACCTACTCCTCCCCACTTTATGCTTCATCATCATTTTCATCTAGTAATGAATGTTATACAGCTTTATTCACAAACACATCACAATGCAGTTAAATCACATTTTTGAAAACCTAGAGGATTTGACCATCTGAACATTTGAACAAACATTGTGTACAATTATGGAAGGGAATCTGGGATCTGGCAATGAAAGTAAGAAAAGAAATGTCTTCAGTGTCCAAGAATATTAAAGGTTAGAATGTTGTATTGAATGAGTAAATTATTAAAAAGCTATTAAAGGAACTGGTAAACATACTTTTAGGGCACAGTCCTACCATAATAGCATAAACAAATAACTGGTCAATTTCCTTTGAGATTGTTGAGAGTATATAATAGGAAATGTCTTAATGGATAGTCACAAGATGGGCGAGTTATTCCAAGATGTGTGAGTTATTCCAAGATGCATACAAACAAAAAACAGTGGTTAAGAACCTCATGTTAAATTCACACCAAATATAATTGGTCATCACAGGTTAATAGGGGGAATAATTCATTAATGAAGTTAGCTATTCAAGCAAGTTCCTTATTTAAAAAAGGTTTTATATACCATTCTAAAGTACTTGTAGGGGTATCTGGGTGACTCAGTTAAGCATCCGACTTCAACTCAGGTTGTGATCTCACGTTTTGTGGGTTCGAGCCCCACGTGGGGCTCTGTGCTGACAACTCAGAGTCTGGAGCCTGCTTTGGATTTTGTTTCCCTATCTCTCTCTGCCCCTCCCCACCTTTCAAAAATAAACATTAAATTTTTTTTTAATAAAGTACTTGTTACTCAGACTATAGAAAACAGAACCAATGGTTAGTTAAAACATGAGGTTTAGAAAAGATACATTTTTCTTACAGAACTCCAATTAATATTTATAAATACTCTCTGCTCCAGGTACAGATCTTAATTTCTCTCCTCTTCAGTATGGGCTGGACTTAGTGACTGACTTCTAAAGAATAGAGTATAGAAAACGAAAAAAAAAAAAAGGTAACTTTATAGTAGAAAAAAACTGATTGATATAAGCTGAAAAAGTGATCAAACAATATTACCATGATAGTGTATGTTGGTGGCATTTGGCTTCTGATACGGTACAATGATAAGGTCACTTCACCTCTTTTGGTGTTTCCAAAAAATACCCATCTTCTCATGAATGTACATAAAAAATATTGCTGGACATATTACAAAATACCTCACCATTTTCCAAATGGTGATTATTCCATTTCAAACTATTGGCACGCCTGGGTGGCACAGTTGGTTGAGCATCGAACTCGATATCAGTTCAGATCATGATCTCATGGTTCCTGAGTTTGAACTCTGTGTGGGGCTCTGTGCTGACAGTACAGAGCCTGCTTGGGATTCTCTCCCTCTCTCTCTGCCCCTCTCCTGCTTGCACTCTCTCTCTTTCTCAAAATAAACAAACAAACAAACAAATAAACAAACAAATAAATACTTTTTAAAAAGTGGTCATGTATTAGTAAGTAGAAATTGATCCTTAGAAAAGAGGGAATTCAAATGTAACTTGTGTGGTTAAGGAATATTTTATGACACTTGCTATATTTTATAAATGCAAAAAAACAATATTCTCAGCAGAGTAGATAAAATAAGCAAAGACAGAGATTGAAAAAAAATAAGTCTAGTTAAAATGAAAATTCAGGGTCTGAAGAGGATCAGTACGATAGTACACTGGACGAAAAAGGTTAAAATTGTTGTAAAAGTGAAAGATATATTAGATAGGTTGTACTTACTGAATTTATAAACACAAGCTATATACTAAGTTAAAATTAATTTTCGTAAGTACATGTCTATAGAAATATCTACGTTTCAGACCTGTTTCAGTTTCAGATAAATTTGAGATGTGGAGAGTACAGGAAACCACACTAAGGACACATTACCTGATAATTCATTTAGATATGACTATGAAAATATTTAGTAAGACAAATAATCACTAAATGAGTTAAAATTAGAAAACAATGAGTACTTAAAAATTAAACTTGTAGTACAAGTTGTAAAGTTTAGTGAAAATTATCTAGCATGCCATCACTCAAAACATCTCATTAATTTTCACAATAATATTTCAATAATATATTTTTAAAATTGTTTAATGTTTTAATTTATTTTTGAGAGAGAGAGAGAGAGAGAGAGAGAGAGAGAGAGAGTGCACAAGCAGGGAGCAGGGCAGGGGCAGAGAGAGAGGGAGACACAGAATCCAAAGCAGGCTCCAGGCTCTGAGCTGTCAGCACAGAGCCCGATGTGGGGCTTGAACTCATGAGCCATGAGACCATGATCTGAGCCAGTCAGACACTTAACTGACTGAGCCACCCAGGTGCCCCATTTCAATAACATTTTTAATATTTATGTAGATGAGTTATAAAGCAGGCCAACTTAGTAAGCATTCCCATTTTTAATGAAAATTTATGTAATGATCTTATAGCAGAATACAGAAGAGTAGTGAGAAAATGAAATCAATTAAACCAACTGGATACTAATGGATTAGTTATCAACAAACAAAATTATCAAATATGGGAGGCAAAAATTATGTTCATTGTTTTGTGTGCTAGACTTCAGTTTTTATTGATTAATATGTATTGAATCATTTGAAGCATAAATCTTGTGAGGGCTTACTAAATATATGCTGTTAGACTAACTTGACTAAATTGTGCAAAAATAAACTCAAAGATATGGTGTGCATACTGAGTCCTTATCCAGTACAAAATTTGTCTTTACAGTGGATATAGAAATTTTCAAGTATTTTTTCCATCTCTAGTAGAAATTTGTCCAAATATAACTAAATATATTTTCCAAAACTTAATTTATTTGTAATAATTTAAGTTTTTACTTTTGTTTTAGTTTTAAAATATAGGGAAGGCAAATTTTTTAAAAAATTAGGTTTTCCTGCAAGAGTGATTTCAGAGCTTCTATGCACTACAAAGACATAAAATAGGGAAAGTACAAATTAAAGATATAATGGAATTATCTAAACTTACAAATTTATAATATTAATACTAAAGATTTTCATGGACACCATTTTTATCAAATCTAAAAATATGCTGAAGTATAGTAAGATTATAAACCTGCAATTAGGAAATATTAGAATGAGTAGTATATAATTTCACAATATTTTTTTAAATGTAATCATATTTTCTAATGATTTCCTTCATATATGATGGCATAGGGCAATTTAAATGTGCAATTAGAATTTCAAATAATATAGTTTAGTATGTAGCTGGTCACAAAACTCAGCAACAAAACATAATATATTAAACAACTGCTATCGTGATCTCTGTTGCCCACAGCCAACATTATCATTCAATTCAAGTATAATTACTTATACTTAATAAAGTATACTCAATAAAGCTATAATTTTACTCAATTTATATATATTGAGTATATAATTTATACTACATTGAGTATATAATTTATACTCAATAAAGCTATAATTTTAGCGTAATAGACATATCTGCTCACACATTGGCTCTGCAAATGTAAAAGTGGTGGGGGGATTGGAATGCTAAAAAAATACAAATATCAAGCCAGATGCACTATTTTAAGTGATCCAGCAGCATCAGTGATATTTTAAGTGGAAGTTATTTTGTGTCACTGAAAACCACTCATGTAGCTTAAATCATTGAATCTTTAGATAATGGAATAGATAAAATTAGTAAAAGTCTATAATCGTCAATGAATGTGGCCAATTGTATATGTTTCAAGACTGCCTAAAAAGGATAAAAACAATATACATTTGTGAAGTTATTCTTTCGTAAGTTTCATTCATAATGTTCCACATTGACATTCTGACTGTATATAAATCTCTGACCTGAAACTTTTCTCCTCAATTGTTTTATGCCATAGTTTACTGGCATGGCCATAACATGAATTTTCCCTGACTTTATCAGCTGATATTTATCATTAATGCAGTTATTTATATATTCATTTCACGTATATTTATAGACTGTTACTATATGCCGGATATCATTCTGTGTACTTCAGACATAATAAAAGAATAACAAAATCATAATAAATCAATATATTTACCCCTCATACATTGTGAAGTCCTTGAGAACTAAACACATATTTTTAAATACATGTTGTCTTTTAAAATGAGTTTATTCAATTACAGGTTTCGAAAGTGCTCACCTCATCATATTTAACTAGAAGATTCTTATTTTATTATTACTTTTTTGAACCTCAAGATCCAGGTACAACGCCTAGCACAAATGTGGCTCAATAAATATTTAGTTGATTAAATTGTTCTAGATTTAATTTAATAAGGTTATAATAATTATGATGAGGGTAGGCATTAAAGAATTTAGTGTGAGAATCATTTGCAGTTTTTCTAGTGAATGATTCTCAAGTTATTCTGTAGGTTTAAAACAAAAAAAAACAATGAAACAATTTCAGTAATAAACATTTCACAAACTCAAAATATGACAAATTATGACTTTTAGTAAAATGCCACGCTTCTCTTACAAAACAGGAAGGTAAAACTTATTCATGCACAATTTGGGCAAAGATGGTTAGTTTGTCTCTACTAACATGTAGTTAGCAAGATTAAAAAAACATGTAGTTCACATGTATTTCTAGTTTTGCTATTTTAAGTTGCGATATTTTCAATTTTCTTACTCTTGAGCTACAATAAATTAAGGCAATAGCTCATACATCATTATGAGAGGGTAAATCATCAAAATATATATAATTCAAGATGATATTGTTAAATTAAAAAGAAGACCAAATTTTAATGTAAAACATTTTATTTTGAGTGGTGTGCCAAGTTAATTTATAAAGCTGGTGATTTAAAACAAGCAACTAAGACAAAACAAAATAAAAGAAATGAGAATTGGAAGTGTGACAATGAATATCTAAAACATGAAATTTCTTAGACATATTAAAATACTGCCCAGTAAGTTGTCTTTTATGAATCGTCAAGTAGCATCATAAAATATCAAATATGTTAGTATTTTTCTTTTTTTCAAATGAAGCAAAGCGAATACTCCAAAAAACAAAGAGTGCATTTTCTAGAACGAAACTAAAAAAAAAAGTAAAAATGATTAATTTTTTGCTAAAAGCAAAAAGGTACCCCCAACAGAAACATCAAAGTTGTCCCACTTACAGCTCAAACATGCCTAAGTCAACTACTTTTGAGGGGTTAGTAAAATTAGATATAATATTAATGAAAATATAATACAGAGAAAGTGGATTAAACTTTGGTAAAATTCTTCTGTCAAGTGACAATTAGACTTCATATAATATTAATGCATCTATTGTGGAAAAGCAATTTTATTATGTATGTTTGCTAGAAGATTAATTTTCATTTAGACAAAAATGGATTTAGAGAGTATAAATTAGCTTTTTCCATGAGTAGTTCATATAAAAAGCAAATGTGCTTAGATTTTTTTCTTTTCCCTAAATTCAGTGCTAGTCATAAAAGAGATTTTTTTAATTTACTTAGTGATTATTTTGTGCACCATAATTTAGATGATAAAATAATTATTCCTGGGGTGCCTGGGTGGCTGAGCTGGTTAAGTATCTGACTCTTGTTTTTGGCTCAGGTCAAGATCCCAGAGTTGTAGGATTGAGCCCTGTGTTATGCTCCACGCTGACTGAACATGGAGACTGCTTGGGTTTCTCTCTCTCTCTCTCTCTCTCTCTGTCCTGCCCTTCTCCCCTGCTCATGCTCTCTTAAAAAAAAAAATCCTTACTGAGTACAATTCAATTTCTACACATAGCAAGGATGGGTGGTCCTAAAATGCAAGTATACATTTATTGCAGTTGCAGAAAAAATAGTCTGCTGGCAACAATGTTCTTGTTATTCAGTTTGAAAAAATAATAATGAAGATGAATAGTGTGGGCACTTCACAATCACTGAGTGTTTACAATGTTTTCCTAAAAAATGAGAACTGGGTAAATGAACCTGCTTTGACATTATGAAGTATAGCAGCTGTTAAGTAGAATGGTGTTCACATGAGCTGCTGAAATGAGAAATTAACGATATAAATTTAAGGGGCCACTTGGTGGCTCAGTAGTTTAAGCATCCAACTCTTGATCTCAGCTCAGATCATGATCTCGTGGTTCATGAGTTCAAGCCCTGCATAGGGCTCTGCATTGGCAGAGTGGAGCCTGCTTGGGATTGTGTCTCTGCCCCTCCCTTGCTGGTGAACATGCTCTCTCTTCCTCTCTCAAAATAAATAATAAATTTTAAAAATTTTGGGAAAAAAAGAAATTAACAATATGCATTTAAGACGCAGATAATACCAGGATAGAGTTTTTAATGATGTTCTTATTTCTCTTACCCCCAAGCATATGTCCAAATGACATTATTAGAATCCTGAATGAACTGAACCTCTGCCTTCATGGTCAAAATATCATGATCGATTAAGATAATCTTTGAAGGTTGCAGCAAACAGTTTCACCGATGAAAGTTTACATATTAACTAACACTTGATGTTCATTTGTTTTTATTTGTCAAATAAAGGACATAACGTCATGTCATTGGACATATTTTGAGACCATGTTCATATATTACAAAAAATGTGCAGAGATTTTTTGAGGGCTGAATGTATCCAGAGAACAATAGAACAATCTCCAGCAAAGAAACTCTCAATCTTGCAGTAATGGAGTATGAAATGTTCACTGGGGCTTAGCATCAGTTGGGACACAGAAAGAATTCTTTACTGGGAAGCCTCACCACGTTTGAGAGCCAAAACTGTAATAGATACTAGCTACTTGCTGCTTTGCCTGATAAGCTTGAATTGTGTTAACATTTTTTTATCTCTGTTAAAGGGCATATAAGATATGTAGTATGTTAGAAGGTGATAAATATTATGGGAAAAAATGAAGAGATGAGAGGTGGGGAGTAGAAATATGACAGCAGCGATACTGCATAGGGTGGAAAGGTTTACCTCATTGGGAAGGAGAATTTAAGTAAATGTTTGAAGAAGATGTGGGAGAAAGTCATAGGATATCACAGAATAAGCTAGTGCTACAGTCAACACATATTATTTAGTGATTGATTAAATATTGAATAGTGCCTCCTTCCACATTAACCAACCCTAACTTCACATTAGATGATGTTCCTCCTCATATACTGTAGATATTATGGGTTAAAGACCATGTCAGTGGAGTACTTGGGTCCAAATCCTATGTTCAAGTCAACAATTGGTGTGCAAAATCGACACATCATCTCACTACCTGAACTTGAGTTTCCTCCTAAATTTAGATAAAAGTAGCACTTAATTTACAGTTTACTGTGTGACCCAAATAAGAGAATATATAACATTCATAGTTTCACATGCCATGAAATTTAACTATAATTATTACGTTTATTGAATATTATTTATTTTAAACATCAGTTTTGTGTTAAAATCAAATTTCTACAACATTGCAACCTACCATTTTGTCACTGCTTACCTGCCAATTTCCTCCGTCTCTCAGTGAATTGGCTTAATGATATGAACAAATGTTTTATTCAACCCACAAAACAAAGACATATGTAACCAGCTGCGGTGCTTGATGAAAGCGAATGGAATGTTGAATGGGTAAGTGGAAAAAGGTAGTTATAAATATTAGTGACCGGTTGCAGAATGAACTCTAATTGCTATGAGAATTTCTTTTTTGTTTTTATGAACACATATTCATATTTTATAGATAAATTTACAAAATGAATCTTTTGTTTACTTCCCTCTCTTATCTCCTTACCATCTTAACATAAGTTGTATTACTAATAATTAACTTTACGGCACATTATTTAAGTTAGAGGATACGAAGGATTGCCTACAACCACCAAAAACACAGAATGCTTTCTGCCTTAGAGCCTGTGGCAGGAACCAACCCTGCTGACATCTTGATTCTAGCAAGAAGTGCATATACATTTCTGCTGTTTGAAGCCACTTAGTGTGTGGCACTTTTTAGTGGAAGCCCTAGGAAACTAACACAAATAGGAATAGTTTGCCTGAGGATACTGCCCTTTATAAGCAACTCAAAAATGAACCTGAAAAATGTCAAAGTTGCCACAATTTCACATTACTGATGCCAGTCAAACCTTAGCTTTTGTTCATTACAAGATATTTTAGTTGATTCACACAGAATCATATCATCAGGCCCTTGTACCCATGATTATTTATCAAATTTATTTGTGTAAAGTCTTTGCATCCCTTATTATTTTGAAAATTCCTCACTTTGCAAATGGAGATTTTGACACCCTATTTTGACATATGTATAAAGAAGTAAATGAGTGACTCTTTTAAAAGCAAAACCAAATCAAATGAACAAACAAAACAGGAAAAGCAGACTTTACTGTAGCAGTGATTTCAAATGTTAGAATGTATTCAAATCAACCACTAAGGTGTGTTAAAACCAGATTGCTTGTCCCCAGTCTCAGTGTTTGACTCAGTAGAACTGGCCTAGAAGCCAAGAATTTAGTTCAGTCAAGTTCTTAGATGATGCTGATTCTGTTAAAGGTTTATAGTTTTGTGGGGAAATAGGTTCTACTTACATCATTGGTTGGGAAAAAAGCTTAGGGCGGAAAGCTGCCACCACAGGGTGAAAGCACCCGAGGTTAGCTAGTGAGATATTGTACCATTACAATTATCACGAGTAACTTAAATCGCCTGCAGGAAATTACTTTCCATCTGGTGCCAATATACTATCCTACTTTGATCACAAACTCCACTTGCCCCCAAGACCATTTGCTTACACACACAAGTTAATGATTACTGTCTGATTGTTTTCTCCATGTTCACATGTGTAAGATCTTGTTTTCTTCACATTCACCACGTGGGTAATATCTTGTGAGCTCAATAAATATGGAGGCAAAACCCCTGTTTGGGTCTCTTGTCTCCTCCCAGACGTTAGCCTCTCTCATATTCAATCTGCATCCACTCTCTTGGTGGACAAGAGAGAAGTCCTGACTCATATACTGCAACACGGTTCGAAAGCCATTAGCCTAAAAAACACACTTTGCTATTAACATCACATGCATGGTGCAATAACATAGACAAATAATTTGCTCACATTTTAAAAGCTTTATTTTTAATATTCTAATATTTATGACTAACAAAATAATAACATAACCTGAGTTTTATATTATTTTAAACTTGTCCCTCCTCTCAGAGTCTTGGTAAGATTTTTGGTTTATTATTCCATGGTAAGAGAATGATTATTGTCTCAACTTCAGTATCTCTGCCTCTACACCAACATTATCCCAACAAGACACCTGCAGTAACTTTATAAAGGTCTCTGTGCTTCTAGTTTCCTCCACTCCCAGTGACCTTTCTAAAATTAGAATTTACATGAAACTCTGTTCATACAAGCCTTTGCATTAACATTTCAATGACTTTTCCAACGAACTTGAACTCAAAATCCAGACAACTTAACATAGCTGGCAAAACCCTATTTCGCCCGTCCCTTTACCTTTTCTTGTGACTTTATGTTTCCCTTTATTTTCCACTACCAGAAATGCATTCTGTAGCCATTCTGAACTATCATTTTTTTATCAGACAAAATAGACTTTATTTTTATTTTTTTTTGGTGGAACTCCTACTTTATTACTAACAGTCTTAAGAATCAATAAGCTATCATCTTTTACTCCTACCATGCTATCCCTTGCCTTTCAGGTCTTGGTATATACAGTTCTCTCTGGTTCTCCATAATTCTAGGTTTCAGTTTAACTACAAAATTTCTAAGAAATCATTCCTGACCAAAACTTTCTTTTCATATGCAATTCAGATAAGCAAGTATATGATTGTATCTTGCAGTATGTCGCTTTAGCACATTTTATGATATGCTTTGTTGAGTGTTGATGTTTCTTTGGTCCTACTAGGTAGAGTGAAAGCAGGATGATGGCAAAATTTAAATCCATACAGACCAGTGTCCTAAAATATATTTGTTAAATCAGTGTAGTAATTAATTATTTTATAAATGACGTTGGAACTCGCCTGGTTGGTACTCATATTAAAAGTTTCAGAAACAGAATTTATTTCATAATAGTAATGAAAGTTGAAATACATGCATGCTTTAAGGACCACATGACTTTGAGTAATATTTTAAAAATAGTACTGAAACAAAAATGGAGAGAAACATAAACTATATTCACCTTTAAAAAATAGTTTTCAGAAAACTGAAATCCAAATACATGTATCAACAGTGTACTCTTATAATATTTATTTAAAAAAATTTAATTTGATGAGCAAAAGAAGAACATGTCAACATAAACATTATGAATCTTTTTTAATTTTTTTAAATTTTTTTTTAACATTTATTTATTTTTGAGACAGAGAGAGACGGAGCATGAATGGGCGAGGGTCAGAGAGAGGGAGACACAGAAGCTGAAACAGGCTCCAGGCTCTGAGCTGTCAGCCTAGAGCCCGACGTGGGGCTCGAAATCACGGACCGTGAGATCATGACCTGAGCCGAAGTTGGCCGCTTAACAGACTGAGCCACCCAGGTGCCCCATATGAATCTTGATATTGTCTATAATCAGATTGTAGCATCTGCTAATAAGTAATTACATCTAAAAATACTATAGAATATTAACCTGACAGATAAGGCACTATCAAATGCATCAAGTAGCCTTTTCTTTCTTTTTTTAAATGTTTATTTATTTTTAGAGAGAGAGGGCAGGAGTGGGATAGGGACAGAGAGAAGGGAGAGGAAAGAATCCCAAGTGGGCTCCACACTGAGTAGGAGCTGATGTAAGGCTCAATCTCACAAACCTTGATATCATGACCTGAGCCAAAATCGAGAGTTGGACGCCTAACCAACTGAGCCACCCAGGCACCCCCAGTCTGTCCTTTCAAAGATAAACCCAAATTAGAACATCTAGAATGACATCAAAGAATTTCCCAAGGCTATGTGTGGTGTGTATATGCCTGCATGTAGGATGTGTATGTGGTGTGCAGATAAAGGTTAGGTGACGAATGTGACGTGAATATGCCTAGGTGAATATTTTACAATGTAAATGTATACCAAATCATCAACTCGTACAACATAAATATATACACATTTAAGTTGTCAACTATATCCCAGTAAAGTTAGAAGAAAACAGCCATGTCATATATTATGGCCAAAACCGTATGTCAGTAACCTGGCAAGTGATGGTACTTACGAGGTAGACAACGGAACTGAACTTTTGACAGTTCTCCTCATATGCCACTATAACCTAGGTGTCTGCTGTCACAATTGATTCCAGTCACTCAGTTCCAATAAAGCAACAGCCTCTTTGTTGTTTATTCCACACTGATCTTTTTAATAGTTTGAACTGATCTTAACAGTGTTTTATCAGAAAAAATTTGTGCTGAAATTGATGAAACTACACTGATTAATGACGCCTTTAAATTAACAGTACTTCATTTAAAAATAAAAATGCTAGTTTAGTAATATACTTGTTTTATGTCCATTCATCCCATGTCCCCTCCTCAATCCTTCTCTTTCTCTCTTGCTCCCTCTTCCTCTCCTTCTACCTCTTTCTCTCCTCTCTCTTCTTCTTTTCTCTCTTTCTTTTCTATTTCCTTTCATCATTTTTTTCTTATCAAAATTTAGTCATTTGAGAAATATATCGATCATAATATTAACACGCTTGATTAAGATCCATTCCATTTTTCTTATATCTATGTTTATTTTAGAAATATCTATGTAAATATAAACTCTTAGGAAAGCACAAAATATTGCATAGCGTCTAAAGTGTAATGATTAGTTAAAACAGAATTTTATATGCAGATAACTAATTTCATAGTTTTCAAAATATCAAATTCTTTCAATGATCAAATAAAATCAGACACAATCCATACCTAAGTTCTACAGATACTAAAATGTCTACCAGAAGTTTATTGTAAGAATTAAAATAGTTATATAATCATTTATTGTTCAGTGCCTGCTATTATTCAATCAATTAATGAATTTCACAGCTTTTTAGTGGCTGCTCAGTATATGCTTGGCTACATTGTGACCACAGAATATGGTAGCGTTACGTTCCAGTAGTGAGAAGTAAACAATAGAAATCAATCAAACAAAAATGAATTCTCATAGGTATAACTTCTATGCGGGGTCTATTTTAGGTCAGGTGGTTAGGGATGGTTTCTCTAAAAAAGGAATATTGGATTTTAGATCTGAATTATGAAGAGAAACAGTTATGTGAAATCCTTTGGGAAGAATGTTTCAGGCATGGGTCAAAGTAATGGCAATTGATGAAACAAGCTTCAAGGAATGGAAAAAGAAAGGCTAAGGAGGCTAAAACCTGATGAAAGAGAGAGAAATAGATGAAGTAAGATACATGGTATATATCAGGGTATGAAGGGAATTTCTCCCCCATAAAGAATCTGCATGTCATTCTAATTGCATAGAGAAAATACTGGAGTGTTTTAGGTACAGGAATGATATGAAATGGCTTCAGATTATTTTTCTTTTAACTTCCCTCTGGCTGCTATAAATTGAGAATAGAGTATGATAGCGAGAAAGAGAGGTAAAATGGAAGCTTGGATACCCTGTGGAATTGTGTTGCAATCATCCAGAAGAGATATGATATTGCATTGCAGGTAAACATAGCAAGTTAGTTCCTTTCTTTCATTATGTAAAGATTAGGATAATACTCATGATAAAGCATGGTGTGTTACATTTATAATTTGATATGACCATGTACAGAGTTATACACTACATAAAAAGGTATGTAGTCCTAAATTGTGTAGTTCTAGGGGTGCCTCGGTGGCTCAGTCAGTTCAGCATCTGACTCTTGATTTCAGTTCAGGTCATGATTGAGACTGAGCCCCGCACTGGGCTCTGCACTGACCATGGAGCCTGCTTAAAATTCTCTCTCTCCTTCTGCCCCTCTCCCCAGCTTGCACTCTCTCTCTCTCTCTAAAAATAAACAAATAAACATTTAAAAACAGACTGTTAAACTGTATAGTTCTAAAACAAAGGACATTAACTTATTAACTTGGCTTTTCTTTTCATACAGACTTAAGAATCTGTTATAATATGGTCTTGTAGCCTTACTAGGGAATTAGGTAATACCATACAACATGGAATTTTCTTAATTCAATCCAGATAAATAACTAGCTCTAATAAGTGTGTTAATAGTATTATTACCCAAACACATAGTTTTGAAAAAGAAAAAAAGACTTACAATCCTGTTTCTTTTTGGAAAATGAATCTATAGGCCTGTATATGTGTGAAAGAAGGATTTTGGGGTTGTGGAATAGTAGGTGACTTACGTACACTCAGATGATTTGAGTAAGAACTCATTTTAATTTTCTATAATAAATAAGAAATACACACACATTCATATCAATAGGCAAAGAGAATAGTTTTCTATATTTTAAAGGGGAAAAAGAGACGTGCTATCATTATAACGTGGTATCATGTCTCTCTTGCAATCAAGCTCTACTTTCTATCAGTTCTTCTAAAATTGCCTTTGGTATTTATCCACTTCTAGTCTCCTTGCCACTACCCTACTTTAGGCCCTAATCACCTAACTCCTGGATTACTAGAAATGACTTTACCTTTAGATTTTCTGACCTCAATCTTGTATTCCTCCAACTCATCCTGTATGCCCTTGCAGATTAATGTTCTTAAAACACCATTTTCCAGACTTTGGACCAAAACCACTAGAAAAAGTCTTGATATAAAATAATTTTTATGTAATTTTACTTTCTAAAAGTCTTTTGTGGAATTTAATTGCCAAAGGGGTTATTTCCAAACCTTTTGGTTAATGCTCCACATTCAGTAAGCTGGCCTCAGCTTGCCTAAATATCATTGTCTGGAAATATAGTGGAAAGAACACAATTGGAAATGAGAACACACAAGTCCTGATTCTAGGCTTGATTATGTTCCTCTCTGACCTTGTGACCTTAGAAAATTATATATGCTCTCTGTAAATAAATATGCACACATGCAACATGGTAAAACAGGGAACATTTACCTTGTTTACCAGTGTGTTCATGAAAGAAGAGGAAAAATACAGGATTTCGTGTCACTGGATGTGAATTGGGATTTGAATACACCATTTATATCACTTAAAATCTATGACTTTCTTAGTTACCCAGTCTCTGTGATTTTAATTTTTGTCTTTAAAATAGGCTATGGAGAAATTCCCATCTCACGGAGTTGTTGTGAATATTAACTAAAGGAATAGGTGGGAATAGATCCTTCTAAATTATTATACTGTGTTTTTATTGATAGTTACTCTTTCGTATGCTAAAAATATTCTGAACAATAAAACAGTGAGTAAAAGTAAGAAATGATTATTGTATCTGACTCTTTTTAAAAATTCCAGAAGCACATCCTGGGACAATGACTTAAGTACAAGTAGTTTTTAAAATTTATTTTGGATTTAATTTCAGTAGACATTGGTAGGAAGTAGGGAAGTGAGAGAAAAAGGAAGACAATAGGGAGAGTACTTTTTTAAACAAGTGACTACTGCTGGCAAAGGGGCCTTAATCTTTGGCTTTGGGGAACTCTGGGAAATAATGTAGAACATGTGTTACTAGTATCCCAACTTAGGTATGAGGAACCATTTTGTTTTTAATGCCTTAATCACTTTAGTCATTAGTTGAGGCTGCAGCTCTGGAGTGTTAATTCCCTGGCACTTCTTACCCATGTAATTTAACAGATTCTGGAAGGCAGAAATGTCCTCAAGCAAAAGGTAAAGTTATTGACTATCTCATCAGCACATTCTCAAATGATAAAAGTCCCCCAAATATACCAGTGTCCTAATTCTTGTAGCCTTGGATAGGTTAGGTTATATTGCAGAAGGGATTGTGCAGATGTGATTAACTGTACGGGAGATTAAAATAGAGTATCTTGGATTATCTAGCTGGGTCCAATATAATCACATGATCCCTTTAAGAGCAGAGACCATTCTCAGGCTGAGACCAGGATGGGAGGTCAGAGATATTCAAATGGGAGAAATCAAGCCACCATTACTGTTCTTGAAGATATATGGGGCCATAAACCAAGGAATGCAGGAGACATTAAGGAGTTGAGAGTGGCTCTTGAACAACAGTCAGCAAGAAAACAAGGACCTCGGCCCTATACTGCAGGAATTGAGTTTTGCCATCAACCTAAAAGATCTAGGAAGGAGGAATTTCTCTTCCAGAGCTTCCAGATGAGACCCCAGTGTGGCCAATGTTTTGAATCTAGCCTTGGAAGACATGAAGCAGAGAGATCAGTTAAGCTACCTGAATTGATATATGAGCAGTGAGATAATTATGTTGTTTTCAGCTGCTAAATTTATGGTACTATGTTATGGAAACAATAGAACCCTAACACAAAGGGGCATGATTAGTCATTGAATACAGAAAACAAAGACATTCACCTCAAATTACTCAATCCACCTCTACTCTAAGGTCCTTCTCCTCCCTCTCCAATAGCAAAATTGTAGGAACTGTTTAGAGTCTCTCTTAAATTCCATTGTTGACATTGTCCTCTAAACTTAAACTGAATTTACAATAAGAGCTACACGATTTAGAATTTGACCATGTTCTCTGTTAAATATTTATGTGTTTCTGAACTGAAATGTTGTCCTCTCAGTAAAATTATGTATTCTTCCTGGGCAAGGACATTCTCCCTACATAGGACTCTCTCTTTTAAGTACCTCAGGAAGACACAAAAGGGTATCTTTAAATGTTGAGAAAAACTAACTGAAATACTTATAAAGGCAGTGCTGGGATGCTGGTGCCAATATTCACAATTCATTTGGTGTCATTTTTCCATCTGTGATCATTAAGAGTAGCCTGTACATGAAGAAACTTCAAATCACTCTCCTAAATCTCCCTCCCTTGTACTGTTGCTTTATTTCTCATTTTGCTTTGTGATTTCCTATCGCTACAGGGCTGCCCAGTTCTATGTGTTCAGTCCTGACCTAGCCTATTATCTCTTCTCATACTGTGGATTCACCAACCTTTCCCTCATATTTTCACATATTTTTTCAGATAAGGCGTGATTTTTTTCTAACACCACACCAAGAATGATTGATTGCTTCTGATTCCTCTTTAAAGCAATGGATACTCAAAAAATAGAGACAGATTTTATTTGGTGTGAACATATCAAGTTCAATTTTGGCATAACAAAAGGTTACTTGGAGACTGCTCTAGAGAGAATTGTGATTATAGTTTTTAACTTGTGGTTTATATTTGCTTATGGTTGTATACTGTTACTGTCATAAAGGAAGTAGCAAAAGGAAAAATGAGTGAAAGATGAAACTAATAACAGCAATGTAGAAAATTGAATAATTACAGCTTAATGATCATATTGATCATTTCAAGTGTATATTGAAAATATTGTATAAATATTTATGATTCACAGTGGCAAAAAAGGTAATTTTTACTTCATAAATGACTTATTAGCCTGCCTATTATCTAAGAGTCTTTACATAATAAAATTAAAGCTACAGTTAATTCACCAAAAATCCTCTAAATTATAAATTAATATGTCATAAAAATTTTCCTTTTAACATAAGACTTTTTTCGCTTAACTGCCATAATCTCTTATTACATAATAGATCATTTGTTAATCTCAAATGATTTTTAATACACTTTTTAAAAAGTTCTTATGTATAAAAAAGTAACACTATTCAAAACCAATTCTTATGTATAAAAACATTGAAAGTAAACCAATTCTAAAATAAATGCAATGGTTAATATATTTCTGTCTTTAGCTGAACTTAACTCAAGTTTTCTTTTTTTTTCTTTAACATTTATTTATTTTTGAGACAGAGAGAGACAGAGCATGAACGGGGGAGGGACAGAGAGAGAGGGAGACACAGAATCAGAAGCAGGCTCCAGGCTCTGAGCCATCAGCCCACAGCCGTACCCGGGGCTCGAACTCTTGGACCGTGAGATCGTGACCTGAGCTGAAGTCGGACGCTTAACCGACTGAGCCACCCAGGCACCCCTCAAGTTTTCTAAGAAAAGAGTCAAGAATTCACTTAGAAAGTAAAAAATATTTGAATAAGCTCATGCACTTTATATTTCCGTAATTGATGTGGTTTTTAAAAATTCTCAGCTGAAATGAAGTTTCTATCAGTACTGCCTATATTAGAACATTTCTTCTAATCAGGGCCAGAAGCCAGCGCTGTAGCTTTTAAAAAATTCTATGGAAGGTGAAAACAACAGAATAGATATAAACAAATTATGTATGTGTAAATTAAGCTATGTGACAACTCTACAGACTTAACATTTCACATATTTGTATATGAGCTGCACATCATTTCATAAAATATCTCTGATATAAAAATAAGTAAAATAATACCAGTAATGTTAGTTGGGAAAATAATCTTTACAAAATGTTAAAATGTTCAGTGAACTGGATGATCACCTGAATATGATCCTGTCCCCAGAAACTATTATACAATAAATGCAGAGAGGGAAAGAGAGGGACAGGGAGAAAGATGGGGGCGGAGTAGCAGGGGAAGAGGAAAGAGAAAGTCGGGAAGAGAGAGACTGTTAATGCAATAGTTGCTAGGGAAATATATTTATCTGTCATACATAACGTTTGTTCAAGGAAATATCAGCTATGTGTTCAGATTCATGGCTGGTTTTCATGTGATGTAAGATTTGTTGTCTTATAAGGAAATATAATCATCGTTCTATGATATGAGGAAGCAAAAAGTACTTTGGACTTAGTAATATAATAATTTATTTTTTTTTCTACAAAAGACCTTAAAGGTCATCACTACCAATGTCATTAATTTATAATAATGATGATTAAGAGAAGTTGGTCGTTAAAACTACAACTGGAGAACACCATCCATAGAATTTTTTAAAAGCTACAGCGCTGGCTTCTGGCCCTGATCAGAAGAAATGTTCTAATATAGCCAGTACTGATAGAAACTTCATTTCAGCTGAGAATTTTTAAAAACCACATCAATTACGGAAATATAAAGTGCATGAGCTTGTTCAAATATTTCTTGACTTTCTAAGTGAATTCTTGACTGTTAAGTCATGGACAAAAAAAATAAAAGATTAAGAGCAGCAGAATATTAATCTAGAGTTCAATAATAGTTCAATAGTTCAGTAATTTCTAATGACAGATAATCTCTCTAATTTTTAATTTACAGTGAAATGAGTCTGACAATTTAATGACTAAACTTTATTTTCACCTACTTGTAGGCTTGAATGAAACAACATAGACTTTACAAGAACTTATTGAAACTTGCAAATTTCTCAATGGAGACATACATTCATTAAAAAAAGGCTCTATTATGTGTCATGTATTTGCATAGGCTTGAGTATTAAAAAGTATATAAAATGGTCCAAGCATACAAAGTATTTAAAATTCAGAGGTCTGTGTAGTCACATAATCAGGAAATGCAAAGCTGACGGGAGTAAGGGGGAAAGAATAGCTCATTTCCAAAGAACACTGAAACATCTTCAAAAAAGATGGCTTTTGTGTTAGGGAAGCAGAAAGAGTACATCAAACTAAAAGACACCCATGTGATAATTCATGAAAAAGGACATGGCATGCTGAGGTTATATAACAAAGTAATATAAGCTAAAGTGTATGTTTGAGGAGAGTATGTTGAGATGAGGTTAGAAAAGTAGCTTGGAAACTGAGAAGGAAAATATTTTGTGGTTAGATTTCAATATATTTTCATCCTGTACCAGAGAGACATTTCTTGGAGAGTGTTAAGATTCTCATGTTGGTGAAAATACTTGTAAAATTCAATTCTGAGTTAGTCTGACTTAACAAGTCAGTCCTCTGTATTAGTTCAGGATCATTTACAGAATTAGACTGCATGTAGTAATAAACATTTGTATCTTATTGCATTCTGTCTACTGATAAGCTGATAACTCAAACAGAATTAGATTTTAAGCAGAAGATTTGGGGAACAATTGAAGGGTGGATTATAGAGGTGTAAGAAGATTGGGTAGGAGAGATTTGTAATTGTTTAGGTAAAAGAAAATGAGTAATGTATTTAGAAAGGATTTTATATGAAAAGAATTTTAGTGGCACCCTTTGACTGCTGGGTGGGTCTTTAGACATAGAGATGAGATTCAACAAAACACTAGGGATTTTGACTTTGGCAGTCAGTTACTGGTGATGCCATTCAGAGAGAGGGAAGCATTAAGGACATACATGTTTAGAGATGAAATTAATTAGTTAGGTTTTAAATATTTTGCATTGAGAATGGGGGAAATATTCAGTTGGAGATGTAGCTATAGATTTTTCAAGTTAAAAATGAAAGTAAGGAGATTCTCTACCTGCTCTTACATTTGTGGTTATACCCATTGTGATTGTGTCCATAATAGTTCTCTGCTGTATTTATTCCTTCAAATAATAGCTCTTAACCAGTGCTGCAGTTTTATCAGCTACAGTGAACTTTTACAATTTACTAAAAGAGTTTTCTGTAGCTAGACTACTTGAGACTAAAGTTAAATTATACTACTTGCTAGTAATGGGAAGATGAATAATTTGGGTAACTTCTCCATGGCTCAATTTTCTCATCTATAATTGTAGTACTTGTCTCATAACCTTCTTATGAAATGAATTAGCACACATAGTTATTTTATATGCATATAAATGTAGTATACACACGTATATTCTCCCAGCATAGTATAGAACATTTTAAGCACTGAATATTTACAATTATTATATCTTAGTTTTCTGCTGGTCAATTGCTAGCAGCAGAAATATGTTGTCTTATTGGAAAGTGCCTCACAGGCTTGGAAAATTATATCACTAGAGTAGTCAGAGTAAGTTGAAATGTTTTGTCTGTGTGGGGCAGGATTTGTGATATTATTTTGCACCAACTGGCCCTTTGAAAAAGTGAGATGACATATAGGAAGCTGGATTCATTTAATTTTAAAAAGCCTACAGTTTAGCTAGTGAATCTATGAATCATTTCCTTTTTATCTTTCAACACGATTTTTACTATATTCAAGAGCACTGTGAGGTTGACCTTTCTACGTTCTGTTGCAAATGAAGTCAGTTCCTAAGGGGAAGGATTGTATCTCTCTGTTCCACAGCATGCTATTCACCTGGGGAAAACATCTCTGAGACACAGCTCTGGTGCAGTAGTAGGGACAATGATAGGCTTCTATTTGAGTGACACCTTTGTTTTGGCAGCTGAGGGCACAGTGTTTGGTGGTACAAGAACCCTAGGTCTCTCCTGCTTACTTCTCTTGGTGTGAAACACCCCAAGCCACAAGCCAAGGCAAAAATAAATGAGCCCGCAGTATTCCTGATGACACTGAAGTTAAGGTAGATCCTCTGTCTCATGGCTGGGGGGCTATGAGGAAGAACGGAGCCCCTACTTCTCTGCTGCACTCCTGTGTGTCTTTAATTCAGGGACAGGCAGCGGTGGGCAAGATGAAAAATGTTTTTGTCCTGCTGCTTCCAGGGAGATACATTCATTCGGGAACTAGGGGCAGAGGGAGGGAGGCTTATGTTCTTAGCTGTACCTCTCTGGAGTGAAATTTCCATCTCACTGGGACAGAATAGAGCACAGAGGTGTTGATTCAAATTCTACAGACTCTCATAGTTCTTACCAATTTTTCATAGATTTTATTGAAAAACTCTTTATTTGTATAGGCTATTAGGGCCATTTCCAGAGGCTTTCAATGCTTGTTTTTGTTTTGTTTTGTTTGTCTTGCTTTGTTTTACTTTTTAAAAGACTTTCACTGCTTAGATGTGCCCATCTCCTCACACTCATGCCACCCTACTTTAATCTTGAGCTTAAATCTTATTTTTTAAATCTACATAATCCATATCTTTGGGGTTGTCAGATATTTTCTCAGTCATGAAATACTATAATTACCTATTTGCATATTGTTTCATGATGTGTAATCTTTTGAAGATCTGAAAGGGAAAAGTGCTGAACAGTAGGGTTTTACTGCCAAAAATCTATCAAAATCCTTAACATTTGAAGGATGGCATGATAAGAATCCATGATAACAACTGGCATTTCTAGGCATTAAGGATGTATACCCCATAGAAGTTTAGAGAAAGTTTATGAGTTAAAGATATTGGAAAGTCACACTCTGACTTTCTCTTAATAGGCACTAATGAAGGATGTATGGAGGTCTCTGATGACATTTAGTCAAGTCAATAGACTAACCACAAATCATTTTCACAAATTCCCCAATTGGTTGAGGTATACTCTTTTCATTGGAAGAGAAAAGGAAGCATCATGGGAATTCTACACTTTTAGAATATGGATCAATTTTCCTGCTATGTCAAGATCATTGTGAATGCCATCTTCTGAGAGAACACTATTGTATGAAATATATTTAAAGATTTTTTAAAAAGCCATATCTTCTGTATTTCTGATTTACATATGAGGGGTTAGGAAACCTACTTAAAAACAACATTAGCTATTTTACATTACTAATATCCTTTTTAGTAAGTTACTACACTAAATAATTGCTTTAACTGCAGTACACATTATAAATGGTACTGTTTAACATTTCTTAACCAGCTTAATAAGTTTATTTCTCTTTTTCAAGGACAAAATTAATTCTGTAGAAATTTGGCTCTTATAAAAATTCAAAGTCAATTTTGACATGAAAAAATTTCACAGGGCACATGAGAATTTAAATACACTGTATATTATATACTCAAAATATCAGAATTATTTCTGATAACATGAGATAAAACTTGCATAAGGCACCAGAAAACTCTGAAAATGTTATTATCATTTAAATTAGGTTGGAGCTGGTGATCAAACTTTGAAAACATTTTTACACAAACATCCAGTCATGTTTTCACTCCCATTAGTAACATCTTGTATTTTAACTCCAACGTTAGTAATTAATTGAAGAAAAATATATATAACAAATCGATTTTGAGGCAAATAGATTTTCCAAACAGAATTCTATGTGAAACAATAGTATATGGAGTCTAATCATCCATATTTTACTTGGCAAGAGAATGAAACTACAACTTAATGGCTGCAATGTGTTTTATTATTGCTTTTTTCTCCCATAATATCATACAATTTTATTTATTCAAAACTATAGCCCAATGAGGGGATAATCATACACTTCTAATATTCAGTTGAAAGTAATAGGAATAAGATTTTTTTTTCTCATATGTGGAAACCAGGATTTAATATTTGACAGTATTTGTAGTTTGTGTGTGTGTGTGTGTGTGTGTGTGTGTGTGTATTTTTAAGAATTTGTTTCTGAGCTAAAATCATAATTTTTGGTGTGCCTCCAATTTTATATTTCTTTAACAACAATTATTTTAAGTGATACATCACAGTAATCTATACAAATATTTTTAGGTACCTAGTTCCTCTATGGCTTACGAATACAAATTTAAAATAACAGTTTTATGAGTGAAAATCATCATCTTAACCCATGAAAACAATACTGACAACTGCTGTGGTTTATTTAAGGCAGACTAATTTAATTAGTAAGTGGTAAAGTCCTACTCACTCATTAAATATTGTGAGTTATGTAAGTGAAAATGTATTTTTTCTCAAAATGTCATGTCAGCCTCATTATTACTAGCTGTCATTTAAAAAAAAATAATGTTTATTTTTTTGAGAGATACAGAGCAACAGTGTGTGAGCAGGGGAGGGGCAGAGAGAGAGGGAGACACAGAATCTGAAACAGATTCCAGGTTCTGAGCTGTCAGCACAGATCCCGATAGGGGGCTCGAACTCACAAACCGTGAGATCATGACCTGAGCTGAAGTCGGATGCTCAACGGACTAAGCCACCCAGGCACCCCTATTAGCTGTCATTTTCAATAGTGTGAAAGATGGAAGGATTTAAGATGCTAATTTAACATGGTAACAAATAAAAGTATGTGTAGAACAAATAAATAAATACATATATATCACATAAAATAAAACTTTTATTATAATGACATTTTATATTTTATCACTTTGGATTTTTTAATATATTTTTCATAAAAACCTGAGTATTGTGTTTATTTTAAAAGCAAGAATATTAAAGCAAAGTGTTAAAAGTATTTTGTCTAACGTCACAAGTTCATTTATATAGGGCCAAATTAGAAAGCTAGAGGATCAGATTTTAATTTTCTTTTCACTGCTCCATGTTGCCTCTCAAGCAATATCTGGTAAAAAGTACAAGCACCAGTTTTTATGTGCCAACCATTTTATTGCAACAACTCTAAGGCACCGTAAATGTATTTGACAGTCTTCATGATAACTTGCTGAAGAAAGACCTAAGCATTTTTATCATTTAAACTGAATCAATTATTTTTCTGTAGAAATGAAATAATAAAAAAAAATTATTGTTTGAACAGCCTATATTAACATTTGATGAAAAATGGAGTAATAATGTACTATTTTATGTTATTTTTGTCTGTATTATTACAATACATATTTTGGTCATTTCTTATGCAAAGACTATTGTGATAGATGAACGGTGAAGTTTAGTAGTTTTTTAATCATTGAAATAAGTCTAAAATTGTTATTTATACTGGCTTGAAGAAATACAATTCAGGATGAATTAACCCCGAGTCTTCCTTTTTGAAATAATAAAATAAGCAAAGGAAAATGGGAAGAAATAATGTATATAGAGTACATTATGCAACTGAGCTTAAAGTGTCAGTGTGTTTTTTACACATCTGGTAATGAATATGTGTGTTTCCCTCAGAGGTGATTCCCTCTATAAGCCCTGGGAAAAAGAAAAACCAATGGCCATTTAAGTTTACTGATACCCTTTTGGAAAAGTGAAAGTAAAAGAAAACATAGCTAATTCGCTCTAATATTTGGAAGTACTCGTAATGTGCTTTTTATTGATTCTTAGGTATCAAGCATGAAAATTGATCAACTGGATCAAATCAACTGGATTAACTGATCAATTAATTTACACAGTAAAGAATCTGGGTACAGTAGGGTAGCTCAGTGAAACGATTTCGTATTCCTGAAACTCTGAGAGCTTGAAATACTTTATCAGTGAATATGATGAACAACTTAAGCATCTTTTCCAGGAAATGAACATGTTATTGGAAGTAGTAGGTCCTAAATCCTTATTAATTTTGTTCTATTTATAACTCTTTTTTAAGAGAAAAAATATATTTCCACTAAGTAAAATAATTTAGTCATAATAAAATATTTGTATAGTCATATGAAATATAGCTATTTACTGGTAAAAGTGTTTCAGCGAATGGTGGTACATTTAATACAGCAGTATTTTATTTTTACTCCAATTCTTACATTTGTTCAACTTGCTTAAAACTATATTTATTCCATACAAAATTTAGAGTTGTTAAGTCCCCTTGCTTTTATTGAAGTGTGGGTTGGGGAAGGGTGATGATTACCCCATACAGGCAATGGAATTTCAGCTAGTAAAGGATTTTCTTACATGGGATCACCCAACTCTTGTGTTGTCTATCGAACTTCTGAGAATGAGGGAGCTGTCAATGACAATAAATTCTAGCTTTCATAATATAAATATATTTCATAATATAAATATAATATAAATACAAATATAAAATATAAATATAAATTTCATAATATAAATATAAATATAAATGGAGAGCTTATCCATTGCTCTCTTTCCCTCATTATCATTCCAAAATCTGTGATCATGATGGTGGTTGTTAGTAGTTCTATGCTAATGCTCTTCTATTTTCTCATGCTTCCTAATTATTTTAAATTTTCTTGTATTTCTCATTTCAAACAGAATAATCAGGTATTTCTGAATCTTCAGGTTAGATATTTCTATTGAATGGTGTAAAAATGCCTATTTCTATTGAGTATTCTAAAATACTTCTATGGTCTCTTTCCATTTTTTATATGAACTAGGAAGAGTCCTTTCTCCTACCAAAGAGCATGTTCTGCACACATTTAGATCTTTCTAAAAAAGTAGGCTCCCTTTTAAAATTTTGCCTTTCCCTTGTATTATTAATAGTTAATTCTTTTCTGTATACTTCCAGCTAGCATGTAAAGAGTGTAATATCTTATGGAATATCTTACATCATAAAGAATCCTAGTCTTCTATCAATTATACATTTTGGAGATACACAAAGTAGTCATATATAATATTTATATATGAAAATTATTTTTATTCTCCTCTTTTGAAGTTTTTTATACCTGTGAAGTTTATACATCTTTACCTTCCATTCACTCTTTAATCTTGTCTTGATTTGTGAACTTATATTTAATAAAGCTTCTATTACCAGGCTATTAATGACCTCCAAATATATAAATCCAAGCATCATATTTTTCTCTTTATTGCACTCATCTTGGCTTGTCTGACACAATCTCTTTATATTGATCATTTTTTCCTGAGGATTCTTTTATCTCCTTTACCAATTTTATCTCCTTTGCAAGTATTCAGTCTATATCTCTTCTTGTATCCCTATCCTTACCATTCATGTATCTATCTACCGTCTGTCTATCATCTATCATCTATGCCTCCTGCTTAAATAGTGCCTTCATATTTCATGAGCATAGCCATTTAGTGTTTCCAGATCAGAAGTGAGTATTACATCAGAGTGTCAGAATGTGCCTTACAAATATGTTATCATATTGATATATCTGATTTTTCTCTCAACCTAAAGCAAGCAGGTCCATTCTATTCATGCCCCAGGTTAGGGGGGCAGTCATTTGTGTCATTATTAATGAGTTAGAAGCTCAGGCTAATGACTTGGTCTCATTAAAAAAGCCTGGGTCTTTCCCATTTTAAAACTGGAGAACTCAGACCGCTAATGAAAAGGCAATATTATTACATCACATGAAAATTGGTATTGTGTGATATTCTTAGGCTTAAGATGTAAGCTGTATAAGTTTTTTTTTTCTTTCTATTCTCTAAGAAACTTTAAATAGGCTCAGCTTGTGCAAGGAGAGCTTTGGCTTGCAGGTATTCAAACTGTGAACGTGGTCTAGATCATTCTTAAGTGAAGTGACCTAGGCTCATAAATTCTATGAGTAGACATGGTTGAAATTGATTATAACTAAAATGTGGTCCACCACTGCTACAGGTTATTGTTCCATTGATAACCCTATATTTCTGAAATCCTGGCAAAAAAACAGTGTCTGATTTTATCCTCTCACCCATTCACATTGTTACACTGGGAAGGCACTTCAAATTCACGTGGCATCGCTATTACGCTTGCTTGTCTTCCTGAGATTACAGAATGTCTCACTTTCCACCCTCTTCACTTGAAGCACCCTAAAATCCCTTA
The DNA here is from genome assembly GCF_028018385.1 of Neofelis nebulosa. Classification (NCBI taxonomy): domain Eukaryota; kingdom Metazoa; phylum Chordata; class Mammalia; order Carnivora; family Felidae; genus Neofelis; species Neofelis nebulosa. Next base: position 58,799,851 of record NC_080795.1, on the reverse strand, counting down.
TGTATTTCCCCTAGCAACAGCAACGGTAAGCATCATTCTCCATGTCAGAGGTCTTAATCCCCAAAGTCAGGGTGGAGTGCAGACCAACATTGTGCATGTGGAGCTGCCGCTGGAAGAATCACTTTTGAGTTCTATAAGTACAGAACTTCTTCCTGTCAATGGCCACCATGTAAGTAAAATAAACACAAGGTACATCATAGTGTTTGCTTCAGATTTCACAGATAGCACTTTCAAAACCAAATTCACATTTATATTCATACTGTGTCTTTCTTTAAAATAGACATGAAAATCGCACACACAAAAATAGATCACTGCTGACTTTCATTTTTAAATCTGAAAGATAAATTGCGGCATTTTAAAGGTATGTCTACCACAATCTTATAATTTACAAATAGATTGACAACATTTATTTCCCTTAGGCTTTTTTCTCAAAGAGCAAAACTTTTCCAGTAATGTTAAAATTATGCTTTAAAAGTAATGATTTTGTTTTATAATTAGTGTGTGATACGTCCTCACTAACTTCCAACAGAATCTTTGAGGTCAGATAAAAAGGAAAAAAAACATATAATATAATATTTGGTTGAGACACATCAACTCTTTGCATCTACTGGAAGGTGAAAATGTACTTAATTTCTTGATTGAGAAATGACTGAGTGCTCATTGGGCTCTCTGGCATGGCAGAAAGGAAACATCCAGCAGGAAAGCAGGTTAGAAGAACCATTTGTCAATCTTCAGTTTCTATAGCCCTGTGGGAAATATCTAGCTGTTCTTTTTCCAGTGTGGGTGCTGCATTTTCAAACAGCCATAGCAATATGTTTGCTCCTTGTTATCAGAACTTTGGATATAACAGGCTGGAGAATAGAACATCTAGATAATATATGGTATAAAATGAATTTGGAGTTTAGTAGAAAAGAAGAGGTAGGGAAGTAACAATAAAATATTATATATTTCACATAAGAAGTAAGCACAAGCATAAATTTGGGATATGAGTTGAGAGTTGAGGAAATTGGGGATTGCAGTGGTTTATGTCCCTGAGTTTTTTCAGTTCCAAATTAAGCGACAATATTAGAACACATCCTCATCTAAAGTTAGCAGAGTCAAACTAAATGAATTCAGACATTGAAGATTGGACTGGCAACTGTAGACAATGCTATCCAGGCAGGAGGGAAGGAGGGCAGGGTGGACAGAACAAGGCCGAGGGAAAGTACCCCTCTGCCCACTGCAGCCATTGAGACACATTAGACTTCTACTCATCTTTGGATGCCGTAACAGAAACAAAGGGAACAAAAATAATGTCATACAAGGAAGAAAATGTATGCTAAAACCTCACATTTAGAGCAGAAATCCTTAAAGTATTTCTCAAATTAAATAGAAGAAAGTATAAGAAACTACTATCCTAATAGGGAAAAAAAAAGTTTCTTGGAAAAACTGAAGCAGAATGAAATAAAAAAGATAAAAGGGAGAAAGTGAATGAAAAATACTATAGTATAAAATATAATGAGGGGTACATATAGTAAGGGAAGACTGAAAAGGAAGTTAAAAGGCAACAGGAGATTTTCAATACATAACGAAGAAAACTTAAAAAAGTGAATGTGTAATAGAAAAACCCAAATCAATAACGTATAGAACAAATTTACTAAGCTGTTCTAAAATATAGAGAACAACAGAGGAATCATAAGAGATGTGAAAATAGAAGAGAGATATGAAGACAGATGGTCAACTTGGCAAAATTTAAGTTGCTCTGGAGAAATACATTTTACTTTATTTTGATATATCTATTTTGCTCTAGAAAGAGAGAGTGCAAGTGGGGGAGAGGGGCAGAAGGAAACAATCTTAAACAGGCTCCACGCGCAAAACAGAGCCTGATGCTCAATCCCATGCCCCTGAGATCATGACCTGAGCTGAAATCAAGAGTCAGACGCTCAACCCACTGAGACACCCAGGTGCCGCTGAAGAAACACATTTTAAAAGCTGGGATGTCAACAATATTCAAAACAATGGTAAGAAAAAAAATGTTTGAATTTAAATTAAAACATTTAATGGTTTACTACATCCCAAAAGAAATAAAATACATTCATCTATAATTATACTTGATTTAGAGAATGCCTGGAGGAATTTATAAGATAATGATTCTGACTTGCATAGCCGTTTGCCAGGATATAGTATATAGTAAATGTTACTTTTCATTATCCTATGATTTTTAAAGTTTAAATTTAAAGATAAAATATAAGGAATGCATTTGCTGTGATGAACACAGGGTGATGTACGGAAGTGTTGAATTACTACATTGTACACCTAAAACTAATAAAACACTGTATGTTAACTAACTGGAATAAAAATAAAAACTTAAAAATAATAAGTAAAAATTTAAAATAAAGATAAAATATAATTTGAACATACAGAAAGAAAAAAAGTTTAAGCTTTAAATAAACGTCTAGAATACTTTTTTAAACAATAAATAGCATAAATTCTAATGAAACTGTGACAAAAAAGTATACTAATTCAAATTTTCTATTTGGTGTAAAGATGAGAAATTTAAGTAGAGAATGCTTTAGGAGAATAGATGAGCTACTATTGAAAAAATTATTTGAATATATACTTCAGCCAATGAGTAATGAATTATGCTTTACAATAGTAAATATAAATTTAAAAAGTGATAGCAAGCATTGACATCAGTTAAACATTACCAAGCATAAACATAATTAACTACAAAAGAAATGGAAATGTTTACTAAAATAATAATGCAACCAAAAACAACTCACTAACTGTAAGCCAAGGAAAGAAAATAGGCATATTCTATTAAGGATATTTAAAAATAAAGAGAGGCTTCTCCAGGAAAATAAAAGCATGTAATTTTTTCCTAATGTACAAAAGATAAAATCAAAATATATAACTTTATTCTTCAATCTGAACATCATATGAGTTTTTTTTAACGCTTTTGACGTTTATTTAAAAATGGTACCTAATGTAAGTAATATAGAAGGACCGCAAGCAAAACATGAAACTTTCTAGCCTTGGGTCTGTGTATTTTCCACTCCTAGACCACCATGAGACACTAATGAAGATCCTAAGTATATATTATTTAGTACCCTGCGTTAGAGATGACAAAAAAAGAAAACTCAACTGTAACTGACCTAAACAAACAAAAAAAGGGAACTTTCTGACTCATGAAACTGAAAATTCCAGGTGGTATTCCGGAACTTTAAGTGAGGTGTAATTCAATGTGCCCCGAAGTACTAAGAACTTCATTTCTTGGTCTATGCTCTTCTCAGTATCAGTAAAATTCAGGGAACATACAGGGTCTGTGAGTGGCTCTAGGCTTTTCCTTAGTGCTCAAAAATAACTGTTGCAATTGTAGACCCTACCTCCAAACTTTGTGTTTTCATATATGAGACAAAGTGTCTTTTGTTAGGTCCAGAGAAGAAAGTGGACTTTTTTGCTTTTTCTGTTTTTAAGTAGTAGTATCCACAAAAGTCTTATTTTCCTAATTGATCCCCTTTAGAGTAGGTGCACATTTCCAAACAAATGGTGGAAACAGAATAAAATTCGCTGACTGTTGTAAGTCAAGAGACCATATGTCACAATTTGCTGGGACAGTTTTGGGTTTTGCTGGGAGAGATAGGTCATGTGCCTTTTATTAGGCATAATTATTAATAGTGTCCTTTCTCACTGTGAAACATGTCCAAGTTTGATTCATAAATTATATGTACATTTGGCTTAAATCATAAAAGACTCACCCTTGGAACAAAACCAGAATCAAAACATAGGACTGGGAAAGTTGAAAGAGTGGTAAAATTCATTCCACTGGTGCACACAGTAAGTGTGACTTTATAGTCCTCTTTCCTATGAATGTAGAAACAGAGAGATAAACACATACAACTTTTAAAATGAATGACACAATATAATGTATTACCTTGTAATTATTATTAATGTTTAACAATATGTCTTCCAAATCTTGTCATGTCAATATATTTGGCTTGATTTCATTTTGTCTTAATAGCTTTATATTACTGTATACTATGTTAAACCAAATTTATTAACCCATGTCCTCCTGGGTAGACATTACTTATAAGATTCTTTATATTATTTTTAAAAGAATGAAGCAATGTGTGATCATATTCATGCATTTTTATGCTCATATGCAAGTATTTCTGAAAATTAGATTCATAGAAATAGAAATAATGGGTCAATAGGTATACATAGAATTAATATTTAATCATGCATTGCCTCCCCAAAAGCCTTAATAAATTTATATGTCTACAAAATGTGTATGAGTCTGTATTATTTTACAACTTTACCAACATTTGATGTTATCAATCATTTTAATAGCTCTTAAGATATTCTTTTTTTTACACTTTAATAGTTAGTGGTAAGGTTAAGCACTTTTAAATATCATAAATTGCCAATTGCTAATTCATATAATTTGTCTATTAACCTATTTTGTAGTTTCTCTTTTCCTTACGAGTTTGAGGAGCTCTTTGTTCTCTTTTCAGCTGCTTTACCTTATACATATGCTGCAAATATATTCCTGCACCTGCTGTTTGCTTTATAAACATGTTCTTAGTTTATTTTGTGAGACAAATTTTTATTTTTAAGTCAAATATGTCAGCCATTTTCTTTATGGCTCCTGTGATTTGAATTTGCCTACCAAAAAATCATAAAAATTAATTATTTTTTTCTTAAGAGTATAAAAATTATTCTCCATCTTAAATTCTGGATTAATGCGATGTGACATGGGAATCTATTTGAAAAATTTTGAAAAACATTGAAAAAATGAAATATTGAAATATTGAAGACATGTAATTTTCACCAACATAATTCATTGAATTATGAAATTCATAATCACTCCTCTTATATTTGAACTTACAATTTCATTGTCAAATTTCCTGGACATTTCTTTTGCATTTTGATCATAATTGTGTAAAACATATAGATTATATAGGTTAGAAGTGACATTTTACAATATTGAATTTACTCATGCACAAAAATGAAATTATGCCCTATTTTCTTTCTTTTTTTATTTCACCATTTTTGTACTCTCCTAAAGTATACAATTTTAGGGGTCCAATGCAATTCTTCTCAGAATTACATTTTGGATTTTCACAGGTTTTATAGTACAGTATATATAGTATAGTATTTTATTTCAATACATTTCCTACTATTTTTGTATTAAACATTTCATTTAAATTTTTAGCATAATATACGGTTGACCTCTCATTAATTTTAGAATCTTTCCAGTGTCTTTCTTGTAAATTCTAGGTAGTGTCATGTTAACTGTTAGTAATAACTTTTTAATTTCTTCCTTTCCAAAGCACATTGTATACACTCAGTTGGAGAGCCTATCATTATCTTCCTTCTGATTTTATAAGAGATTATTCTAATATTTCCTGATTAAGTAAGCTGTGTTTGGAAATATATAATCTATTAGAGTGTGGGGAATAAATTTAGGAATTCCCTGAGTTTGCACCAATGGGATAACAAGGCTTAGGATGGAAAGCCACCACGGGGTGAAAGCGCCCCCAGCGTAGAACAAAGCATAGAGCAAAGAGCCGCTTCCACAGAATGAAAGCATCCAAGAACAGGTAGAAGCGGAAAGCCCCCACAGCAGGGTGAAAATATCCGTAGCTAATTAGCAAGAAAAATGCCTTGTTAACCCTGAAGTAGCATGCTCTATCTGACTTAGCCCGGAGAAAAGTTGAGATGAACAGACACAGTGCCCGGTGCCTGCAGGAAACGGCTGTGTGCTCCATGCCCAGACTTTGATTGGTATTGACCCTAACCCCTAACACCGCATACCTTCAAAACCCCCTTTCTCCCATACACGAGTTAGTGATCACTGTTTTATTGTCTCTTTCTGCATGTCTCTCTCTCTCTCTCTCTCTCTCTCCCTCACGTTTGTGAGACTTCTGATCCTAATAAATATGGAGCAAGGACCCTTATTTTGACTATTGTCTCCCCTGGACATTAGTCGTATTCAGTTCTGTATCCACTCCTTTGCTGGACAAGAGACAACTTCAGACTCAAAGTCTGTGACATCAGGATGGGAAATGTTTAATAAATGATGCTATAAATAATATTTAATTACAATTTTGGTGCATCTTATAATGGTTGTAAACTCTTATAATATACAGATATAATATATATTTTACAGAAGATACCACTTCTGTAAAATATGTTCAGTGAAATGATTATATAATTGTGTGGAGCTGTGCTCCTGTATTTAAGAACAAACTTGGAAAGAAATTCAGAAAAAATATTACTGGAGACTACTAGGTACAATAATTGAATGAATAACATTTTCTTCTTAGTACAATTCTCTCTTTGACATCTTCTGAAATGACTATATATGATTTTATAATAGAAAAGAAAGAAATCAATGTTTTCTTTAATACCCACTGGAGAATAGAGATCATAGAAATGTTTAAGCATTATAGATTAATATCATTTTTACATAATAAATTAGAAGTATATTTTTAAATATATTTCATATCTCCTAGAATACATGGAAATGACAAAAAAAATAGATCTTTGCCAAATGACTATACCAAGTCAACTATATAAATTTCTTCTGTGAATTTGGCATTTAAAAATAATATCATTATATCTACTTTAATAAAAAGATTAAGAGCATGGGATTTGGACTTATATGAACTTCAGCTCTTTTTGTGTTTTGTTTTTATTTTTTATTTTTTTTTTGCTCTACTATTTCATATCCAGTTGTTATTGGACAAAAGACTTAACATTTCCAAGTCTCAGGATCCTCTGTTTTATAATGTGGATAAATACGTTATGCTTGAAAGCAATACTATGAGAACTACATGAAGTTAAAATGGAAGCCTGGCACTCAGTTAAAGTTAGTTTATTTTTGCTCTGTGTAGGTATTATTGCTATTATTATTATTACTACTGTTTTTTGAAAAATACTGACATCTGTTGATTCACTTTTTCTTGAATATTCAACAGGATCAAGTACCCTAAATGATCTAGCTCCCCACCCCCCCAAAAAGTAAAATTCCTATTTTTCCTATCAGGGATAAAATGAAAACATGAATGCATCTAATGTTTTGTCATTTATATGCACTTTTATGTACTGCAGATTAACTCCAAGTCAATATAACATCATCCAAAAAGAAAGAGACCCATTGCAGTGTGGAGAGTGGCAAGCCTTTGGCTGAGTAGTTTGGAGAGAAGCAAATTTAGCATCATGATCTACCTAATTTTTATACTTCAGATTTTTTTGAGCAAGATCGAAATCAGATTTATGTATACCCCTCTTAATGCCACCCAACACAGTACAGAAACACTTTAAAGCTTCCAAAATATTTCCTAAAAATAGCTATGATACATTAGTATTCATGTTTTGTTCACATTCTCTATATTATCGTATCCTCAGAGGAAGTGAGACTTGGTATGCCAGAATATACAACCGTTGCTCTGACAAACTCATGAGCTGAAATGTTCCATATGCAAAGGCTCCCAGCCAATGTGCTATCCTGATTTGATTGTATTGTTTACTTTACTATGGTTCTTCTCTCTTCCATTTAACTGGTGTCTAGTAGATAGTATAAATCACAAGGCCAGATAGAAGCAAGTCTGATACCACTGGAGCTTTCACAAAGGAACAAGTCTGATAATCAGAGGGTAAACATCTGGTGATTAGGGATTAATTGCTGGAAATATTTTATCAATGTGAAGGTCATAAAAAATATTAAATTTCCCTGATATGACTAAAATGTATATGATGAGTAGCTGGAAGAAACAATTGCCAAAAGTTCACCGTGGCTTCAGAAACATTGTGAGGTGGGGGAAATCCAGATCATCTCCATGGAGACTGTGCCATGATGACCCACAGAGTTAGTGCGAGCTCCTATTTCAAAAGCATATCCACTGCTCTAAATGATGTATGTTCTGGTAATAAAGACTCTAGTATAAGGAAGCAACATTCCAGTTCTGGATGGTTAAAAGAACTGCAGAGTAAATGCATAAAAGAATCTGAGAATGTGGAAAATGTACGTAGTGGAAACTAGCCCTAACCCATACAGCATTACTTCTAATAGTCATTATCTGCTTTAAAGTTTTAACAGTATCCTCGTGAGGATACAATTGAATATACATGTCAGAAATACATTATTTATAAAATACAATTAATTTTACATAATTGTGTTTTAATTGACTATGTAGGTAAATGCTTAAAATTTTTACTTAGCATAATAGGTTTAGTAATTTTCAGTGACAAATTCCTTTGTGCTTATAATATTTTAATTTAAATAATGCCTGTTGTAAATAAGTATCTGTTATCAAAGATTCTGGCATCTAGCATAAAGAAAAATGATAAGCACTAGTGACCTCCCTCCATAATTCAGAAAGTTATTTTAACAAGGCTGTCTTTGGTATTTAGGTAGGCAACTTCCATATGCCATAGGAATTTAATGGAATCATGGGAAATCTCTCTATACCTTCAATTCTGGATATGTCAAAAATTTCCACCTATGGAAATTTTTATTTCATAGCTCTTTGATCTATATATTATACCCCATGAATCTATTTTTAAACTTTTCATACTGTGGGTAGAGTCTCATGGGGAACATACCTGAGTTCTACTTTCACATTTGCTTCCCTGCTTAAAATTATTAAAGAGGCATTATCTCTGTAGTATTTAATCTGAAAATCAAAATATCATTGAATCATATAAGGGACATTGTTGGCAAAGCTACAAGGACCGGGTAAAGACTAGTGGTTTTCAGGGACAGAGGTGGAGGCAGAACAAGGGAGGGTTGATAAGTAAAGCACAGGACATTTCTGAGGCAGTGAAAGTAGGCGTCTGATACTATAATGGTAAAAAAATAACAAACCCATAAAATCGTACAACACAGCAAGTGAATTCTGATGTAAACCATGGATTTTACTTAGGAATAATGTATCTATATCATTCATCAATTAATTAATATTCATCAGTCGTAACAAATGTACCACACCAATGCAAACTCACTAATAGGGAAAGCTGGGAGGAAGGGATTGATTGTATCTGAGAAGTCTGTACTATCTTTTCAATATTCATGTAAACCTAAAGCTTCTCTAAGAAAGAAAGTCCATTAATTTTTAAAAAGGATGGTGGGGCTCTTTTCCACTGATAACAGGGCTACTCATGCAGGTAGTAATTCAAGCACAGTTTAGAAATTTGAATGAAGGGTTTCACTCCCTCTAGGAACTGACTTATTTACTTTTCCACGTATTTGATCATTTGTATTTCATTTTACCCATCTCCTCATTAGTATTGTGCCTATATTTAAACTCCTGGAGAATTTCCTTTGAACTAAATAGTGAAGCAATATATAACTCAATGTGTGACCTTCTTATAGACGCAAACTCCTCTTAGACTATGTAAATGTGCTCTTTCTCAAATTTTCCCCGAGCAGAAATTATAAAAGTGCTTATGTTGCAAAACAATCCTTTGAATTCAAAATAAATAGATTTTAGATGTTGAGAAAAAAGTACTTAAGTAGATAAGTGCCAAAGGTTTGTATGTTAGGAATCAAATTTGGCATTTGATGAATGTTGTGAAGTTGAAGCATGATAATATAGTAGTATTGGTAGAAAGATGCATTGAACTGCATATGGAACATTAAGCCTATATTCTATTATTAATCTCCTTGTTTTATCATTGACATAAAAAAAAAACAATGGCAAGAAACCATCACCATTATGATATAAATGGTTCCTCCTAGGATTATAACACATTTGTAAATCTTGCCTAATCTTAGGATACTATGTTATTTTATGTTTTGGCATGTGACTAACTTCAGCTGTACCAAAAATCTATTTTCATATTCAACATTCCAACATTCAACTTAGGAAAGAGTATTAATTCTTTTGGACCTCTGGCGAACAATTCATTTTCTTTGTTCATATCAAAATCTACTACTCTTTCATTTATTATTTTATCAATGACATCTCAATCTCTCCCAGATTCAATAAAGTCATATTTTTAAAGCTCATATTTCTGGAGTTGGTTCAAACTAAGTTTAACTTTTCAGTTAAAATTTAAAGAAAAGCAATCAATTCATTTGAAAGCTTTATTTTAAAGGACAAAAGGGCATGTATTTGAAAGTGTCTGAAAGAAAATATTGGTTTTATTTGATTAGATTTTAGCTTACTGAGAGCCAAACTACAGCATGCTTTGTTTTAAATAGAATTCAATATGTATCTACATTTATGTTTTTTCTTTCACTTTTATGCAAAAATAATGGGAATGAATTCTATTGTAAAATACAGAAATCAGGGGGGACCACCATGGAAGAGTAGTATGCTTGCCTCATCACTCAAACACAGCCAGATAAGTATCAAATCATTATGATCACCCAAGAAATCAATCTGATGACTGACAAGACAAACTGTACAACTAGAGCGAGAGAAAGGGCCACATTATGGAAGGTAGGAGGTATGGAGACATAATTTTGGTGAGAAAAGGATTGTGGGTGCTGTGGATGAGAGGAAGCCCTGATTACAGGGAGACTTGAGAAAGAGAGAGAGAGAGAGAGAGAGCGAGCAATGCATAGGGGATGGCACAAGGAAAACATTTCCCCAAAGTCATTGACTGGGAAAATGAGAGGGCCTGATTATCATGAGTTTTACAACCAGTGGAACTCAAAGACTGGTTTTAGAGGTTCCCAGCATGCCTAGTGTTGACCCCAGCAGGCACTATGGGGCTCCTGTGGAAAAGGAGGACAGAGGCCTGGGAACAGAAGGCACAGTCTAAGGATCCCCGGGGACACAGTGGAAGAGAGTCTCCCTTTTTGGAATGCATCTGGGAAAGGTGGTGTTGCCTCTCAGGGGACAAAAGAACCAGTGGGCAACATAATGTTTCCTCCCCCCACTTAGCATAGGGGTGGAGAATCCTGTTGAGAGTGGCTAACCTGGACATTGGCTTTTTGCTGTGCTTTACTCTAAATTTCAAGCTCCTATGCATTGGTGTGACTGCTCTTGTGGGACACACCTGGCACAGCACTGCCAGGCTGGCATACAGCCTGGACACAGACAGGGTGAAGGCAAGGATCTGAGGGATGCCTGGGGCACCTAAGGGAGATTGTTTGCTTTCCTGAGAGGGCTTCTTGGACAGCGGTGGGTGTGAACTCTCTCTGTGGGGATAAGGGAGCTGGCTAGCACCTTTCCTTCCCCCACCCCTCAGCATAAACTAACTTCACTAAGCAGCATGGCACCAAAAGTGATGGCTTAAATCGCTTACACCAAGCCCCATCCTCCCCTGCACTCTGCAGCTGAATCTTTACTAGGGCAAGTGTGCTCCAGAACCAGAAGGTGGGTCCCTCCCCCACAAGACTAGCACAAATCTGCCCACTCACACCAAGTCTACTGACTGTAGGGTGCTGCAAACTTCAGCTACAGAGGAAAAAACATCAGGCCTCTTTTAATAAGCAGACCAGAGCACACCTAGATAAAACTCACCACACTCTGGACAAAGTCCAAAAACTTCCCACTGCTGAAAAGGAGAAAATCTGCAGAGGACTGACCTGAGGGAAAGAGCAGCCAAAAGACAGCATCAGATTGCACACAGATATACCAGAAATATTTCCTGAAACACCAGGCCCTGGACATTACATGACATTACATGACTCTCTCTCTCTCTCTCTCTCTCTCTCTCTCTCTCTCTCTCTCTCTCTTTTCTAATGTTTCCTTATTTTTGAGAGAGAGAGAGAAAGAGAGAGAGAGCATGGGGGAGGGACAGAGAGAGGGAGTATGACTCTCTTAATAAAGACATTAATCTCAGGAGCAGAAAACATAACAAACTTTTCTAAAACACAGAAGACAGAAACCTAGATAAAATGCCAAGCCAGAGGAATTCATCCCCAAAGAAAGAACAAGAAAAGGTCACAGCCAGGGATCTAATTGAAACAGATATAAGAAATATGCTCAATTCAGAATTCAAAACAATAATCATAAGGATCCTAGTCACACTTGAAAAAATCATAGAAGACACCAAGGAGTCCCTTACTGCAGAAATAAAAGACCTAAAAATTAGTCAGGCCAAAATAAAAAATGCTAATCGCTTCTCGGCCTTTTGGCTAAGATCAAGTGTAATGCTATAACAGAGATGCAAAACCAACTGGTTGTAATCACCACAAGTATGGAAGAAGCAGGGGAATGATTAAGTGATAAAGAAGATAAAATTATGGAAAATAATGAGGCTGAAAAGGAAAGGGAAAGAAAAATATTGGATCACAAATATAGACTGAGGGAACTCCATGATTCCATAAAGCCTAATAACATTTTTATCATAGAAGTTCCAGAAGAAGTGAAGGAAAAAGGAGCATATGCTAGCATATTTGAAGAAATTAAGCTGAAAACTTGCCTAATCAGGGGAAGGAAAAAAGACTTCCAAATCCAGGAGGCACAGAGTAGTCCCATCAAAATCAACAAAAGCAGGGCAACACCAAGACATATCATAGTAAAATTTGCAAAGCATATAGATAAGTAAAAAATCCTAAAAGCCACAAGGGAAAAGAAATCCCTAAATTATAAAAGAACACAGACAAGGTTAACAGCAGATCTCTCTACAGAAACTTGGCAAGCCAAAAGGAAGTGGCATGATATATCAACATGCTGAATGAGAAAAATATGTAGCCAAGAATACTCTATCCAGCAAGGCTATCATTCAGTATAGAAGGAGAGACGGAGTTGCCCAAATAAAAACTAAAGGAGTTCATGCTCACTAAATCAGCCCTGCAATAAATGATTTCATGGTTTATGAGTTCAAGCCCCACATTGGGCTCTGCATTGATAGGGTGGAGCCTGCTTGGGATTCCCTCTCTCCCTATCTCTCTCCCCATCCCCTGCTTGCTCTCTCTCTCTCTCAAAATAAATTAGCTTAAAAAAATACACTACTGTGTTCTACAATTTAGGCAGGTAAGGGATGGATCAAAACAAACAAACAAAACAAATAATGTCACATGATGTTACACTAAATTATAGTAAATAAAAAATTAATCTAAATGACCAAATTTGACCAAACAAATTGGGCAGTTATGCAGTTTTACTGGGAACCAAAATAGAAATGTGATGGACTATTTTAAAATAAAAGTGCTATACCTTTGGAAAATTGTAACGTCACTGGAAAAAAGGATAAATATATATAAGAAAAATAATTTCATTTATAGTTGATTAATTGCAATGTATATTCAGGGAATTATTACTTAACTCAGAAATAAGTAATTCCAAAAAACATCCCCTAATATATAATAAAAGACTAATATCTTTTTTGAAACATAGACTTTATTTTAATATTAGTTTTACTTCCATGTTTTTAATTTGAGAAAATAATAAATTCAGTATGTTCACTTAAAGTAGCATATCTAAAATAATTTGATTTTAATCTTATAATAAAATATATTTCCTCATTTATCGTGCCCCAAATTTTGTAGTGAAACTTAGAAAAATATTCACTGAAGAGTAAAACAATTAATTTTTGGATGGTATAATTTTGAATGCTTTGTGGATTTTTTATAGTTCTTTCACTCTTTATTTACTTTTATTTTTATATTTAAAAAAAATTTTAATGCTTATTTTTGACAGAGAGAGTGCAAGTGGGGGAGGGGCAGAGAGGGAGACACAGAATCCAAAGCAGGTTCCAGGCTCTGAGATGTCTGCACAGAGCCCAGCATGGGGCTTGAACCCACAAACCAGGAGATCATGACCTGAGCCACAGTCAAGGGTTTAACCAATGAGCCACCCAGGCACCCCTTGCTTTCACTTTTTAATATAAAGAATAAAACAGTTTAAGTTTAAATTATGAGGCTTGTTGTCCTTAAAAAATATAACCCCCAAAATATCAACTTTCTCCTCTTAAACTCCTATACTCTTCAGCAGTTAAGTAGTATAATATGAAGTAAACCTTTGGTAATTTGAAGAAAAACCTCCAAGAAGTATTCAGGAGAATAATTGTTTCGCAACCTCTGAACTTTTTCTAGTGAAATCTGAAACTGCTCCCCATCCACAGAAAGCAGAGACCAAAGAAAGAGGCACAATAGTCTAGATTGGTATGTGGCAGTTAAAGCAAGACAGGGGACTCACACATAAGGCTTGAAATTTTTTTCAATTTATTAAGACATGATATTTATTCCAGTTTTCTAATTCAACTTTAATCACATTTTTGTGATACATAAGTGAATATTCTTCTATGTTATGAAGCCTTCAAATGTTATATTGTCTAGTTTCTAATGATTAATTTATTATTGATCTTGAATTAAATGCCTCTCTAAATTGCAATGTCTATTTTGTTACCTATCTTTACATTCCTATTAATATTGTTAGATGTTTCCCCATGTATTTAATATTTTTGAAATACCCGTTTTTGACATCTTAATCATTTTTCTTTTTTTTTAATTAATTTATTTTTTTAATGTTTTTATTTATATTTGAGAAAGCGAGAGACAGAGCATGAGCAGGGGAGGGGCAGAAAGAAAGGGAGACACAGAATCCCAAGCAGGCTCCGAGCTGTCAGCACCAACCCCGATATAGGGCTGGAACTCAGGAACCGTGAGATCGTGACCTGAGCTGAAGTATGACACTCAACCTACGGAGCCACCGAGGCGCCCAATCATTTTTCTGTTTTAAATTATTTTCTAGTAAATGAAGAGCAATTATTCATTATTAATTTATTTATATTCATTTTGCATTATAGTTACATAGTGTATTGAGCTATGCCTCCTGATCTTTTGTATCCTCAAGATAAATGTTTTTGAGTTCACAAATTTCGTCTAAGGAAAACACCTTATTGAATGCTGAAGTTTTACTTAGTGGTCTCATATACACTGTATTTAATAAAGTATTCAGTTTCATATTTGACCAAGGAATGATTTAGGATAGTATTAAAATCAGTAAGTTGATGGAATTGTGGAAATAATAGAGTTTAAACTTTTACTTATTAAATAGTAAATGAATATTGCACTTAAAATTTAATTTTAAAAATAAATAAACCTCATTGGTTATCTTTGAAAAATACTTGAACTAGTATTTGTTTCTATTTTTAAGACTTGTAAATAAATAGAAAGAATTTCTTTCCTAGAGGAACTTACCATGTTAATCAAATATGAGAGCAAATTACTTACTACAGGAATTTTCCAACTAATAAAATGCAGGCAAAAATTTAGAATTCATATTGATCTGCAATCTGTTTAATAAATGAATCTAGACAATAGTTATCATTGTTTCTCAGTGTTACAAAGATACCTCCAGACATTATATTGCTCAGGATGGAAGTACCCATCACTACCCATGAATTATTCTTGCCAAGCGGTAAACAGGATTTCAGTGAAGCTTTTTAACTATAGGTAATCCAAAGGAAGACAAAACAAAACAAAACAAAACAAAATAAAACAAAACAAAACAAAATAAAACATGTTAAAGGATATCAAAGGAATACAAAAAACAGAGATTATAGGACATTCTATTAGAATATTCCCTATATATTTCCAATAAATAGATTTTAAGAATAAAAAACCCAAAACAGACTTAGAAAGAAGAAAGAAGAATCTATGGTGTAAAAGGGATTCAAGGGATATACACATAATTTGAATCCTGATTCAAAGTATAAAGGGAAGTGTAAGAGAACTAGTGACATTTATCACGTGATAAGTGATGTAAATGATATTAGCTATATGATAATATTAAAGGATTATTGTTGATTTTTAAAATATGATGTTATTATTTTTAATAAATCCTTATCATTTATAGGTGTATACTGAAATACGTATGTATAAAATAAGATGAAATCTGAAATTTACTTCAAGATAGTAAAGACATTTGGAAAAGACCTTGGTGAGTAGATTTTCCACAAACTGATGGTAGAATTATATTATACTATTTTCCTTTCTATGAAATAAGTTTGAATTTTCCATAGTAAAAATACAAGAGAAAATAAAAGGTAAATCAATAGATAAGAGGTAGCTAAATATTTCCAAAGCTTTTGGCTTAAGGCCTTACACATAGTAAGTGAGAAATGAACAAGTAAATCAATTAATTTAAAATCATTAAAAAGTGGTTAGAAAATATGATTTGTGAAAACTAACCTTTGGTAGTTTTATCATTTTCTATGTAACTTGGTGTTTTATATATATTTTATGAGTCCATTGAATATTAGAAAATAATTTTCCTTCCTGTGTAAAAGTTTATAATGCTATTATTTCTGTTTAGCTTTTATTAAAATCTCACTTGTTTATTAATTTATGCATTAATTGATTACTACCATTATTTTATACTAGACAATACATTTTGTCAAGCCATGTCAGACTTTACTCACCACTTTCTCAGTGCATATTCTATTGTTGGGTGGTGATGGTTGCTTAATAAATGTTTTATAAATGAATTTTTTTAACACAAAGTGCTCCAGAAAAGGCATTAATTGGCAAAATATTCTTAGAAAGCAAAGTTACTTTCCCACTAAGGGGATTGAGTTTTAATATATTTTGTAATTTTACTAAACCTTGTACGCAAAGATTATAAATTACAATAATGATCTCCATTTAGGAAAATTAACATCAAGCAGTTCAACAGATAAGCTCATTCAGCTCTTGGGTATGGTAATGAGGTTTAAGATGCACAAGAACCATTAAAATTGACTCATCCTGTATCGAATGTATCAAGAAAGTATCAAGAAAGTAAACAATCACTTACATGAGTTTGTAGAATTAGAAATATTTAAGCAGGAGCTTCCAAAAGGTAAAAAGAAACAAATGGAAGGATTAGGTAATAAAGATTTGTGTGTGTGTGTGTGTGTGTGTGTGTGTGTGCATGTGCATCTGTGTATGTGAATATACTCCTGTGGGTTGAAAAGTAAGTGTTCTATCAGATTGTGCAGGTGAATTATTTAGCCCAGGAAAGTGGAGTAAAGGTGGTAGAATACAATAGTCAAAGGTGTGAAGGTGGTAGAATATAGTATCTAACACAAGGGTGCTCAGCAGTGGTAAAGAGATAAAGCATAAAATCATAAAAGCCGAAGTCAATAATTTGAGCCAGAACATTTTAAGTCTCAAAAGTACAATCCAATACTTCAAAGGAGTAAGTAATCAATTTGGTTTTGATACACACACAAGATATTTTATGGGACCCCTGCTGAGCTGTTTTATCACTCCATTACTTCTGTCATAGAAACTATTCTCCCTTCTCTCCCCTATACTTACACAAATCCACATGAACACAAAAATGAACGTGGCGAATGCTCTGCAAGTATATTTGTGTAACTGCCATCTTACTTTCAGGCTAATTTTGCTGTTCTAGATGGGATTATTGACCCAACATGGGCCAATAAACGCCTATTTGTATGTAAGCAATTGAGAGTTGAGGTTGGCATTCCTAGCTCAGTTGGCCAGTCTTTTGAAAAGAGGAAGTTTTTCTACCAGGTGAACTCACGAGTATAGAAACCTGGCTATGGAAAGAGAAGAATGTAGCAGACATAGAGAGTAAAGGATGTAAAGAGATAGGAAGTAGGGATTTATTTCTCAGGGACCAGTTGCTCTGAACAGCTGCTCTTTAGAAACATGGGTCAATTATCCTAGGATGTAAACATTCTGCACTTGCTACATGATTTACTTTTTTTTCAAGTAACTGTGTTAAATAAATTAACTTGATTTTTTTGCTCACAATGAAAGATCATATCAACATAAAAATAATGGTAATAAATCCATATTTAGAATGAGAACTGAATCTTTATCAATTGGTACTTTGAGAGATGCAGAAAAAGTGAACAAGAGCAAAGATAGAGCTTAAAGAATGTTCTCTGTCAGTAATTTGAATTGCCTCAAGTAGAATATCCCTATGGGGGATTAGTGAGTTTAGAAGATAAGGAAGATGTGCTCCTTTAAAACTCCTGAAAGCTAGTGTAAGTCACTTACAATTGATTCTTGATGGTTTTCTTTCAAACTTTCCCTTAATATTGTTACTTTCTCTAAGTCAGCTTATGGACTTTTCCACATATTATCCACCATGCAGCTCTGTCTTTTTTATTTTCTGAATCCTTCTTAATTTTGTTAGGGCCACTCTGAACTCACTTGTGCTTAAGAATCTCTACCCTCTTGGGGCGCCTGGGTGGCTCAGTCGGTTAAGCCTCCAACTTCGGCTCAGTCCATGATCTCACAGCTTGTGAGTTCAAGCCCCGGGTTGGGGTCTGTGCTGACAGCTTGGAGCCTGGAGCCTACTGCAGACTCTTTGTCTCCCTCTCTCTCTACCCCTCCCCTGTTCATGCTCTGTTTGTCTCTCAAAAGAAATAAACATTGAAAACAATTAAAAAAAAAGAATCTCTACTCTCTTATCTTAATGCATTGTTATAGATTCATTTCATGGTCAAAGTAACTATTTTCTGCATGAATACTGACTCTCAAAATTCCAAGTTGCATGAGGGTAAAGTTTGCTTTAAATAAGTATTCCATATCTAATTGTAAGCACTATGGAAGGCAGGGACCCATGTTTCTAGTCCACCATTGCTTTGCCAGTATGATTTGCCATAGTGGTCAATCATCAGTGGATAGGTAAAATGACTATTGGGCTGTGGATAAATTGTTCTCCACAGCACAAATTAGAAAATAGTATTTCATACAGCAGGTTATATTAATTTGCTAGGGATGCTATAAACACAGAAATGTTTGCTATGAACTCACAATTCTGTAAGCTAGAAGTCCTAGACCAGAGTGTCAGCCAGGTTGATTTCTTCTATGAGAATCTCTCTCCTTGGCTTGTACATGGTTATCTTCCCCAGTGTCTTCACATGGTCTTCCCTCTTTATCTGTCTATGTCCTAATCTTCGCTTCTTATAAGGACATCAGTCTTATTGGATTAGGCCCACCTGTATGACCTCCTTTTACCTTAATTGCCTCTGTAAAGGCTTTATATTCAACTGCAGTCACATTCTGAGTTACTGAGATTAGAACTGGACAATATGAATTCAGGGGGATGGTGGGTGGGGGTGGGGAGACACAATTCAGCTCATAACTCAGGCTGAATAAGAAGTGTTCTACTTTTTGTTATTTATCCGGAAAGTGTAACAGTCATGGAGATATCAAAAACCATACAGAAATAATTCAGACCATCTTGTCTTCTTGTTCTAGAATTCTGTGAACAGATAACTCGAGGGTACTATGTTCTTCGATGTAAATATTCCTTGTATTGTACATGTTACTGAAGGATGGTGAATGTATCATGGATACCAATATGGTAGGGATTCTCAATATGTTTTGGGATATGAGTAATTTGATTGAAGTTATAAGTCATCTACTCAGAAAATAAGAGGTATACACACTAAATATTCCAGAGAGCTCAAAAAACTTGATACATTTTTAAATGAGTGTACTCTGGGTCACAAACTCTAACTCTATACTGTGTCAACATATAAATAACAACACTTTCATTAGACCAAAACAAAATAGAAACAACAAAATATTAAAATAGGTCAATTTCAAAGTTGGAAGGATTTAAAAAGTTTTCCAATAATTTGTCCTATACCTAATTAATTAATGTATAAGCAATATCTCCAATGTCTCCTAAAATAACTAGTTATAAAAGGTGTACCACATTCTCTGAAATAAAAATAATTTGAGCTAAAATATTCTATTTTACAAATATAAGAAATAAATTTGATCTTGGTGTGAGAATAACTAATTGTCTATGCTAGTCATATAGGTACTTCATTATTTTTCTCTATTTTCAAAGGAAATGTACCAGGGATTCAGGCCCCTAAAGCCACAGCTTCAGATTTAAGGAGTATGATGTAAAAACTGAGTTATCCATACATTATATGTAAATCATAAATGTTTCAAAGACTTAATTCTTGTGTTTGTCAGATGTCCTGAATGAATATATTCAATACGTTATTTCTTACACTAAAACCTTTTCCTTAAGAAAATTGGGAACAAGTCATACTTCACTAGTTTATCGGAAAGGTGATCCTTCTGGTTTTCTCTGCTATTCTTTCCTGTCATTCTGAATAAAAACTGTTCATTCTACAGTAGTTTTAAAGGATTTGCTTTAAAAATAATCTTCCAAAGATTTAGAGCCTGTGGAGTGATCACCTCCATACTTTACTGGTCACAAGTCATTTTAAAGCAACTAAAACCATTGAAAACCAATCTGATAGAAATGTCCTATCTGTGTAATCCTCAGGGGAGAATGTGGAAATTAGTCACCTAGCCTAACAGAAGAACTGTCTGCCACATAGGCATCATACATAAATAGTCCCCACAGGACTTTAGGGCAAAGGAAAAGAAGCCTGTGTCTTATAGAGAGAAGCACATTTTGCCTCACAAGAATTTGATATTTTAGACATTTTAGAGATTCTTATTTAATAATTGGGTATGTAATTGGCCAACCAATTTTCTTGTGTCCGAAAAATACATATTTTAACTCCCAATACTCCTCCAACATTTTTTAAAGTTCTAATGACACCTCTAAAAAGAGAAAAGTACCTTTGTCTCCTGCTTACAGGATCAATTACAGGAGAAGTCAGAGAAGCTGGGAAAAGCAGAATGGAACAATGACTGACAGAGGAATACAACAGAAAATTGCACAATCCATGAGATAACTGAGAATTTCTGGGTAATCATGTGTTCAAGAAGGAAGGCACATCACATAAGTGATGAATTACTAAGTTCTACTGAAATCAATATTACAGTATATGTTAACTAACTAAAATGTAAATAAAAATTGGAAAAAAAAGGAAGGTAGGTCTCACACGATAAATATAATATGTGAATCTTGGGGGGCTGTGCCCAAATTCCAAAGTTAATTCATAATATGAAGGGCAATTTCAGTCACATTGTCACTTTCCTTTTACCTTGGTGGCTCATCCACGACTGTAGGCATTAAAAAAGAAAAATCATGTGTCTTCTACAACGCTCTCCAATAATGCAGTTTGATATGGGAGGCCATTTCTTAAGTTCTTGAACTTTTCAAAACAAATAATGAAGCAGGATGGAAGAGGGGGAGAGGGTAGTAATGTTTCTGATGAATATATTTTTTTTTAAAAAAAGGCATTTTTGTATTTCTAGTCTCACTTTTATAATTATTAAAATTTTTGGAAACATTAACCATTTTGTCTGACATCTTCCTATAATGTAGTTCGCTAATTATCTTAATCAGAGTATGCAGAGCATAATTTAACATTTCTCTTCTAACTCAGGGCCTTCACATGACTATCAATTAGCATACTGCAGTAAGAGAATGATGCCTTAAAGGACTATTAAGAGGTGGAGGCCTTGTTATCCTGATCTAAATGGTGCCAGATGGCTGTCTAATTAGTTACTCTGCTACATCTACATGCCACTTCATAGTGCTAGTTGCTTTTGCATAATTTCAGTCAACAGACCCTACTCATTATTTTTCACATTATTTGACCCGGTGTCTTCTACACTCTAAGAGGAAATAAAATCACAAAACCGATTATACTTTAAGACTTAATTATTTTGATTAATGCACAGGTTTGTCTTCAGTTTCACCCAAGGAATAAAATGTTATATAAATATGACATTTATGTGCATCTGTGTGTCCTTGCCCCTACAGCCTTCAGATGTGCTTCAGAAATTGCAGATTGATGTTTTCAGAGATTAAATTTGGAATCCTGGGACATTAATGAATATTTGTTTTAGCATACATCTGAATGTTTTACCACAAATTTGTAATATGTAATCCACATATTAAACCCACATACACAAAAAAGAGTTACACCATGTATATATTTTCAAGACACTGCTACCAATGTAGTTAAAATCAATGAACTAAATTCATGTCAATGTTACACATGATGTTGTCTCTGTGAGTTTTAGCAAAATGAGACATATGCA